>NC_041397.2:84645127-85850127 GCF_900747795.2 Erpetoichthys calabaricus | reverse complement strand
AGGTTGAAGATGCGCTGTAGAGGACCCCCCAGCTCTGATGCACAGACCTTCAGCAGTCGTGGCGATACTCCATCTGGACCTGCTGCTTTGCTGGCACGAAGTTTCCTCAGCTCTCTGCTCACTTGCGCTGCTGTAATTGTGGGTGGGGATGTCTCTCCTATGTTGGTATCAGCAGAAGGATGTGTAGAGAGTGCAGTACTCCGAGGTGAGAGTGGGTTAGTGTGGTCAAACCTGTTAAAGAAGATGTTCATTTGGTTTGCTCTCTTCACGTCTCTCTCGATGGTGGTACCCTGCTTCGAGCTGCAGCCAGTGATGATCTTCATCCCATCCCACACTTCCTTCATGCTGCTGTTCTGCAACTTCTGCTCCAGCTTTCTCCTGTACTGCTCCTTCGCCGCCCTGAGCTGGACTCGGAGTTCCTTCTGCACGCGCTTTAGCTCATGCTGATCACCGTCTTTAAAAGCCCTTTTTTTCTGGTTCAAAAGGCCCTTGATGTCACTTGTAATCCATGCAAAAAGACGTAGTGCGCAGGCGCAAAAAGAGTCCGCGAGAGTCGGCTGAGGAGCCGAGAAAAGCGGACAAAAGAGGGCGACAAAGGCGGATGAGGGGCCGCGAGTGGCGGATAAGACCACAGAAAAAAGGAGTGAGCACATACAAAAAGGAGAAATGAGGCGCAAAGTCAAACGCAGGAAAAGCACGAAACACATTGCACACGAAACTAGACCCGAAAAAAAAAAAAAAACAGGCCCGCGCACAACAGCAAGGCACCCCCCCCCCCCCCCCTACAGGCACCGGACGGGACACACACCAAGAGGGGGATTCAACAAGCCCATGGAACACAAAAAAAAGAACACAAAACCACCCCACAGACCCTACAAGCGAGGGACGGGACACACACAAAGAGGGGGATTCAACAAGACACAGGAACACAAAAAGAAAGAAGACGCTCGCGCGACAACAATCCTCAACAATCCCCCCCCACCACATCCATAAGAAGTCACACCCAAAGCCACATATTCTAAAGTGAACGTCAGCACCTTCACACTAGACAGCATAGGTGTCAGCATTGGTGGATCTCCTTACAATAAAGCACTATTAACCGTTCAACTGCAGAAAAGGAAACATATTAACAGTGACTGCGACCCTCCTTAGAAAGAAACAAGTCATGAATACACGGTCACGGGTACAAAACGAAAAGGAAAGGATAACAGGAACAAACACACGAACACGAAAGAAACAACAAAATAGACGGCTATGCAGCATAGGTGGATCTCATTACAATAAGGCACTATTAACCGTTCAACCGAAGAAAAGTCTCCATATTAACAGTGAGTGCAATACTCCTTATTACTTATCCATATTTATAAAAGAAAAAATGTCTCGACTCCAAAAACGCAAAGCACAACTAAAGCTTCTAACTAACGATGTACCTGAAAGTGAAAACTTTATGAACTGCGTTAGATCCTACAATAGTTCATTTGCTTTTAGTAAATATCAGGCCACCAAAAGGCAATGGCCCATACTACTTTCGCTTATGTGCACAAATACTGCATCGCATTGTAACAGAGCACCCTGAAACAAATCAACAACGCAAATATGCACAAATCTACATCCTGGATCCACATGACGCAAACTGTCAATCAAAGTGCTGCATCGCAACAGGCACGGATTCAAAACGAAACACCTCCCGTCTCAGACATACGTTAATGGCAGCGAAGGCTACAACGGGCGTCTCACACAGCACAGGCAAATCGATTACAGCTCCAAAACAACACGTCCCAAATACTACATATGCAACAACGCGCCTCTCAAGCGGCACAAGCAAAACATACACCAGGAAAATTCATTCGGATTAATGAATGTCATTTGCAATCATTGTCATTCAGTTCACTTCCCTGAAGAAACAACTGGCAATACAAGTAATACATTTAGACGTTGTTGTCAAAAGGGTCAAATTAGACTGCCTTCTTTACATTCATATACTGAATATCTACAGAAGATTATAACTGACGATGTACCTGAAAGTGAAATCTTTATCAACTGCATTAGATCCTACAAATCGGTATCCACTATGAACATTAACGGTGGCACTGCACGTGACATCCGTCTTCAAAAAATGTTGTTTATTGATGAATGTACAATGGCATGAAGTCACTTACTCAACACCATTCATAAACTTCTACAAACGTTTATGAATAATAATATTCGATTTGGAGGAAAGGTACTTTTATGAGGAGGAGATTTTAGACAGTGATTAGCTATTCTTCCAGATGCCATGCACTCGGCTATTGTTCAGTGCACCTTAAAATACGCAGACAATTGGCATTGCTTTCAAAAGATACAGTTAGTAAAAAAGATACGATGTCCAGAACCAGATCATAACAATTGCTTATTACAACTGAGAGATGGTACACTCACGAATACAGATGGACTTCAGCCACATATTATTACAATTCCTCAAGCCTTTATCTGCGACGACTTAGTTACACAGAGATTTGGAACAGCAATCTCATTAGACCAAATGCCCCTTTTAACACAACGCACTATATTATGTCCAAAAAATATTAATGTGGAAAACATAAATACCCAAGTCATTCCATTACTTCCTGGAGAGACACAACTCTTTCTAAGCTCTGACAAAGTTGACTCTGATCACGATAATGACCATCTTCATTGACCTTACAGGTTCTGACCTGGAATTACCTTTTACACTTAAACGGCGTGTACAAAGAAATTTTCCAATAAACCTTTACACTGTGCCACACACTTTATTGTTTGCTTTCTATTTGCATCATCTACACCGTCACACTATTCTATATCTCATTCATACATCACGCTCTTTGTCATTCCCAACACCAGGGGTTGGCGAGCGAAGCGAGCAGGGGGCGGAGCCCCCTAGTATATATATATATATGTGTGTGTGTGTGTATGTATATGTATGTTAACATAACCTCTTTAACACACTACTTCTCTGCTGCGAAGCATGGGTATTTTGCTAGTGTGTATATATATATTTATATATATTTATATATATATAATATATTTATATATATATATATATATATATATATATATATATATATATATATATATATATACAGTATACAGTGATCCCTCGCTATATCGCGCTTCGCCTTTCGCGGCTTCACTCTATCGCAGATTTTATATGTAAGCATATTTAAATATATATCGTGGATTTTTTGCTGGTTCGCGGATTTCTGAGGACAATGGGTCTTTTAATTTCTGGTACATGCTTCCTCAGTTGGTTTGCCCAGTTGATTTCATACAAGGGACGCTATTGGCAGATGGCTGAGAAGCTGCCCAACTTACTTTCTCTATCTCTCTCTTGCGCTGACTTTCTCTGATCCTGACGTAGGGGGTGTGAGCAGGGGGCTGTTTGCACACCTAGACGATACGGACGCTCGTCTAAAAATGCTGAAAGATTATCTTCATGTTGCTACCTTCTGTGTGCAGCTGCTTCGTGAAGCGACATGCTGCAGGGTGCTTCGCATACTTAAAAGCTCAAAGGGCACGTATTGATTTTTGACTTTGTTTTTCTCTGTGTGTGTCTCTCTCTCTCTCTCTCTCTCCCTGCTCCTGACGGAGGGGGTGTGAGCTGCCGCCTTCAACAGGTTTGTACAGCGTTTCTATAAATATATAATATTTTACCCTAATATAAATAATACATATATATATCAGTACTGTATGTCAAATAGCTCCAGTTCTTGGTAAACTGGCATCACATACTGTAATTACTGTATATGTAAACACTACCTAAATACAATACATACACTGTTCTTCATCTGAAAATCAGCCATGAGTTCTGTAGGTTTAAATATTGCAATATCTGAATATTTATAATTGTTTAGAATTGTTGTCCTTAATGTTACTGTGTTGAAAGAAAAAATGTTTAGTTTTGTATTCAACTGCTTTATAGTTTTCTGCTGAGTGATGTGCTATGTTCCGTATACAATGGTTGTGACTATATCACATTTTGTGTTTGCCTAGTCAATGGAATTCAACAAAAACAATCGTCCTTTCAAATCCGAAATATTGTAGCTGCATATTTGTCATAGCAAATGAGAGGTTCCAGTAAATTCCACATCTGTTTGTGAAGTGATCTCATTATGAGTTTTAAAATGGTTAATAATAACAATTACATGAAAACTATTTCAGCCTCCATTTACAGCTTCATGTGAATTTACAAGGAAAGGATTTTTAAAGTGGCATCCCATTTCAGGCTTTGCTTTTGAGCTTGTTGTGTCATTACATTTGTCTTACATATTTTGAAACTAAACTCAAATTCAAAACCGGTTTTTGTTACAGTTTTCTTTATTTTCTCCCCATCTAGGGTGTGGAAGTGACCTGGAGTTTGATTCTCCTTTTAGAATGATGGATAACAAAGATGATATGCTCTACCGACGAGTGGGGCTGGCTGAGCCAAAGAGCACAACACCTTTCAATCAGTTTCTGCCTGGTAAAAACAAAACCACTGTTTACGTACCAGCACCACTGAGGAAAAAACGACTTGAAAGAAATGAAGACAATAGGAGAAGCTGGGCTAGTCCTATGTATACAGAGCCAGATGGATCATTTTCAAGGTGAGTGTGCTGGGTATTCTTGTTACCAAACTTGCATTTACAGAAATGTATATAGTTCAGATAGTTCTTTTAAACAGTATACTTTCTCTTATGTAAAGAATCTTTTCCTTTACGTAACTGTTATTGTAGGCAATAAATAATTGCTTGACTTTTTTTTTTTTTTTATGTATCTGGTATTCCATAGTTTTTGATTAGTGTTTTGTTTGTCTACAGATCCTAAGCAAAAACTCTCTTATTTTGGAATTATTTTGATTGAGAAATGTATTTTTCTTATGTGCCTTGGTATATTATATTGTAGCATTTTCCATTTTTAAAGTGGTCTTTTTTTTTATAAAACAATTGTAAATAGCATAAAGCTGTCGTTCTTGGGGATGGGGCTTCAGTGACAGAATTCTTTGTCAGCAAAGCAGTTTTCAGAATGAGAAAGTTCTTCTAAACAGCCTTCCTTTGAAAAATCTACATTATGATCCTGAAAGTGGAAGCAGCTTGGAAGAAGAGGGGCAGACTGAGCCAAATGTCTTTTTAGATGATTTGGCCTGTTATCAGTTCCAAATGAAGAAATATTCTAGTTCTGCCAAGTGTGCAGTGCCTTTGCAAACATCTGGTGAAGACTATCCATGGTCTAGAACACACTGTCAGGATGGCACAGAGCTCTTGTCTGACAGGTCAGAAAAGGCATAAGAAATAATTTGATGATGTTGTGCTGCAAAAATTTTGCCATATTGCAGTGTATATTTATTAACCCTGCTTGTAATGACAACATATTTGCTATATGTAATTGATTACTAAAAATGTGCATTTCTTTAATAAATGTCCTTTTTTATGTTTCTTTCATGTAAGACCATTTGACCATATTAAATCATTTGTATCCTCTGCTTAAAATTTCTACTAACCTGATTGATAAATATGTCATCAAGCAATTTTAATTTGACAGTTTGCATGCTGTCCATTCAAGATATTGTGTGCCTTACTTGGTTGGGTGGTTTTTAAGCAGCATTCCTATGCAGTGTGGTGGTTCCAGGTTCGAGATGGATATTCATTCTTCAGAGAAGATGAACTTGAATCATCTTTGCCATTCCTCTGAGGAAGATGAGGAGGAAAATAGCGATCCAGATATTCACAAAGATGACCTTTATGTTCGAAAAATGGGCTTGGCACTTATTCCTTCAGTGAATATACCATATGACCGGTTTCTTCCAAAATATTGGACTCCTGAAGAAGAGAACCATATCCAGAAGATTAAACTTGGATCACAGCGTAGACCCTGGTATAAAAAACTTCAGGGATTCAGGTTGGTCAGCATTGAAATACACTGAAAGAAATTGTGCCACTCCTTGGGAAATATAGGGCATTTTCTTAGTACTTTTTAAGCGAAGTAACAGTTTAAACAGTATTTATTTATTCCTTCTCCTCAGGCAGTGCTAGTTACATTCAATTATGCCAAAAGAAACTGTTTTATAAAGGAATGATTTCTCAACATAACCAAGCTTTGATATTCCTGCTGACAAACAGGCCTTTGCTCATTAAAACAGAGTATGCTAGGAAGTTAACACACAATTATCTTGTCTCAATGAATGGGTTTTTCAGTGAAGTAAAGAAAAATATGGCATATCGGATGTTTATTGCAAAAGTTGTGTTTTAGAAGGGACATTACATTTCTGTAGTTGATAATAAATGCTGGTTTGCATTTCTTTGTCCTGTGTACTGTATGCTCCTCTTTGAGTTTAGTTTGAGCAAAGGACATTGTTTTAATCTAAATCCAAATTTGAAATTCTGCCAGCCCAATGTGAATGTTTGGGGAACAGTGCCCTGTGAAAGTCTGAGATTGGGCCAGTTCCCTTTTCCTGCTTTTGGTCTGTCCCGGCCGGCATATGTCCCCTTTTCCCGAGACCATTATCGGGGGGATCTAAAACTAAACAAAAGACACAGTCTGAAGTTACTACCTAACTAATTGTTCCTTAGCAATCAACTTAGCAGTGTAATGCATCACTGTCCTGTTGCATCAAAGTAGACCAACTTAAGTAACAATTTCTAAAAAGACTCAAGGTAGTTTTAGTGTGTTGCATCCGACTATTAACTCAAAAATAATGTCTTTATGTAAAAATGAGTAAATGAGCAAATATACATTAATTCGTCCATTCTGAACACCTATACCTACTATATAGGTGTATTGCAACGTGCTTTTAGTTGATATTAATCCAAGTATAGGATGAGAAAAAATATATACCAAATAACCTTCCACTTTCTTCCACTTCTCCTTCTGTTTACTTTTCTGTTATACTAAACATCTACTTATTTTTACCCATACATTTGAGTGGTTTTTCTTTTAATTTGGTGTGTTTTGGAGGCTTTATCTGAATTCAGAATGTCTTTTATTTTGTCAGTTCTGTTCTTTGATTTCTTCTACATCTTTTCCCCCATCTTAGCAGAAGAAAATATGATATGGGAAAAGTGGATTCAGATGATGAAGGCAATCCTTTCAGTTGTCCTTCAGTAGTTTGTGAGCAGCAGATGCTGGATTCTCAGTACAATATGCACCCCAAAGTGCTAAGGAAATTTGAAGCAACAAGGAAGCCTTTCCTCTAAAACCATGTCATAATGGTTGCTGTAGCTTTTTCATAAATATGTCTTAAGTGCATGAACTTTAATTATCAATTCTTTTTGTGCACATTTCCAATGTTAACTAAAATGTTTATAGGAATATCATATTTAAATCTGTGAATGTAACAGAGCTCAGTTTTTTTTGATAATTTCCCTATCTTTGTTTTTCTAAGTAAATTAATAGAAATAATGTTTGGTAGAGTTTTCACCCCCACCCCCTTTAAAAATTCTGACATCAGAACAGGAAAGAGTCTTTCTTTCACCCTGTGAATTTGTTTTTCCTGAAACTAATAATTGTATTATTGTAAAATGGTATTTTAAGTAGTGATTGCTTCAACTCGGTTTTTTTTTTTTTTATCTCTCCCTTGTGTTTCTTTCTTTGCCTACTTGCTTCTAGTCCATATGTGCAACACTACACTTTGAGTGACCACTCACATGCATATTTAGTAAAATCACCTGCCATAGTGGCAAGACTTGATCCCACTTCTGGTCCTAGAGTTGTAAAGTGCCACCAGTTCTCCTTCCTGTTTTCTGAAAATTTACCAGATGAAGAATATCATTCTGAAATTTTTCCAGACCTTGAAAATGATGACATGTTTGTCCGTAGAACACGGTTATTCCACACCAATGTGGATCTTGTGTGCTCTGCTGGTAACAGGGGAGGTAATGCTGAACTCCTGGGACCGGAAAGCAAGATAATACTGCAGCAACATTATGGGAAATCATTAATTCCAGATTTGTGGAAGGATGACATGGCCTTTCGTAAAGTCAATCGTGGCTCATATAAACAGAAAGCCCAGCTGTCTGATACACCGGAGTCTTACCATGCTGTCTATATTGTGGAACCCTGGAACCTACCTCCTAGTTTACAGTCTAAGCTTTTGTGTAAGCCACACATACCATTATGTGATGACAGAAAAGATGATGGTTTTCAACAGGAACATTTGAAAAATTCCTATAGAACCCCTAATCAAGCAACATCGTACTCTTCAAAAAAGATATCAAATGTTCTTTCTTGTAATGAAGCTGACCTTCAAAAGTGGGAAGCAATTCGTGAAGCCAGCAGGGAACGATTCAAAAAGAGGAGGATGGTGGAGAGGTTAGGGTTTATAAATATTACTTGGAGAGTGCAGTTTGCAAATAACATAATGTGTGCTGTGAGTTTAATCAGTTTGCAGTATTTTGTGGATATCAAAGCATGCTATTTGGGAATTCCAGTGCTTAATTGCTCTCTAGTATAATGTATAATTACCAAAAATTTCACTTTAAAATTCATACAATTAAATGAGTTCAAAATCTCTTGGAACAGTTGAAGGAAAGAAATGTATAATGTTAAAGACTGGATCATGTTGAATTGTTAGATATTACCTGTGTAAAATGAAAGCATCAAATAAATAGGTGAAAATGTATTTCAGTTTTATGAATTTCTTAGAAGTCAATGAAATGGCTTTGACTAATTTTGAAATGCCTATACTGTATATTTTAACTATGCATGTAACATTTAACTGTTGTATTAATATGCCGTTTGTATCTTGTGTAATAAATATAGACATTGTGTGCTTTTAAATACTTTTCTTGTCACCATTGTATTCCATAAACAATTTTACATAAACAGAGGGGAAGAAGAGAGGTAATTATGCTTGGAAAACAGGAATTACCAATTAAATTTTATAAGAGGCAGTTTTGGCTGGTTATTATACCCACTTTATTTTCATGCATTTTACATAAGAATGCACAGAAATCACATGGTGAATTTCTGTACAATAAAAATTTGTGGGCCCGTTTTTGATCCATTGTTTAACCTGTGATGATTCTCGTCATTTATGTATCTTTTGAAATTTTGTCAGATGCGTCTTTCCATTGATGTTACATTTCTTATTGTGTTTCACATGCTTCCATTACACATATTTGGGATGTAACAGCCAATTCTACAATATTTGGGGATATGTCCTGTAGTTGTACACACTTGGAAGGAATGTAATACATCTTAAAGTCCTCATTTGCATTTGTTGCTCCATTATAGTTATTTATCAGGACTCATTAGTTGGTAATGGAAGATAATAACATAAGAATTAAATTGAATTGATTAACAAGACTGAAGAGAATTTGGCCTTTCTTGAGTGAAATGTTATAAAATTCTAATGAGCTGAACACAACACTTGGGAATGTTGGAGGAATGTATATACTTATTTATGGTTGTTTTTCATTTCTTAGACTACTACAAAGGTATTCTGAATACAATGGGTAAGTTTTGTTTCCAAACAGGAAGTGGCAGCATGAATGCATCTTTTCAAAACATTGCCTGGATGGCTTTCCTTGGCTGTCTTTTTTTTTTTTTCCTCCCCCTTTTTGTCCAATAATTAATAATACTTACAAGTAAATTGCTCCTGTGATCTATATTCTTGGTTTCACATATTGGAGGTTCCTAAAATTATTTTCATGAAAAAAACTTTAGCAAGCAGAGACTGTGTGATTCATAAAATTTTGTGACACAATGTTTTGTAGTAATGAATTAGGTTTTAGACTAGTTGCTGCCAAATATGTTAGAAAATCGAAGAGTTGGACATGTTTATCTGCCATTTAGTGTTGAATGTTTAGAAGATATTTTATGTGTAAAATTCATTCTTAAAAAGGATTTCAGTAAATCCTCAGTTTGCTAATATAACTTCATCTGCATGTTTATGCTTGCAGAAGTGTTTCATTTAAGTTTGCGTCTTCCATATGGCTGATATGTGCGTTTGTTGTTTGACTAATGCAGGCATGGCTAATGTAAAAGCTGCAACTTTTGTGACTGCTTAAACTATGTAAACATTGCTTTTTCTAAGTCATAGTAATGCCAGTAATTCTTAAGTTTGTTCTCCCAAGTATGTAGATTCTTTATAAGAAGTTTACTGGATTTTTCATATTTGTGTAATTTTAAGTATCTTTATTCACAACAGTAAAAATTCCCAGCAGTCAGAATTTTTTCAGATAACTTCCAAGATTAATGGTCTTTGTAGTGAATAGTTTTGTCACTTGTTTTAAGTGTTCACAAATATTGCTTCAGTCATTGAAATAAAATAAGCCCTTATGATTTACTAATAAAAATAAAGGCAAATTAATAAACCCATTTATAAAATCAAAAAAAGAAATTAAACCCCTCTATAAGTGGACATTTGACAAGCAGTTGTGCATTTCTTAGTTCGTACTCCTGATTATTTGAACTGTTCGGACATTGAGTCATTATGATGATTTATCTTATTCATTTGCATTTTACATTTTATGTCTGCATTAACATTTACATTAGTTATTTGCATTTTACATTTTGTTTTACATTACTTGCCCATAAACTCCTGTGTTTAATACACTAGTAGTTATCCATCCATTATCCAACCTGCTATATCCTAACTACAGTGTCAAGGGGGGGGTCTGCTGGAGCCAATCCCAGCCAACACAGGCCGCAAGGCAAGAAATAAACCCTGGGCAGGGCGCCAACTCACCTCAGTACACTAGTAGCTATGTCATCCTTATTATTCATTGTATAGTGTTAGTCTTTCTTGGTTTAAGTAGCAATATACTGATTTATAACATAAATTATATATTCACATTTAAAATGACTTCAAATGTTAAATGATTAAGAAAGCTGTTGAAAGTGTGTACTCTGTTTCTGACTGTTGAACTGTGTTTACACATTTTATAATACCTTGAATACTTTCTTCTTGGTCAGTTTTACTGCAAAACAGTTGTATTAAGTTCATTTTTTTTATCGAGCTGTACATATGACTTGATAAAGTCAACTTACATGTATCAATTTTAGTCAAATTATTTTTAGTTTCATGTATTTGTCTTTTATTACTTACATATAGGAGTAAATCTCTGAATGATGTGACGGAGGAAATGCCTGTTGTTGCTGAAATTCAGTATGAAGATATTCAGAAAGTGAAACAAAAAATTCAAGAACAGGAGCAAAAATGGCAGGATGTGAGTGTACATTCCAAATCTATATTTCTTGATGCTTAATAGTAGTTGTCACATGTTAGAAACTGAACTGTAAAATTTTACTAGTTTTAGCAAATATATAATTATATATTTGCTAAAACTAGCAAACTTTTACAGTTACAGTTTACATTATATATATAATATATATATTAGCCTGTATCACTGTGATGCATCCTGCATTTCTTTCTTAGTGCTACTACAAAAAAATTTTGTCCATTTGTTCCTTTGGTAAAGAGGTGACCTGCACTGCTTTTCTCACTGCATGTAATTAATTTTTATTATGACTTCATTTTTCTAGCAACTTACAAAATGAACCTCATACTATCTCACAATATTATAAATTGTAATGAATCTACAATAATGGATTCTATTACATACAGTCATATGAAAAAGTTTGTGAACCCCTCTCTGCCTGCATAATAATTTACTCTACTTTCAACAAAAAAGATAACAGTGGTATGTCTTTCATTTCCCCAGGAACATCTGAGTGCTGGGGTGTTTTCCGAACAAAGATTTTTAGTGAAGCAGTATTTAGTTGTATGAAATTAAATCAAATGTGAAAACTGGCAGTGCAAAAATTTGGGTACCCATGTAATTTTGCTGATTTGAATGCATGTAACTGCTCAATACTGATTACATGCAACACCAGATTGGTTGGATTAGCTCGTTAAGCCTTGAACTTCATAGACAGGTGTATCCAATCATGAGAAAAGGTATTTAAGGTGGTCAATTGCAAGTTGTGCTTCCCTTTAACTCTTCTCTGAAAAGTGACAGCATGGGATCCTCAAAGCAACTCTCAAAAGGTCTGAAAACAAAGATTGTTCAGTATCATGGTTTAGGAGAAGGCTACAAAAAGCTATCTCAGAGGTTTGAACTGTCAGTTTCAACTGTAAGGAATGTAATCAGGAAATGGAAGGCCACAGGCACAGTTGCTGTTAAACCCAGGTGTGGCAGGCCAAGAAAAATACAGGAGTGGCATATGCGCAGGATTGTGAGAATGGTTACAGTCAACTCACAGATCACCTCTAAAGGCCTGCAAGAATATCTTGCTGCAGATGGTGTATCTGTACATCGTTCTAGAATTCAGTGCAATTTGCACAAAGAACATCTGTATGGCAGGGTGATGAGAAAGAAGCCCTTTCTGCACTCATGCCATAAACAGAGTCGCATGTTGTATGCAAATGCTCATTTAGACAAGCCAGATTAATTTTGGAACAAAGTGCTTTGGACTGATGAGACAAAAATTGAGTTATTTGGTCATAACAAAAAGTGCTTTGCATGGCGGAAGAAGAACACCGCATTCTAAGAAAAACACCTGCTACCTACTGTCAAATTTGGTGGAGTTTCTATCATGCTGTGTGGGGCTGTGGGGCTAGTTCAGGGACTGGGGCCCTTGTTAAAGTCGACAGGTCGGAAGAATTCAACCCAATAATAACAAATTCTTCAGGATAGTGTTCAAGCATCAGTCACAAAGTTGAAGTTACGAAGGGGTTGGATATTCCAACAAGACAATGACCCAAAACACAGTTCGAAATCTACAAAGGCATTCATGCAGAGGGAGAGGTACAATGTTCTGGAATGGTCGTCACAGTCCCCTGACTTGAATATCATTGAAAATCTATGGGATGATTTGAAGCAGACTGTCCATGCTCGGCAGCCGTCAAATTTAACTGAACTGGAGAGATTTTGTATCGAAGAATGGTCAAAAATACCTCCACCCAGAATCCAGACACTCATCAAAGGCCATAGGAGGCGTCTAGAGGCTGTTATAGTTGCAAAAGGAGGCTCAACTAAGTATTGATGTAATATCTCTGTTGGGGTGCCCAAATTTATGCACCTGTCTAATTTTGTTATGATGCATATTGCATATTTTCTGTTAATCCAATAAACATAATGTCGCTGCTGAAATAGTACTGTTTCCATAAGGCATGTCGTATATTAAAAGGAAGTTGCTACTTTGAAAAATCTGCCAATGATAAACAAAAATCCAAAGAATTAAGAGGGGTTCCCAAACTTTTTCATATGACTCTAGCTTTCTTTTGTAACTGACATAGTCACAGCTCAATAAATTGTTGCCATTTTACCTGTTAGCCAGAGTCTAAATGAAATTAAAATCCTGATTAAATCTATTAACAGATTCTATTTTTATTAATTTTGTAATGTACAAAATAGGTAAAGTATAACTATAAATATATTTTAAATGTTTGTACAGTAACTAGTGTACACAAACAGGTTCAAGGTTTTGCTGCCATGACCAACAAGAAACCTTTGGCCACATTTCCTTGTAATTACATCCATTCTGTGAACTTGAATGGGGTTCATTAGAACTGTAATGCCACTGACCTCTTCTGACATATAGGAGAGTCTCCTCTGCAGTGGGGAACTGAACTATTTTCTAAGTAGAAGCATCAATTAGTTATTCTTAGTACAAAACCACTGGTTATTTGGGAATTCCAGTTCTGTCCAATAGGCTGCCCATCTGAGGCAATTTACAAAGTGATGACCAGTAGATGGCTCAGCACATCTCTTTACCTCAGTGTTGAGAATATATTCTGGAACTAACTGTTTACATGTGTACAGTGGGCAGTCTATCCATATGAGCCAACTAACCCCCAAGAGATTGTCAGTTGGCATAACTACGAAGTTAATTATTTACCATTTATGCAAAGTACTGTGATACCAGGTACACTTATCAGCATCCATGTGTTCAACCATTTTGTTCATTTGGGCAATCCATGACTAACACAGAAATTCATTGAAAATTCCCTTCTCGGATCAGGATAGCCATTCCCTTCAGCAACAGTGTAGATGCATCTTCTCCTAGCCTCATAATGGTGTCTCATAAGAAATGTTTCTCAGCAGCCCCAGTTGCATGTTCTTGACAATGATATGAGCAGTGATGCTGAGGAGCCTCTCATCCACAGTGATGACAAGGTGAATCTGTCTTCAGTGAAATAGAAATGGACAGTGAAATTGAAAGTGATTCTGATGAACCCCAAAATGATGCTCACGTTTCAGTTTCTCTTGACCCTGCTTCAAATAACCCAGCACCACCTCATTTTGATTTTTTTGAGGCAACCAGGAATAAAAGTGAACGTTGACAGCCAAGATCCACTTACTTACTTGAAGTTATTTCTTGATGATGATTGAAAAAATAGTTATTGAGATGAACTGTTCTGTTGAACAGTGTTAAGTAAATGATCGTACACCTAAGTAGTTTTCCTGTTCAGATACACCTCAAAAAAGAGATATTTTGACATTATATATGGTATTATTATTAATTTCATATTATCTATTCATCATTATTATTTGTATCATTATACGTTTTACATTTCTGACTTGTCACCTCTCAAAGATATGCTTTTTGATTTGCAAAATGGCAATGAAGTGAAAGAAACCATTCATAAACTGACTTCACACTCAACCAAAAAACTGTTTCTAAGGGCATTGAGAAGTTTGTAAACAACTAGTGTACTTTGAAATGGGGACCCTGTAATGAAAAGTAATGAGTTGAAGTGTATCTAACTTAAACTGAAAAATAAAGCGTGGAAGCTTTTTGAAAATGCTTTTATAATGTAAAGTGGGATTTTTCCTTTGACTTGTCTCATGTCCTTATTAACACCAGTGACGCAATACAGTTCTACATACTGATAATTTTTAGAAGAAAGCAGTCTACAGCTGACAAACAAAAAAAAAAAAAAAAAGGAAATTGAGTTAAAAGCCATGTCTCATTACACAACTTTTCTAGACACTTTCAGTCACAGACTTCATTTCACTTCAATCTTAGCATGCTGTAGGCATGTTTGATATACTGTACCAAGTGACTAAGTCCAACCAGTCTGCAGATTGGCCGAATTAAAGTCAAATAGGTTTATTTTTGTCTTTGTAGTACTGGCTTGTGTGATAGTGAGACATAATAACCAATGAGTGCTCTCCTGGAAGTATAGTGCATATAATGCAGCAATGAGAATAAAGAAACAGGTGTTTTGGACCTTGCAGATGGGCTTGCCTGTCTGATGTCATGTCTTAAGTATCTTGAAGGAATAGAAAAAATGGCCAAAATTTTGTCTGAACTTGCCTTTACCTGTAAAGCAAGTCTATCAGACAGCACATTATTGGCTGTCAGGGATAAGTGTGCAATACTTTGGAAATGTGAATATATGCTGGAATGTCATTACACTGTAGTCTAATTTGATATACCTTGCAATATTGTATTGTGTAATATGATACGCTCAGGCAGTGACAACTTCATTTGCTGTTTTCTGGTTTGACTTCACCCTCTGCACAAAGTTGTGTAATGTTACATTGACTAAAGTTGTTTACACATCGCATCTGATTGAAAGAAGACTGAAATAGAAACATATTGTTATATTTTCAGCTGTCTTTACCAATAATAGGGTCATGCTGAATCATCACCTCATTTTGAAATCAATCTCTCATTTAGCAACTGTCATTTTTTTCATCACCCTTTTTGAGTTTGTGCTGTACAATTTATAGTGAAACCTTTTATGGTCTTTACACTTGAATGGAGGGATATTGGACCATCACGACATTATTTTTAAGTAGCTTTACCTTAAGAAATAAAGGATTCCTCTGAGAAGAATAATTTATCTGTTTAAAAACATTAATGGTTTGTTTTGTATTATTATAAACTAAACCAGACATTTAGGTCAGTCACAGCAGTATATTACACAGGGGATCTACTGCTTGGTTATATTTAAACAGAATTAGGACACCTGCAAATCGGGTCTACTTTTTAGCATCTATTCTGAGAGAGAGTGGGGGAGAGAGTAGACTGTTATATAATTTTTAATACATTTTGACAATGCAAAAAAAATAAGATTTTTCTAATGTATAGATACTTTTTTTCCTTAAGGATTTAAGCAAGTGGAAAAGCCGTCGCAAGAGCTTCAATTCTGACCTTGTAAAAAAGAAAGAAGAGAGGGACCTGATTGAACAGATTGCTTCTGCTGATATATCAAGACGAGTGAAAACCTTCAGAGAGATGCAACTAGAAAGGTAATTAAAAGAGAGTTTCTCTGCCTCTGGTTTTATTGTAAACAGGTATTTGTAGTCAAATATAAGTATTCTATTTTTATAGATATGTGTTAAAATATTTATAAAATCGGTATATAAAAATACAGGCTGTGTCGCACACTAATATCATAGATATTTTGCTGAAAGTCCGTCACCATTTAAAGTATCACTGGTTACAATTTTTTTTCATAAACGTTTTAGTATTGGAGTTGCAGTGGCTGTGCAGTTTCATTTGCCTTTGGTGAAATCCAAAATCTGTATGCCAGATTACTAAATCAGAATTTTATTCAGCATTTTGCAAGTTATAGTATTAATAATGAATGAGTACTAAGGTTTTTGTTTTTTTTGTTTTTTTTTTATACTTGAGTTTTGGTTTATGCTTTTAATCAACATTATTATGCTTTTTTCTACCCTAACACATTTTTAATTAATAGTAGAGGTCTATAGTGAAACATTTTAGGGCTTTTTAGGAAAAAGATGTACTTTAGCTAAAATTACATATTAGTTGAACATACTATTCCTTTTTTTTTTTTTATATATATATCAAGAAGCAGATTATAGGTGACCTAGTTATTTTTAAAGAAGAAAAAATTGTCCTCTTTATATTATTGAATAATTCCTGTCAGAGCTGATCAGCCTTTTGTTGTAGTTTCATCCTTGTAAATAAAGCACATTCCTTGGTTAGTAATTTTATTTTTCACCACCTTTGAATCTTGGATCACTTGAACTTTGTTTTTAGTAATTTTGGATACGGAACACAACCATATGTCAGCAGACCTTTTTTGCACAATATACTCGGACATAATCCTTTTTAGTTTAGTGTAAATGTGTACATGCTACCCACATTCTGTTATTACTTGCACCATAAAGTATCCAGAGCATTTTTCCTTTCTGCTTTTAGATGATCCAATAATTAGCTTGTTCGGTTTTGATGTCCCTACTAATGTTTTTATTTGGATTTAGAATCCTGGCATGCCAAACAAGTCTCCCTATGCATCAGAAAAGCCTCCACCATGAGGAATACTTGCAGAATATGTGAGCTAAAGTACAAGTTGATAAGAATAGTTGGTTTACATATTTGTAAAGGTTTGAAGTTAAGATGAAACTTTGGTCATGACAGACTGATGGACATATATATTGAGAGAGTGATTAAACCAAGTAGGGAGGATAAAGAAATGCACCTCTTCAGTACTGATGTCTGCACTTTTTAATGACTTGTGCACCCTTAAAAATAAAATACACTGCTGTACACGAACATGTAGGTGAGTAACTGAGACACACACACTCTCCTCACCTCTTGTAAACCGGTAATTTAATCACTGAATGCTTTCCAAAGATCACTCCTCCCTGCCCTCTTTACCTCTTTGTATCACTTTTATTCTAAATTGTGTTATGTTTCCCAAGAGAAAACCGGGATCAGAGGGTTCAGATCAATGACAAACAAACGGCAGACAACAAGAGCCTCCATTCATCGAGTGAAGATGTATTTGCTGATGAGAAGCCCCCTTCAAGAAGACTACCTGAGAGAAGTTACACTGTGGAAGTGGATACACCATACTCTAAAAGTAGGGAGATGCTGTCTAAACCTGTCTCTTGGACACCAGTGGACAAGAAGTCAAGCAGCACTCTAAATTCCATTACAATTCCAAACAATTCAGTGCTCACCAAGGCTAACCAAAAAACTGCAGAATATAAGCAAGCATCTGGGAGTCTGCACGAAGAACAGAGCTCTCTTTCTTTGTATACACAAAGTTCAATGGATATAAAACCAGGAGCAGCTCGGGTTTCAGCCTCTCTTCCCCGAAGTTACCAGAGATCTGATAACTCACGAATAACCTCTGTAGTTGCTCCGCGACCTTTTGGGACGCAGTCAAGTAAAATTTCATCACTTCCCAGGTCTTTCACAGTAAGTAATGTGCATTTAAATATATTCAGTATCTACCTTACCTGCTTTCTCGAGTTTAAATAACCTGCATGCTTTTTCCTTTTTTCTTTTTTTTTTCCTTCTTTCTTTCACCTTTTACTCGTAATAGCAAGTGCACATAGTGATCAACTTACAGCTCCTATAAATAATAGAGTGAGCACTAGGACATTTTATTTATCAAGCACTTCAGCATTTAGTACTAGATCAAAATTACACTAATTCAATTATTAGATTCTGGTCTCTGTCTTGATAAGTCCATTTCATATTCATATTAAACTTTTAAACGTTCTTTTATATTAAATTCATATTTTAAGATGTATTGTATAAAATGTGCATTGCAAAAGAAAATGGAGAGTGTTTGAAAACAGATGTTATTTTTTTATTTTCACTTAAATGCATCAATTTTTTAAATTTCATTATGTTGCCCTGTAGTAGGCAGGTTATCACTGATGTTTCATAGTTTTATTTTTGCAAATTCATTTAGAAAAATAGAATTATAAATTAAGTACAGTTTACTGTTTGTTGTAAATATTTTTCCTGCTCTACCACTGGTACTTACTTTAACATGAAAAATGTTCATGTTGTCACTAGATGGATGAGACACAAAAGCACAATGGGGATACAAACAGTTTCTCTAACAAGTCAAGTAGTATCAACAGATACAGCCAGTTTTTAAGACCAGAAGAGGACAGCCATTCTCAGTCTAGTCCTGCTCTGAGTAGTACAGAGGAGGAGGAAGAAGAGGAAGAGAAGAAGGAAGAACATGAGGAAGGGGTGGAAAAGTATCAGCCTCCAAAACAGATAAATCCTCCACAGCCTATAGTCCAAGAAGCAAAAACTTCTGTCGTTGAGGCAAAGAATGGCATTACTTCCAGCTTCACAGAAAACCAGACAATTATCAACACTGTTAAGCTGCCTGAATCCAAGGTTAACTCACAGGTTAGTCAGTTATAACACTGTTCTCCTCTGGTGTTGGCAGTTGTATTGTACCAGTTTCTTAACTGGAAAAGTACAGGCAGTGTAGCATAGTGCTGAAAGCTTTTGACTTCAAACCATGAGGATGCAAGTTCAGTTCTTTCCTGCAGTTTACTTAAGTACCACTTTCTTTAAAAATGTTTTTTGAAAAATGAAAAAAAGGCTTGACAATTTTACACACAATACACACTTAATAACTGCTGATGCACCTTACTTCAGAGGAGTTGCTCAGTGGTATGTAGTAAGGGTTGAAAAAACTTTTTTTATTTAAATAGTAGGGGGCTTTGTCCCCTGCTCGCTTCGCTTACTCACCCCCTTCCATCCCCCCCCCCCCCCCCCCCAGGCGTGTTACGCTCCATCCACTTTGCGTCTCTGCCGCTTGCGTTGTTATGGTTTGGGAGGAGATACGGTCTGATCAGTTGCTGTCCTTTTGTCTCACTGCCTTGTTTTGCATGACGCTAAAGTGTCTCTCGTGGGACATCAAATTGTCTTCCGAGAAGATCACGTATTGTCGCCTTCCAAGATTTTTTGTTTATAGACAGATATAAATGTAGATTCCTTGTTTATCTTTCATAGTATAAGTGATTATTATCTTATCACTGCAGTGAAGTAATATTTTCAGATGTTTGATTTACTTAAATATGTTCTTTAAGAGCACTGATTTATATTTGAAATACATATTTAGCTTTTATTTATAGTCATTAATGTATTTTCCAGTTTCCAGCATTATTTTTCACCATTTACCCTGTTTATCATTTCCCATATTTTTGCCAGTCTAATTTACTCTCTAGTAACTTAAATAATTAAATTAACAACTTTAATTTCTCAAATTACTGCCTCCGCCTGTGTAATGGTTCTGTTTGGCTTTTAGATAGGTGTATTTGGTGTGCCTAAAAAAAACATGCCAAACAACTCTTAATCCATCATGTGTATATCAAAGATGCTCCATTTTGATGTTTTTTTTTCCTCAGGAACAGTATAGTGATATGAGGATTATTTTGAATCAGAAACCCAGCAGTGGTAGAGACTTTGGTTTTACAACCATCTGGGAAGGTTCCAGTTCCATTGTAAAGGCAGTAGAGCAAGGCAAGTTTTCTTTATTTGTGACTAATCCTGTCAGATAGTACAATGCTATAGTAATTCAATAAAGTTTTGTTTTTGTGCTAGTAGCTTTATTTTAAATAGATAATCATTGTTTTTGTAAGTTTCCTATGCCTGCAATGTAAAAGGGGGAATGAAAAAGTAAAGGCAAATTGAAATTTACACGAAAACCAGAACAGATGGAAACTGACACAGTACAACATGTTTGTGTTGGCTTATGTGTGGTTCAAACACATGCAGTGCTCTGCCATTAGTTTAGTTTTAGCCATGGTCAAATGAACATGGATGCTCTGCTGTGGGATGGCAGCATTGTTGAACAAAGCGCCATAGTGAGATTTCTTTATGCAGAGGAAATGAAATCAACTGAAATTCACCGATGGATGTTGGCTCAGTACTGAAGTGGAAACTGCATGACTCAACAAAAAGTTTGAGTAGGTAAATATGTTTAAAATGGGATCGACCAAGTGTAATCAATGAGGCTTGTTCTGGTCGATCATCAACATCAAGCACACAAGCCCACAGCAACATGATGAATGTCGTCATCAAAGAAGACCAATGTATTACGTTGTCCATTGTTTCTGCACATTTGAATATCAGATATGGATCCGCATATGCCATAGTGCATGAAGACTTGGGGGTATTGTAACGTTTGTGCAAGATGGGTACCCAAACAGCTTATTGATCTGTGTAAGACAACATCCTTTGGTGAATTTCAGCTGGCTTCAGTCCCAATGCCCAAACAAATCTTACTTTGGCATTGTTCAACAATTGTGTAATCCTGCAGCTAATAGTCCATGTTCATTTGATCTTCAACTAGACTAATGGCAGAGCGCTTCACTGTGTGTGTTTGAACTACCCATAAGCCATTGCAAAAGTGTTGTGTTGCATCAGCCTATATTATAGTAATTGCATTTACTTTTTGATCTACCCTCATACAATGTACTTATCTGTGCATTTTTTTCAACATTTAATTCCTTTTTGTAGAAATATAGTAATTAAAATTTCTCCAGCATTTTTATGCAAATGCTGTTGTTTAATTACCCCTTGTGGACATAAGTATCATCCATCTATCTGTGCATCCATCTATCTGTCTAGGTATGAGATACAACATGCAATATTTAAGATTTTAAAATATTTAGTTACGAGACTAGAAAGATTTTAGGATACTTTTTTATGCTGTTTCTAAATTAGTTTGTCAGTGCCTGGAGAGGAATTTAGTTTTGCCGTGTAACTTTTATATAACCAGGGAAAGGGAATGCTATCATTAAATGGCTGGAATTTTGTAATCTCTGATTATGCATAATAATTTAAATGCTTACATTTTTTAAATATAGCAATAGCATAATGAAGCCCATTGTAAAATTAAAATGTTCAGATTTAACAGTTATTGATATACTTTTTTGTTTGCAATTTTTTATTTACTCAGGTTAGTGTTAGGGTTGGTTCCTGCCTTGCGAGAGCATAAGTACAAATGCAAGTCCATTACAAGGAAAATAAAATATTTAAATTCCACTTTCTTACATATAGAGCTGACTTAGAGTTGTCAGTTAACCTAACTTGCATGTCTTTGGGATGTGAGGTAAAAGTGGAGTACCAAAAGGAAACCCAATGCAGAGAATTGGAGATTATTTAAGTTCTACAAAGCTAGTAAGTGGGCTATGGTTCAATCTGCGAACAATAGAGTTGAGATTGTAGTACTAAACAAAGTATTTAATATACAATATACAGTATATTGTATTTTGCACCTTGAATAACATACTGCATTGAATATTGCACTTTTGGCTTTTTTTAATTTATTTTTAATTTATTTTTAGTTCCTCAAATTAACAGTGAAGTGTCTTGTAACTACTGCTGATGGTATGGAAAGTTGCTGGAATTTTTAGGGACTAGATTACAAGCATAGCCTAAGGTGCCAGCAGCGCCTTTACTAGCTAACCAGATGAACATGAATGATTGATAATGCAGCAGGTAGCAGGCTCAGGTTACTCAGTGGGATGTAATTTGCTATAGTTTTAGCTGGAATCTGTCTGTAAACAGACTGTGAATTATGTTGATCTTTTGTTCTGACTTCTATTTGATGCATTTTATACCAAGCTAAAACTGTACACCATAAAAATTTTAGCATATGAGCAAGTCTCATAAAGATGCAGCTTTGGATTTTCATTTTTTAACCTTTTACACTTTTAAGGTGTTTGTTTTTGAAGCATTCTTCCATTATTTTAGGTAGTCCTGCAGAACTTTGCCATCTTCAGGTAGATGATGAAATTCTCACTGTAAATGGAATAAAGGTGTCTAATATGGACCTTAACCAGTGGACAGACACCATGGACAAAGCTGTAAGAAATGGAAACCTTGTGATGGACATTCGTCGGCATGGTGAAAAAGGTAAACCACACTCTTATAATGGGGAGGTATAAGTTTTAAAATGTTTAGCACTGCATCATGCCTGTCATGTTATACTGTATGTCTTTAACATATTTCCATTAATATTATAGTAAATGTTAAATGCAGTCTTTAAAATATATTAAAAAAAAAAAAAAACCCTTTCTTAAAAATTTACCAATTGGTCTGTAGGCAGTTTGTGCATTAGTCATGTTTCTGCACTCAGTTTTAAAATGTCATATGAGGTATGCAATTTTAAACAAAATGTTGGGAAAAATTAATGCTCCTTCAGAAAATGTGTTCTGCATGTAAATATACTGTTGAAATAACTTTCTAAAAATGTGTTAGTGTCTAGCTTCAACCTAGCATCAAAGATCTATAGACGTTTTGGTAAATTTTTACTTTAAAATAAAAAAAAAACTAAATTAAAACTTTGCATGTTTATTGGGAAGGTGGTCTATTGGCAAAAAATCAGATTCTATTTTAACTTCTGATTACCTCTTTATGTAATCTTTCTGTGAGAACATCTCTTTATTTTCACACATTTTAAAGTTGCTGAACAAGTGACATTATACCATCATACATTCAGATTGGGCCAGAGACCGACCTTCCCTACCATATAAAAACCATAAAACCGTCAATCTCACCAGTATGGATAACACACTTGTAGGTTCTGCTGAAAAGTTCATTAATGCCAGCTCCTCAGATATAACTTCGTATGATTCGACGGAGAAGGTGTTGAAGACAAATTTCTACAGACATCCAGATGATGTAAGCAATTTTTAAAAATTCTTTTTTTTGTGTGTGTTTAGATTTTTAATGGCAGATTGTTGTTCCATTGGATTTTGCATTTAATGCACATAATTTCCTGTAATCCTTGCAATACTTTGTAGGTTAGCTCTAAATTCTAAGTTATATGCTACTGCTTAGCTGCTGTGAAAATGCAGCAGAAAAGGTTTCAATTAGGGAACACGTGAAGTTTACTTTTAAGTGTCTGCTATGAGTTTTGATGTAAATAAAAAACAAAACACACAGGTTATTTTTTTCTGTTTCTTTTCAGAACAAATCTAAAGCAGTAAATGAAGGTCCCCCTCATGAATCCGTAATAAGAAGAAACAAAGGTAAAAAAAAAAAAGCAAAACAAAAATGACATGTACTTTGAAAAGCATGACATCTGTGAAATTGCAAGAATGTGTTTATAGCATATTGGAGCCTTCAACCTGGTTTATGCATCATTTAATGGTGGTTTTATATTTACTATTAAATGCTAATTCTTAATCAATTCTCTTCATTTAAGATGAACATAAATACATTACTGTTGAAGAGTCTGTAATTTCAGAGCGCCTCTTAAAATTAATTCAGTGTTACACACTTTAGATAAGTGAATCCAGCAAAAAGAATTTTCAGTATATTTTTGTTTTTATTTCCTGTGTAGAATCTGAACCAATTTCTTTGAAAAACTTTAAAAGGCGATCACAGTTTTTTGAACAGCAAGGTAAACATAAATGCGTATGTGGTCTGGTAACAGCAACATTTTATTCTTATTTTAGCAGTGACTGAAGCTATGGTGCTGGGTTGTGCATCTGTTCAGTCTTCAGCTCATTTCATTTTGCCAGGCAGTATAATTCATGTATTCTTTCTTCAGGCTCATCAGGGTGTTCTTTCAGTTCATTGGTCTACCTTTGTGGTAATGGGCCTTTGTGAGTCCTGTTATCCCCTGTAGCTTGCACTAATGATATGCTGTTTTCTCTTGGTGGTATTCATATTTGTGAGCACATAAATATCTATTAAAAGTAATATGAAAAACTGTATAATTTGCAGTTTGCTGCTTGCTTTAATAAAGTGATTTACATGTATAGTACTATTCAGGATGGTCGCCTGGAGCAGGAAATCTATTTATATACTATAGACAGACCAATTTTTTGATATTGTTTTTATAAAAAATTATTAATGCAAATTTGGTTATAATCCAATTAAAACAAAGAAGCCAAACTACTCAAGGAATGCAGAAAACAGCGTATCATGAACCATACCAAAATCCCATGATGTGAAGTATTTTGTTTGCTTAAAATTGGTTTGCATGTGTAAACCTGGAAACAAAGTATGTGTGTTTCACAATATTAGCATAAATTTAATTGGAGGATATTTTAAGTCATCTTAGCCAGATTTTTTGCATTTGTATGATTATGATTTTTAGCATTGAGCAAGTAGCCATGTTAATCCAAAATATTTATCAAGCTTAATCCAAAGTCTGTTACAATTTAAATTGTAGTGAGCTGAATTCAAGTGATTATGTTGACTCATCTGATCCATATTATCTTCTGTAATTATATTTTGAAAGCATGTAGTTGACTCATATTATCCCATTATGTAACCTTAAAAGTCTGCTACTACTCACAATTACTGCTTAACTATTTTCTCCCACAAGAATGATTAAAGTTTAACTTGGGATGGACATATTAATCTTAGAAGGGCCCACATTTTTTATATGTTGATCTTCATGATATTCTTACAGTTGTTTTTAAAGAAAAATTGTAAATGTGCCAAAAGCAGACATTCTATTTTTGTTAAGGTAGAAGAAATTAGATTAAATATATTATTCAATTATGATGTAAATTTTCAAAATTGATACTATTAGCTTAGTAAAGTCATGTACAACAACATACTTTCAGGTGATTTATGCTAATATCTGGCATTCATTTGGGGCATTTGAGTCAAATTTTGAAAGTTACACATAATGGTATGGTTTAATTTTGTCTGAAATACTGTAGTTGGCCTGCATGTTGTGGAAATTAACCTTTTTTTTTTTTTTCCTCCCCCTCTTCCTTGCTCTCTAATACCTGCTTAAGCATGTGCAAGTCTGATTTTGATTTTTTTTTTTGCCATTTGCAGTGATTTCATTGCATCCTCTGGGGAAAATCATAGGCATTTAATTAATGTATGACACATACAGCAGAAATAAAAACACACTGTATTGTTTTGTCAGATTTGAATTTGTTGAATTCCCGAAGCATAAAGTGCATTATTAAAATGTTCACAAGTATATGCCATGGTGAATCAAAATGTAAGGAACTTTTATTTATCATTGAATTAAGAAAAAGCTTAATCAGCACCAGATTTTTTATTTTTATCATATGCTGTCCTAACAGTCATTTTTGACTTTGGGAGTATCAGTTTTATCTGACCACAAAAAATAATGACAGCACATTGTTCATTACTTAATGCATCTGGCAAAGGAAGCTGACATAAACACACTTTGACTGTAAATTACATATTGTTAGCTGCAGGAGAAATGTGCCTAATAATTTAGATGGTATAATGTTTTTACAAGGTATATTAGCATTAACTTTTTTTGATTCACCTTCATATATTAAAATATTTTTTAAATAAAGAGGATTAATTTTTTTTTATTTTGTTTGAAGGAGGGCCAGAGTCACCAATACCTGATGTAAGTTTTTTTTGTTTTATATTTGGGTTGGTTTTATTTGTTCTTAATTTGCTAAATTAAGTATCAGATAACCTTTCAAGTGACATTTCATTTGTTTAAGACAAAGACGTGTTACTATATTGCAAGTGGGACTTACTTTACTGGTCTGTTTAAATTTTCCCAAGATTGTCATGGCTGTGTCAGTAATGTCTGGTTCTTTAAAATATTCTTTGTACTTGCAGTTGTATTGTATTTATGGGTTATTCTATGAAGCAGATTTAAGTTTTCAAAGTTAACAAATTAAAGCTTTTGAAGGAGATTATCATTGTAAAGTTTTAGGTATTAAAGTATATGCAGAATGTAATTTCATGAAGCTTTAGGATCTCATCCTTCTGAAAAAGATTGTAAAGCACTGGAAAAAGTGGCATTTAGGGCCTGACAGTTATCTGATTTCCTATTCAAATTAGATTCAGGTCCCCTCTGTCAGCACATCAGTGGCACGTTGGGCATGGGATCCAGAAGAAGAACGTAAACGTCAAGAGAAATGGCAAAAGGAGCAAGAGCGTTTACTACAGGTACAAAATATAACGTGAAAATGTAATTTTTCCGTCTTTTGCAACAGACCCTATGAAATAATATACACTAAAAAATTCTTACACCTTCCTATCGCTAGGCAGAGATGCTGTGTCTATATATGTAATTTTTGTTGTTTAATTTAAAAGGAAAAGTACAAACGTGAACAAGAAAAGCTAAAAGAAGAATGGACACGTGCACAACAAGAAGCTGAACAAGAGGGTTCCAAATATTATGAAGAGGTATGCATTATAATAGCTATGTTTAGCTGTTCATGCCATTGGCATAGTCAGCCCAGTATCCAATATACTTTTACATAGAAAAGAATTAAAGAATAAAGGTAGGAAAAATATATACAACAAGAAATACAACATTAAAAAGTGCCATTATTTTAGACTTATTATTCTTTTTTATATCCCTGTCTTATATAATAGGAGCGTAAAATACTAGAAGGGAGTTCCAAACTGTTGAACACACATGCCCCTGCCTCGTCTTCGGGTAACTTAATAAATTCATGGGAATATGCAAAACCAAGAAATGAATTGGAAAATGTAAATGATGAAGCTATTGAAGAACAAGAAGAAGAAACAGCCTGGCAAATCCAAGAGAAGGAGGCTGCATTGAGGCGGCAGAGGGAAAAAAAAGAGGCAGAAGAGAAGTTCAGACAGCAAGAAAAACAAAATGCTGAGGAAAGGAGGAAGCAAGAAGAGGTAATGGCCATACAACGGCAAAAGCAGGAAGAGCAACACAGACGGGAAGAGGAGCAAGCACAGCATGAGAGAGAGCAAAAACAGATAGAAGAAAAGAGACGCCAAGAGGCAGCAGAAGAACGGCGCAGAGAATTAGAAAGGCGAAAGCAACAACAATACTTCCAGTGGTGAGACATCTTTACATGTAGTTTTTTGAAGACAGTAAGTGCCATAAAAAGCTAACCCAAGTCTTATGTTTAGAATGTTGTATCCTCTGTTATGTGAGGTTTTTCCTGCTTTGTTGTTTTTGCTTGATACTAACCTTATGGCTAGGCAACAATTTCCATGTTTTCTTAAGTTTTTATTGCCATTTTTCCTCCCCTACTAACATTAGTTTTATTCTTGATATTATTCTGCTTTTCTGCCTCTTTCCTCTGAACTGCTTTAATATAGGACTGATGATTCCTATGGATTTACTAAAATCCTCCCAGAAACAACAGATTTTTCAACAGAAAGGTAAATATCATATATTCTATATGATGTGCGTGTAATTGGTTTTTTTTTTTTTTACATCGTTACCTGAATAAATGCAAAAAATACTTCATTTTTTGTTTTCATACTCTCTCTTTACATATTCTTGTTTTTTTTTTTTTTCTTTTTCTACTTCACAGGGCAAAGTCAAAGTCAACTTCAGAACTTGATGATGTACATGTAACAGATGGCCCTGGTAAGTTAGTGGATGTGTGTTATGTTAAAGATTTACTTTTTAGCAATTTCAGTTAATAAAAAATATTGTGAGGTAGGTTACCTTTGAAGTTTACCCTATTTTAGAATGGCTTTGTTTTTTTTCAAAGAAAATCATCCATTTTTTTATTGAAAAAAATGTATAAGAGATGCAGTAGATACTTGATTAGTATTATAAACAGATAGCTGACCTTTACTGTATACTGAATAATTTTTAGATTCATAAAAATAGCATTGATTCCCTTTTGGACATTCATAATTTATCCACTCCTGAAGAACTGGTCTCTCACTATAACACTGGACATAATGGTATTCTTAACTCTGTCGCTCCAGTAAAAACTAGATCTGTTTCTTTCTCCTTTTCTGCTCCCTGGTTCATGCCTGAACTTCGGCTTTTGAAAGCCAAAGGCTGGCAACTTGAACGGTTATATAAAAAAAAACTGGACTCTTTGTTCACAGAGAGATGTACAAAAACCATATACTTTATTACAAGGACTGTATTTCCCAAACTAAATCTATTATACTCTCATTATTTCCTCCAATGAAGGAAACACCCAAGTCATTGTTTTCACTACTTAACAATATCGCACCACCCCGAGATTCTTTGCCTTCTCACATATACTCACCTGAATTTTGCAATTCCCTTATGTCCTTTTTTAATGAAAAAATCCAGAAGATTCATCAGTCTCTCTGTACAGATTCCTCCAGTACTTCATTTGAATTTCACCCACCAACTCACTCATTTTCCTCTTTTCAGCTTCCTACTTTCTCAGAAATCTCAGATCTTGTCTGTAAGTCTAAGCCATCCACCTGTCAACTGGACCCCCTCCCTACTGTTCTGGTCAAAGCCTGCCTCCCCTCTCTGGTCCCCCTTATGTCTGCTATAATCCACTCTTCTCTCACTACTGGTACTGTTCCTTCATCTTTTAAAACTGCTGCAATAACCTCAATACTGAAAAAACCTGGTGCCGATCTGACTAATTTCAGTAATTTTCGTCTTATTTCTAATCTGAAATGAATAGTGGCTATTCAACTTCATTCTTATTTATCTCAAAATAATCTGTATGAACAGTTCCAGTCTGGTTTTCATCCCCTCCACTGTACAGAAACTGCACTTATAAAAATTACTAATGACCTCCTTATGGCAGCTGATTCTGATTTAATTACTATTCTCATCCTTCTTGATCTGAGTGCAGCCTTTGACAGTATTTGTCACACTACTCTTCTCAATAGATTATCTTCGATTGGCATTACCCACACTCCACTAGATTGGTTCAGATCCTACCTCTCAGGCCGCACACAGTTTGTTCAGCTTAAAACTTTCACATCCCAACCCACCACTGTTATTTCAGGTGTGCCCCAGGGCTCTGTCTCCCCTTCCTCACAGGTTAAGAGTCTAGGTGTCATCCTTGACAGTACTTTATCCTTTCAGTCCCACATCAATAACCTCTCCCGGTCTGCATATTTCCACTTGCATAACATTAATCGTATTTGCCCCTCCCTCACTCTCCACACCACTGCTATCCTTGTTCATAGCCTTGTCACTTCTCGTCTGGATTATTGCAATTCCCTTTTCTTTGGTCTTTCTCACAAATCTCTTAAGCTTCAACTGGTCCAGAATTCCGCTGCCCACATCATTACTAGAACCCCCTCTATTCACCATATCACTCACATTTTGCAGCAGCTTCATTGGCTTCCAGTTCAGTTCCGAATTCAATTCAAAATTCTCCTAACTTTTAAGGCTATCCACAACCTTGCCCCTCCATATCTGTCTGACCTCCTCCATGTTGCCATTCCTTCCCGTACCCTTAGATCCTCTTCCTCCATCCACTTGACTGTCCCCTTCGTCCATCTTTCCACTATGTGTGGTACAACTGAATGCTCTGCTCCCCAGCTTTGGAACCTACTGCCACCTGAGCTTAGAAATATTGAATCATTTTTACTTTTCAAATTTAAACTTAAAACTCATTTGTGTAAGACTGCTTTTTCTCTTTGATTACAATTGCTGTGTCTGATTTTAACTGTTGTATTTTACTTTTGTTTATAATCTGTGTTTTGTCTATTGTTCGGTGTCCTTGAGTGTTTAGAAAGGCACCTACAAATAAATAAAAAGTATTATTAAACCGGACAGTTATACAAAGCATATTAGCTTATGTCAAAGAGGAAAGACTTAACAGCAGTGATGTACTGTAGATGGATTAATAAAAAAAAAATCCTTAAAAAGATGTACTCAAATGAACATATGCATAGGAATGAATGCAAAGCCAGGGGGTTTGGCACAGTGGCTGCTAGAAGACGAAATCCAGAGAAGGAAACATTTTTTGAAAGAAAAGATGGAAGCAGCTACAGAACTGGAAGCTGAAAGAAGGCAGATACTAAATCAGATGAAATATGCTGACCCAGACAGAGGTGGGAAACCCCCTGAAAGCCTTTTTGACTACTGATTCAATTAATTTTTAAGAAACTGAAATCATCAATCTAAGAACCTTTGATCTTGCATGCAATATATATATATATTTTTTCAAATTTTGATTTAATAGTTTTAATCAGAGAGTGAAATACATTATATACGTTCCAGAAAATTCATCTCGGTTTGTGAAAAATACATAAAGGAGTTTTTTTGTTTTTTTTTTATGGAACATATCTTTTATATATAAAGTACTTGATGAACTACAAAATTCCCTGTTGATTGGCAAACAAACTACAGGGGAGACTGGAGGGCCTCAAAAAGTGATACATAAGCTTTTCCAAATAAATAATTTTTGGATGCACTCTAAAAAAAATTGAGTTTTTGAACCATAGTAGCTATAAGTAAACTAATGAAAACAATTATCACATATGCATATAGGCTGCCATTCTATTAATCTGTGTGTTTATAACTGGCTTTCTGTTGTCATGAATGAGTTTTAATGTGACTTGCTCCAACTGGGCATGAACATTGTTTCTGCCCTCCACATAAAGAGCAAAAGTCAACTTTTTTACTTGATCAAATTGAGGGATGAACTCTATAGACTAATGTAACTAATTTTGGCTTTTGACGTTGAAAGTTTGTTTTTTATAGCATGTTCTCTCCAATTTCCCATTACTACACACCAAGCTGTCAAGGTGATAGCAGCAGTGGTTGCATCATTTACAGCCACTTTGTACTTTTTCCCCTAATAATTATAAACAAACATAAATTAAATCTTAGGCAAACTGTGAATTAAATGTATGTAGCCACCAGCCTCAGTCCTTACTTCTGATGGTCAGGGGAACCTCAACCATGTTCCATGGCATGCACTATGAAGAACTTATGTGTCAAATGGAAGAAAAAACAAAGGGTCTTAAATAGCAAGCAATGTTTCATTTTGTTTTTTTAATTAAAAAAGAAAATCTGCTTATAAAATTTTCTTTGGCACAAGGTTAACTTTTCTGGATATATTCCAAGTGATAAATATGCTCCCCATGTAAAATCAAAAGTCTCTGTTTTTAATGCTTAAGTTAATTAATTAAAGTGATCAGGTTGTCTTTATTTTGATTGGCATGCAATTTCTGTGAAAATTGATCACATTGTTTTGTTTTGCTTGTAGTCTATTCAACTTGTAGATGTACAATCTTTTGTGGAGTGAAAATTTTGTAACATCAGATTATTGAATTACTTAGCATTGCTGCTTTTGTGTACTACATAAAGAGTTTTCTGTAAGCTTTTAAAAAATTCTTGTTGAATTAAATCACATACTGCAGTTGAGAATTTAGGACTTCATTGGGATTATTCACAGAACAGTTTATCTTAAAAGTATGCAGGCATTTATCTCTAGAAATTTTATTTAAGCTGTCTTCATAGGTATTTCTATGTTATTATCACATTGTGCAATGTAAGGACTGGTTTATACTTCACGCTTAGAAAGTGTACACATCATGGCTGCCACACGTTTCCAGCGTTCATTTGATGTGTCCTCTGAGCACGTCCACAGAAATTAACTCAATGCATGCTCAAGTTGCAATACCAGGAAAAAATTAGCAGGCGCAGTGTGTTCAAGTTGGAATGTACAGTCAGAGTCTTTGTTTACTATCAACACGTGACAGATAGCTGCTTTGGAGGTCCTACAGAATCAATGTGTGTACTTCGATGTTTGATGAATGATTCTATGTAGTGAAGCAAAGCATCAAACTTAAATGCTGACGTACAAATGTTATTTTGGTACTTTTCTTCGTCTGTTGCTCGCATAGGCAATACAAGTGTCACATATTAGCCATCATAATGACACAATAGGTTTTAAAGGTTTCACTTTATTTTTCGCAATAGCATCAGTATGTGCAGAAGCGTATTTGAGCCACATAGAGAAAAAAAATTTAGGGACATAGTAGTGAAGGGGGGGGGGTTTGGGAGGTCTATTTCATGGTTAAAGTTGAACTTTCGACTTCAATCTGAAAAATTCCACTTTAATCTTGTTGTAAATGTTATCTTAAAACCGACCCAGCTGTTAATCACTATATGCTTCTGAGGCTTCCTCCTGCGCTGACAGCACCGACAGGCAGCAAATGCCACACAGAACACATTAAATTTATGATATGATATTCCAGCACTCTGCACATTTAAAATCCTTAGATTTATACTAGATATCACTTTCATGATGAAATGTATTACATTTTACTGATAAATCATTAACTTCATTTAAATAATTAATATGGTTAATAATTACACCTGTTTGGTAGCACGGTGGTGGAGAGGTAGTTCTGCTGCCTCGCAGTGGGGAGTCACGTCCTTTGTGTTCCCTGCCTATAGTTTGCATGTTTTCCTGGTGAGTTTTCGCAGTGTGCTCCAGGTTCCTTTCAAGGACATGCAGGTTTGGGGATTTGGTGATGCTAAAATGACACTAGTGTATGTGTGTGTTTGTATACACCTTGTGATGAGCTGATGCACTGTCCACGGATTGTTCCTGCCACGTGCCTAATGCTTGCTGGAATTGGTGTGTCTCTGGATTGATGGATGTAATCATTAAACATCCATCCTTTTCAGAGATATTATGGCAAGGAGTCCTGGAATTTAATGGATGTTTCGGACAATTCATAACAAAGTGAAGCCGAATGTTGTTTTCTTACCGTTATAATATCTCGCACTGCAATCTGGTGGAATCTTCCAGATACTGTATACATAAAGTACGTGCTCAAGTATAAGTAGTACGCTGCTTGCGTAGCAGCAGTGTCCAAAGGTGCATGCGTTGCGTGAAGTATAAACCCGGCCTTAAAGTGTTTGTTTGTAAAAATCATGTGAATATCATTACAATGTAGCCTTTGAAAAGCTTTTCATTAAAATTTTTATTTTTTAGGAAGAAACAATGTTTCAAACAGTTACTCAAATCAAGTAGATACTTTAAAGAAAGATCAGCTTGTTTCTCAAGCAGAGCAAGAAAGGCAAAAGATCATCCAAGAGATGAAAAAGAAAAATCAGCTTTTGACAGACAGCAGTTGGATAAGACAACGTAGTGCCAGTGTTAATAAAGATGCAGCCACCCTGTCTGGCTCAATGAGAAGGTAAGGTTTATTTTATTTGTTGAGTTATATCTAAATTTTTGTTTTATCATAATATGGTAGCGATGCAGTGGTTAGCATTCCAGCCTCATGAATCTCCTTCCTCTGTTCACATAGTATAGTTGTTGTCTATGGGACATTTTGCACGTTTCTGTTTATTTTGTGGGTACTCTGTGAAATGTAGTAGCAAAACACATGTACTCATAAAGCCAATTGCAGAATTTAAAGTGGCCCTCATGGTAGACTGGCATCTCACTCTTCGTTTCATTTTGCCTAGCACCAGAAGTTGGTTTGGTAGCTTCAGACATAAGCTCAAAACCCTCCAACCAACCACACCAACCATGACCTTAAAAAATTTCAGAATGTTATGGTCATTATAAGGGGGGCATATCAAATGGTTTAGACTAATAATGGTAATAAGATTAGTGTCTTGGAGGCTAGTATTGCCATAAATAGTAAGTAAGATTTATCCATAACTATATCCTAAAATTATTTATAGTTTTGCTATCTAGATAAGCAGGCCTTATAACAGGATTTTTTTCTGCCAAATCAAGCTGACTGATTAGATTTGCTACAAAACGTTAAATGATTTTAAATTACATCCCACGTGATAAACTCTTTAAAAAATAAATAAATAAAAACTCTAGAGTCTGGGCAATTTAAATGTATGAGGTATCATTTTGAATTGTCCACAAAGAAGCATGTAGTCTCTGAAATACCATTATTTATAATAACATATCTTGTTTAAAGAGAAAAGAGCAAATAGATTTGGTATTCATAAAGATTCTGTATCTTTCAAGGACAAAAACAATTTTGGAATTTAATCATTATAGTGTGTGGCTTCTTATTTTTTACAAGCACTATATATCTGTTAAATACACAAGTGGTCAAGTGCCATGTTTGCCAGGTGTCGCAAACTACCTATACAGTTCTATGAAAAAGTATTTTTTCTTAATCTTGATGTCATCTATTTTTGTGTGTTTGTCGCAGTTAACGGTGTAAAAATCCCTGGACATAGTAACCAGAAGTAAATGTATAACTCTTTCTACATTTCTACTAAAATGTGGTTACCTAATAAAGTTATCCAGCCACTTGTATTTGGTTAAAAGGTAATTGTCCCCTTAGTTCCTTACTCAAGCAGCTGACCGAAGTTGATAAGTAGAGTCAACTGCCTGAACAGAGCAAGACCTAATTGCAGTCATCCTTTTTGAATCTAAATCTCTGCATATATTAACCCTTACCATTAGGATGCAGTGTTTGCCACAAGGTTTCTAGAGAAAACCCTATACCTAGGAATTTCCAGAATAGATGGGGGGAATCTTGAAGCTTTCCAGTCATGAAAGGGTTATAAAGCTATTTTCAAGGCACTGGATCTCCACCACACCACTGTGAAAGCCATTATTTCCAAATGGAGAAAATTTGGAACAGTCATTAATCTTCCCAGGACAGGCCAGTCTGTCAGTATCATCCCAAGTGGACAGCAGTGACTTAATGAAAAAGTCAGATTATCCCAGAAGAACATCCAAAGAACTGCAGGCATCCCTAGCATCAGCTTAGGTCAGTGTTTGTGGTTCCATAATAACAAAGAGATATGGGAAAAATGTGATTCATGAGGAAGTATTGAAGCAAAAACCTCTGTTATCAAAGAGTACCATCAGTGCTCATCCTGCATATGGAATAATGTTCTATGAACAGACCGGTCAAAAGTAGAACTCAGGATGTCGCTGGTCCCACTAGGTATGGCATAAAGCTAACACAGCGTTCAACAATAAAAACATCATACCAGTAATTAAACATGGAGGTATAGTATGATGGTGTGGGAAGACGCACCCGCCATTAAAGAAGGAAAAATGAATTCTGCACTTTACCCAGATATTCATAAGGAGAATATTTGGTCATCTGTTCATGACCTAAAGTGTAACTGGGCTTATAAGAAGCAAAATTAAATATTTTGGAGTGGCCTTATCAAAGTCCTGACGTGAAACCTGTAGCAGGTCCTGATATCCACTAATGTACCGGAATTAAAACAATTCTGCAAAGAAGATTGGGCTAAAGTTCAACATTAATGTGAAAGACTGATATAAAACTATAGGAAGTGTTTAGCTGTGATTATTGCTTCTAAAGGTGCATCCAAATATCAAAACTATGTGGCAATAATTTTTTCAACTGGTGATAAGAAGTGTTGGATAACTTTGTTCCTTGAATAAAGAAAGTAATACTTTAAAAATGTATTGTGTGTTCACTTGTGTTCCCTTTCTTTCATTTTGTCTAATAAGTCCATTAGTTGTGTAAATATGCAAAAACAAAGGCTATTAAGAAGAGGGCAAATGCTTTTACAGTACTATAAGTTTGTCTTAACTGAAAAATGCTTGGGTCTGGTGAGCTTTGCAGTATGGCTTTTATTTAAATTGATAATTTAGTATGGCAGAAATCCAAGTGCATTAAATTACAAGCAATATATTTTCTGCAGAATGTTAGTGATATTTTAAGTAAAGCATTTTAATGTACATTCTGCTTAACAGTGGGCTTTGTTATTGTACTTTATTGTTGTAATTTACAATTTAAATAGACAATTCAGAATCTTTGTTATGCGGTCCTTCTGTTAATGTGTGCATTTTCCTATTGATTTATTTCATCTCTATTTGCTATATTACCTGTGCTTAAGATACTATTTCCTTCCTTTATTTTAGAATGCTTCCAATGCAAATGTTTAACCCCCTTTTTAATGTAGGTTGTCATTTGTTATAAAAGAAACATTTCTCTATGCATTTAATTACAATAATAATGCTTTTATTTGGCATCGGGTTTCCAGGATTTTGTACCAACTTAGTTTTTCTTATGCAAAATACTAATATATAGTGCATAAGTTTGGATAAGTCTGTATATAGAATAGGACTATGGGGAAAAATAGATGGAGTTCATTTCCCCCTGCTAATTAGCTAAAAGCAGAAACAACTAGAATGTTCGAGTAGCAATTAAAATTCTTTTTTTACCCCTTTACATTTTCATTGTATTCAGAAATTTACAGTAGGGAAGTTTTTCCTTGATAATGTGTCACTTGTAACATGCACTATTTTCCAGATTTTTAGGATAAGCAAGGAAGTTAATCAACCTCTTTCTGATTTTTGTTGACAAATGAAGGTTAGGTATTAAATGCATTTTGGATGTCTAACTGACTTTGCAGCTGCATTTAAAAGGTATATATAAAATCTTCACAGAAAAAGACAAATTATAGATTCACATTTATTTGAGATTTTCTTGTAGAAGGAAGTCTTGTAGGAACTTTATATTCTTCATTTTAAATAGAATGTAAATGATGGGGAAAAAATGAAAGCTTGTTTATTTATTTATTTAGGCAAAACAAAACATCCAAATATAACTGAGAATCACAATCTTTCTCTCAAAGATTAAAAGCCGTCTGGGTTCTGTTTGTAATACACTGAACTTTTTGCTAACATTAATATTCTTAAATATGGCAATACATTCTACTTTAATCTTCAGGCATGTATGATAATTCTTAAATACCCTTCTAGTTCATCCAGGTGGTTTGTGTCGCACCTAACGTTAATGGCAATGTTATTTTTGAAAAGCAAAATTTTCCTGTTTGGATTCTTGCAGTGATATCTGTGGAAGGCTCATTAATAGTTTAATTACCTAAAGCATGAAAGATGTAGCTGTCACACTAGTGTTGATTTTATCCCACTTTGAATATTACACACATCTTTTTATGTAGATTGCCTGCCTGGTTGTGGGCTGATTCTATTCATGTGTTTCATCTAAAGTTCATGTCCTATAAAGTTAATCTAGCTAATATATGGTCAGCTGGTAAACTCAAATGTATTTGGCTTCCAGTTAAAATAAGTCCATGGTCTTTAGGAAGACAAAAAAAAAACCTGAAAGTATACCTGACATAGCCAAATGGCTATCCCAGGTCATCACTGAAGCAAAGCGTAGTCTGTATGATTTAGATCAAATAATTGTTTGAGATAAAGTCACTTACTAGAATTTAATTTGTCTTTGATAACTTGTAGGTCTCATTCTAAGGCCAGGTACAGCAACTTGATCAATGTAATAGTGATACCAAGTGTCACCAGTGTATACTGAGAAGAGAATTTTAAAGGCTTAATAACAAGTGATCACCCTAATTGCTTCAGTTAAATCTGGAGAAAAGACAATAATGCAATATGAACAGGTCCACCAGCAGCTCTAGCAAAAGTTTTGTAAAGCTTCGTTTTATACACTGAAAGCTATTCTTATTTTTGCATGTTTATGGTTCCAAATTTTAAGGGATCTATACCTCAACCTGCCTCAGTAATTTACCACTAGAATTGTAAGCAGGCCTCCATCTTTTGACTGAAGTTTACTGTTTGAAAAATGTCCATTCATTAAATGCCATTTTGAGTTTAAATAAGGAGGAGGTGGATTTTGAAACTGATTCTATATTAGAAGCTAATGTGAAAACTTTAAGGTCCATCTGATAAACATTCTTACACTTGGTATATTATAGTAGAGGCATAACTGCACATTATTGCCTTGTTTTATTACATCTTGAAAATGATTGTGATTATCTGTTCTCACAATCAGGGTAATTTCTGATACAGTTTACAAATTTGAATGTTTATATTGCACTCAGAATGGTCTTTTCTAGGGACTTGTGATAAGTGCCTTAAGGATTGATTTTTTTTATTTTTTTTATTTCTGTGTGAGCCCACTTTATCTGCTACACTGATTGTCAACATTGATGAAATATTAAAACTTTATTAAACCTTTATTAAATATTAAAACTACTATATTTGAATAAGCTTACCACATTTATTATACTTCCACAAAATGGAGGAAGTTGTACAGTAAATATTGAGTATGAAGATTTATGTACAGCATTTTAACAGTGAAGTAAATCGCTGTAAATACAGATGGAATTTAAAACAGCATGGGTGAAATAATATCAGGAAAGGACCAACTGTTAAGATGTAGTGAAAGCAGTCTGCAATATCTTTGTAATTTTATGCTATGGTGAACTGAAATCTATGTGATCTTCATTAAAGTCATTTTGTAAGCCCACAAATTTTATGTAATACAATCTAACTTGCCTTTCTATACTTCCATGTTGAAGTTCAGATTCATGGGGCCAACCCATACATTACTAGTTTCAGGCACATGGTACGAATCAGCCCAAGACAGAGCACCATTCCATTGCAGATTAGTCTTGCGAATGTACATGCACACACTTGCTTACAAGGCCAGTTTTGCAGTTGACAGTCAACATGTTGGTATGTGGGAGGAAAACAGGAGTATACAGAGGTTGGAGGTAAAAAAAAAAACTTGAAGAAAGTACAAGCTCCACACTTGGCAGTACCTGGTCTAGGATTTGAGCACATCCTCTGGAGCTGTGAGGCATCAGTGCTAACCATACCATCCTATGAGTGTTTACTGATTTTTTTAATTAATTTCTTTCTTTAATCCTTTTACACTTGTCTTTCAGAGGAGAGTCTCTTGATCACCTGGAATCCCCAAGATCAAAATCCTGGTATCAATCATCTTGGCCTTCCAGCTCTGCCTCTTCATTTTCAGTAGATCCTCATCCCTCCACTTCTTCATTTTCCACTTCAAATCACTCCTCCATACACACTCCATCTTCTAAGTTACCATCTTCCTTCTCCACTGGTTCTATTAAGAATGCATCCTGGGCTCAGACCTCTTCAGTATCTCCCAATTCTTCACAGCCAGCGGAGTCTCTCCCAAGTACTCCCCGCAGCCTAACCCAACAGCGCAGTAGGTAAGAGAGTTATTTTTTACTTAAAATTTTGTTTTATATAATGTAAACACGAAACAGAAGAAGCAATGTCATTGACTAATTGTTTTTTTTAACCTTTGATATAAAACATGCAGAGCCCAGTGTTGTTAACCCATAAATTTAGATAATTTTGAATAACATTGTGGAGAATTAGAACTAACTGAAAATGAGAATGGTTAATATAAGAACTGAGATATGAAAACACAAATAATGTTGGTACAAACAGGGTCCAAAAGTGCAGTGCTTTAAAAAATGGTCAATACATTATCCAATAAACTCTTGCAAAAAGTAGAGGTTAATAAGTCCAAATAAATAACCCATTAAAATTAGGATAAAATCCATGGCAGGCAATAGTACAATCCCAGGTGCATCCTTCTAAAACTTGACACATCTTCTGCCTACCCCAAATGGGAGCCTGAGGAAATATCATTCTGACAGGCACAGCCATCCTTTAACATCAGTCTTCTTTTTTTCTGTCTCTTTGATTTGACTGCCTAGCTTGCAATTACATGTGAATATACAGTCTGCCAATTACCCCAGTCAACCTTGGAGCAGTGCATGTACATGTGCGTGCCTGTATGCTCCGGGACTCTTGAATTTGGAACACCATGGACCACTAGTCATAGAAAGTAAAAATGAGGTTATTAATAAAATTACACAAATGCTCTAAGTCATGAAAGTTAAATGTGTGAATGCTGAGTATCGACTGTATATCTGAAATTATTATACCCCTACCTATTGCCCAACTTTCATTGGCACACCTATCTTTCTCTACTTTGTGAGTGCCAAATCCTCTTGATGGCCCAACATAGCTTCACTTCATGGTTCTTCAAGACACCACACACTCGCCAGCAAATATCATTCCCAGAGGGCGCATCCAGGGGTAGGTTCTATGATCCCTGTTCATGGCAAGGTTCTGTGTGATGTAACAGGAACTGTTATTAGAGTCAGTAGTTGGCTTATCTATTAAGATTTACCTTGACAAATGGTTCTTATCAAGAGCACATATCTTTAGAAACCTAATTCTAAGAATAATTGAGGCCCACATTTCGCCTACCCCTCCATGCTAAAATGACTGTTTTAAGGTCAATCCACTTGCTGAGTTACAGTCTGAAGTGGGTATTGATCCCCTAGCCTTGTGGATTAAAACATAGTACTTTGATATTATGTATTTACAACAAGACTAAAAATGTTTTATAACTTGATTTGTATGTTTTGTTTGTTTTATATTTTTCAAATCTAATGCTCTTCTGTTATAGCTATGTAAATTGTTTTCTTTTTCTTTATATTTGGTTAACTCATTTTCAAGCAGCATTTTTTTCATCCATTAAGAACGTCCTCTTGTACTAAAAAGGAAATCAAAAGTTCTCTGAGCTTACTGTTTAGATAACATGTAAACTGTCTAGTCAATGCATTACAATTTGAACATGTTCATGTTTTAACGTAATCCACAGTGACATCTTGGTTAATATGTACATAATGGTTTTTATATAGATAGGTTTCTGAACTGTACATGTATATGATATTTGAGTATTATGGAAATGTTCTGTGAGCAGTAGGAAATTTCTTGCTAGTCTTAAGAATCAAAAACTGTGATACTGTCTAATATAAGACATTTGGTTAGAAGTCTTTAATATGCTTCTTAATGTAATTTTTCATCTCGTTTTGTGAAAAGCAGTACAAGAACATATACATTTGCTGACTATAGACCATATGTAATATGGTAACTTCTCGTAATGCTTACAGATTATGGAAATCGTTTTTTTATTACTTTTTTTTCCTTCATGCATATATAATCTATCTATTTGATGTCAGCTTGTTCAACTGGGGACAAAATGCCTGTTTAAAAAAAAATACCTTAATATGTGCAAGTAAAATTTAGCAAGAAACCCAATACATTGGCCTACACTTTTTTTTACTTCAATTTTAGACAACTTTTATTTGACTGAAAATCGGGTCCATCACATTTTCTTACATTCCGGATGTTGTCTAACTAAAGCTTTTGCTCACATTTACAGTTAAAGAATAAAAATGCAACCTGGTGCTTTTAACATAGTTAAGCAAGAACAGTTTGTTTCACTTAGACAGATCCTTTCCTCTTTGTTTTTATTTGAAATGTCTTGCTTTTGATGAAAATGTGCTGTAAATGTCAAGTTTCAACCTTGCAATGACCGTGCCCTGTCTTAATGCTAGTAAGGTAGCAATAAAGTTAGAAATTATAAAGGAGAGAGAGAAAGACCTTAACTAGAAAGGTTCAGATAGATTAGTATAGCTGTAATTTCAAACCTATTACAACTACCACAGTCCAAACTATGAGAAACCTGAAGCAGTTGGCCATTTTGTTTAAGCTACTTTGAGTATGGCTGGTTTACTGTACATGATGTGTAATTAGTATTAAATAGTTTGTGTGTATTTAGGTCAATAAAGAACTTGATAATGGTGAGCATCATTTTAATATACTGTGTCATTAAGCTTTTTGAGTTTAAATACTTTTCATATTTCTTATTGAGTAAATATTTTTCTTGCCATATTGTTTCCGACTCTCCAAACCAGGTGGGCAGAGGGTAAATATAAAATTATGTCCTTGAGAATCAATTTTTAGCATAATATTTTCTTTTGTTCATGGAGTGCTTTTTCTTCATTCTTTTGTGTGTCTATACATTATTTTCCCACATAACTTGTGATGAAAATGACTGTTAAAAGACATTTTCCTACCCATGTACTATTATGCTTGACAACCAGTATGAGGTCCTTGCTTTGAAAAGTTTGTTTTGCTAAACTTTCATTCATAACAAAACAAGTTGTATTTTGATGGTCAGAAAATGTATTTCCTCAGTTCTTGTTTGCTTGTTTTATTCCAGAATGCTCCCCCTAAAATACTAAATCTCATTTGATCTATTTCTTTTATAGTTTGTACATCAGGTCAAATGTACTGATAAGTGATTTTTTTCAAATAATGTAGATCACATAGTTCTTTTTATGTTTTATGTTTGGAGTTTGTAAATATTTCATTACCAGTTGCTTGTCATTATAAAATGTCTTCTGAAAAACACTGGCCGCTAGAGTGGTGTAGGACAGGACAGTAAATGCAGCACCAGCATTTTCACGGTTGAGATTATGAACATAATAGAGGTTTAGCCAGTAGATATTGGAATGTTGCTGATGGAGAACAATAACCTGAAATGCCATTTGTTAGACAGCAGACCTCTGTTGAGAAAAGGCCTACTCATAACCAAGACCACAGTCTCCCTTTAAAATATGCCCTTGACCTTAAGAAGAAAAAGCATAGAATATACTGTTAGACTGAGAAACCAGTCATTGCAAGCTCTGACTACTGTTCTGGCCAAAAAGGTACTTGGTATTTCTGCTGTAGTTTTCAGCACAAGTTGGTGATACATAAGTTTTATATAAAGAACGATTTTCCTTAGCTTCCCTTTCCTTCCCCCAATCCATTTCTCGTCCACCCTCTTTTTTCCTCCCTCTCTTTCTCTTTGTTTCTTTGTCTATTCTTTTATCTGAATTCTCCTTTAAGTATTTGTTAGATTCTGTTTACAAGGACCTGTTTTTCCAAAAAGTAGACACCTCAGTATTATTTTTATTCTGTAATTCAGGTCAGTCAGTGGGAAGAAAATCTGTACATTCTGTGATAACCCTCTGGGCAAAGGAGCCGCTATGATCATCGAGTCTTTGGGTCTGTTTTATCATTTGAATTGTTTTAAGGTGAGATCAAGGACCCAGAAATTGTGGATAGATCATGTTGATCTGCTAATCCAAAAGCATGCTTTCATGTAGCTTGCTGGTAAGCTGGGTATTTCGTCAAATCAACAGCATGCTTTTTCTCTGTCTAATCAATGCAGTACTTATTTTAATATTTATCAATATTTATTGAGCAATTTCATTTATCAATAGAGATTATCAGCATTCTCTACTGGTTGTGTGCAATGCAGGTAACTCTACATTATTAATCAGATAGTAGAATGCTTTTCAATTTTAACACTGACTGTACAGCATTTATCGAAATAGTAAACAAAAGGAAGATGACAGGAGTATTATTAGAGTCATGTGCTTAAGTAAGAGTTGAAGACTAGGAGGGTGGGCATGGGCATAAAGGGGACCAAGCTTGAACCTGGATCTGAATAGAATAGGGTTGAAAATTCCAGAGAGACCAGGTGTCAAAGCCAATTGAATGATTGTTTGAAGCAATATAGTAAAGATTCCTAACAGTAAAAAGACTGCTTCAGAGGATCTTGGCTGTTATCCAAGAAATAAGCAGTTTAAAAATGACCTAATTTTAACTGATAATCAAAAAAAGTCCTCTCACAAACTGTGGTACACAATGGTCCATGTGATGGATGTCCTTGTTAATTTAGTAATATACTTAATATTATTTTAATTTAGGTTAAGACAGCTTTTATTTGACTCTCTCTCTTGTAAAATAGCAGAATAGAGAATATTTCCAATGATGCACTATTTGTTTGCATTTTAAAGGTAGTATATGTAGAGTTGCATGATACATCTGAGTACTGCATAGAGTGTTCAGAGAAGTAGCACTAATACATTTTTCTATGCCAAATTACCTTCCCTTTTTGGTGTTTAGTGGGGTCTTGCACAGCGGTGAATGCAGCATTCTAAACTGACTTTTTTCTAGATCTAGTAGCTATGCAAATTCTCTCCTTTTGCTTCAGCCACTTTGGATGATTCATCATATTTAGTTTTTATTTTCCACTAATCCTTATTTTTAACCCCGCCCATGTTTACACTCATTTACGTTGTGTAGCCATTTCACTGCCTAGCATTTTATTTTCCACGTGGACTATCTTTCATAGCTGCCTGCCATTTTCATTGTTTTAATGAACTGTCCATTGTTTAACTGATTTATTTGTTATATGTAGTGCATCAACTGTTACTGCGATCTTGGAGGATCAGAAGCAGGAGCAGAAGTTAGAATACGAAACAACCAGCTGTACTGCAACAACTGTTATGTCAGAGTTAAAAGTAAGTAATTACATCATTGCCTAGGACTGCAAGTGAAAATGTAGCCAAAATAACACGACAGCTTCTCAAAATAATTTTTGCATTATTTCGTTGAATTTTTACAAAAGCCAGTCAATTTTTTTTTTTTTTTTTAGGCGGACATCCCACCAACATGTGAGGAGATTCCACAAAGCATAGGTTCCTTGAGTCGGGTAGAGGAAGAGATCTCTAATGATGATGCAAATGTGGAAAGAAATGAAACTTAAAACTATTGATGTTTTTTGAAAATATTTTTTGCTGCAAGACTGTAAATGTCCTTTTTGTTTTTGCAAAAGGGTGAGCTAGGTAATGGGTGTGATACTGATGCAGTAATATCCCTACATGCATTCAGTTGTGTAAAGTCTAAGGGACCTGCATGTAAAGTCATGAACATTTTAACAGACCTAATGTACTTCAGACACATTTGACACCGTTTAAATCATTATTCAGAATCTGCTGGTGGTATCTTAGTTTTAAAGCCACAGTGCTTAATAGTCGATGTATATACATATAAGTGTGTGTGCATACACATACAGATTCACAATGATATATGAATTTGCCACTTTATCTTGTGCCTCTTCAGTTTAACATTTTCTAGAGACTTCTTATAATGAATGTTATAAAGTATTTGGTTGCTGTTTAAAATATTTTGGGTAATTGAATGTGTTGGAATGTGCCTTTGGAAAGAAGGTTTAGTTTGTACTTTTTGTGTAGGTGAAAGTTTATATTATGTAATAAGACATACTGTATTTAAAAATTTGGCTTGAATGGTTACAGAATGCTTCTCAGCTTTTTCATTGAACTGAACTTAATGTATTTCATAATAAAGAAATAAAGTGCTTAGGGGAGAATATTGTTAACAGTAAAAAAAAAATAAGAAAAGCACATTGTGTGTTCATATGGTTTGTAAATAAAATCACCAAAATGGATTAAACGTTTATTTCATTTTTCATTTTCTTATTTAAATGGCTGTTAATTAAAAAAAAAAAAAGATCAGGTATTAATTTTAGTGTTTAATGATTGGTACATCTTGTATTTTTGAGCAGTGTGCATCACCGTCCTGTGTGCCTGAAATTAGTTGTATGCACTATTAGCAAACTTGATGACGAGTTGTTCATGATGAGAAGTAGTACATTGTCAGATATCCATGCCTTCAAAGAAAACTTGTATTTCTTTTATAATACTTGCCACTTTGAATGTTGATATTGCACATGTTTTCATTGAACTATTTATGTATCCATTCCATTATTGGACCCATCTATGTCAGTTTGGGTCATTTATACTTGTTTTTAAAAGTTATCAAGCCAGTTGTATAAATTATAACAAGGTTAATTGGTTGCTGATACAACTCAGTGTTTATTGAGACCTGTATTACCCCACCTTTCTAAAAAAAAAAGAAAAAAAGAAAAAAAAGTTTAGAAAGAAGGCTTCTACAGTTCCAGGCTTTGTTGATGTTTGGATTAATGGAAGAAACTGTGAGACCATGTTTGTATCATTTGCACCTTGAGATTAAAGTTGCTATATCTAAAGGCGACAGCCAGTGGTCTACACTGAAGTAAAAATGTAAAGAATGTAGTTCAGATATGCTTCAGAAAGACAATGCTCACTTGAAGAACAACATGAGAAGAGATTCCCCTTCCAAAAACAGAGGGAGGCAGGTCCCCACAACCATAGGCATCTTTCAACTCCTGAGACATTGATAGTCATAATCAAGGGTGGACCAGGGTGAATGACCAGACAGGCAAGGTTTTAAAAATTAAAAGAATGGCAGTTTATTGAAAATTCAATGAATCAAAAAAATGTGACATTAAATCCAATCGCTGTCTCTAGGGTGCAAATAATGTAATAAATAAAGTTAAAAGCCTGAACATCAGAGAGGTTCAACCTTTGCATCCTTTCATATTCCCTCTCTCTCCTTGTCAGGACAACAGGAGACTTCAGTGTTGCAGCCTGGCACATCCCTAATAACATCACACTGATCCAACTGCACGACTAATAGCTTCCTTGGTTCCCTGGACACCCTGCTCTTCTCCAGATGCTGCTGTGTCTTGCTTCTTCCCCACCACATCCCCGATCCACCAAATTGTGTCCGAAACCACTACCTGTAACACCTACCGCAGCCCCCAGGGTATCTAGTCCTTCATCAAATGCTGCTTTATCTAGAGCTCCCCACTCTCTCACGCTTTCCTTCATCAGATCCACCACTCAGCCAAATCCTGGAGCCCTCACCGCACTCAGCTGGCTTTTTAACAGAAGCTCAGTCAAACCTATAACACCCTTTCCTCCCACCTAGTACCTCACCCACCAGTGATTTGTTCCTATTCAATTTTTTTCTTACAACACAACCCCTTCCTGTGTAACCCGCTCCTCCTTATACCTCATTCATCCTGTAGCTGATGTCTTCTAATTGCTGTGCTGCTACTCAGCAAGTAATACCTAAAATTTAATTTAGGTGGCACCTAAAATATTTAAAACATTAGCAAATTAAATAATTAAAACACCCCATTACTTGTTTTAACACAGTGATTGAACTATATATCTGGTCACTGATAGATTTATGGTTAAAAGTCATAATTTATTGAATGCTTGATTTGTTCTTATGCAGGTTAAAAGGATATCCATTGTGTCCTCAGGTGACTAACTTAAGGATGGAGAGAAGGAGAAGGGATAGTAACTTAAGAATAGGTGACTCTTTAAATTATGATGTACTTTTGTTCTCAAGTGGTAAAAATGATTCAAAGACAAGAAAAAAAACACCAGTTTGTTCAAAACATTTGCACATGATTATAAAGTAATATATTTTTTCATATGAAATAGTTTAGCAAAAATGAGAGGGTCACTAAATATTTAGGTAACATAAAAGGCTATTAGAATAAAGCTTGATGCCATGACAGGGGAAAATAAATGCACAGCAAACTGAGTGCAAGTCTTGGGTTATCCAAGAAAATTATTTTTAAAGTTAGTTATGTGGTCAGTAAGTGTTTAGTTTCTCATGGATGTAATACCTAGCATTAGAATGAACACAATCAAGCAAATGATACAATAAAAAGTAACAGGAATGTCTTGTTTTTAAAACATGTTAATTTTTTTTTCGTCTTGTAGAATGCAAAACTGAAGCAGTTTTTTTTGGTACACTACTGTATATTTTTGCAGTTTTCCTGTGCTAAATTCTTCCAAACTTCTTGCAGGTTGTGTCAAAACTCTGGCTTGATTTTGGTTCCTTTAGTTGTTTTCTCTGCCCAAGTGATCCCAAACAGCTTTAGCTCTGCTGAGGTCATGGCTCTGAGGCAAACAATCTAATTCTGTTGATGTTCCATCTGACAAAATATCCCCTACAAGTAGGTCTTCATTGTGTTTGCTGATGTTATTTTGAAAAAGTGAAGTGCAAATGTCTTGTTTTCTTAAGGTACAGTATAATGAGACAAAATATTTATATTTCTCAGTAGTCCTCATTTAAATGATTTTTGACAAGCTTCCCTACACCATTGGTTGAGATGCACTCACAGAACACAAAATTGCTGCCACTGCAGAAAGCTGAAAATGGGCATCAGTCTCTCTTTCTCCAGTGGTTGTAGCTCCATTCTATTTGGAATCTCTGCATACTATACTCTCTTCTGCTAATCACTTTAGTTTTAACACTTCCTTGAACCACCAGCAGGTAGTTTAATGCCAGATGCCAAGTATGCACCTCACCGGATTCCCTTCTGTCCCTTGTGACTTTTTAAGGTCTCATCATTAGATTCATATTGACATTTTTCTGTCTTCCATTGCCTTTTCCCTGTTTCTTTCAAATGTCTTTATGACTGCATGAACAGCGCATCATGCAAACCTGATTTGGTGTTATGGTCACTGGCTCTACTATGATTCTAGGTTATAGTGTGTTTACTCGCCTATTTCCATGCTTCTCCATGAGGCTTCCCTGTGTTTGAGACTGCTGTCCTTTCAGGTGTGGAAATTTTTAATAAACACTCAGAGTGACTAGCATGCCACAGAGAAATTTGAGAACCAGACTGGTGGTGGTGTAGCCTTCTCACAACATAGCAATGTTTTTCTATTGTATGATTGTTTACTTATAGAACATAGAAACAATCTGGATGAGAACAGCTCATCAGTCCTTTTCACTTAATTCTTCCAAAATAACATCATCTAGTTTTGAAACTACCTAAAGTCCTACTGTCTGCCACACCACTTAGTAGCTTATTCCGTGTGTCTATGGCTCTGTGTAAAGAAAAACTTAATAATGTTTGTGCGAAATTTACCCTGAACAAGTTTCCAACTGTGTCCCCATGTTCTTGAACTTACTTTGAAGTAACAATGTCAATCCACTGTACTTAATTCCCTTTTAAACACTTCAATAATGTCTCCTCTTAATCATGTTTTACTTAATCTGAAAAGGCTCAGCTGTTTTAATCTTTCCTCATAATTCATCCCCTGTATCTCTGGAATCAGCCTTGTCGCTCTTCTCTGGACCTTTTCTAGTGCTGCTGTGTCCTTTTTGTAGCCAGGAGACCAGAACTGCACACAGTACTCCAGGTAAGGCCTGCATTGCAAAGCTTGAGCATATTGTCCTTGGACCTGTTCTCTTAAAATCATGCTATATAACCCAACATTCTGTTAGCCTTGTTGATGGCTTTTGAACACAGGTAGTTGAGTCCACTATGACTGCTAAATCCTTCTCATAAGGTGTACTTTCCATTTTCAGACCTTTTCTAGCCTACATTTTTACTTCCTATGTGTAATACTTTACATTTACTGACAATTACATCTGCCACAAATCTACCCAAGCCTGTATGCTGCCCTAAGTTCAAGTAATGATTTAAAGGATTCTAGGTAATCTGCCAATTCACTGGTCTTAGTATCATCTGCAAACTTAACCAGCTTGTTACTTATATTCCTATCCAAATCACTTACATCATTTATTAAAAAATTGCAGCAGCCCTAGCACAGCCCCATGTGGATCACCACTCTTAACATCAGCCAATTGTGATAGGGTTCCTCGCACCATAACTCCCTGCTTCCTGTATTTTAGCCAGTTCTCCACTGATCTGCACACAATAGTCTGAACTCCCACATTTTAGTTTGATGCCCAACCTCTCATGTATCAACCTATCAAATGCTTTCTGAAAGTCAGAAAAATATTTATATGTATGTGTAATATGTACTTGAATTTATTATAATTATTTTGCTTGTGAATACACCATACAGTGAATAGACTAACTGTTTAGATACCCAAATTTGTTGGATTACTTTGGACTATTGCATTGGACTGTGCATGCTTATTCCTGTGTATATAAACGCTTTAACTTACCTGAATGTTATGCTATATACTGTAAGGGCGATTCTTTACAGGCCACTTGTTTTATTGAGAAGATAGTAGATTAACTGTGTTACTGCTGGTCCTAATCTTGCCCATTTTATATATGTGGAAGTTTTTTTTTTTTTTTTTTTTTTGTATGCGGGAAGCAGGCTTCTGAAACATCCATCCATCCATTATCCAACTCCTAACTACAGGGTCACGGGGGTCTGCTGGAGCCAATCCCAGCCAACACAGGGCGCAAGGCAGGAAACAATCCCTGGGCATGGCGCCAGCCCACCGCAGAGTGCACACAACCACACACACTAGGGACAATTTAGAATCGCCAATCCACCTAACCTGCATGTCTTTGGACTGTGGGAGGAAACCGGAGCACCCAGAGGAAACCCACGCGGACACGGGGAGAACATGCAAACTCCACAGAGGGAAGATCCGGGAAGCGAACCCAAGTCTCCTAACTACGAGGCAGCAGCGCTCCCACTATGCCACCGTGCCACCCCTTCTGAAACATAAAGGTTAATAAATGACCTTTTCTCAGAAATACTCTGCAACTTGGCATTTTTGGGTTCTTTTCACCAACTCCCAGATGTTTATAGCAATTCATATAGCGAGTACATCTCTGAGGCTCCAGACTGCCACTTTGGGCATTTTGTAATTAAAAAGTTTTGCAGTTGGAGTATGTCGATCACTTTCTTCATCTTATTCAACAAAACCCTGTGCCATTTTAATCTCCATACACAGACTTCTGTAAATGCTGTGTGAAAGTGGCCGCACATTAGGCTACATTCCAAAAGATGTGAACACCCCTATAATATGATAAAGGGTGTTTTTGGTGTTTAATTTAGATTATCACTTTTTCTCTTGGAGTTGAATGATTTATATGTCGTTTTGTTCTAGCTGTAAATTACATAATTTGATGTTTCAAAATGTATATATATATTTTAATGGCTAGATAAACTGGCTATTGTGTTTTTTTATTTTTCATTATTGTTGCATTACTTTTTTAAATTATGCCTTTTTGGTTATATACAGTATCCTGATGTGCCTCTCTGCAAATACTGGCTTGCTCTGCTCTAGACTCTTCCCATGGAGGCATTCTGGACACATTTAACTTTGGTTATCCAGGATTTAGAGGATGTTTGTATGTGCTATCTTTTGAAAGGCATTGCTGTTATGTTAACATCTTATCTGTAGTACTAGGGTATTGTACCGTGTTAGCCATTATGAATGTAGTAAAAAGTCAAGCAAAATGACACCTTTTATTGGCTAACTAAACAGATTACAATATGCAAGCTTTCAAGGCAACTCAGGCCCCTTCTTCAGGCAAGATGTAATTACCAATAAAAGTTGTCATTTTGCTTGACTTTTCACTACATCTTATCTGGAACTGAAGTGTGCTACACAATGTGTAACTTTTGGATGGCAGATAATCTGTTTATAGTTGATAAATAGGACTTGTTGAAGGGCTGCATCAGCATGCATTGGCCAAAGGCAGTAAAATAGGCAAAGTTTATTCCCATGCTAAACAACTTTGAAAAATGTATCCAGGGCATAGCATTCCAGGTATGTTCGAGGACTGTGCAGGCACTGTCCCCCTCAGTGGAACCTTCTCAACTATTTCAGGGTTTTGGGCGCCAAAGAATATCGCACTAGGATTGGGCAAAAGGCCAAAAAGTGGCATCCCATTACAGGGATCACTTTTACTCACACACACCCCACCTTTGCAATTGCAAATTAACATAACCTAAACAAAAACATTTTTGGAATTACTTCCTTCTTTGCTTGAGCATATTTGACCGTTTAACTTTGAAAGTCCCATTTCTTGAAAATTATTTCAGTTATGGCAAATGGTAAGGAACAGCAGAAGTGAAAGGCAAAGTTTATTACAGCAAATCACCATTATGGATATCAGGTGAATGTATCACTTTGGTAGTAAATTATAGGGTAACTAGATTTTCAAAGTTCAAAATCTGGAACACTTGTATAGCAGGCATGCCCACACATAAAGCCCATTCTCATTTATTAATGCCAGCTTAATCTCCTAAGCTTCATCTGAGAGGGATAAGTGCATGAGGGTGTGGAAGACGTAAATAAGTGAATATATGGGATTGCACACAGTGGTCAATATGGAAAAAATTAAAAGGCATAGTGTACTCTGTTTTTGCCATGTTCTTGGTCATTGTAACAATGCTGTTCAAATTTAACTCAAGTTTTTAATCAACCATCAAGCTATTATACATATATTACATTAAAAGGAGGAGGGGTCCCATTGGAGTTTCAATTGAACTGTTCTAAATATAGTGAGAAGATGTTTGTTTTTGGTGGAGGAGTGTTTTATTAGATGGGCAGCTTGGTAAAACTGGGACATTTGTATATTCTTTAGTTATTTATGGAGATACACAGCTTAAAATTGGGACTGTCTGTCAATGAGATGTCCGGTCACCCTAATTGTACTGACAGTGAAATAGTCAGTCATTGAAATCTATAGATAATGTTGTTTGTTTAGTGTAAGGTAAACACTTGGTAAATGTTTATTTACTCTTGTGCGTAATGTCACACAGTAGTAGTAGTAAATCATGGCTACAGTAGATAACCTTTTCTTTTCCTTGATTACATTTTGTACTTTTACAGTTAGAAAAATCATTTATTTACCTGGCATAACTTAAAGCATCATTAAGGTGCTGATGCACTTGTTTCCTTTTGCTAACACTCAAGCCACTGGGAAGCTCTTATAAAGTAGAAACAGCTTGATGATGCAGAGGTTTTCACGAGTGCCTTGCTACATATGACAATGGAGAACTGCAGCCCTGAGCATGCTCAAGCAGCCAATGACAGCAAGTAACTTCTTGTCCACGCACATTGCTGGTGTTTTATTAACTTGTAATGGGGATCTGTTTGTTGTCAGTAGCAGCTCTTGGAGTTGGAGGTGGTGGTGTAACCACTCAAGATAAAATTGAAACAGTAAACTAGTTCATTACTAAAATCACATAGACTTAATCTCTGTTTTAAGGTAGACAATTTTGGAAATTCACCAATACTTTTCAGTGGGAGATTTTGAAATTTTAAAACTCTGTACAGCATGATCTGTTCAAGATATCTCAGTGAAAATTGAACTGTCTTGACAAATTTCCTAGAAGAATATCTACATTTTAACAAAATTTGTCCACAGGGGCTGAGCAGTTTAATGCAGACAGACAGACGTGGCTATTGCAATAGGTGCTTCGTGCATTACATTACCTTAAAAAAATAGAAAGTTTGAGACAGCTTTGAAACAGTTCAGCTTCCTCTTGTGCTTTTTTATTTATGCAGTCTATGTATTGTATTAGAATATGCAATTAATTGAATTCAGCAGTATTTAGAGTGTTTGTATGTGTAAAATCCCAAATTGCAATAAATAACACTAGAGACAAAATGGCTGCATGTGAAGTAGTTTGAGCTGTGACAATAATAAGGAGGTAAATACATTTCAAAGACAAAAGTAAAGTGGGATGGGTAGGATTTTTTTTGTTTGAAAGTCATGTGTGCTAACCCTCATGCCACCATCATAGCTTGCACAGCACTTTTTCTCTATTGACAGATCACACAGGAGTATTTCTTGCCACTTGCTCTGACCTGCTGTGCCCCTGGTTGGTCAGGTTGATAATTACTATACTTTGGACAAATAAAGTACCAGTGTGCAAAAATCATGTCTGTGACTTGAAAAAAACAGCTTTGCACAAAGAACGAAATAACAAACAGAACTTGAGCCTTTTAGATGTATACATTATCTATCAATGCCTAATAGTTTTTTTTCTCTCTTTTCCTAGTATTTTACATTATCATTGAGTTGAATTATGGTAAGTTTCAGTTTTGCAGAGTTGTCTGTTCAACAGCCCTAATAAATGAAATTATTATTTTGAAAATTGTTGCTAGAATTATAGTAGTGAAATTGCAATTTCGGAAATATTCAGAATATTTGGAACATTCAGAATGTACGGGGTAAAATAAAAAGTGAGTTGGGTACATCGACTATTCAAGTAATTTACAAAAAAATTTTTATTTTCGTGTATTTTATAAACAGTAGTGATTCGTGTTATGTTTTACTTCTGAACATTTATTCCTTATTGTTTTTCTAGCACTGTAAAGTGGGTTGGAGAAAAATATGGGTGTGGGTATGGATGCCATCTTCCACTGTTGTTATTGTCTGTACATCTCTACCAACACTGTGGTGCCAGTCCATCACATAATACACTTGCTCATGCTTATGAAGGTTAATAGTTAATTTAATTCAGTTTCTCCTTACTATGCTTGTATTATGTTGTGTTCTTTTTAACAGGCCAGGAGAGGGTGACAGATATAAGCAAAATGTAGCATTGGTGATGAGGTAGCAATATAATTTAAATTTCAAAAATTCACTGTGCTTTGTACTTGTTGACAATACTATTACTACTATCTACTACAAGCTTAATAGCGTCTTTTTATTCATTCACTGACACACACATTAACTGTATAAACTTTGTGTGTGTTTGTGTGTATACAGCATTCAGTTTTGATATTTTCATTTAGACCTGAGTGTGCTCTGCTTTGAATGCTACCCTCCCTTCAGTTACATGCCATATTTTGAAAAGAAATTCTGGATTTGGTCTTAAAAGAAATTAACCTTAAATTTATAATTCAAAAGGTTTGAATGAAGTATGGTTGTGGAGGGCCACTTAACAAGTTGCTTATGGGTTGCGTCGGCCCATCATTTTTTGCCTAGTTGCTTATTCACGGCCAGACGTGCTGTATAGGCAGCTTTATGTGGAAGTGTTTTGGTTTCCCTTAAGAAAAGTTATAAACAAAATGCCAGTGATTTATCTGGTTTTTGATTCTGTTTTAGTTTTATATAGTTTGTTTTTCACCATTTTTTAGTTTTAGCTTTTCATATTTTTTAGCTTTTGTTTAGTTTTAGTTTTCAGCAGTTAATTTTTAGTTTTTGTCACATCTTATTATTTTACACACCAGAAGGTTTGGTTAGGGTTACCAGTCTAAAACACGTTTTTTGTTGGGATTTTTTTGTCAAACACTGTCAACTTAATCCATACAATTTTACTGTCTGTGACAGAAATCCATTTTCTCCTGCTATTATCATAGGTCAAGGCTTCCAGTATAGTCAAAAAATGCAGAATCAAAAAAAAGTTTGCTCTATTGTTTTTTGTTACTTTAGTCTGGAACAAGTTTGGCAAATGGTTATTTAATTTCAAAAATACTTTTTTTATTTTTGAGATTCCCTTCATGAGCAGCAAGATCACCACACACATTGGCTCTCTTTTTCTATTTATTTTTGGTATCTCCTGTTGCGGACTGTCATTTCCTGACTGTCAAACTTTGAAAGTACAGTGATCCCTCCTCGATCGCGGGGGTTGCGTTCCAGAACCCCCCGCGAAAGGTGAAAATCCACGAAGTAGAAACCATATGTTTATATGGTTATTTTTATATTGTCATGCTTGGGTTACAGATTTGCACAGAAACAGGAGGTTGTAGAGAGACAGGAACTTTATTCAAACTCTGCAAACAAACATTTATCTCTTTTTCAAAAGTTTAAACGTGCTCCATGACAAGACAGAGATGACAGTTCCGTCTCACAATTAAAAGAATGCAAACATATCTTCCTCTTCAAAGGAGTGCGCATCAGGAGCAGAGAATGTCAGAGAGATAGAGAAAGAAAAGTAAACAATCAGAAATCAATAGGTGCTGTTCGAGCTTTTAAGTATACAAAGCACCGTGCAGGAAGCATGTCGCTTGACAAAGCAGCTGCAAGGAAGCCCAGCCCTGCCACTTTGTCCTCCAGCATAACATACATAAAACTTATTGACTCTTCCTTGCTAGCTCGTGGCCCTTGTAATGTTATGATTGTCACCTGCAACCAGTCTGGCAGTCTGTCTTGAGCAGGATGTGTGTTTGGAATCTCTCATCTTTAAATATCTCTCTATTTAAAAAAAAAATCCTAAGAGGGAAAGACTAGGGAGACGAGTCGTGATTTTCACGTGAAGATCGCAGAAGACACTTAAGAGACCCGCGAGATGAAAGAGATTGGCCACGGAGCGTCTCACGTGGACTACAACTGCGGTGACATATGGTGCTGTGGCTCTGCAAGTGGATATTATTGAAGAGATTGATCCAGGACCGTCTCGCGGAGACATAGAACATGAGATTCTTGCAAGATACACCCTACTTAGAACCAATATCAAATAAGACCACGGGCAGCAAAACACTTAGTCATGTAAAGGCTTTGAGCACACACAGATCCAGAGCTCTCAGCGCATATAAAGCATATAAGGACAATACGTTATAGATGAAACGTCGATGAATGCCTAACTTGGTCCCACCTCTTAAAACAGCAACAAGCAAAACATGCAGCTCACTAGCAGCAGAAACCCAGCAGATGATCCGACCGCTTCTCCTTGCATGCATTCACACACCCCCCCCCCCCCCCCCCCCTTCACAATGCGAGCGGCACAGACGCGAAGTGGCAAAAGGACAGCTGCTGTAACAACTTTTAAATGATCGGCGTGCAGCGTGACAAAAAGAACACACAGTTCGCCAGCAGCAGAAAGCCAGCAGATAATCCGACTGCACCCCCTTCACAACGCGAGTAGCGTTATACGTCCTGCGAGAAAGAGATGTAACCACGCCCGGGGCTGAAAATAAAGGACAAATATTGTTGTTACAAATGTTTTAAAGTAAAAGTGAAAATAATGCATATGTAACAATTCCCATGAAACGAACAATCTCTTTAAATTGTATATCTGGTAAACCATACCCGGGGGTGGGCGAGCGAAGCCCCCTAGTTTAAATTACGAACCTCATCAGAGTCTGCTCCTACCCATCTACATCAGATAGTGAAGTACTTTGCCATACTTTAATCACTTTCCCATTACGTACTTCTATTCTGTTGTGACTTTTGGTTTTTCACTGTGTGGATTTATCGTTGACAACAATTGTGTACGTTTTTTTTTTTCTCTATCACAGCAGCCACCACTTTGCATTCATTATTGCGTAGTCACAGCCATTTTATTTATACCTGCATTACCCATTCCTGGCCACATAATTCCCAGCATGATGACACATGATACCATCACACAGTTGCTATAAAAGATGATGTCACTGTAACATAGACACCCAAATATTGGATTCACTTCAAAAAATTTTTTCTCCTAGTAATAGGTGTTGTAATAAAACCAAGTTAGAATAAAGAACATTTGACAACACCTAGAAATTAGGATCAGCCTTTCTGGTTGTGTCATTCTTCAGTTTCTTTGGGTATTTTGTCCTCCGTCTATTCCAGATTCAGAGCTTTGTCTGCTTCAATAAAATTAACACTTGTCGGTTCTTTTTTCCTTCCAGTAATTTTGTTGCTAGACTGGACTTCATTTTAGATATCCTTAAATTATAGTGGTAAAGATGGAGACTACAGAGCAAGAACAAGGTCACAAAGGGACACAAATGAGGTAGTGAGCCAAGTACTACCAAAAAGATTGTGCCCCCTTTACTTAACTCTGGTATCACTCTAACTTTATTTTCCTGCTTTACACTTAGTTGGTGTTGCTAGGGGGAGGCTCATGTGTTCGTATTTAGACCACAGAAACAATGAGGCTTTCAATAAAAGTGTCTGGAAGGAAAATAAATCTCAGGCAGCTGTATTGAAGAAGCACATTGGGGAGATTGTATGTATTGGTTCAGCTTGTTTATGGATCTCTCTATATAATGTTTTTTAAAGTTTCCTGTGATAGCGTGAAGCCTTTTTCAAACAGTTTTTCTTGGCTTTCTTCAACTAAGTTTCTCTGCACAGCCATGCATACTGTATATTGTCTGTCATAGAGATGGGGAAAATTATGTTATAAATATAACTTAAAATATAAGGGTTCAATAAAAGTTCTTCAAACGGCACACCCATTTTGATTTTCCATATCACAAAAAGTCAACTAGAGGAAAATCTTTCACTGCGGTTTATGCGGCGCCTACTGATGCTTGCTACATAACCAGAAGCAGAGAACCACAATTTAATTTTTCTAGTTTAGTATTTCCCTTCAGTAAAGTTTGCCAAAATCTATTTACACTGCATGAATTTAACTGGTTGTATCAAATAACATAAATATTATGCTTTGAATCCTTCACTCTTTCCAATGTGGCTGCTGTTTCAGCTAGATCTAACCCTTGTACTGACTCTACACGCTGTACATGACACAGTATGATTATCGAGGTGATTTACCAGATCAAACCTCGCTCATGACACGTCCAGGTGCAACTGAAGATGTACATTCACAGGCAGTTGTTTAGAGAGAGCTGGCCTGATGTCACACACACAGAACTAAGCCTGTGCAGCTAAGAAGATGCCCCACATGCTGAGCAGGACAGTGGTCTCCCTCTAGCTCATCATAATGATAGTTTCTTTGTAATCAAGGAGGCCCTAGGCTCACAGCTAGCAGGCAACACTGACCATTGTGACACCTCAGCATAATAATTTAAATCTTGTTGGGTGAATGAAGATCAGGAGTAGACTGGTTGACCACCTAGTATAGACTGGTAACAGCTAGCTGATCAAGGGCTGAGAACCACACAATCATTTTCTGAAACAAATATCCCTTTGGAAAGCTTGACATAGACTGGTAGAGGTACATTTATGGGTTAGACCAAGGTTGAAGTCCTTATGAAGATTATACCAATGGTTGATAGTGTCATGATCTGGACTTACACTTTTTGCCCTTTTTCTTAGATAGAAAAAATAAAGGAGATATGGTTATGGGGGCTTTAGAACTCAAGGAATTAAACGGTCTAATTGATAGTTTGTTTTTTTGATTTAGAATGTTATTTTTGTAATGCATCTTCCTGCGATTTCACTTTGTTTGTATTATGGGTGTTGCCATTGTTTGCTCACTTTAACGCAGGGTTGCTAGGCTGTTACTATGCTGGATGGTCAGACGTGTGCAATGTGTGACATCTTTACCACAGTGTTATAAATGTCAATGTCGTACACTTAATGACGGTCCAAGTTTGTGGGAAAAAAACTGCATTATTGTTAAGACTTGGGGGCTCCGCCCCCTGCTTGCTTTGCTCACCCACCCCTGGGTTTGGTTTACCTGATATACCATTTAAAGAGATTGTTATTTTCATGGGAATTGTTACATATGCATTATTTTCACTCTCACTTTAAAACTTTTTGTAAAAACAACACTTGTCCTTTATTTCCAGCCCCGGGCGTGGTTACATCTTTCTCACAGGACGTATAATGCTGCTCGCGTTGTGAAGGGGGGGACGGCTGAACGCACGCTAAGGATATGCCGTCAGATCATCTGCTGTCTTTCTGCTGCTGGTGAGCTGCCTGTTATGTTTGTCATGCTGCACGTCATTTAAAAGCCTGTACAGCAGCTGTCCTTTTGCCACTTCGCGTCTCTGCCGCTCGCCTTGTGAAGGGTGGGGGGCTGAACACATGCTAAGTAGAAGCAGTCGGTTCATCTGCTGGCTTGCTGCTGCTGGCGAGCTGCGTGTTCTGTTTGTCGCTTTTCGTTGTTTTAAGAGTTGTGAGCACATGAAGTGTGTCTGCCAAAAGCATTCCAACAACTGCTAGGTTAGATGTCTGTGAACTTGTTTTAAACGTTGTCTCACTGTCTTGTCTCTCCTCGCGTGACGTCAAATTGTCTTCTGAGAAGATCACGTCTAGTCTCCCTAGTCTCCCTCCTAAGATTTTTTTTTATAATAGAGAGATATCTCTGGCTGTGAATTCTTTGCTGCTGTTGGACTTTGCTTTATGTCTTGCAGTTTGGCCTAGGCTATAAGAAGTATTCTGCTTATTGGCTCTCCCTGCATTTCTTGTTGTACAATTTTGTGTCACATCCTGGCCTTAGTTTGTTTAATTGTTTCCCTCCCGGTTATGAACGTGGCTTGTTATTATAATCACAATTCATCTTGAAGCTGCTGTCACCCTCTGCTGGCAGTATAAATGACTCCTTTGCACCTCTAATTGATAAAAAGCAGAAAGTATTTGTGTAGTCAAGACTGCCAGATCCCCATGAGTTCTGAAGATGGACTAAGCATGGATAGAATGCTCTGTGTCACTTTAAACAATGCAGGGTAATGGGAAATTATCAGGTCAGGCAGCTTTCACTAGGAGAAAAATAGCTTAATTTGGACCAAAATGCAGACATTGTCATTGAGGCAGCAGTCAAGGGATATTCTGACAAGCAACATCAGCCAATGCCAGCCTTGCAAATAAATGTTTGGGCACAGGAGACAAAACTTTTGGAAGCTTTTATAGGATAAGCAGATGATCTGTGAAAATTTGATAGTTAAGACATGGGCTGAGGAACCTTGTAGGACTGGCAGGAGGTGGGTCAGGGGATGAAGATTTGGGAGGCTATTAAAGGTGCCATGAAAATGTTCATTCCTGAACTTGGTTGCATCCTTTACAATGTATATGAGCGGTGCCTGAAACCTTTCCACCAATCTTGAAGGTGATCTAAAAAAAAGGAGCAAAGATGGGAGAAGGTGAAGATTTGCAGAAGCTGTCTGAATTCTGAAAGAGGAAGACTTGAAGAACACACAGTTTCAGTTATATTATAATAGTCCCAATCTGTGAGGTGTTGGTTATTATGTAAAGCACTTTGAAAACACTCCATGTTTCCTTTACTGTCAGTTGACATTGCTACTTGTCGATGGGTTAGTACAATGTATATTTCACTGAGTAACTTGAGCCATTCTGTGTGTGATGGAAAGCAACCTCAACTATGACCCTGACTTTCAATGCAACACCTGCCAGTGCTGAGTGATTGCCCCTTGAACTTTGACCTACAGAGGCAGCTGGCATTATCAATTTGTTACACATTATGTGATGGGTAGTACGCATGGGCTGGCATCCTGGATGGGTTTCAATCCCTTACCTGACCAGGAGGCCATGGTAGTAAATGGTCACCAAGAAGGACAGGATGTTCCCTGCCTTCGTCAGAAGATCAGTAAAGGATACAGCTTGCAGTAGACATGTTGGCTTCCCATCAGGGATGTACTGAAGACTTTTAACTGGCCAAAAGGGAGACACCCTGGCAGGGCTACATGCTCCACCAACACACCAGGTGGCAGCCATCCTGGGAGATGCTACTGATGCGGAAAACTGCAGAGCATGCTGGGAACTGTATTCCCACAGCATTGTTGGGTTCCCGAGGTGCTTCCAGAGGGTGCTGCAGGAATCCATACACCCTACTTTGTGCGACTTGTTTGACCCAGAAGTGCTTCCAACAAGCTAAGATAAAAGAAGCCACTCAACATCATCTTGGTGAATTGGAGTAGGGTGGAAGATGAACAGAGCTCATCTGGAAGTGTGGAAAGAGTGGATAAAAGAGAGAGAGAATATTTGTGTTTGTTACTTTCAAAACCTTTGAACCCGAGAATTGTGTCGCAGTGGTTGTGGTTAGGATTGTGTCTGGCATTTGAGGTGTTGCAACACCCCCTACTGGTCACAATGCCTATGGCATTTAAGCAGACGGTACTGCTGGAACTGACTGAAAGGAGATTAATACAAAGGAAAAGGTAAGATGGGCAAACTTGGTGAACAGGCCACATATACTAGTGGAGAGGATGGTGCAAACCTGAGAAAGAACTGCTGAGTAGATTGCAGGTAGCCTGTTTGTAGGAGAAACACCCATTAGAGCCCCCAATTCTCTTGAACAAAACTTTGAAGGGAGTGGTCTGAGGGGGATGTGCTATCTCGATAGATTTTTAGAATGATTTTTATTTCAGGACCAGAAGATGAAACCAGAACAAACAGAGTATGCGCCAGGGTCTGATCCAAATAAACAAGCCGATCTTTTGCCAAGCCAAATGTGAGTCAAGAATCAGAGTCATAAACCTGAAAGTAAGTCAGAAAACGAAGAATGAAAATACCAAGAAGTGCACATTAGGTCTTTCAATTTTATCTAAACCCAAATGGTGTGTAAATTATCTTTTTAAAGGGTTGCTCCGATTACATTATGCCAGCACACTCTCAGGGACTTTTTCAAGGTTGCTCCAGCAACATCTGACTTGAACGACACAAAACTGTTCCTGGCTGTCAATATTCAAAACAGTGACATAAGATGCTAAAAAAATTGCAACCTAGTCAGGAATCGAAAAAGGGTGAAATAGTCAATTTCCTTGACCTCATAAACCCAAGAATAGTCACCAAGTAGTCCCTCAAACCCCTCAGAAATAGGCAAAAATAATAATAAATCCATGGTGAAACACCAAAGTGTCACGGAAAATATCTCCATATACATAAGGAAATCAGTAGGTGTTGCTCACAGATTGTAGGCTAATTGAACTGAACCTGATAAAGGAGGGCTGGGTGAGGCTCAGGTTTTCAAAATTCTAAATTGATTCATGGTTATATGTTATGGGGACAATGGATGGATATTCAGTTATTTATAAGATGTGCTTTTGGCCAATGTAATAATTACGATGCTTTAGTAAGGCTCACAAATTATTTTCCTTATTTTTGTTTGAGAATTGTATAGAGAAATCCAGAAGGAGTTGCATTGCGTCTTTGTGGACCTGGAGAAAGCAGATGACAGGGTGCCTCGAGAGGAGTTGTGGTATTATATGAGGAAGTCGGGAGTGGCAGAGAAGTATGTAAGAGTTTTACAGGATATGTACGAGGGAAGTGTGACAGTGGAGAGGTCTGCGGTAGGAGTGACGGAAGCTTCAAGGTGGAGGGGGTGATTACATCAGGGATCAGCTCTGAGCCCTTTCTTATTTGCAATGGTGATGGACAGGTTGACAGATGAGATTAGACAGGAGTCCCCATGGACTATGATGTTTGCTGATGACATTGTGATCTGTAGCGATAGTAGGGAGTAGGTTGAGGAGTATGGAGGACTGTTTAATTTTGTCCGAAATAGTCCTCCATACGGAGACCCTGGATAGGTGGAGATATGCTCTAGAGAGGAGAGGAATGAAGGTCCGTAGGAACAAGTCAGAATATATGTGTGTGAATGAGAGGGAGGTCAGTGGAATGGTGAGGATGCAAGGAGTAGAGTTGGTGAAGGTGGATGAGTTTAAATACTTGGGATCAACAGTACAGAGTAATGGGGATTGTGGAAGAAAGCTGAAAAAGAGAGAGCAGGCAGGGTGGAATGGGTGGAGAAGAGTGTCAGGAGTGATTTGTGACAGATGGATATCAGCAAGAGTGAAAGGGAAGGTCTACAGGACAGTAGTGAGACCAGCTGTGTTATATGGATTGGAGACGGTGGCACTGACCAGAAAGCAGGAGACAGAGCTGGACGTAGCAGAGTTAAAGATGCTAAGATTTGCACTGGGTATGATGAGGATGGACAGGATTAGAAATGAGTACATTAGAGGGTCAGCTCAAGTTGGACATTGGGAGACAAAGTCAGAGATGTGAGATTACGTTGGCTTGGATGTACTGAGGAGAGATGCTGGGTATATTGGGAAAAGATTTTAAGGATGGAACTGCCAGGTAAGAGGAAAAGAAGAAGGCCTAAGAGAAGGTTTATGGATGTGGTGTGAGAGGACATGCAGGTGATGGGGGTAACACAGCAAGATGACGAGGAGAAGAAGATATGGAAAAATCTGCTCTGCTATAGCGACGCCCAACAGGACCAGCCGAAGGAAGAAGACTTTTGTTTGAGAATTCAGATTCTCAGCCAACAGATGTACTGTTTAGTAACTGAACTAAAGATATGTTGTACAAATGGTGTCACCTGGTCTGCAGTAGTTGTAGCTGGCTGTTACCTGCTCAGACATGATAATATTGTCAAGCATAACTCTGCCTTACTTTGCATCATTTGCAGGAAAAAACAGTCAACAGGCAGATGGTACATACTGAAGCTGAACTGAAAACCAAGTTTATCGTTGACTGCTGCATTCTGTCTGATAAAATTCTGCTCACAGAGTTCACATCTCTGGTGCAGACATGAATCTATAACAAGCGCTGTGTGAAAGGACTGACAGCAAAATGATCTGGCTGTGCTAGTGAGAGCCCCAGATGCCTGGCTTAGTTGAAGAGCTTGAAGCTTACTTTTCAAAAATAAAATCAATGTGTCACCCAAAATGAAAATTGTAGCACGGATTTTATTTTCTAGCACTTTACACAACAGGCACAATACCATTTAAAAAAAAAAAAAAAGTACAGCCCAGTCAGTTTGAATCTTGTTTCATTCTTTTGCAGTACTAAAGTGGGGGAAATGCATTTTTTAACTTTTTTTTCTTTGATTTAACACTAAATATCTTTGAAACTTAATTTTAGCTTCTGCTCTTATTATTTGACTTGCGTAAAAATGCTTAGGGCAGCTCTCCAACATTTATATGTGCGGTAAGTTCGTGATGTGTTTTGGACAGTGTCGCTGTAAACGTACCTGCACCTCTTTGATAACACCAGTCATCCAGTCCGGATACAAGAAGTTTGACAAAGGAGAGGAGACCACTCAGTCCATCTGGCTTGTGGTTTAGCTGATAGCTAAGCTGTCCCAATATCTCATCCAGCCACCTCTTAAAGGTTGCCAGGATTTCTGCTTCAATTATTGTTTCAGATTCCCACATCCTGGTTTCAGTCCTAAATGCACTTCTCCTTCATGTCCACCGGTATCCTTGGGTACGTGATTCACCCTTAGGATGGCTAAAGACCAAACCATGTGATGGCCAGAGAAGCTGGGGAGCTCTAGTCTGAGGGTTTCCTCACCTTTTGAGGTGTACTGGTCAGATTGTGCTAAACCAAAGGGCGCTCAGACTTGATATAAATGCTGATGCTAGTGTTGAATCTCTTGGACAAGCAACCAGATCATTACTGAAAGGGCAACCTTGTTCATGTCATGGTGTTGAAGTTGTATTGGTCATTTTGTTTGACATCGTTCCTTTACCTTTAAAAATAACCACTTGAGTTTGGTTGACCAAGGAACACATTAATTACATTTACTTTTTATTTAATGTTTGGCTATGATACCATTTTACATGTGATACAGGTACCACAATCTGGTTTGGTCTGGTTGCCACACTGTTGTCAGATAAATTCGGTTAGAAGTGTGCAGCACATCCCATCACCTACACGTCCTGGATGTCCAAATTTGCGGATACTCCCTAAAATATTGTTTGTTCCTGCTCTTCTCGATGTTCCTGTTACAACCCTTTTTAATTCCTACTATGACTTTTGTCTTTAGTTTCCGCTTTGGTTGCGTGAAACTCTTCCGGCTTCTGAAACTCTTGCACTGTTATTTACAGCAGTTTTGGTTTCACATTCCTGTTTGTTGAAAAGTTGTTTTTTTTCCATTGTGAACGGTTTTCTGACTTTGTTCCATCTCCTGGTCCTAATTAAAATGTCCACTGACGTCACCCTGTACAGTCACTGTGGCACTCTTTTATTTATCTTTTGAAATTACATGAGTGGATGCATCAAGGGATCTCTGACGTGAATTAATAAGTAAAGGTAGTGAGGTTTTTTTTTTTTTTGTTTTTTTTTAATTTTTTTTTTTTTTTTTTTAAATAACATTGCATACAATCAAGTTGAACTTATTCAACAAATGATTTAATAAGAGAAAAAGAAAAAAAGAAATAAATATCAGGAAGTTATCACCGGCCTTTAAAGCGGCCATCTGACCTCCTCATATTCAGTTCTGTTTTGGACTTAACATTGTGAACTTTAACCTTTTGCAGCCAGGGCATATTATATGGGTGGCTGCCCCAAACATTTACAATGTCTGTTGGTCGTTTTTCTGACAATATATAACTGCAATACTTGTTTTGAGAGATTGTTTAGGTGCAAGAGACTAAAATGTTTCCTAAAAGGGGGCCACTTTGCAATGCAATGACCTATAACCTCTAATCTTGGTACAATGTGCCTGACAGGTTGAGGCACAACAACTGATCCCAGGGATGGACACCCTGAAATGTCTTGCTTATCTGCACCCCAAAAGTGCCATTTTTGTCTGTTCTATTGAGTTGATATTGGTGTAAGCAAAGGTTTTTGATCATAGAAATACAATCCTTTAAAAATGTGAAGTGTTGCACTCAATATTCTCCAGCCGTTTGCAGCTCCTTATTTACATTAGCAGACTAACAGCCATTTTCGGATTTTTTTTGGATGTGTAATTTAGGAGCAGTGATGCCCTTAGGACCTATGGATATCAGCCACCCAAAAACTGTAACCTTGTGTGTCTCAGATAAGCAGATCCAAAGTTGTCTTGATGCCAGCAATTTTTGGCTAAATGTTTTTTTTGTTGCCCCAAACCCCCATTGGAATGAGTATTTTGCCTTGGTCAAGTTCAGCATGTTTGGCTTCACTTTTTTTTATTTTCATATCTATCATTGCCGTATTTCTTCTAATGTTTTGATCAAACAGATGTCCTCATATTAGTAGGCAGTGTGAACAAATCAGCCCACCGAACCATCCATCCAGTTTACAATGCACGGTGACACTTGGTGACAAGGACTGTGCATCTCCACTTTATCTGGTCATTGTGCCTAAGCACAGTTTAGGGGTTTCATTTAACACAATAAATAGTTTAGCTGAAGCTCAGCTGACTTGAGCCTTTCATACGGAGATCACTCACTGCTTTGTATTTATACATCCCTTTAGTCACAAGATGGCAGTGTTTGTGCACAGTAGAAAATGTAATAGCAGTGGTGTGTGCTTTTAAAAATATGGACTTAAAACAACATCTTTATTATGGATGTTTGCTGTATGTATCATTATATTAAAAGTGTATTCACATAATACGTCTGCCTTTGGTTTGCTCTCCTTGATCAAAGTCATGTGGTCAGGTTAATGGGTGACTCTGAACTGCCCCACATGTATTGTTGTGGCTGTGAGTGATTGTGTCCGGTGACGGGCTGACCCCTCACCTTCAATGGGCTCTTGCCTTTCGCTTCATACTGATGGTATGGGCGCCATGTGCAGTTGAGTTTGGTAGGTTTAGGGGTGTTAGGTTTTGTTACAAAGTGAATAGACCGAGTTTCTAATCCTGCGTATCCAGAACAGGGTCTCAGGGAAGTCTACCCCAGCAATCATTGTAAGAAAAGTGCAGATTTTTTTTCATGATGATTTCTGCTTCTCTCATTCACCATCACCTGTTTGGAGTTCCTCATCCATAATCAAAAGCAAAACAGCACAGTACAATTTGCTTCATGGGTGATTTTGCAATTGCGAAACGTAAAACTCGCTAAAAAGAAAGTTTTGCCGGTGGGAAACAAGGACATCTGCACTCTAAAGTCCCTTTCACACTCCACTGTATACCTGCGTTTGTTTCTCTGGTGCCCCATCACACATTTAGGCTGTCGCACACCAGTAACATCGCTTCAATTTTAGACTGCCGTTCACATCACCATGGAGGGGCGCAGTGTGTTTCTAAAAACGTGACATGCTTCAGATTCTCCACACCAAAACACGCCATTGTGGATGTGACTGTGTTTTTTCCACTGGGCAGTTCTCTAAACAGACACAATTTTGTACGAGTTACGCTGGTAAAGTTAAGGTTTTGTCACAGAAAACGTAGGGGTGTTTTAAAAGTGCTTCTTTATGCTGACTTCAGAAGTGTACTCGGGGAATTTCTACCGCCCATAGTGTGAGTTCTGCCTTTTTTTATGCTATGTATTTAGTATATTAACTCTTATTAAGGTGTATGAGTGTTTTAAACTTAAATTTGGGATTAAAATGTTTTTATTGTTGTTTGTGAACATTTTATAGCTTTCCAGAAGGCCGTACAATTAAATGTGCTGTGCCAGAGTTTGCAGGCTGTAACACATTTGAACTTGTGGAGATAAGGAGCCTGCTACCTGTCTGAGGTTGGTGATCAGATGTCAACCTGAGAACAACTCCATGTGGTCACTGATCAGCATGGCGAACTGTTTCATCAGGACATTCTGGAAAAGTGATACCAAGGCAAGTGGAGGTCAGTATGATGGATATTCCTGAGACAGCAGAAAGTTGAAAGCTTCAGCCTTTAGGTGAGATGTTCCCAGCATGTGTGTGTGTGTGTGTGTGTGTGTGTGTGTGTGTACAGGTAGTCAAGTATAAGTTGATCTGGGCGTAAGACGGACTGGTATATGTATTCAAACCTGACCGTATGTATAGTACTGTAAAAGAAGTCCCTTAAGTCATATTGTTTGTTTTTTATCCTGTTTTTATCATCATTCTTAGCACATTGTGTAGATTTTCTATCATTTTTTTGTTGTAAATTATTTTTTGTATTTTATTATTTTGCTTCATTACTACTGTTGTTCGCATGGGTGGCAAACCTTTAACCGTTTCAGAAATCCCTTCTTTGTCTGTGTGATGTTACGTCATCAGTGTGAGCCTCTCCCAGTGTTCATTGTGTTAAATGTGAGAGGAGGGATGTTACCATCAGAGTTTGACCACTCATAAGTTTTCTGTTTTAACATTTCAGCTTGTTAATAATAGACATTAACAGATAAGAGTTCAGTGTGGCTTCATTATTCCTTTGTGGTGGTTCGCACGAAATGGCACATCGTGAGTCGCTTCAGAGGTTAACCAGATTCAAAGCCAGCGCGCAGCAGTACAGTGCGGTGAGCACCCATTACGCTGGGATAACTTTAAGTCACATGCGATTGCATTTGCTTTCTTTCCTTCCCCATACTGCTTGATCACCTTCAGTTTTGTGTTGAGATCAATTGCCGTTTTTCCTGTAATTGTACGACAAACCATCCATCCAGTTTACAATGCACGGTGGCACTTGATGACAAGGACTGTGCATCTCCACTTCATCTGGTCATTGTGTCTAAGCACAGTTTAGGAGCTTAATTTGACACAATAAATAGTTTAGCTGAAAAGGGGCTCAGCTGACTTGAACCTTTCATACGGAGATCACTCACTGCTTTGTATTTATACATTCCACTTCAGGTAATAAACTGAGATCGAGATAAATAAGTAACGGCAAACATAGCTCAGGTCAGGTCAGGTTGGGGAGCATACAGTCTGCTGGCACACCACCACACAACGAGACAGCTCAGGACTGCGGTTAGCAACCTCCAGTTGCCAGTACAGAAGTGGGCTTAGCCTGTAGTCTTGACAGGATACCCCAATAACCTAGATAGCATCATGGACACCCGCAGGGCATTCTGGGACCTGTTTTCCCTTGGGGCTGCCCGTTTGGGATTAATGATCCCTACTTTATGGGACTTGCTTCCTTCGCATCAGAAGTACTCCTGGCTCCAACATAAAAGAAGCCGCTAGACCTCCTCCAGGTGAGTCAGAGATGTGAAGAAGACAGCAAAGCTTACCTGGAAGTGTGGAAGGAGAAAGAGACAGAAGAATTATGCTGTGATTGCCACTGTTACAAAGAAGCCTTTCATAAGATATTTTGTATAATAAAACATGTACTTGTACCTGGGACTTGTGTCTCTACAGTTGTGTTTGGGCTCCTGCAACACCCCCTAGTGGTCAATATATTGTATATTTTTTAAGGGCTCATTAGGTCACACATGAAATCTCTGACAATATGAGAAGACTGACAATATGAGAGAAATTCCCCTCGCAAACATGGAGAGAATTTGCAGAAACTTAATTCAGACAACAACTGAGCAAAGCATTCACACCCTGGTAGCTGATTAGTGAGGCAGCAACACTAAACACTGCACCACCGTGCATTAACCATTCTGGTTTTAATATCTGAACACAATGTTGACTTCCCAATATCGGAAATTCTTTACCTCCTCTTATTTTTTATCTCTAAGTATATATCTCAAATTTTATATTTAAAAAGATATAAATATCATCTTATAACAGATGACCAATCATTTTTTTACCCTGATAATAAATGCACCTTTGCAAAAGATTGTTTTCCCAGGGATGTGAATATACAGTTGCATCACTAGAGTGTGGCCCACTACAAGACATGTGCCAAGCCTCCAGTTTACGCATAACAACTGATAAACTCTACTTTACTGAAGCTATGGCTATGCAAAAAACATTGTTAGTTTTACACTATTTACTGTAAGTAGGGTGGATGTTTGCAGACATATCAAGAACAAAATATTATGGTTTAATTGCATTTACTGTAAGTAAGATGGCTATTTGTGGCTGACATTTATGAGATAAATGTTTACTGCAAGATGAATAAAGCATCAGAGTAGTAAGATGAAGAAAAAGAATAAAACGAAGTTCTGTTTGTCCCTAAAAACAATAAATGTAATGGCATACAAGAAGCAAAGGCACTGAAGAAATGAGGACAGTTTACGACTGGTCTCAAGAAATGCTGGGAGAAACCAAAACCATAGTCAGAGATGCTCAAAGAGCTGTCTGTCATTGTAGGCATGACAATGACATTGTGTTAACAACAAAACAGAGGAAAATCTAAAAAGTCCCTCAGGAAAAATGCAAATCGTCATGGTGCTTAATGTGAAGACCACCACGATTAGGTCATCAGATAGACTGAATTAACAGAGACTTCTACAGCTCTCAGTTTCCTGAAGTCAAAGGCCTACAGACGTCTTTTGGGGGGAAAATGCCCTGACAAATGAAGAGTATAATGAAAGAAAGGAATTAAGTATTAACTAGAAAACTAGAAACCATTAAAGCAGTTGTCTTTCTAGTAATAACAAATGTCTATGTAAGGTGATTAGAACATTAGGACAATCTAGACGAGAACAGGCCATTCAGCCCAATAAAGCTCACAACTTCAATCCACTTAATTCCTCTAAAATTACATCAAGTCGAGTTTTGAAAGTTCATAAAGTCTACCACACTACTTGGTAGCTCATTCCAAGAGTCTCTGGTTCTCAATGAATGGTCCTACCTCAAGAGAGTAAAGGGGAAAAAAAATCGATGTTTTTAGGGGTGGTACTACAGAAGACTGCCGCTCGCACCACAGACAGTAAGATAAACATAATAAACTGTTTTCAAAAAGATAAAACATCATTGCATATTTGGATTATATATCATCTCATTTGAGAGCACATCAGAATAAGTCCCAATCTCCAGACATTTTTTCCCCCCACAGTCTCTCTGACACGATGAATATGAAACATCTGAACTAGCTCAAAAGTTGTTGAACCTCTCCTCCATGTCTACAGTCCAAAACACTTGCTTTCCTTGTAGCTGCCATTATATGAGCCACGCAGACAAGGGGAGCACATGTAGATTCCACATGGATGATAACTGGTCACTGGATTTGATCCCAGGACACTAGGTCCAGGAGTAAGCATCATTAACCAGAGCATCAGTGCGCTACCATCATTTTAGAAGATGTGATTTGTGTCCATACACCGTGTTCCAAATTATTATGCAAATTGTATTTAAGTGTCATAAAGATTAAATATCTTGTTTTCAATTAAACTCATGGATGGTACTGTGTCTCAGGGCTCTTTTGATCACTGAAATCAATCTCGAACACCTGTGATAATGAGTTTGCCAGGTGAGCCCAATTAAAGTTAAAACTACTAAAGAAGGATGTTCCACATTATTAAGCAGACCACCATTTTCAAACAATATGGGAAAGAAAAAGGATCTCTCTGCTGCCGAAAAGCGTGAAATAGTTGAATGCCTTGGACAAGGTATGAAAGCCTTAGATATTTCACAAAAACTTAAGCGTGATCATCGTACTGTTAAAAGATTTGTGGCTGACTCAGAGCACACACGGGTTCGTGCAGATAAAGGCAAAATGAGGAAGGTTTCTGCCAGACAAATACATCGGATTAAGAGAGCAGCTGCAAAAATGCCATTACAAAGCAGCAAACAGGTATTTGAAGCTGCTGGTGCCTCTGGAGTCTCGCGAACATCAAGGAGCAGGATCCTCCAGAGGATTGCAGTTATGCATAAACCTTCTATTCAGCCACCCCTAACCAATACTCACAAGCAGGAATGGCTGCAGTGGGCCCAGAACTACATGAAGACTAATTTTCATGCAGTCTTGTTTACAGATGAGTGCCGTGCAACCCTGGGTGGTCCAGATGGATGGAGAGGTGGATGGTTGGCGGATGGCCACCATGTCCCAACAAGGCTGCGATGTCAGCAAGGAGGTGGTGGAGTCATGTTTTGGGCCGGAATCATGGGGAGAGAACTGGTCGGCCCCTTTAGGGTCCCTGAAGGTATGAAAATGACCTCTGAAAAGTATGTGAAGTTTCTGACTGACCACTTTCTTCCATGGTACAAAAAGAAGAACTGTGCTTTCCGTAACAAAATCATCTTCATGCATGACAATGCACCATCTCATGCTGCAAGGAATACCTCTGCATCATTGGCTGCTATTGGCATAAAAGGAGAGAATCTCATGGTGTGGCCCCCATCCTCCCCTGACCTCAATCCTGTTGAGAACCTTTGGAGCATCCTCAAGCAAAAGATCTATGAGGGTGGGAGGCAGTTTATATCCAAACAGCAGCTCTGGGAGGCTATTCTGACATCCTGCAAAGAAATTCAAGCAGAAACTCTCCAAAAACTCAAGTTCAATGGATGCAAGAATTGTGAAGCTGCTATCAAATAAGGGGTCCTATGTTAATATGTAACTTGACCTGTTAAGATGTTTTTGATTGAAATAGCTTTTGATTTCAGTAAATATGAACTCCTAACGGTGCAAATTCAACAAAGGACAATTTTTTTACCACCTATAAAATGTTTTGAAACTCTGTTGTGCGTAATAATTTGGAACAGTGCATTCTAAGTTTTTTATTTTTGAAAAACATACCGTTATCATTAGGAGGTTTGTTCAGTAACATTCGAATTATACTCTAATGGTTGATGACTCAAAAATTATGCTGACTGCCACTTGCATCGACTATTTAGGCAAATCAGAGAAAAATATAATTTGCATAATAATTTGGAACGCGGTGTAATCCAAAAAAGCCCATTTGTCTTTCTGAACCAAGTTAAGCCCTTTAATTTGGCCACTTCGAATCAGGTTGGATTACCTTCATCAAAGTCAAAAACTTCAGCACCTAAAGATGAAAACACCAGAAAATTCATACCAGAATCCACCTCTGTGTGTGTAGACTTCTCAAATTAATTTTTTTTTTTTTTTGGAAGAACGACTAGAGAGACATGTAAGTCCATGCACTGTTCACATCACAAATAATCAATCAAACAATGAGATGCTGGTGGAAGGTCTTTCTCGATTGACATCAGATCACCATGATACCCTCTGAGATTGTCATCGTCTGAAAAAAATACAATCTGTAAGATAAACAGAGAGAACACATTAAAAAAAGTTTAGGCCAGCCGTCCCATATATGAGGGACGTTCAAAAAGTTTCCTCACTTTGTTTTAACTCTTTATTAAGAATTTCATTAACAAATTACATCACTTTTCTACATAGTCACCTTCATTTGTGATGCAATTTTCCCAGCGCCATACCAACTTTTTAATGCCCAATTACTACTCTTACCGCCTTCACCGTTTCCAACGAATATATAAAATTGCGGAAACTTTTTGAACGTCCCTCATACATGGCAGTATTGGCAAAATTGATAAATGAACAATATGTCTTTACAGACGTGAGTCCAAAACAGAACTGACGTCTAAGAGATAAGATGGCCGTGTTTCTAGCTGGCAGACAGGAAGAGGAGGGTTCACCGGGACCAGAGGTGGAAGTGATGTCTTTGAAAAGCGGTTCCTGGACACCTGAATCAGAAGTGATGATTTCTGGGTAGCGGATTCTCTAGATGGTCTGAAGAGGGAGAGAAGAGAAAGCGTTAGAATAGAGCGCCATCCCCTGGTGTGGCAGAGAAACACATTTATTTGAGCCCATAAACTGTCTCTCTTGACTACACGTGTCACAAACATATAGATTTAAATGTGAAATAAAATGAGAGCCTCACAACCACCTGAGGTTCAGGAAAATCTATTGGCTGTAAACCAAAACAGCAACACCTTAAGTTGCCTTAAACAACTCTGAGGTTAAAAATGATAAGCAAATATAACAGGACTCTGGGGCTGTTGGGTAACAGCGCTAACTACCGGGCAGTAGTGTGCTTGCTGGAGGCCAGTAGACAATTAAAAGAAACAATTTTCTACATACATAACTGTTCTTTCCACAGCAGGACTCTGTGCTTCTTTGAAACATGAGTGTCAGACTTCTGGCTTCTTTTCACAGAGTAAAAGAAGCACCTTGGTTAGATTTTTCATACAGAAGTCATTTAGTATTTGCCCGTCTGAGTTTAATTCATTTTATTTTGTACCTGGATATAGGTTTTTGGAGTCAAAGAACTTGATTTTGGTATTCATTCTTTGAAATCATCTTCTAATGTTGAATTATTTATTTCTTTTTTCCAGCGCCATCTTGTTTTTTGTGAATCCTGTTGCCAGGATGTAGGAGTGTGGTTACGGAGGTCGCAACATCTGATGTCATTAATACAACCAGTATAAAGGTCAGCCCTGGGAGCCGTGTTTTATCTGAATCTGTAACTCAAAATCCCTGTGTGTTGCTGTCTATGTTCTCTTTTGGTGCTTCTGTTCTCGTCTTTAATTTCTGGTTAGCGATTTGGCTTGATGAAAGACAGGACTATCTCTTGCTGGCGACTCTTGTTCTGGTTCTTTTCCTGGTTTCCAAATGTTTGTCAGTTTTTTACTGGAAAGATAACACATCTGAAAGGCTTTCTTGGTGGCTTTTTCAAATTTAGTGCTGTCTTACGGTCCCTAGCAGTGCGTGAAGATTAAGATGCTGCTCAGCCCCATTCTGAACAGCCTAATGTCGTGAACTCGATGTATTCCTGATATTGATGTGGGAGGTAAATGGCCTTTTCATACTCCTTTGCTGACTTGTGCTGCATAGCCCAGACTAGACAAAGCTTGAACCAGAAGTGCAAATGTGAGATTAAGAACCTCGAAGCAATTTTCCACATACATTCCACATACTCCAAAAAGCAACGTTTTTCTAGATAGAAAATAATATTAAGTAAATGATGGAAAATGGCGAAAAACTGCTTTAAAAAAGCTGATGGGACATCTTTTTTTTTCGAGTTATTTTACAGAAGATCTGGTGGGGCTGTGCAGAAACACTGCTGGCCTGAACAATCGCACTCCAATTTTTAGAGTTCCATGATTTCCTGGAACTACAATCCATAAAAGGTCTGCCTTCTGAGCTGCTTAGAAAGGGCACGAGCAGCATGCCCAGTGTTTTAAGGTGGCGCTGGGTGGGCCTGCCCTTGCACACCTAATTCATGTAACAGCTTGAGTTGCTGACTCCATGGAGCTGCTGCTTCATACTAGACCTGCAATTTTATTCAAAGATATCTGCCATTAATAATTAAGGAACCTTTACAATTCGTGCACATGTATTATTTGTCTGTGCATTAAATTACCTCTTGTAAAAAGATGCAGTGAGGGGCTTTAGTCTGAAACAATGGAGGTTTTATTGCACTAACAAAGATCTGTCACATTTGTAAGGCAGCTGTTTGATCCCAACATCGATTGGGTGTTTGCTGACATTCTGCTAATACTTTGCCAGCAATGGTTGTTGATGTAAAAGGCTGTCAGGGAACAAAGGAGCCATTTTAATTTCAACAGAATGCTAGGATGAGAGGCTTAATGAACCAAGCGTGGTGATATTTAAGAGCGACATCATTAACTCCTTACAGATGAAAGGAGCCAGGACTAATTCCATTACAGTGACTGGCACCTTTACCCTTGACCCGGATACAAGTCTGTCTATGGCTGCTTCTGTGTGCATCCTGTGGTGGCCTGGCATTCCATGCACATCTGCTTCCTGCCTTGGGCTCTTTGCTCCCGAAGTGGACTCAAGCTCCCTTCACCCCTGAGCAGGAAAAAGCTACAATTGAAAACTGATGGCGAGATCAAAGTGGCACAAACTACGTGGTCACTGAGCCAACTCTGAGGCTGGCATGATGTTAATTTTCTTTTAACGATGCATTTTTCAAATAATATTATATCTTCTTCAGATCAAATCAGATACCTCTATTCATCCAACGAGCAGACATAGAAGATGACTTTTTTTGATGTTAATGCTCAAAGATCCTGACGGGTCCAACAGCTTGCTTTCTACATTAATGCATACCTGCCAGATCTAAAGAACTCTTCAACTATGTCTTGTCAAGGGAAATGATTTTTTTTTTTTTGAAAACAGGACATCCTCTTATCACTGTCATGGTAGGTGGGTTAGGATTATTTCAGCTAAACAGGACAAGATGGTGTGCTAGGAATGTAGTGTAATTTAACACAATAGTTTATTTCATAAAACGTGCTCCCAAGTTGAGCTATAAGTGGATGAGGGATTATTGTAAGTCCAACACTGTCTGATAAATAAAGCAAAGGTTATATCCCAATAAGGCTTGAACATGTCACCTAGTGAAGCAGACCCTTGACGCCATCACCCCCAATTACGGTCTTCTTGAATAGTTTGAGTTAAGAATGATCACAAGATGTACAATTCTAAGTTGAGTTAGGCCGTGTTTCCTACAGATTGGTAAAGTTTCTTTTGTCTAGGACTAACTTGTCTTCATTATCTGAAAACCTAAAGGTTTTGTTCTTAGTTGTGTAGTTCGGAAATGCTACTTTTAATTTTCCATTCATCCATTCATTATCCAACCCGCTATATCCTAACTACAGGGTCACAGGGGTCTTCTGGAGCCAATCCCAGTCAACACAGGGCGCAAGGCAGGAAACAAACCCCGGGCAGGGCGCCAGCCCACCGCAGGGCACACACTCACCCACACACCAAGCACACACTAGGGACAATTTTGGATTGCCTATGCACCTAACCTGCATGTGTTTGGACTGTGGGAGGAAATCCATGCAGACACGGGGAGATCATGCAAACTCCACGCAGGGAGGACCTGTGAAGCGAACCCACATCTCCTAACTGCAAGGCACTGTGCCACTGTGCGGCCCACTTTTAATTTTGTCACAATCCAAAGTATAGTTTTTACAGTAGACAGTGAGGGAGGGTTAGGTTCGTCATTTTTAAGAAAAGTGTCAAATTTACGTGTAGCAAAAAAAAAAAAAGTGATGAAGTTGTTATATCCCACATAGTAATCAGTGCTTAATTTGATTTGACAAACTTTTTGCATGTTTTCATCAAATGCAGTCTTCCTAGTTTGTTCTTTGCATTGAGTGTCAATGGCTGATCGTCATTCACGTACAGCCATGAATCCTCAGGATTGAAACATGTCAGTGGAGGGCCAACCAATGGTATGAAGAGAAGTGCAGAGACAGTGCTTGTCAGTAACGAGGCCCTCATTGGACTAAAAATTAGATTAATTTGTGAAAACTCACATTCACACTCATTTGATAAAGCTGGAATACAACTAAGACTCAGCACACAACTGATTTTACAATCATTTACTATGTAGTTATTGCCACGACCAGCTGCCACGGCTGAGGTGCCCGTACAACATGGACCAGTGCATGCATTCACCAAAAAAAAAAAAAATCAACTAAAAATATCATTGACTCACTACCACAACTTCTAGACACACAACAACGCACTGCATTGTGGGTTGAATGTTGCTAGACTGTTGCATCCAAGGGCTGTTCTACTGTAGGTATTTATATAGGAGTTTCTGAAAGTTCACAAAGTGTGTTTTTCTCGGTTATTCCCAGTGTTTCTGGTGGGACTCGGAGGTTACGTCTGGGCTGCATGTGGTCCGTGGGCCACCATTTGAATAGGCGGCCCTATGTTATCTGTTTTTTTTGGTTTGGATACATTTTTTGTCGTGCCATTTTAACATTTTGAAAGCCACATATACAAACTTCATTTTCTCATGTTCTTTTATTTTACATATTTGTTTGAGAAATATTTTACTTTTTTGCAATACCTCAAACCGCCATTTTAGAATTTCGATGAGTAGTGGATGGGTTACTAGGAAGCATTGTGTGGTTGCTAGGGAGCGCATCCCAAGAGGCACCACGATTTGCATAAATTGTAGTGCAGTCTCATTAGTCCTTTGTTTGAAATTATGGATTTGAAGTCTGAAAAAATGTTGGCTTAATGGTTTAGGTTGTGGTTTTTCGATCGCGATTTATTGCTTTCTCAGTCTTAGCGCTTTGGTTACATTTTTGTGCTGTTGTTAAGGTCTCCTGGCAATTCTTGTTTGACGATGATAACGGTGAAGCCCTTTGGTTTTTTGATAGCAACCCACAGTCTATTTAGAAACCTGTTTGTTGTCGTCTCTGTCTTGTGAACCGCACACATCTCCTGGGTTGTAGCTAGCATCTTGTAGTTGCTTTGTCGCTTATTTTCTCAGCAGGCTATGGGACGAGGGCAGCTGGAAAGTTAAAGGCAGGCAGAGAGCATCTGTTCTGAGGTCCAGCTGAGACATTTCATGCACTCATGTCTGGCATAATATGGTGGAAAGGCTTGCTTGTTTTGGAACGGTGCAATTTACAGTAACATACCAGCATTCAATTGGTTTTTCTCCCTGCACCTTATTCTGATTGTTATCGTACCACTAGATTCCTACGTTGTCAGCTTAATTTTTTCCTGATTCCTCCAATCTAATATTATATATATCTACAACAGATCAGGACAACTTGAAGTTGTGTCAATACTACTGTTCCAACAGGACATCTGTAATAAGTTTAATATGTCACTGTGCTCTGTACAAAAATATTTCATAAATCTACTTTTCTTTCTACTCACATGTACAGCTGACACAAAGCCAGATTTAGCACAAAGGAGTTCACCATATAAGAACTGCTAGGCAAGCATTTTAAGACAAGACAAGTTAAGGACAACTGTGAAATGGCCAACGTGCACTATTTTTGTGTGTCAAACTCAGCATGAAATTGTATCGTCTCTTTGCCTTGTTTGGAATTGTATGCACATGGAGAAAAGGTATAAAAACCTTGGACCATTGCCCGGCACACTTTTGAAGCCGACGGACAGATAGGAGATACCGTCATCCGATCCAGAAAATCCTTTCAACGCAGTGACGAAAATAGCAGACTCTCTACATCGGGCTCCCACTTCGGTGACGGTCTTGTCATGGCTTCCTCATCTGTTATGCCGTCATTAAAGAAAGCAAAGTTATTTCTTCTATGTGACTCCTTACCACCATATCACTAATGGTGAGGTATCGCCTTTTTATATTATAACTATATAGTTTCGGGTTATGTAACATGCTGCAATTACAAAAGAACTTATTCCAATAAGGGAGCTAGCACCCCCTGCTGGATACAACATCTTACTGTGGTGTGATCTTATATGAAAATGTGCACTTAAATCAGGCAAGAGGAGAAATGAGGTGCTGGGATTTCAGCCTCAGTGAAGTGGTGAGTGTGCGTCTACAGCAGCAACATTCTGGAAACAATTCATCCAGCTAATTCAGAAGTAACACCAAAGGTGGGCTCATGGTAGGGGTGATTCAAGCTGGTGTCGGCAATATTCTGTGTCGTGTGTCCCCATTAAGGTTACTCTGCCTTCATGATGACTCCATAAATACGTCATTAAACTGCACAAAATAAAAATGGAAAGGGATTATACAAATATTCTTTAATTTGCCAAAGGTACAGCCAATAAAGTTTTTGATAAGTAAACATTATGTGTAGCAAAACCCTATTACTCGTAAAAGAAAAACTACACAATATCATTGCCATCAGTGTGAAACAGTACTATTTACTCGTAAAATACACTAGAGTTCCCATCGAGAAAGAAGATGAGGCACTGAATTTAAAAGAGAGCCACAAGAAGCTGGCAGGATTGTGGTCGTCTTGTGTGTTGGCTCTCGTTTCCCTGCTTCAAGAGTACATTTGGCAGCCCATTTTACAACCACACAAACCCACAGGATCACAGTTTTCACTGGATTTGTTTTCTGTGCCTGATTGTTCGAGAGATTACATTTGAGCTGAGCCCATCTTCATTTTCAAACTGTGCTCCAAACTTCTACAAATCATTTCTGAACAAATTGTATTACTTTAGGAGAAAACTTTACATTTGATTCAGGAGGCTGTTCTCTTCACTCATCATCACCATCCACATCTGTGAAACTGGCCTGTTTATGGACTCCACTGTGTGTGTTCATCATTTGGTGCCAGTGTTTTGTTCTGTATTTAGCTAATTAATTATGGTCCAGCTGAGTTTTTTGGTTGGGTTTTTGTGTGCTTGTTATTAAATCTGTTGTTTCTGTATTCAGTTTTTATTTAATATATTCTTTACTAGCCATGTGCGCCCAACTACGTTGCGCATGTTAAAGTTGTCTGTGAAGGGCTCCCTGTTTAAATGTGGCTGCCAGTCGTGAACTGGGCCCTTCGTTACACAGCATTATGATTTTTTTATAAGGGAAACAAAATTACAAAACAAAACCCTTGGACATTGATTCGATAGTTATGGCCTACTCGGAATCACTGTCCGTATAGTAATTATGTGGTGGTGTAGGAGCATTTCTGCTTCTCTCCGTTCACAGTCAGTCTCGTTTTCACGACGCTGTCGTTTCCTCTCACGATCCCTTCTCAACCTTTCTCCAATCTCGCAGGTTGCTTTGTGGCAATCCAAAGAGTAAGGAAGAACCAATGCTTCTTTCTTGAACTCCAAACGCCGACTGATGGAAAATCACAGAAGTGTGCCTGACTTCCGACTCCAAGAAGTGGGTGAACATTCGATTTGGACGAAGTGCTGGCAACGACGGTCGATAGAAACATAAAAAATCACAGTCTCGACAATGAAGCAGGTGTCGACGCCAGATCTAAATACAAAGCATGGTGTCGACACCAGATCTAAACACAAAGACTGCTATCGACATTGTTTGTAAACAAAAGTAACAACCAAGGTGTTGTGTATTCAGCCAGTACAAACAGCAGGTAGTCTCCTTTAGTTCAATCCTCTTTAATCACCACACTCCAACCTCATCCAACGATCCTCCCCCTCACTTCCTCTCTCTCCTCCATCACTACCGTCCTCTACTGAACACAGCAGGAACACCACACAAGGCAGTGAATTCGCGGACAAACAAAGATCAAGATCCAAATGAAGATTATATATAAAGATCATTAATTTATTTAATTGCTGTTGTAAGACACTAGGGGTCGCTGTTGCCCCTTTAAACCCAACAGACAGACACACAGGTTAAAAGCATGAAGAAGTATTTTTAATTCTTCTCTTCTCCAATAGTGTTCCCCAAGCACCACAGCCACAGTAAACAGGCAAGTAAATAGGTAATACATTCTCTCCTCCACACCTCCCAGTAATCTTTGTCCACCTCCTCCCAACTCCAGCTCGCTTGCTGGGTTCACAGCAGTCCTTTATATATTCCTTGACCAGGAAGTGCTTCTGTCCTTCCGTCCACGGGTCAAATGGAGAACTTGCTTTTTCTTCAGCCTGGAAGTACTTTGGGTCTTCCGTCCCCGTGACTTTGGAATACTTCTGGGCAATGCAGACAGTAAAAACTCCCAGGTCCCCCTGAAGCATTTCCTGGTGGCACCCACAGTACCCAGCAGGGCTGTGAAGCCGAACTCCAGATCCCATGGTGCCCTGCAGGAATCCTGGGCATCTCTTTGTTGCAGGGAAGTCACCATCTAGTGTCTTGGGGGATGCAGTGTCCCAAAGTAGCTGCCTTCCTCCATCGTTCCATTCTTTAAGCATGAGGGCATCCCAGCTGGAATGAGCTGCTGGCCGTCCATCACACTGTGTTATGCATCTCTGTTTTTGAGTGTGTGACAGCCAAGTCAAGGCTGGGTGAATTCAGAGCATTCCCGATATAAAATATAAAAATATAAATCCCCATTTTGTATAGAAAGAATCTAAGCACCTCACGGCCGTTACAAACCATCACTTTCACAATCATTTATTTTTTATTTTTTATGTCTCACAAATCTCTCCATCTATTTTGTCAATGTGATCATTCAGTACAGCATTATGGGATTGTTGGACTTTAATTTTTCAAAATCTAAATGTATATGTTTCATTTCTGTGTGTTTGCTTTATTTAACATCTTTGTCCAACTCCCAGGAAGCACCACAAAGACTTGCTTAGAAATTCCAGCACAGCACCATTGTCCAAGATTATGGATTTGAACTGTGAACATCTTAATTTGATTCTCAGTCGTAGCCAGTGGGGGGTGGGGGGGGGGGGTGTTTGTTTAAAAAAAGATTTGGACAGAGGCACTGTGTTTTTTGGGGGTGTGGAGGGGTGGGAGAACTGAGGCAGCACTTCATAGCTCAGGAGAAAAGAAAAGAAAAGAAAAAACATACACACACAAACGGTAATGTTGCCTACGCACTGCCCAGTAGCTTTACTTGAATATAAATGTTGCCCTCCTTTTCTTCCGACCTGAAAATTCCTCAGTTACTTTCTAAATAAATGGAGTCATTTCAGTCACCAGTCTCTCTTTTCCATTGACAGCATGGCCAATGCATTCAGCCTCTCCAGTTTCATGGAGTTTCTAAGAAAGGTTTCATGTACTTTGAAAAACTTTCCAATATGCAGAAAAATATGTAAATATCTAATGTTGATAGACTGCAGGGCGCCAACAGATTAAGAGTCTGAAATGTAGGCTTCTTAATGGGTGGCAGACAGACTATTTAAAAAAAAAAAAAAAATGCACATTTTCGGGAGTCGCAACATAACTTGAACATATCTACTTCACATGAAATATCACGTGTCATAAATTGTTCATAATATAAAGTTAATATAACCCAAATCTCACAAAGATCAACACATTTAAAACTTTGAAAGTTACACAGGTTTCATTGGCAATATTGAAATGACAGCTGTTTGGTTTATTTATTGTACTGTAGGGGGAGGCAGCTTGATGGCCGAGGTCTCCAGGACTCTAAACAAATCCAAATCGTATTGAGATATGAGATATCATCTACTGTTGAGTTCTGCCCTGTACTTGTAATATTTCTATTACTCTACTATTCTGTATTGAGGATTACTTGTGTTCTCTTCTGTGTATTTTATTGTATTTACTGCCTTTTTTTTTGACACCCACTGCACCCCCAACCTACCTGGAAAGGGGTCTCTCTTTGAACTGCCTTTCCCAAGGTTTCTTCCAATTATTCCCTACAAGGGAGTTTTTCCTTGTCTTCTTAGAGAGTCAAGGCTAGAGGGCTGTCATGATACAGGGCCTGTTAAAGCCCATTGCAGCACTTCTTATGTAATTTTGGGCTATAAAAAAATAAATTGTACTGTACTTGTGGCAAAATAAACACCTTCTTGTTTTTTTTTAAGTAAGTACTGTAAATAAAAAGTTATTTATAAAGTGCCTATCACAGACAAAAGTCACAAATCACTGAACAACAAAACATAGAATAAAATGAAATATTAAAACAAAATACAGAGCAATGCCAATATAAAAAACACCCAAAGATGACAGCTCTACCCAAATGCCAATCCAGTTAGATATGATTTTTTTAAATTATTTTATGTAGAGAAAAGCCAAGCAAAATGACACCTTTTATTGGCTAACTAAAAAGATTTCAATATGCAAGCTTTCGAGGCAACTCACATCTTGCCTGAAGAAGGGGCCTGAGTTGCCTCAAAAGCTTGTATATTGTAATCTTTTAAGTTAGCCAATAAAAGGTGTCATTTTGCTTGGCTTTTCTCTACATTCATAATGCCTAATACGGTACAGCACCCTAGTACTACTTAAATTACTTTAGAAAATGTATGCATGGAGCGGAGTGATCTGAGGAGTCCAAAAGCTCATTCTGTACAGATTTTGAAGTTCCCTTAAATACAGTGGCAGGTGTTCTCAAGGTGCTCTTTCAACACTCCATCAAGAGGGGCAACAAAATCCACCAACCCACAGAAAATCCCAGGCTTATCGGAGCCCTCGCTCTCAACATGGCCATGCAAAACCAATTTAAATGCTCTATAAAATTTCACACACTCTGTTATTCTGGACAGGTTGTGTCGATTTTCAGTCACCTCTTTGTTGTGTCTTCTTCATCTAGCTGTTCATCAATTATAAGGCTGCCAAAAACATTAGTCTAAATTTATTCTAGATGACTGTGGCTTCTTTTTTTATGCTGCTTGCATTTTTCAGAAAGATGTTTTAGGTCTTGTACCTCCGTTGTTGTGTCCACAACGCTACAGTAACAACACTTTGAAACAGCAAACTCTGTCTGTCATAACAAGAGCCAGAATAAGTCTGTGTGTAAACGTGTCCTCGATCACGATTCATGAATGGGTCTGCCATTAAATAAATAACCAAATTTTGTTTGATTTCTGAGTTCCACTTGAAGTTCCCATCTCCCTAAAATTGCACTCACTCATCTGTAGTTACGTCAATGGCAGGTGCGAAAAAGTGCGTTAACGTTTGTCCAATCTTATTAGAATAAAAAAAAAAAAACAAAACACCACTAATTCGCTGCCAGTAAAAGTGGGAGTGTCCGGGGCGCAGACAAAAATCTGAAAACAACCAATGAAAGGAGAGCCTGCTCGCCTAAAGATCAAGGACTTACGTACACTCATTTGACTGGCGCCCTTCACTCAGGAAATATAGGTATTCATACAGAAATTAAACAAATACAAGTCAGAACCATTTTTAATGGATGTTGACATGAGCTGACACCAGGCATGTTATGCTAATAAATAAATGTATTTCATGATTAGTTCACAATACCTAATTAATCTAAGTACAATTTTTAAAATATTTGGAGGGGGGAGTGACACCCCAGCGCCCTGCATTATAAATCCTCACTAGATGTAGCATCTTCTTCTAGTCTCAGTCTAGTAAACCACACGCATCTCCAAGTTTGTTACTAACATCTTCTTTTCTCTTTTTGGTGCCTTGTGGATTTGGTGTAATACCTCCAGTCTATCTATCTATCTATCTATCTATCTATCTATCTATCTATCTATCTATCTATCTATCTATCTATCTATCTATCTATCTATCTATCTATCTATCTATCTATCTATCTATCTATCTATCTATCTATCTATCTATCTATCTATCTATCTATCTATCTATCTATCTATCTATCTATCTATTGTCACACAAATGAGACATACTCAGATAAAGGTTTGGGGCAGCCACCCATATAATCTGGTATCCTGGCTGTAAAGTCGTTTTTATGAAATAAACAGCACTGATGTGCATACAATTGAGTCCAAGACAAGACTGAGGAATTGGGAAAAAGGGCATGGTTTTAAAGGGGAAGACAGGAAGTGAGGTCATAAGGATCAGGGTCGTGTTCATTCTCCATTGGTTCGAGCCCGGACATGACGTCAGAGGGGCCAGAGCCAGTAAGGTCTCCTTCCATTGGCTCGGCCCCGGAAATGATGTCACAAGAGCCAGGTGGAATCTCCCGGGAATGGTCTGCAGGCAAGAGAGAAAAAGAGTCAGTGCACTCTGCCACCTCCCGGCATGCCTCAGAACTGCCGTCACTCAAGCCCTTTAGCTGCCTCCCCTGCGCACGTGTGTGACACTATCTATCTATCGAAATCTCATGAAAGAGGCAGAACCTCCTGAATGTGACGTTACAATTAAACCAAATGTAAAAGATTTTATCAGTCCTAAAAACTCAACTTTAAAAGTGAATCACATTAATGGAATTTTGTTCCAAGATTTATCAAAAACAGAATTGTATGACTGGTGTCTTAAAGTATCACGTTATACGCATTTGAAGGAGATGACCGATACCCTCTGGAGGAACACTTTGTGTCAGCATGACACAACTTCTCCAGCATGGAGGATTTTATATAAACCTCCTACTGAAAAAAGAGTTGGGGACCTGCAGTAGTGAATTTTGCATGTAGCAGTAGCCACCAATTCATTCTTAAAAACCATTGGCGCTAGCGCAATAGATCAGTGTCCATTTTGCCTTCAGAAAGAAACAATTTATCACTTTTTTCTGTATTGTACTAGATTAAAACCATTGCTCCATTTCCTTGCTTTATTGTTGATGGATTTGGGAATTGTATTTAACAAACTCATTTATATTTTTGGAATGTCTGTGTCAAGAATATGTAAAAGGGAATGTTTACTTTGCAATTTTTTGGTAGGCCAAACCAAGATGGCAACTTTAAAAACAAGAAGAAATAGAGATAAAAATCTGAAAACCACTGATGCTCTACTAATGTTTAAGGTCCTCTTTCAAAAGAGATTGAAGATTGAATTTGCATATATTAAGCTAATTAATCAAGTAGAAATATTTAGAGAAATCTGGGGTGTAAATGTATGTTTTATGTTCCACAGAAAATGAATGTCTAGTGCTAAAGTAGATGTTGTTGAATTTTGGCTGCACTCGGGTCCTAGTCTGGGATCCTGAGTTGGTTTGTCGTGTGGTGAGTGTGGCAATGCGCTGTATCAATGCAGGCTCCTAACCGCTCTCTCTTTTACCCTAAGAACCACTTGAGGTTCACTTTTTTCCAGTGTCCATATTGACTGGAGTTTTTTGTTTCCTCCTTCTCCCTGGCCCGTGTGTTCAAACCAGAAATCGACTTTGACTATTTGTGTACAGATATCTATCCTGAATATGCCCAACATGCACTAGCTTAGTAAAAATAAATTTGTCAGAAAGATGTGACCTAAGACCATTCCAAACACCAACAGTATGCTTGATCTGCACTGTTTAATGTTTTTTTTAGAACATGATATCTGAATTCATGACAGCAAGGAGGGCAAATACAAACAGATTGTAGCTGTTGCCTTGCACATACTGTAATTATCACCATTGTATCTGTACATAGAAACCCCTGGACAGGTGAGATGAGATACGCAGGAATTTGACTTAAAGCAGAGGTTTATCAATTTCAAAATGTTGAGTGGGACGTTTGATTACTTATGTTGACATCTGTCCACAAGACTCTCTTAGACAAACACACGCGTGAGGTGCACCATTTCATGAGACAACACATTGAAATTGGGTGTAGTGACTGATTTCTGTGGCCCCAAATGCAAACCAAGTCAGCTACCTCACTTTAGTTCTGATTTCCGAATTCTGAAGTGTTTAAGCACAAATTCGGCCCACGTTCAAGGTGCATATTTCTGTATCAGATTTACTACCACATATACAAGTAGCCGAAATCTGATCTGAAAAGTTCTGATTCCATTTTTGCTTTTCACACTTCTTTAAAAAAAATTGGACCTGAATCACATATGAGGAAAGAAATTGGCAAGAGAACGTACGCTAACAAATTACCTGAATTCAATTGTAATTTAATTTATGTCCTCCTCCATTACTGTTCCTTCCATTTCTACCTTTTATTCATATTTATAATTGTAATTGTTTCTTTTATTTCTTGTAATACATTTTGAGGTACACTTTAGTTTGAAAATGTGCTACATACAGTAAATAAATGTTGATATTCTTAATTAAATTGAACATCTACCAAACCATCTGTTGTGGTATGCATTCCTTAAAGTTTTAGGTTGAAATGAGTGAAGTATTTCTTCAAGAAGAAGTCCATGAACACGAGGAGAACTTGCACATTCTACACAACAGGACTGCGAGACACATGTGGTGTTAACTCTCCCCAGGTTACCATTGTACCACCTCTAATAATAAAACATTCAGTTATCTACCTTGTCACGCACGTGTGATTAGGAGGCAGCTAAAAGGGCCAACTGAAGGCACACTAATCCTTTCTCTGTTATCTCTGCAGATCAAAAATGGGAAATTCAACCTGATTCCAGCTCTGGCCCTGAAGACATCACATCCTGGCAGACACCTTAAAACCCACACTACTTCCTGTTTCCAGTCAGTCATATGTTGGACTCAAACCTGTGCATATCTCTGCAACTCAATTTGCCTTTTGCAGCCAGGACACACATACGGTTTGAGGCTATTTATTTCACAACCTTTACACTGAAATGCAATGCAAATAAAATAGGAAATATAGTTTGGTTAGTCACTGAGCAGTAACATTGACTTGATGTGCTGACGGCACACTTAATAATAGCAGTAAAACAATTCTGTCAATCTGTGGAGGAATACTACGAAACTGGGCAGAAGGGATAAATGTGATTCTTGGCACATTACATTTCTAAAATGCCACTTATTTCACATTGAAGAACAGATGGGAATAAGAGCTAATTGTAAAGAAAAAAAAATCTAAAGTGACAAGCTGCTACAAAAGAAGTCAAGGGTGTTAAGATGAAAATGTATTGTGCGAGAAGCAGTCCATCTCCTAAGCTCAGTACAAAGCCTGCAGGTTGCTGCTGTGACAAGTGGCCTGCACTTTGACCTGCACTGACATCAACGCTACTTATTTACATTCAAGTGGCGTTGAAAATGAGAAGTGCTACAGTAATGAACATTGGAAATCAATCAGCATTCAGAAAGTCAAAAGATAAATGACAAAACATTCTGACGCATATCAGGGAAAATTATTTTTAGAATGGATTTTTGATCCTGCTTATTAATATCTCACTCTATATTGACAGGAACCTTCAATTAAATCTTTCATCCCTCAATAGTATTAATTCATACTTAGAGGGTTTTCTGTTAGGGAAAACAGTTGCAGAAACTATAGTGATGCTTGAAACTGCTTTTAAAGAGGAACCTTTAAGTGTTCACCAGAAAAAAAGCACCGTTTTAAAGAGCTAAGCTCATAAAACTGTGTGTATGTATTTTTGTTATAAATTTTAAGAATCAGAATGTTTATCTTGGGCGGCACGGTGGCGCAGTGGTTAGCGCTGCTGCCTCGCAGTTGGGAGATCTGGGGACCTGGGTTCGATTCCCGGGTCCTCCCTGCGTGGAGTTTGCATGTTCTCCCCGTGTCTGCGTGGGTTTCCTCCGGGCGCTCCGGTTTCCTCCCACAGTCCAAAGACATGCAGGTTAGGTGGATTGGCGATTCTAAATTGGCCCTAGTGTGTGGGTGTGTTTGTGTGTGTCCTGTGGTGGGTTGGCACCCTGCCCAGGATTGTTTCCTGCCTTGTGCCCTGTGTTGGCTGGGATTGGCTCCAGCAGACCCCCGTGACCCTGTGTTCGGATTCAGCGGGTTGGAAAATGGATGGATGGATGGATGTTTATCTTAATAAAAACTGTTCTCACTAATATTTGACATTTTTTAATTCTCTGTTTTAGTCAGGATGGCAGATGATCAGCTGTGCCGCTTCACAGATTGTGTCCTGGGTCTGTTCAGTTAACTTGATTGTAAATCGGCCCATTCAATTGTGGGTGGATGTGTAGGTAGGCTCGACAATAGACTGAAGAGCTGGTTCCAGCCTGTTACCTGATGCTGCTAGGGTAGTCTGTGCCCTCGTCGCCCCCGTGGATTAAGCAGTGTGGTGCATGGACAGGGCCCTTACCTGGCTGGCTCGCCTTCTTAAAGGAAGGAGCAGTGGAGAGTATGCACAATGCATCATCTCCCCCAGACTACTGGATGATAGCTCTCCCGGCTTGCAGCAGTGATTTGGATTCTCACGGGGCTCCAGGGAAGTTGGAGTTCAGCACAGCCCTGTTGGGTTCTGGGGGTGCCACCATGGGGTGCTGCAGGGACTTGTTAGCCCTACTTTGTCAAGCTTCTGGCTCACTTGGAAGTGCTTCCAGACCACGCTAACGGGCTACCAGAAATACTCCCGGATGCAGGACAGTGGAAACCAAGTGCCCGAGTTGTGAGGGAGAAGATGAAGATTGCTGGAGGAGGAATGGAGGCAGAAGAGGAGAGAAGGAGATACAGAAAGAGAAAGAAGACAAGACAAAGTGCTTGGTGCTTTACTATTGTGCTGCTTTGTGCTTATAACCGTGCTGTGCAGGTGGGAAACAAGAAGGAAGCGTTTCCCACAGCCAAATAAAAAAAGTGTGTTGCTGAATTTTTGCTCTGTGTCTATCTGTGTCGGGCTTGGGGAGCTGAGGGTCCCCTGCAGGCTATAGCAGGTTTCAGAATATAATGCTTTTTTGCTCTTTTTTCAGTTTTAGGCAGCACCATTATTGTCACTTACCTGTCCAAGTTTTCTTAGTGCACAATGGCGAAACCAGTATTTGTTTTAACTGAAAAAGCAAGATGGCAGGAAAAAATGTCAGTCAAGCAAGCGCCATGAGCTGTACGTTTTTAAATGAAGGTTAGATGCAGAAGGAACCCTACGGCTGCCTAAAACAAAAGCACTGCTGTTTACTGTCTCACGGACAAAGTTGTTGCCCTGGATACTAAGCTATTAATAAAAAATGATAATCCTTCTGAAAACTTTAGAGAAAAAACTTCAGCAAACCTCAACATTTATTTTCCCAAGGTTATAAGTAGAATTATGAGCTTTATTCTCTCACCTTGCCTCCTTGTACTCTGACAGGCATTCTATTCCTGGCATATTTAAAATGAAAACCTCTCTAGCACAGAAGCAGGTCAGAGTGGTGCCAGCCGGACGTTATGCATTTATATCTTAGTTACACCATGTATATATTTGTGGAGAAAAAAATTATTAGCAAAGGATTTCCAAAGCATCATTGTAATAAAAAAACTCAGTAAACAATAGAATGATCTAATAAGCAGGTAACTTAACAAGTGTAATAAGTAACATTTACTATGAAAACCAAACATATAGAATAATTCACAGTGTAGGAGAAAGCTAATAATGCCATTTGTCATTGTGATCACAGAGTACATGAAAGTACAAAATGTATCACTGAATGGATCTCTGCTTTGGTAGAGTGCTTGAATAAATTCAAGGATTAAGATAAATACTGCAGGCTTGCAAAAGTTAGAACATTAGAACAATCTAGATGAGAGCAGGCCATTCAGCCCAACAAAGCTCGCCAGTCCTATCCACTTCATTCTAATAAAACAACATCAAGTTGAGTTTTTAAAGTCCTACTGTCTACCACACTACTTGGTAGCTTATTCGAAGTGTTTATGGTTTTCTGTGCAAAGAAAAACTTCCTAATGTTTGTATAAAATTTCCCCTTAACAAGTTTCCAACTGTGTCCCTATGTATGTGATGAACTCATTTTAATATAACAGTCTTGATCCACTGTACTAATTCCCTTCATAATTTTAAACACTTCAATCATGTCACCTCTTAATCTTCTTTTGTTTAAACTGTATAGGCTCAGCTCTTTTAATCTTTCCTCATAATTCATCCCCTGTAGCCCTGGAATCAGCCTAGTTGCTCTTCTCTGGACCTTTTCTAGGGCTGCTATGTCCTTTTTGTAGCCTGGAGACCAAAACTGCACACAGTACTCCAGATGAGGCCTCACCAGTGTATTATAAAGGTTGAGCAGAACCTCCTGTGACTTGTACTGTGGAAGATTGTGGGTTCGCTTCCCGGTTCCTCCCTGTGTGGATAGCGCTTTGAGTACTGAGAAAAGCGCTATATAAATGTAATGAATTGTTACTCCACACATCGTGCTATATAACCGAATATTCTGTTTGCCTTCTTAATGGCTTCTGAACACTGTCGGGAAGTCGATAGCTTAGAGTCCACTGTGACTCCTAAATCCTTCTCATAAGGTGTACTCTCAATTTTTCGACCTCCCATTGTGTATTCAAACCTAACATTTTTACTTCCTATGTGTAATATTTTATATTTACTGACATTAAACTTCATCTCCCACAAATCTGCCCAAGCCTGTATGCTGTCCAAGTTCTGCAATTATTTAGGGGATTCCAAATTATTTGCTAATCCGCCTATCTTGGTATCATCTGTAAACTTAACCAGCTTGTTACTTATATTCCTATCTAAATTATTTATATGTATTAAAAATAGCAGTGGCCCTAGCAATGACCCCTGCTGGTTCCCACTCTTAACATCAGCCAATTCTGATGAGGTTCCTCGCACCATCACCCTCAGTCTCCTGTGTCTGAGCCAATTCTACACCCATCTAAAAACATCACCCTGAACTCCCACTTTTTTTAGTTTGATGCCCAACCTCTCATGTGGCATCTTATCAAATCCTTTCTAAATAAATAACATCATAAGCTCCACTTTGATCATACCCTTTAGTTGCTTCCACATACTATAGTTAGAGCCAAGACTCTGTCTTTGTGGAGTCTGCATGTTCGCTACATGTTTGCATGGCTTGTTCCTGGAGGCATTCAGGTTTTTCCCATTTATCACAAATACTGACTTGACCCACTATCAGGGAGTGTGGGGATATGAGTGGGCTCTCTGATTGACTGTCACTTAGTCCAAGACTAGTTCCTGCCTTGCACTCAATAAAGCAACAAAACTTAAGAATATTTATAGGTCATAACAACTCTATGAAATTGTAAGAAATTAAATAATATTCAAAAATTAAAGATGTTGATATTAAAAAGTATTGCATGACAATTAAAAGAATATACATATACATCAGTAAATTGTGGCTGGATGTAGGAGTGACAGTTTGAAGAGGTGGAGAAGAATTGGGACATCAACTTATACACAAGTCCAACTGAAACAATGCCTTCCTGGTGTCAATAAACAGCAAGCTCAGGTGGAATTAAGCAAAAAAATAAATTCAATTCTTTGCCATCATGAGTCAAGGTTATTCAGAGAAGCTCCATCCAGCTCTGCTTGTCAAAGACACTTCCTTCTAGGCAGCCAGGATCCTCATGTTATGCAAACTGGAAGGGGCGGGGCTAAGTGCCCTCAGTGGGCGGGTTCTTGGTGCTACAGGGAGAGAAGGAGAAAAAGCCATTAGTGCCAGTGCCCCCTCTCGCCCCGGCGGGTTACCACATACCTCAAATAAGCACATAAGGAGGTCCTCAGACGTACATACTGTATGTGACAATATATATATATACAGGGGTGGGCAAAAGTAGGTTTACAGTTGTTTGTATGGAAAAAGACGTGCAGGTTGTGATTATTACAATAGCTTTATTAACTAAATAGAATGTCACAATGGCACAATGCACTTAGATACAATCTTGTAAGTGATCAAATTGCTAGGCTTTATTATTTACACATTACCTAAAAGATAAATCATGGAGTAAGGATACAAAATAATAACAATAATAATAAGGAGAAAATAAATAATGCAATAATGAATAATGAAATAATAATACAAGAGTAAACTCTGTTTCACATACAACTTTAAATCTGCTTTTGCCCAGCTTTGTATATGAGGGGGTACCCAAAAGTAACGGAATTGGAAAAAAAAACTGTTTTAATATTCTTTACTTACCGGAACTTTAGTCCCCTTCAAAGTACTCTCCATGTGAATGAATGCACTTGTCCCAACAATTTTCACACTGTGGAAACATTTTTGGAATTGCTGAAGAGGAACGTTGTCTCAATGCTGGCAGCGATTTTTCTTTGACTTCCTCCATGGTACAAAAAAAGTTTTCCTTTGAGTTCTTTTTTTATATGCAGGAACAAGAAAAATTTGCATGGAGCAAAGATCAGGCGAGTAGGGAAGGTGGCAAGAATTCCAAGACACATAAGTCAATTCAGAAAACTCTTCAATAGTCCGACAACAATCTCCGTAAATTGCAATGGGAACTTTTTCAAGATTTTCTTCTTTACTAATTGTAGAAGGTCAGCCAGATCTTGATTTGTCTTCAAGTGACATTTCTCCTCGTTTGAAATGAGAAAAACACTCGTAGATCTGTGTTTTATTTAAAAGGTTCCTCTTTAAAAGCAGTTTCAAGCATCACTACAGTTTCAGCAACTGTTTTCCCTAACAGAAAACAAAATTTAACGCAGACTCGCTGTTCTTTATGATCACCCATTACAAAAATTGCAGAACACATTTAATAAGCACCAAGGAAAACTGACACGGAATGCAGCACGAACAATACAGAGCAACGTCACTTGGCAGACAGACACAGAATACATGCTACACCTACCCAGCGAAATTTGCAACTAAGTCTAGGTATCGCGGCAGGTACAGATTCTGGGTATTTTTGGGTACACCCTCGTATATGTGAAATGCTAAGGTCTGTCTGTCTGTCACATGATTATTTGCAAATTACTGGACTAGCACTTTGATTTTGATGTTGATTGATAGCTTATTACCGGTTTATTTTTCTGATAAAAATAATAAAAAAAAAACTTAGTTGTGGAGGATCTATGACTAATTGTAGTTCATATTTTTTAAACATAGCATTATTGAAAGAAGTACCTGATGGGGAGTTTAATCTCTGTTGAAGAGAGAGCGGTCTGGAGCGTGCGCGGATAGCACGGTGCCACACACACCAGACGACGAACCACCTGGATTGGGACCCGAGTGCAGTGGGTGACACCTCAGCACCACACTGGAACAGTGTGAGTTTTTTTATGGTGGCTGGAGTGCCAATCCTTCCAGATTAACGTCATACTCAGGACGATGCAATTGCAGGTTAAGGGCCGTCCTCAAAGGCCCAGCGGAGTAGAATCACTTCTGGGCATTTACAGGATTTGGCAACCTTCTGATTGCTGGAGCAGATCCCTAAGCTCAGAGCCACCACTCTGTTGAAGGTACAAAATAAAATTGTTGACTGGTTTGGACCATGATGTAGAGCAGGACTAGAACGTGTCTGATAAATTACAGTGCAAGAGAAATTGAAAATTTTTATAATGTGCCGATAATGCAGCCGGAGTGTGATGTAAATAATGAGTACATACTTTAGTTGATCATTCAGTGCTTATATAGAGAGAGGAGGTTAGGAGCACATGCTGATACAGTGCATTGCCGCACCCACGACATGACACAAAAACTCAGGATCCCAGATTAGGACCTGAGTGCAGCCATGCAATGGGTGACACCTCAGCACCACACTAGTTGAGATGGAATGGAACAGTGTGAGGTTTTTCCCTGCAGGTTGGAGGACCTGCTTGCAGGGCTGGATGCAGATTAATGTCATACCCAGGATGGAGCAAGTGCAGGTTAAGGGCCTTGCTCAAGGGCCCAACGAAGTAGAGTCACTTTTGTCGTTTATGGGATTGAAACCGGCAACCTTCGGATTGCCAGTGTAGATCCCTGCCTCAGTGTCACCACTCCACCTATATAGAGAGAGAGACGCTTACATAATTCTTTTCTTGAATTAATGGTTAGTTAAATGTCTTTTTGCTTCTGTTTTTCCCCTTTTTTGGATGACTGAGTTACCTCAAGCAACAGGGGAAGTGAGCTGGTGCAGTAGAAATTCACACAAGCCATAGGCGCTTCTCCAGGCATTTGATAACTTGTATTTTGGATTTGTTTTGCTGTGAGAAGCAGCTGTTGAATGAGTAAAAGAGAAAACAAAATGCAAATATACAAGTTGAAGTAATCTCTCTCAAGTTAAATCAGGAGGAGTTGACAGATCCATTCATGCTGTCGCACAGAATGCTTCTCTGTTCTAAGATTGAGGAGTTCACAAATTAGCCAGTGCTCTTAAACAGAAGACTTTTACATTTTAAAAAATGTGTGCAGCATGTTGTATTTGAGATATCTTAATGAAAATTAAAATTGCTTGACAAGGTTCATTAAAGAATCACTGTGCCTAATTTCCACAAAGTTGGTCTACTGAGAGCTGAGTTGTGTCATGTAGACAGACAGAAAGAAAGACAAACAAACAAAGTTAGACATGGCAATGACAGCAGGCGCTTATTGCGTTATATTTGAATGCATTGTCAAGCAAGGAGAAATCTTCAAAGTTCTGGACAGATATGCTATGCCACCTCGGGTCGAGAGGGGATGATTTTTCTAACGCAGCATTCTTTTCCACCTGCAGTTCACAGGGGACATCAGTTGGGGGACAAGTGACAGTATTTGTGGTTCTCTAAGTTGACCCAGGGTGGTATTTCTTATTTGTCCTGAAGATGTTTCCTATGCACATGTGCCTGATAGCATCTAAAACTGGATTGATGGATGCGCTCTTGTTGACTGATAGCTTCAGAAACGTTTCACTTTTTACATGAAGTGTGTTTTGTATGTTCCCTCATGGCGTTGGTGGGTTTCTGTTTGTATCTTAAAAATGTGTTTGTGTTAGACTTTAAAGTAACCCAATATGACTGTCTGTGAGTGTGTGTGTGTGTGTGAGCACTATGATGGGCCGACATTTCTGACAATGTTACTTCCTTTCTTATTGTTCCCTAATTGTGCTATGTGAGACATGAATGACGTTCAGCAGTGGACAGATCAATAGAACTCATTTGAGCTGTATGTTTGTGTCAAAGTTTGGTTTTCTTTAAATTCTATGGCTGTGCATATTTTGAACAGTAGTCATATTTGATCCCATAATTCATTTAAAGGCTGCAGTAAATTACAATATATGATGTATTATATAAAACTACGATGTGTGGCTATTAGTTACTCGTTGATTATCTCTTTCATGTATAGTTGTTTATCTAGTTCACTGCAAGAGCCTGCACCACGAATGACCTGAAGGTTTTAAAATGCTTTTGCTAGGCAGCTGTTCTTCCAGCCTTCTCTTTATGTCATACATCCGTTAATTTTCAGGATTATTACAGTAGCTTTCCTGACAATATTGGGTATCCTAGCAAACAAGCAGTGCATTTTAAACACGCACACAAAAGAATTATGGACCCGGTCTATGCTTAGCAGCATGGGAAAAACTGGCTTTTATGGCAGGGATAGCGCCAAAAATCATACATTTCAAGTGGCTTAACTAGACTCTCCAGAATAGCATGCTGCTGACTTTGTATTGAGGCCATGTTTGTGTCTAATTCACTTATTCAATCAAAGAAAAGAACAGAGGCAGCTGTGTACTGAAGCATCAATGGAGAAATGTGTCCTGCACACAATGTGATGTGCTATTGCAGCCAAGAAAACGGGTTTTAGAAACGTGGGATATGCTTCAGTTCCGGATGTCGCATGGCAATAATATAGCAGCACATAAAAAGATGGACCGCACAAAACACTGGAAAATTAACAAAAAAAAATCATGACAAGTTTAAATCAGTCAAAGACGGTGACTGGAAAAATATAAAAAGTCGATAATAACAGTGCTCAGGTTATTTAAAAGCTTTTTTTTTTTTTTTACTTTAACATGGCTTTCTCATAGCTTCATCTTAGTTAAATCCTGATGCTCTGTATATTCAATTAATTACCAGGATTATTCATGGTGGCTCCAAAATCCGTACTAACCCCTACTCTCTCTTCTGTTCTTTTTCCAGTTTTCTGTGGTGGCGATCTGCGCCACCACCACCTAATCAAAGCACCGTGATGTCCCTCCATTGATGGATTAAAGGCCAGAAGTCCACATGTCCGTCATCATCAAGTCCATCCATGAGAACCCTGAATACAATGAGGACTGATTGAGATCATTTATGTTGGGTAGAATACCTAGAGGGGGCTGGGTGGTCTCGTGGCCTTGGAACCCCTGCAGATTTTATTTTTTTCTCTCCAGCCGTCTGGAGTTTTTTTTGTTTTTTCTGTCCTCCCTGGCCATCGGACCTTACTTTTATTCTATGTTAATTAGTGTTGCCTTATTCTAATTTTTATTTATTTTGTCTTTTTTTTTCTCTTTCTTCGTCATGTAAAGCACTTTGAGCTACATTGTTTCTATGAAAATGTGCTATAGAAATAAATGTTGTTGTTGTTGTTGTTTTATTGTAGTGGGTTGTACTGGATTAATGGATGGATGTGTATCATGGCTGGCGCAGCACAAGTGCCAGTGGTCAGAACGACTTGTTTGCAACTCCAGTTTAACATTTCGCCTGGTGAACATTTATGCAGCCATTGTATGTCATCTCCCTGTCCCCATGAGTTTACTTCAGGTACCTCAGCTTTCTTTCACATTCCATCTGAACTGTTAAGCTTTGCAACTTTTTGTTATTATTTCTATTGTCTTCATCTTCCCTTCTTATTACTTCACAAATGCGATTGTTTGTTGCATGATTCCTTAATCTAATGATGGAGGTCTCTATCTCCATTCACCTGAATTTTGTTTAAAGGAAAATTACTTGTTTTGGGGAATGGAATTTTCAAATTAAGATTTAGAAAAATTTTTACAATCCAAAACATTGTTGTTATGTCAAGAGCTGACAAGTAATTTTTGCGAGCACCAAAAGAGAGATGTGGGACAGAAAAATGTCAAAACCAAGAAATCAATAGACACGATTGTCAAGCCAAGATGTGAGACAAAAATTGTAGTCAAAAAAAATCAAACAAGAAATGTTTTAAGCAAAGGATGTACAAGAGGGGTTTGACTTGGATGAGGATGTGAACTTTTAGCAGACCCTTTTTCAGCATTTGAACTCACAATTTCTGATCTCCAATGTGGAAAATGGAAAAATCAAGCCCGAACTTGGAATTCCTACTTGCAAACTCAGGGCTACCCTCTCAAGTCCGTGTTTGTCCGACTTCAGATTTAACGTCCATACCAAATGGTGATGTACCAAGAGATCAGGAAGTACAGTAACACTTTATAGGTTTGTTTATTAGAAGAATTTACTTTAAAATGCATCACCTCAATCCATAATACTGATTACTGAGAAGGTAATTGTTAACACTACCAGAACAAACAGTAATCAACTTACCAACGTTAGCTTGATACATTGTGCTCAGTAGTTATTTTGTGCACTTTTTAATCATAGCTTCCAAGCAGAAATAGTACTATTTTTTGTATCCAAGAGCATATAATTCTTTTTAAGACATGACAACTTATTTTTTGCACCTTTCTTGCTCATCGGTTTCTTCTTTGATCTAGACTATAGAACTATAGATAGGCATTTGTTGCTGAAACGCCAGCTTTCATGGGGGCATCAATGTTTACACTGCAAAGATGCATATGTAAAAACTAGACAAAAAAACTTTAAATGGAAGTTAGCAAAAAAATCTGCCAATGGGGTAAGCCAAATTTACTTGACAAGTATGCTAAATAATTGTAAATACTAATTTTTGGAAAAGTTAATTATTCTTACTAAATAATGAAAAGATTTAATGTCATGATATAATTTTTTAAACTTGCTTAGATTTTGTTTTTGGCAGTGTACTTTCCCACTTGGGTAGTGCAAATGCTCAGAGGTCACAAATGACGCAATTGTGAAAACCTACTTCCTAGTTCCACTGTATGATGGATGTAGCATTGATTCCATTGTGTTGATTACCCAGGGGTCACAACCTCTGAGGACACACCACTGGAAACATGAGGTGCTGCCCTGACGATGGGCATCCAAATTGGTGGCAATTGTTAAAACACAAGATGGTGGCCAAAATGCACCAAAAAATGAGTCAACTCATTAAGGCAACCATTATATGAAAATTAATACCAGAAATCTAGAATTTCAAAACCTCCAAAAATAAATGTAAAATCATACAAATTGGACGGAATGAACACAAAAAAACAGAAACCCAGTCATAACAATTTATTTTCAGCCTACCCTTGTGGTTAAACTGTTCTTACTATGATTTTAATCTCTCCCCCTTCTTCTGTGCTATTCTTTATTCAACTATTGCATGTATTAAGACCACGATCTTGCCTTGCCATTCCTTAACTTCACTACCAAACAATAAAATACACCATCTTTGACTGAAAATCATTGTTTTATGGAGAAATGCTTTAGTTTCTCGAGATCACAAAGGTTCTCGTTAGGTTATACAGTGACGCTAATGCGATAAGGAGTAAATGAGCTTCAGTTAGTGTCTTAATGTGTCCTTTCATAGGACTTCCTTTCTTGTGTGCAATGCTATCAATGTCATTTTCCGCTTTCTTTGACTGCCTAATGGAGAAAGAAAGTGAGTGGCTGGAAATGATGAACACTCAGTGAATGTGGGGCAATTGAAGGACGATGGTACCCTTTGGCTGATATTCACATGACTTCGACACACATAAGGAGACACCTGAATTGCTGTAGGAGACATCAGAAAACAGGAAGGGTAGTGGATTTTAACAATCAGACCCACAGTGTTCACCTTCAGCTGAGACAAAGAAAAGTAAAAACCTCTGCTCTCATCAGACTGAATGGAAACATGAAAATCAGAGTAATGGCAGTGAAGACTGGAACTGGCCATCATGAGCTCAGAAGACATTGAATCATCATAAATCATCAAAATAACATGCCATTTTATGACAGGAATACATGTCTCTGGGAGTTGATGTCTCTTCATTTATGTTTGAGATGACAGATGGCACTGTTAGTTGCAGTGGTGTCAGCTACAGTGTATCAGGTAGTTCAATATGCTCATTGTTCTTAGTAAGGTTTCCATAGATTTTATTCTCTGGGGTCTGTATCCATTTTGAATTTTTCCTGAGCATGCCATCTTCAATATGTAGTAGCTGTGATGAAATAATAAACATGAAGGCTCAAAAGGATTTGGGGAATGACCCTGTATATTGTCCTATGGACGAAGATGAAAAAAATAGTCAAAATGAATCAAAATTGATCATACAAGACAAGGAATGTTTGGTTCAATGCGTTTATATAAAAAATGGCTGCCGGAAATGACGTCATCTATAGTGGCCGAACGTGGCATCATTATGACCACACCGGAAGTGACGTCATCAAAGATGGCCAGAAAGTGATGTCACGAAAGTTGCATGTGTTGTTGAAGCCATTTTGTGGACCTGAAACTAAGGTAAGAATGTTCTTATTTTTCTTGTTTATTTCTGTCGGCAAAGAGAAAGAGATATCAGTGCACATAACCAACCCTCTACCTTGTGAAGTACCACTCACCTTTGGCCTTTGGACTTCCTAATCGCGTGTATGTGTGACATACTGTTTCATGTTTATAAAAAAAAGCATAATATGGAAAAATCTGGAAAGACGTCAATTAGAAAATTTCACATACCATTTTAATTCATATGATGTTTATTTTCTACAATTACTGCCAAAAAGTTGCTCATAGCACTGGTTCACCTATATAAGTATAGGGGCTCTCAGATCTTTGATATTTTTTTTATTTTGATTGCATTTAACAGGAGGTTATGTTTGAGGTTTTTAGTGGTAAAACACAATATAGATAGTGTAATGAGACAAACACAAAGAAAGTATTTTGGGGCAACTTCACGGCCAATTCCATATATTAAAGAAAAGCAAATAATATGAACAAAAAAATGCATGTAAAGCACAAAACGTTGAGTCGTCCTCGATTTCCTGGTCAGACTGCCCAAGATGAAGTTGCTTTGATTTAAGAGGCATTCTGGGAGGAAGAGGCGGGTCCAGGTAGTCTGACCCTGGAAGTGACGTCATTGTTGGAATCTTCTAAATCTTCTTTTCTTCAGAAAGGGAAGGAGAAGAGAATATGTTACTGCACCGCACCACCTCATGCCTTAATTGAGAATTGCAATCACATAAGCTCTTAAGCTGTTCCTCATGTGTACACGTGTGACAATATTTGTCCCTACGAGGACCTTTGGCTTTTTTACTGAAGCTCTATAAATAAATAAATAAATACATAGATAAGTAAGTAAATAAATGAACAAACATACATACTAATGTTGGTCTGAACATACACCAGAATTAATATAAAGCAAGAAAATTCAAAAGAAAGAAAAGTTCTGACTTAGCTGTCCCAGTTCCAGTGAGGCATTATGCAGTCGTATTGCTGTTGGTGTAAAGGAGCACCAGTAGTGTTTCTTGACACACTTTTTCTGAATGATTCATTGTCTGAAAGTCCTCAGTGTTGGTGTGTTAGAGAGAGGATGTGCTGCATTGTTCATAATGGCACTCAGTTTGTTTTTAATTCTCTCCCTTGCTGCTACCTTCACGAGGTCCAGAATGCGTCCAGTAACTGAGCTTGCCCTTTTAGTTAGCCTGGTGATTCAGTGGGCCTCTCCTGAAGTGATGTTACTAGTCCAACACACCACAGCGTAGAACATTACACTGGCCATCACAGAGTTATAGAAGATATGAAGGATGTCCCTCCCCACAGGAATATAGTCTCCTAAGGAAAAAGAATCTACTCTGCCCTATCATATAGTTCCTCTGTGCTCTGAGAACAGTCGAACTTGTCAATAATGTGGACTCCCAAGTACTTGACATCCATTCTTTGAATAGTGACTGAACATAGAGGCTTTTTGGTGTGGCGAAAGTAAATAACCTGTTCCTTGGTTTTACTAATATTAAGATGCAGACAATTCTCTTTGCACCAAGAAACAAACTTTTCCACCTGACCCCTATACTGTGTCTTATCCCCTTTATCAGTACACCTCATATACAATGAATACAGAAGTAACTATGACACCCCATATGAACATGGCTACTTTCTAAGTTTTTGGCATATGGGAGAAAATCGGAATGTAGAGAGAGCTCACATAGACAAAGAAAGAAACTGGCAACAGTGACGGCACTAGAAGTTGTAGCTGAGGTCTCCAGAGCTGTGTGGTAGTGTATGTGAAACTGAAGGAGATCAGGTTAGAGTGGGGTCAATGGTGATGGCTGACAGCTGTTCACTTAAACTGATAACACACTAATGACTGAAGAGCCGCCCACGACTTTCCAAATGATGTCTCAAGTTTCTGAATTTAGGGTGGTCAATAAGTAATCTGCATTACTCACATACAGTACATGTCAGAGGGGGACACTTTTACATTTTTTTGTGCACTGGGTGGTTCCATTAGGCACCCACTGTTGGGACTGGGGGGTGAGAAGTTAAAAGGTTGTCTGTACTTATTAGTGGTATTTGCTGTCCTGCAAGGGAGTCACTGCTTTGAAGTCTGGCCTTGGAGGATGTCTGTATTTACCTGGCTTGGAAATATTGGTTCCTAATCAGCATATCTGTACTTATTAATGTTTGGTAACCATACATTTTGTTCACTTGTGTTTTCATTAATTGTTAAACCCAGGCAATTTAGATGTGCCATTGATTAAACTGTTTGTCCAGGACTGACAACAGCGGGGACTGAAGTAAATATAAACTCCTGGGCAGCAGAAGGCAGGGGGGACAGTCCACAGAAAACGCTGCCAAGGCACTTGGACAGAGCACAGGGGCTTGCAGGCAGACAAGGGTACCTGGCTGGCACGACGTGAGGCACAAGGACGGCAACACTTCCAGGGAGGAAGAGACAGCTCCACAAGGAGACGCCGGATGTGGGTTCAGCGAGAGAGGGAATCTGCATGAAAGGACCAAGCGAAGCTGACAGACGAGAAATGAGGCGTGCCTAGGTCCCAGCAACACAAGGAGCCCAGAGTGGAAGAAAAAGGAACAACGAAGAGACGCTGACAGGGATTCAACAATTTGACACAACTTCTGTAGGGGAACGAGTGTCCAGTGAACAGAGTGCATCCGTGGACAGTTGAACAATTAAGTGTTGGGTTAACACAGTGCACAAACTGGACTCTGCACCACTAAAGGTCGTATCCTCCAATTCTTGTATTTAACGGTCTTTTAGAGGGTGGACTGTGTATTTTCCTTTTTAAAAAAGGGGAAATTGATTCCTGATATGTTTAGTTTTTGTTATGTTCGTTTATCTTTTTAATGTACCTTATATTGTTTTGTGTAATCGAACTTACTGTTGTTTTTTTCTAAATTACTGTTGTGTCTTTCATTGTGTGTTTACTCACCGCCCAATTTAAAGAAACCTGTGTGCTGTTATTGGTAAATTTCAGGAGTTCCCAGTCTCTTAATAAAACTGGGTGGCGTAGTCGGATATTTTAATGGTGTCTAAGTTAGATTACCTGTAAGTGTGACCAGACACCTGTGACAGTAAGAGCTGTCAACCCTTTCTACTAAGTGCTGCTGCGCCATTACAATATCTTGTGATGCCATCCCAGTTATCTATTCACCCACAGTAATACTGGCACAAGTGATTGCTTAGCCAAACCTTTAAAATAGCTGGCATAAAAGTGGCATGTGATCCTCGGAATATTTTTTGCATAATCTTTTTGCTGCTCTACCGTCAAAGTAACCTTTTGCTGAGGTTTCCTGCCTGTGAGTCACTTTATCCTGCAGTGCAACAGCCCATCACTGGGCTATGTAGTCAGTATTTTTAGAAATAGCTTATCCTACTGCGGGAGGTGAGCGATTATAGGTGGGCTCATCACAGTGGCTTGCCTCATACCGAGATGGCACACAGTCTGCTGTACAGAGCCAATTAGTCTGGGATTTTTAGAGGCAGCCCATCTGTAAACATAAGGGGGTTCTCACATGATGCAGGTGTTGGATTTTTACTTCCACTGACATCCAGGCTACAATATGAAATACTAAAAGTGGTCTTTAGTTGTGTTCACCATGCCGTTTACAACTAGGACCCGTCAGTGATGGCATGGATATTGCAGATTGGATTAGTGCCACAAATGCTCCAGTTCTGGGTGCCATGACTGAGGCTTAAAGTAGGGTAAAAATGTGTGTTTTGCTACAAATGTAAGGGATGCCCGTTGTGGACATATGATAACAAACTACGAAAAATGAATAAGCTAATTCTTGAGCAGGGCCCACGGCTACTCTTCTGCCATCCATTTGCCTGAGCTGTGCATCCTCTTTAGCTGAATTTATTGAGTAAGTGAATGCAGTCACCATGTCAGCCAGTAATGGATACACAGAAGAGGTAAGAATAGCGAGTACCACTGAGCGGCTCTGCTCCTCACCCTGCTGCTGTGTCACTCTGCTCAGGCTGCAGGCGGTCACTATAATATCAAGATGTAGCTGTGCCACCACAAACCACAAAGTTGCCAGCTCTGTCCGTGAGCGAGGCACCTACCTTGCTGATCTCATGTTGCAGATGGACACACAGAGTATTTATTACACAATTTTATTTACAAGGTTAAGAGTGTCAAATAATAGATAGATAGATACTTTATTAATCCCAAGAGGAAATTCATATACTCCAGCAGCAGCAGCATACTGATAAAGAAAATATTAAATTAAAGAGTGATAACAATGCAGGTATAACAGACAATAACTTTGTATAATGTTAATGTTTACCCCCCCCCCCCCCCCCCCCCCAGTTGGAATTGAAGAGTCACATAGTGTGGGGGAGGAACGATCTCCTCAGTCTGTCAGTGGAGCAGGACAGTGACAGCAGTCTGTCGCTGAAGTTGCTCCTCTGTCTGGAGATGATACTGTTTAGTGGATGAAGTGGATTCTCCATGACTGACAGGAGCCTGCTCAGCGGCCGTCGCTCTGCCACAGATGTCAAACTGTCCAGCTCCATGCCAACAATAGAGCCTGCCTTCCTCACCAGTTTGTCCAGGCGTGAGGCGTCCTTCTTCTTTATGCTGCCTCCCCAGCACACCACCGCGTAGAAGAGGGCGCTCGCCACAACCGTCTGGTAGAACATATGCAGCATCTTATTGCAGATGCTGAAGGACGCCAACCTTCTAAGGAAGTATAGCCGGCTCTGTCCTCTCTTGCACAGAGCATCAGTACTGGCAGTCCAGTAAAATTTATCATCCAGCTGTACTCCCAGGTATTTATAGGTCCTGTACCCACTGCACACAGTCACCTCTGATGATCACGGGGTCCATGAGGGGCCTGGTCCTCCTAAAATCCACCACCAGATCCTTGGTTTTGCTGGTGTTCAGTTGTAGGTGGTTTGAGTTGCACCATTTAACAAAGTCCTTGATGAGGTTCCTATACTCCTCCTGCCCACTCCTGATGCAGCCCACGATAGCAGTGTCGTCAGCGTGCATCATTATTATTGCATTATTTAAATGTAATGTAGTTTCTTTTTATTGTGAGTGGTGTTTTTCATTTATTTTAAAAAGGTTCAAATGCAGTGGATCAAGCAAATAAGGAAATTCTCAAATATTCAAAAGGGAAATATAAACGTACCTCAGCTACATAAGCTGCCCCCCTCCCATCTGAAGATGACCTAGAGAAGAAGCAAGCACAAAGAGAGAAAAAGAGGTGCTGTGCTGACGCCATATTGCCCTACACATCACGAGTCTGAAGAAATACGTAAATAGTGACTCCTTTGTCAGGGGACGACAGAGTGGATAAAGAAAAGAAATTAATGCGAGCAGCCAAGAGAGTTCCAAAAGGATAAAGATGTAAAAGAAAATCCTCCAGTGATCTTGTTTTTTCCAGTGAGATGCTAGGAGGACCTTAGCATCTCTAAATCCTTGGAATTCTGCTTCTCCTTGATAGATAAAAAGGAGAAAAATGAAATCTACAAGTATAAAAAGCTGTGGAGAACAAGGAAGTACACTATAATGATTACTTTATCCATAGTGATGCTGTTTCAAAATTGCACAGGAAAGATCCTATAGGTGTCATAGCGTCGGTGCTACTGCTGAGCGTTTAGAGCCCAGTCTCTGTGCAGCACATCGTCTCTTTGACGCACTCACATTGAGATCTTTCAGCCAATGAATCATTCAGTAGAAGTGTGTCAAGAAACATGGCTGGGGCTCTTTTATGCCAACAGCAATATGCCTGCATAATGCCACACTATGAATGCTCAAACAGTTTGCTTCTTTTTAAATAATTCTTATGTGTTTGAGGCTGATTGTTTTTGTTGTTTGTTATATTGTTTCTATATTACTTGAAATTCTATAAAAACTAAATTTCCACTGAGACAAAATACAATCTATCTGCTGACATAATAAAACAGAGCAGTGGGCAGGGAGCACGGGTGAGGGTGAGAGAGCAGGAATTCCTCCCGGGCGTATGCTGTCTTCCCTCTAGTCATGGCAGTAAACCCTACATATTCAAGTAGTGTGAGCAGAGGACTTAAAAAGGGCAGTGTAGCAATGGAGACTGTCCAGAGCCAGAAGGAGCTGAGTTATCAGGATGACAGACATACAAGTGAAAAAGCCAGAGAGAGATGGAGAAACAGGAGGACGTGGGCATAGGGCTAGAAAGGAGGCACACAGGAAGACATAGACGTCCTGGTATTTTGTCATCTTTGTCACATTCTCCAAAGGCCCTAACATTGGGGAAAGAGGATGACAGTTACGGTGACAATGAAAAATGGCAGAAAGTACTTGACTTGAGGCTGCTTCACCATCCATCCTGGTGAGTCGTTACAATGCAAGTTATTCATAGGAATAACTTAAATTACTGGCCAGGATGTTTAGCACTATACCAAGGGTTGGGCTTGTTACTCTATTTTTTGTGAGATATACATATATAATTTTCACATACTTTGGAATATTTTATTTTAATTGCAATACTTTATTTCCACATCATCAAGAAATATTTTGAAACGTAACCAGTTCTTTTATCCTCTTTCTCCTATTTTAAATATAAGGCCACACAAGTAACACCTACATCTGTCACAGTTGGCCCTTCAACTGCAAAAACAAATCTCAATGCTGTGTCTCAATTAAGATATAAATTTTCATTCTTGTTATTTAACTAACACTTATATAACATAGGTTACTGGTATTGATGTAAATGCAAGGACAATGATAAAAAGAATGTGTTCATTAATGAGAAGTTCATACTCAGAAAAGGTCCTGGTGAAGACTGCAATGAGTACCAGATGGTGAGTAGCTGAAAAAAAAATTCTCTCTCTCTCTCTCTCTCTCTCTCTCTCTCTCTATATATATATATATATATATATATATATATATATATATATAGTGTCACAGGAGGCTGGGGGCAAGACCCAGCTGGGACGCCTGGAAGGACTGGGATGTGGTCTATATGCCGCGAAGGGGCAACCGCCCTGAATGATGAGGGGACCACGGGGCGGAACAAGGAGGCTCAACCCCATTGGGGCCCGTGACCACTGCCAGAGGGTGCCCCGACCGTCGTGGAGCCTGGGAGATCAACACTTCTGCCACACCTGGGAAGGTGGAGGAAGGACCTTCCAGGGACACCCGGAGTGCTTCCGGGTGCAAGGGCAGCACTTCCACCACACCAGGAGCACATCTGGGTGGAAATAAAAGGGGACGCCTTCCTACAATCGGAGAGCTAGAGTCAGGAGCAGGACGAAGCTCCTGTGAGAAGAGGAAAGGCAGTCCACGGACATTAAGAGAGAGGCCCGTGTGCAGGGTGATTGTTGCTAGGAGCTCTGTGTTGTGTGGGTCTTTATTTAGTAAAATAAACGTGTGTTTTATAAAGAAGTGGTGTTTGTCTGATGGTGTTCGGACCCATGCTCACAATATATATACAGATATAGATATACCTAAAACTTCTTTTTCTAGGACAACCCTGCCACTAAACAAAAATCTCAACTGCAGAATAGACAATGGAAGTGACTGTGCTGGCTGAGATTTCACCAGAAGTATGTCAGCACTACTGTGTGCATGTAGCCTATTTAGAATTCTCAGTTAGTCAAACACACATGCACTATGAAAGGAAGGAGTTCAAATAGAAACATCCATACACACAAATTAAGAATGCGCAAAAATCCAATCAGTGACCAGGCTGAGATTCAAACTCAGTCACCAGGAAGTGTGAAACAGCAGCATAACCATGAGGGGCTTTTTGTTAATTTGGTTTTTTCACCAATTAAAAGGCAAACTCTCAACTGTGCCCCAGAAGGAATAACAATACAACACATTGTGTGATTTTAATATTTTGGGATAGCTCTACCTAAAAAACACCAAGGTGGCAAAAAGGTAATAAAATAGTGCCTTTTCTTAAACATGATATAAAAGGAAGGATTGAAGGATGAAGGCAGTCAGAATACAAAATGTACAATAAATGGAAGGGAACTAATATACTGTACCTGCTATCTGGTAAAACGACTTACACATTGGAAACTCAATAACAATGAAATATCATGTGTAGAAATATAGGAGTATGGCTTTCCCTTATTGCCAAGTTCAATTTCTAAAGTATCTCTATCTATCTATCTATCTATCTATCTATCTATCTATCTATCTATCTATCTATCTATCTATCTATCTATCTATCTATACTGTGTGTGTGTATGTATGTATGTATGTATGTATGTATGTATGTATGTATATATATATATATATATATATATATATAATAGATAGATAGATAGATGCACTGAGAGGTCTGCTGCAGAGCAGCGACCGGACCTTACCTTAGATGCAACTGAGAAGGCAAATTTCATGTTTTCCTGTGTAAACATGACTAAATAAAGAAACCTAAACCTAAACCGAGATATACATATACAGTATATAGATAGCTGCATTCTGAATATAAGCATATAGCGTATCAATGCTAGAGCCTTTTAAAGGACACTGAGCCAAATGAATGATTTTTAATAGCCCACCGAAGGGCTCCTCTTGTCAATATATTAGCTAAGCAATGTAATATACTGGATTTGTAAATCAGTAGTGGTTACAAATCTTAGCCTTAAAGCCACTTTTTCTGCCACACTGTTGCGAGGGAACTGACACATCTCTCTTGTCACCTTGTAGGAGAAAGGCCGTGTGATGATTTTCAGGTTTTGTTTAGTGCTACATTTATGTTAATTTGTATTTCTATCTTCATTTTGATTCTAATTACACCGGTCTCCACCAAAATCCTCTCACATAAAAAAATCGGTGCAACATGTAAATTTAGGTGTGCCTAATCCATTACTGAAATTCTAATATTTCTGCCACAAACCATTTTGAAAAATATTGTTGATCTTTTAATAATAATTCATGTTTGTTTTATGGCATAAGTATTTTTCATGCTCAGAATATTATCTGAAGTGTATTTTGAGCTGAAAAATGGCGATCTTCCACATTCTTATTGTAAGTTTTGGTGGGAACATTCCAAAATCAAATATTCGCCACTCCTTTTTTCTCTCAAACATTATGTTTTTTCTCACTCTTTATTTCTATATTTAGAAGGTTAGACACATGACTTTTTGTCCAGTGGAGAGAAAGTTGTTTAAATAATTTTTATGGAAATATGCAAGCTTGGGTTGATCCACCCATCATCTTTACCAAGTAACAGGTAAGCAAAAAGTAATAGAATACATAGCTTTCCTTTATTGAACAAAATAAAAGGATGCACCACATTTTTCTTGGAAATACAAAGATGGAAGCCTACGAGGAACTAGTTGAGGATCTTCTCTCTTCCTACCTGGCACTTGAATGAAAAATGCTTTTAAAAATTCATTGCCCACAGTGCACTCTCATTTGGAATGTTTCCCCCCGGAGAACATGGGAGCAGCAGAGATTCCATCAGGACCTCACTCAAATGGAGAGAAGTCATGGCTGAAAGTGGAGTGAGTCGGTGTTAGCAGACTTCTGTTGGTCATTCCAGCGTGAAACAGCTTTAAAGGATTATAGGAGGAAAAAATTACCAACTAACTACTTTTTGCAAGTAATACATATATTTAAAACAAAGTGTAGTTTATCATTTTTTAGGTCAAAATAATTTCTTTTTAAAACATTTTTTTTTCTCTCTTTTCTCATTTTAACCCTTCATCTCTCAAGAAATGGATGTGATAGAGCAGCTCTATTGCTAGATTTGCATTCAGCACCAAAAAATGTTGTTTGCAGACCAAAGTTATCATTATTTATAAATGTTTTCTTAGGAATCATTTTGTCTATGATTTTCTTTTATGGGTGCTGCCATTTTATGGGCAATGGCTCACTATTGCTATTCCGGAGTTAGCACAAGTTGTTAAGTGGCGTCAGTGGTTCACTGATACTGACGTCCAGGTTTTTGGATACAAAGGTAAATATTTTCACAGGTTTTACTGTTTTTCAATGTTTTAGAGATCTAGTTATTTTGCAAGGTTTTTTGACTACAAGTTTAGTTTAGGTCTGGGGCTTTGGTGCATGTGTTATAAATTGTGTGCATTCTCAATTTCTTGTGGCTTTACTTTCATTAGGCTTCAAGTGTAAATTATGACTTTGAGGGTTTTCTTATGTATATTCTGATATTTATTTTCAGAATAAAACCATAGTTGAGTTAGTTGAATTATTTTTACATCTTTTTGCCATGCTGTTTTTATTGTTCATAGCTGCAGCCATGTTAGATATTGCTGCTTCAACATTGCTAAGAATGGGTGACAGGAGTGCATGTTGTTTATCACCTCAAAGTGATGTAATAAAGGCTGGCATGTGTAGGTCCTGGTTAGGTGAGTTTGCAGATAAAAACCAAAATAATTCTTTTATGCAAGTGGCATTTGCTTGGTTAGTTCAATATTGCAGACTTTTTGCTTTGGGTTTTAGACTACAATTCTTGACTTCCGGATCTTGTAGTGTAGACCTTTGCTATAAAATCTGAGATAGTGTGATCTCCTGCTGTTTCGCTTTTGATCCCCTGCCTGTACATGGTGTGTGTGTGTGTTTTTTTTTTATTATTGCATCATTTTGTTTCTCAGCAGTTATGGCCTGGCATTTCTTACAACAATGGCAGAACAGGCAGGAACAACCCTGGATGAGGTCAATGCCAAGGTACATTCACTCTCACTCACTCATGATTGGAGAATTTAATAATAATCATTTGGCCTAACAGGATATCTTTGGCATGTGGGCTGAAACAGGTGACTAGGAGTAAACTCATGTAGGTATGATGAGAACAAGCAAACTTCACACAGACAGAGACAAGGCCAAGACTTGAACATAAATACCTGAGCTGTGCTGTAGCAGTACAAACTACTGAGCCCCTATAATTACAACTTTGCAATACAAATGTGTTGATGTTAACTCATTAATAATCCATTTTTCCTCACAGTAATAATTTAAAACATTTTAAAAGAAGCTTAAGATCATTATCTGTATTAAAGTGATTAAACTAATGTATGTCTAACTTATATTCTTGTGTCTTTTTTTACGATGGCAACACCATCAGAATCTATACGTGTTTAGTTACAGATAAAATTTACTAAAATTCTGAAATACAAAAAAGGTTAAAATCAGTTTACTTATTCTTAGTCTAAATCTGCTTAATCATTAGACACAAAGCAGAAGCCCACCATGAATAGAGTTCCACAGTATTGCAGGGCACACTTACCTATAATCGGCACTTCTGCACAACTTTTAAGTTGTGGGAGTATCCAGAGAGAAACCCCACCGAGACACAAGGATAGCATTGAAACTCCAGAAATATAGTGAGAGGGTGTTACAACATGAGAAACAGCACAGTATTCTCCTTCAATATCCCAGAATACGTCCAGTTGGTGATCTCACTTTGTCAGCAATGTCTCTGCCAAGGGACAATCAGCCTACAGATCCAAACTCTCTTTACCCAAGACTTCAAAGTATTGTCTTTGCCCCTTAATTTTTGGCCCAAATCACTCGGCTACTATATATACTTATGAGCAACCATAAGTTAGCATCTTGTATTTTATTTTTTTTTGTGAAAAACTCCATAAGTAGCATCAAAATTGAATAATAACTCACTGCTTGATTTAGATCAAGCAGGCAGTTAAAACACCTCAAAGTATCCATGTTATTCTTCACAAGACGTCTCCCTGAAGGGCTACTGAGTCTGCAGACAATTCCAATTTGAGTGTCCCTAAAAAAGCCAAGTACCCTGAATTGATGTAAGGTTAATATGTACAAACAGCCGTCAGAGTTTTCCCACAGAGTCCTCATTTAGTTATAACCAACAGGGTCATGGACAAAGGCAGAGTTTCAGTTCTGATGAAACTAACCCAAATGGCCGTCCACCTCCTCTTCGGCTGGCAACATATCAAAATAGCTGGGCAGGGTGAAAATAAGATTAAGTCCTTTTATGATCCCAAGGCTCCAAATACATTTGGTGTTGCATCCCATGGGTTGAAGTAGTAGCACCAAGTGCCCACCTGGATTCAAAGAATATTTTGAGTCTTTATCTATACCTGACTGGAACGTTTCAACCATTTGTGTAAGCTCTGGCTTCTTCCCCATTAATGCAAAATTCCACATCCTTGCTGCCAATTGTCTTTAGTGTTGGTCTCAAATATCTGTACCCATGCAGTACATACCTGTTTTCCAATTCTGGACATAATCAAGGTTATTTACACATTGTCATTTTTTAATTTTGTGCTTTTGTTATTTATAAATGAATGTTTACCAATATTTCTTTTTAATTCTTGTTGCTGACTGTAGCTCCATCTTATTCTTCAAGGTGATTCTGATCTCATTACACTGATTATCTGCTCAACAGGAGCTTGCTGGTGAACATTTCCCCCCCATGCTTTGACTCCAAGAGTGGGTCCTTATTTCATCAGCATGGGCAGGTTAGCTTTATTTTAAATGGATTCTTCATGGTGGAGGGCAAACTTGTCTGTATCCTACGCTTGTATCAGTTTGTCAAGAGTGACCCATAGCAGGCTCTGAAACCATCCAAAAACAAAGCCCTAGTGATCATTGTGATATTAAGACTCCTCTATTATGGCAAGTAATGGTCCTAATAGGCTCAAAGAGTAAATGTTATTTATAATCCACTGTTTCTTAGCCTTAATTGCGGCAACACTCTGTGACTTCAAGTTTTCATGCAGAGATTTAACAATAGCATTGTATGGAAACAAAAGGTGGCCGACTATGAGAGCATTCTTTCTTACCAATTAAGAAGAATCTAGTCTCTTCTTTAAAAAGTTCAGCCTATTCACTCCAAGCATATATTGCAATTTTTAACACACCATTACATGACTAATTTCTGCTGTTTTGCTGTCCTGGTTTAGTTTAATCTCATTACATCTCCCAAGTGATTGAAAGAATCACCTTTGAAAATTTCCACTTGTCTCTGTGCCTTCTGGAACTGAAAGTCCTCTATTAGATCTTTATCACTGCTCTACTTCCTAGGATGCACAGATTAAAATAACCAATCTGATTACAATGAAAGTCACATTGTCTTGGCCATGTGGAGGAACAGCAGACCAGACAATGCGTTTCGAGCTACAAGCTTTTTCCCAGACTATTTTAGATGGAGATGCAGTGGGTTTAATGAGAGTCTTTAAAATGCCACACTGTATGAGCAGACAGCCACGGCCAAAGCTATTATTTTATAATGTTCTAATCTTCATATGATGAGATTTAAGGCAGTATCTTTGTTTGTTTGTTTGATGCGAATCTCTCAATCAACTAATTAAAAAAAGCAAAATAAAATAAAGTTAAAATTTGAAATCAATGTAACTTATACTGTAATTTGAAACTAGTGATCTCCTAATAGAACTGCATGGGTTCATTAAATGAATTTGTTTCTAGCACAACAGACTTCCACCTAAACTAATCTGACTTATTATGAAAAATGATTGCTGCACAGTCCCAGGCGCAATCGAAATTGGCAAAGATACCAGATTCACTAATATATTTGGAAACCAGCTGACATCTTTCAACTTCAGATTGTTTTTTTCTTTCTTTTTTGAATTAGTGTAATTTCTATCAGATAGAAACTTATTAATGCGTAATGCTAGATGAGACATTCCACCTGAACACGCAAAGATTTTTTTGTGACTAAGGCCTGGTTATTTTAATTTACTTGGAGGTTACCAACTGAGAGAAAGGAAATACAAAATTAAAGAGAATAAAATTAAATGAAAGAAATCTCTCATATGATATAACAGAAGGCACAGCATGAGTAGTCACGGGTCCATTGTGGATATGCGATGAAAATTCATAATGAGTGTTCTAAGGTGCAAGGATTCATTTGTAAAGTAGGTGGATTACAGCATCTTTTAACCTCCTGAGTTGCCATCAGGGCTACTGAGACCCCTTATTAAAATTTAAACTGGCTGCTCCAGGAAAAGTGAATTTTAGCCCATAGCCGATGCTAAATACATCTTCTAAATGTATGTATTAAGCTTATTTATCTGTGGTAAAACATTTATGCTTCTAGTCGGAGCAATGCATATTCCTTTAAGTGTCATGGTTTACACTATTTGATGTCTCAAGCTGACAGTCATGACTGCTGTTGCCAGACAACAGTAATTATTCAGTAGTTACCTGAGGCAGCTCAGACATGATGGGAAAATATTTAAATGAGCCTGTCTCTATAGTTTACCATTCGACTGTTAAGTCAAATCTACTTCCTATAATTCCTTGTATTTTTTAGCATAATTCCAACATTCTATTTATGTCCTTATTTATCTCCATAGATGTTTATTGGTAGGTTCATGCTGTAATTCAATGTAAATATGATTTCATTACCCTGTAAATCTGTGAAATGCACAAGCTTGTTTGCATAGTATTCTTGCCTTAATACATCATCACTACAAGCCTTGCAATGTCACCCACATTAATGAGAGCTGCCTGCCAGTGCCTGCTCTTCATCACGTAAGACTGCTGTTACTGTGCTGCACTGCGAGCCCCTCCGTAAAGCATAGCTGACCACATGCACCAAAATTACAATCTAGATCTGGGTGAGAAAATGTAGAATCAGACATAGCTGACAGGGAGTGGCTAAAAACTTTGTGCACAAGTGCATAGTTTTAAGTTGAGATCTATAAAAGAACTTGGTGTTGCTTGCGGCATACATACAGTTTTGTAAATGCAATTTCTTTGTGCATACTAATTTTTGTCTTTCAAGCATAAGCAAAAATTTAGCATTTAATCTAAGCAAGGTTTTATACATTATCCTATTTTAAGCAAGATCGAAGTCAAAAAGGGAAAACACACAATCAGGGATCAGGGCCTGTATTTATCAGACGTCTCAGAATTACTCTTAGGAATTGCACTAAAAGTCACACTGGCACAAAAAATTTCTTCTGTGTCAGAGTAGGGCATAAAAAGTATTCAACTAGGAATTAGAGTTCACGTTTGAGAATGAATGACATCATGACTTCAGCACACCCAAGTCACAAATTGGAAGTTATGATGACGTTTTGTGGTTTTCTGATACCAACGCCAAGACTACACCACAAAGATTATTATAATGTTAATAATAATCAAAGTACTGTAGTAGTAGAAGAAGAATAGGGAAACATAAAAAGGTAGGATATTGCTCTAAGCTGAATGTAATTGTCAGCACTTTGCATAAAGAATAATACTGTAACAATCACCAAAATGGATAGACTGGGTCACGCACTGAATAACAGTAAAGTCTGAAGTCAAAAATGATTATTTAACAATGAATGCTTCAGGGATTGTTCTTGCCTTGCACCTTATAAGTGCCAGGATAGACACCAGTCTTCCCTGTGACCATGCTTAGGATAGCGAAATTTGCCCCAGACAAACAGAGAGGGCAAGTTGACTAAAAATGTGTAAAAATAAAAAAAAGTAAACTTGACCACGATGAGGAAAACAATTAATAAAGCCCACAAGTTATATTCTAAATTAACAATATATATATATATTATTGCCAAGAACAGATTCCAGAAACGTCATTAATAAACCAAGAAAAAAAAAAACATTGGTGTCCACTGTGCACTCACACCAGTCTCAACTCACACTGGATTCAAACAGAAGTGGAAAGGAGAAAGTAACAAATTAGTAAGGGAAACTGGATGAATGACTGCAAGGTAATGATAAATATCCAGGGCTATCACAGCATAAAGACATTAGGTTACAGATCCTGACAGCAAGGCAATTTATTGCATGAAAGGAAAGCTGTGGAAGACTCTTATTAAAGTAAAGGATATCTTCTCCAGAGAATTCTACTTAGGTGCCATCATAATTTTTTCACACTGACAGCCTAGTATGAAGCGTCTTTTCTGTAAAAACGTAAGAGGAAGAAAAAAGGTCATACACTGAACATAATAAGTGACAACCTGAGGGAATATGGTGCTTAGCCAAAGAAAATACTGTAAAAAAATGAGTTCATAAATTTGTCAGAAGTGCTATTCTGGGGATAAAAATCAGAAGATATTGATGGGAATAATGTTATTAAGGGGAAATTGAGGGCATAACTGAAAGACTGGTCCAGGAGAGTGATTATTTTCTAAGAAGGCCTATAAATAGCATACCTATACATTTAACATTTGATAGATTTGTAAAAATAATAGCCAATTTGAAGTTTTCTGTTCTTATCTATATATAAATAAAAATCGGGAGTGGTCTCCCCTAGACTTTCTCATATACTCAGATATGGGGATGGATATTTGAGGAGTAAACAGCAAGGCAATGATTATATTTTTATATTATATACATTAAAGAACCATCAACAATAAATCAAATTAATAATATCCATCCATCCATCCATTTTCCAACCCGCTGAATCCGAACACAGGGTCGTGGGGGTCTGCTGGAGCCAATCCCAGCCAACACAGGGCACAAGGCAGGGAAAATTAATAATATATTAAACAAAAGTAAAGTTGAATAAATTGGACTGTTCTGCTGCATGAATAAAAGGTAAAGTACCACTTCTGGTTAACGGAAATAGCCCAAAAGTTGATAGAAAGCTACTTTTTGTACCTAATACTTGTATGCAACATTTGGTTGATCTAAGTGAAAGCATGCTCAGGTTATCGTGTCTACAACAACAACAACAACAACATTTATTTATATAGCACATTTTCATACAAAAAGTAGCTCAAAGTGCTTTACATAATGAAGAAAAGAAAAATAAAAGACAAAATAAGAAATTAAAATAAGACAACATTAGTTAACATAGAAAAGGAGTAAGGTCCGATGGCCAGGGTGGACAGAAAAAACAAAAAAAAAACTCCAGAAAGCTGGAGAAAAAAATAAAATCTCTAGGGGTTCCAGGCCACGAGACCACCCAGTCCCCTCTGGGCATTCTACTTAACATAAATGAAATAGTCCTCTTTGTAGTTAGGGTTCTCACGGAGTCACTTGATGCTGATGGTCATACAGACTTCTGGCTTTTAATCCATCCATCATTGTTGGAACATCATGGTGCTTTGAGTAGATGGTGGTGGCGCCACGAAAAGGACACCGGAAAAGGATACAGAAGAGAGAGTAGGGGTTAGTACAGATTTTAAGGCCACCATGAATAGTTATTATAATGAATTGGATATACAGAGTATCAGGATTTAAATTACAGTAAAGTTATGAGAAGGCCATGTTAAAATAATGTGTTTTCAGCAGTTTTTTAAAGTGTTCCACTGTATTAGCCTGGCGAATTCCTACTGGCAGGCTATTCTAGATTTTAGGTGCATAACAGCAGAAGGCCGCCTCACCACTTCTTTTAAGTTTTGCTCTTGGAATTCTAAGGAGACAGTTGAGGATCTCAGGTTACGATTTGGAATATAAGACGTCAGACATTCCGATATATAAGATGGGGCGAGATTATTTAAGGCACACACATACATACAAACACACACTCAGGGAGGCCTAAAACGTTGAGATTCATAAAAATCACAAAAATGAATTTTTGGAGGATTTCAATACTTTCCCTCGAGATTCATCAAAATTTCGACATCTAATCTTTGCACGATTACAATACTTTCCCTATACTTTGTATACGAAAAAGTAAAAATGTAAGCTGTTTTCTGTTCACTAATCACGCAAAAACAGTTGATTGAATTTTCATGAAATTTTGCATGTGCCTTGCTGTTGGTCTGATTTAAAATACAAGTGATGTGTTGTATCAGGAAGAGGGGTCATCATGGAAGGAGACAACTCAAAACCAGCTTTGACAGGGGCGCTACAGTTCCCATCAGGTAGCAGGAGTGTACAGGGGCTGAGATGAGGATATTGCCATCAACACGCACAAAGTTTTCTACTGGCCAAAGCCACTGAAGTTATGAACAGTTGAGATTCATGTGCATATGTACAATGTAAATCTATATGTAAATAGAGCAAACATCATATGACTGCATGATAAGCTAAAGTATAAATTAGAGTGAAATACTCATTACTGATTATATTTACTGCACCCTATCCAGAGACACAGAAACAGATTCTTAGGAAGAGGAGCAGGGAGCACCTACTCAGTCCAGTTGGGCCCCTGCTGCATATGGAGGAAGCCTGACTCTTTAAAGAGACCCTGGAGAGTGGAAATGCCAGGGACCTCTAGAGGGGCTTCTAGAAGGGATTCCTAATACTAAATCCTAGGGGCTAAAAAGCTCCTTCCAGTTGCTCAGTCAGGATATTTGTACTCAGGAGTTTGAGTGGAGGTTTGACTGGTAGGAAAAGTGTGGCCATGGGGTAAAAGTCAAAAAGGATAGGAGTTGAGAAATGGCTGTTTGATGTTTCACCAAGGTGAAAAGTGGGTCACAAATAAATGAGGCATTTGACCTATAAAGGAAAGGAATAAAGGAATTTATTGTTTTTTGTGTTATTTTTTTTGTAATTTTAATACTCCCACCCCGTGTGCTTTATTAACAATAAAATAGCTTGTTTTTGTGACTTTGGCCTCTTTGTCATCATGTAGAGTTTGGGATGGCCAAGGTGTGCCACTCACATTTGCCTTTGTGAAAAAAGGTTAAGCATCAGTTCGTTTTCAAGCCCTCTTAAACAAGTTCAAGATTGTGGGGGCAGCATTGAGTGTAAGGTAAGGTAAGAAATTTTGTATGTTATGGTAAATCAATTTCTGTATGCTTGGCTTATCATTTGGATTACAATGCTCATTTAGTAGAAGTGGAAATTATACCAATTTACATTTGTGACATTTGAGAAAGTCATTGGACACAAGTGAAGAAAGACCCTACTTGTTAATCCATTTTGTTAGAAAATACTTAACTGCTGAATGGCTGGACAAACAAGTGGGATTTGTTAGAAACTTTGTGGGTTGCTTGTTTTATGTACATTAAAACCACACTGTTTTTGACAAGTTACTGCAATGTTTTTTTTAGTTAGTCAGTTACCTGGAAGAGCAAAATTCATATTATGGGCAAGACAGACCTGATGAAGTACAAGCTGGACAGTGCAAGGGATTTTAAATAAATGCAGAAAATGGAACAGAATAGATTTACTTCTCAATGCCAACATTTAGTCTCACTCTATAGTGGTGGTCAATTTAATCTTTATTATTTCTGTTTCAGACGATTTTAACCTGGACACTCGATCCTGGGACATACTGTATCCAAGAAGCATAGCCTATTAAATGAAAATCTGCTCTTCATGGAGTGTCAGACTGCCATGAAGTGCATTCATTTAACCAATAATCTATTTTATTTCTTCAAACAATCTAACTGCCTGTCTTTGGACAGTAGACTGAAGTCTTTAAAGAAAAAAAATATAACTGCACCAATGACCATACATCAGCCACTACAATTCAAAAACATCTGAATGTAATATGAGAGGGTGTTGATATGTGGCTGGTGTGCTTTAATATTAGCAAGAGTAAGGTAATGCAGATGGAGATCAAGGCCATTGGTGTATCAAATGTGTATAGATATGGTCCATCTGAGACAAACCTTGTTATTGCAGTGGGCAATTCCTTAACACCAAGAGGCCATGTAGAGAGGTCATTGAGAAGGCTGGTAGAATCATAATATAATCATCAACAGAACAGTGGAAAATAGTTGGTGGTTGAATTAAATTTAGTTTTGTTAAGTTTGACTTGATTGTATGGAATGTTACATGCTTTTAATAAATTAAAAAAAGAATAAAACAGGAGAACAGTGGAAAATGAATACACACTATTGACCCTGTTGTGTGGGCTGTTCTGATCACCATGCAACAGTAAAGAAAATTAATTATTTGAAAGAGTTCAAAAAGGAGCAAAAAAAAAAAAGGGGTAAATGCAAGAAGACTGATTTGGACAGTCAGATAGATGTGATGATTACAAAGCAAATCAACTGTTCAAAGTTGGTAAAAGAGAGCAGTACCAGGATCAGTGGGATCAAGTTGAGTAAAGACAAATGCCAGGTTCACAGAGGCAGGTCTTTTGGGGCACAATATTTGAAAAAAGGCTGGGAATATTGAAGAAGAATAGCAAGAAACTACTGTATTAGTTTTTGGTTAAAAGGTTTCAGTTCTTATCAAACTTGGATAACTCAAAGTCAGACAAGCACAGAGATGTTGAGGCCCCTAGCGACACAGTAGCCTTAGGTAATCTGCAACCCTCAACAGTGTGAACAATGTCTCCTACTGAGGTATTTTGTCAACTTTTAGCAGAAATGGCTGATTAAGTAACCTTTTCACTGACACAAAAGATGTTAGAAACTGTGTATTTGCAGTTCCCGGGACAGACTTTATGATGTTGGCCTATGCTTTGTACAATGTCTCCAATATTAATGCTTGTTTATATACATATTTTGTCTTTTAGGTTTTTTAAACAAGAGGATTAAAAATATATATTATTTTCACATTTGCTTTGCAGGGCGGGGTGCACTAAACCTTCTCCTGTTGTCTCTACAGACCAGCCGCGGGAAAACCTATCTGAGTCATGTGTTGACACTTCCAGTTCCAGTGCCCAGAAGAATGTCACTTCCGGTTCTGGCACCCAGAAGAATGTCACTTCCGGTTCTGGCACACAGACTGATGTCAGAAGGACATCACTTCCAGTTATCTGACATCACTTCTGGTCTGATCATTTAAAGCCGCCATCTTTCCCAACTCTCGGCAGTTCTATCTTGGACACAGTGCTATCAACAGCTCTTTATTACTTAAAAAACCATTTGCAGCCAGGAATATTATACGGGTGGCTGCCCCAAACCTTTTTATGTGTGTCGAGTCTGTTCATTTTTCACAGTGCCGTAGTCAGCAGGATGATGACGTCCTGGAGAGATCAGAAGTCAAACCTAAAACTAGGCTCGACACACGCTACTAATTCACGAAAATATCAGATGGGTAAGTACCGCTCCCGAGCTGCTGAGTGGGCAACATTCGGGGCATCTCGGGGAAAGTTTGAGTATGCTTTGTTCCATCACCCTGTTAAAGGGTGAAGGGAAAAATAGCTCCGGGACCCACAAGATAGAGCCAGGTGTGTCAGGGAACGCACTGAGGACTTATTATGGCCTCCCGGGTGTGGGGACTGCCCCTACTTATCCCACGAAGGGCAAGCCCTTTAATAAAGGTGGGAGAAACCCAGGCTGGCAGGTGAGAAACATAATGGCCTGGACATTTAAACCTGATAAGGCAGCAAAGATTCAAGGTTAAGGTGGTTGGTTGGCTACAACCTCATGAAAGGTCCAGCCAACAAATAGCAGAGCAGGTAGCCTGCGCTTTATTGCTCCGATACCTACCTGAAAAAATCGCCCAGCCGGCCTGGGGATATACAGATATGGTTGCTCTAGCAGACACAATAGATCACCTCAGGGCAGAAACCGGCTTGGGAGTATCAGAATGGGACTCGTGTGAACCCAGGCATGCTTGCGTCCCTACTACAGCATCCCGCAGCTATATTGCGAGGCATGCTCAGATGAATCCTGAGACGCGTTGGCAGGCCCTACGAAGCAGCGAAGGGGTCTGCGGAGTAATATGGGGGGAGATGCGGTGTGCGCTTGCTAATCCTCTGGCCTATTCACATATGGGAGAAGTGCTAGTTAATGGGATTAAAGTTACATCTTTATTTGACTCCGGCAATAACATTTCCATTGTTGCTTGCCATTTAGTATTACCGCGACAGTGGCTTAAGAATAAGACCTGCATTACCTGTATTCACGGGGATGTCCGATATTATAGATCTGCTAACTGCTACATATGTCAGGACAGCATATTGAAAAGGCTGACTGTGGCAGTGATGAAAAATCCTCCATTCCCCGTAATACTAAGCAGAGATTGGGCCGACAGTAACAGCGGTAATACAGTCACTTCATTTCCCCGATCACTAGGTCTAGTCACGGACGCTGAATCAGCGCCCTCAACTTCTTCCATGCCGTGTATAGAGCCGGCTGAGGAGTGGACTTCGGCCTCTGGTGATGACGGGGTAGCGTCCGCAACGTTGCAACCAGACACGTCATCAGCAAGCGCTCAGACGACTCGGGACGATCCTCTCACAAGCCTGCAAGTTCAATTCAGGCAGACATCGGCTTCATTTAAGAGGGAGCAGTGGAACAACGACTCCCTTAAGTTTGCAAAGAATGCAGTCGTTTTGATAGACGGCCAACGCAACGTACAACTAATGCCACAGGGTCCTCACTTTGTGTTAAATAATGACCTGTTGTACCGGGTGGCAGAACATGAGGGGCAGATGAGGTCACTGTTGCTAGTACCACAGACTTACTGGCGACAAGTCTGTGAACTAGCACATACCCATCTGCTGGGAGCCCATTTGGGCCCCGAAAAAACACTTGAGCAAATTAAGCTTCGATTTATTTGGTCTGGGATTAACGAGGAGGTCCGCTGCTTTTGCACATCCTGTCCAGAGTATCAATTGAAGCAGATTCCTAGGAGGGACCATGCTCCTCTAGTGCCCTAACCCTTAATAGATATCCCTTTTGAACGTATTGGGGTCGACCTGGTGGGACCTCTAGAACCCTCAGAAACAGGTCATAAATATATAATGGTCTTGGTAGATTATGCTACCCAGTTTCCAGAAGCTGTTCCGCTGCGCTCAGCTACTTCAAAAGCTATCGCATGGGAATTAGTAGGGGTCTTTGCGTGTGTGGGAATCCCTAAAGAAATCCTGATGGATCAAGGGACTCCTTTCATCTCGCAGACGTTCAGGGAGACTGCCAAGCTACTTCAAATAAAGCATTTAAAGACCTCGGTATACAGTTAGGTCCATAAATATTTGGACAGAGACAACTTTTTTCTAATTTTGGTTGTGTACATTACCACAATGAATTTTAAATGAAGCAACTCAGATGCAGTTGAAGTGCAGACTTTCAGCTTTAATTCAGTGGGGTGAACAAAACAATTGCATAAAAATGTGAGGCAACTAAAGCATTTTTTTAACACAATCCCTTCATTTCAGAGGCTCAAAAGTAATTGGACAATTGACTCAAAGGCTATTTCTTGGGCAGGGGTGGGCAAGTCCGTCGCTATGTCATTATCAATTAAGCAGATAAAAGGCCTGGAGTTGATTTGAGGTGTGGTGCTTGCATGTGGAAGATTTTGCTGTGAACAGACAACATGCGATCAAAGGAGCTCTCCATGCAGGTGAAAGAAACCATCCTTAAGCTGCGAAAACAGAAAAAACCCATCCGAGAAATTGCTACAATATTACAAGTGGCAAAATCTACAGTTTGGTACATCCTGAGAAAGAAAGCAAGACACTGGTGAACTCCGCAACGCAAAAAGACCTGGACGTCCACGGAAGACAACAGTGGTGGATGATCGCAGAATCATTTCCATGGTGAAGAGAAACCCCTTCACAACAGCCAACCAAGTGAACAACACTCTCCAGGGGGTAGGCGTATCGATATCCAAGTCTACCATAAAGAGAAGACTGCATGAAAGTAAATACAGAGGGTGCACTGCAAGGTGCAAGCCACTCATAAGTCTCAAGAATAGAAAGGCTAGATTGGACTTTGCTAAAGAACATCTAAAAAAGCCAGCACAGTTCTGGAAAAACATTCTTTGGACAGATGAAACCAAGATCAACTTCTACCAGAATGATGGCAAGAAAAAAGTATGGAGAAGGCGTGGAACAGCTCATTATCCAAAGCATACCACATCATCTGTAAAACACGGTGGAGGCAGTGTGATGGCTTGGGCGTGCATGGCTGCCAGTGGCACTGGGACACTAGTGTTTATTGATGATGTGACACAGGACAGAAGAAGCCGAATGAATTCTGAGGTGTTCAGAGACATACTGTCTGCTCAAATCCAGCTAAATGCAGTCAAATTGATTGGGCGGCGTTTCATGATACAGATGGACAATGACCTAAAACATACAGCCAAAGCAGCCCAGGAATTTATTAAAGCAAAGAAGTGGAAAATTCTTGAATGGCCCAGTCAGTCACCTGATCTTAACCCAATTGAGCATGCATTTCACTTGTTGAAGACTAAACTTCGGACAGAAAGGCCCACAAACAAACAGCAACTGAAAGCCGCTGCAGTAAAGGCCTGGCAGAGGATTAAAAAGGAGGAAACCCAGCATCCGGTGATGTCCATGAGTTCAAGACTTCAGGCTATCATTGCCAGCAAAGGGTTTTCAACCAAGTATTAGAAATGAACATTTTATTTCCAGTTATTTAATTTGTCCAATTACTTTTGAGCCCCTGAATTGAAGGGATTGTGTTAAAAAAATGCTTTAGTTGCCTCACATTTTTATGCAATCGTTTTGTTCACCCCACTGAATTAAAGCTGAAAGTCTGCACTGCAACTGCATCTGAGTTGTTTCATTTAAAATTCATTGTGGTAATGTACAGAACCAAAATTAGAAAAAAGTTGTCTCTGTCCAAATATTTATGGACCTAACTGTATCATCCTCAAACCAATGGTCTTGTAGAGAGGTTCAATCAAACTCTCAAACAGATGTTGTGTAAGGTAGTCAACGAGGATGGAAGGAACTGGGATCAGCTCCTCCCCCTCATCCTTTTTGCATATCGGGAAGTCCCACAAGCCTCCACTGGGTTCTCACCGTTTGAGTTGCTATATGAACGACAACCCCGGGGCATATTAGACGTTTTAAAAGAAGGCTGGGAGGAAGAGGCCCTCCCGTCAACCAATATATTAGAGTATATCGCGCAGTTACATGATATATTGGAGAAGATTAGACCCATATTGAAAACGCACATGGAAAAGGTGCAAGCAGCCCAGGTCCGATGCTATAACTGTGGTACGTCTTTGCGGGAGTTCCGCCCGGGAGATCGAGTCATGGTCTTAGTTCCTACCTCACACTCCAAATTACTGGCTCATTGGCAAGGCACCTATGAAATTAAGGAGAGGAAAGGGCTGGTCCATTATTTGGTGAAACAACCAGATTGTCGACCCAGCGAGCGGATTTATCATATCAATTTGCTGAAACCGTGGAAGGACAGGGATTCTGAGCCCTCCTCCGGACAGCTCCGCTCTCTCTTTGCTCATCAAATAAACCTTAATTTCGGAGATAACTTGACTCACCAACAACGACAGGAGCTCGAAGCAGTTATTCTGTCTGTCCCTGAGGTAGTCAGTGAAAATCCAGGATGGACCTCCCTGGTTGCGCATGACGTTGTGACAAAACCTGGGGTTATAGTCCGAGAATGCCCGTACAAAATTCCCGAGGCAAAAAAGGCTGAAGTGGAGCCTGAGATCAGACGCATGCTGGAACTAGGTGTGATAGAGGAAAGTTATAGTCCCTGGTCCAGTCCTGTCGTTATGGTCAGTAAACCCAATGGGAGTTGGAGGTTCTGGAATGACTTCCGTTGGCTTAACCAAGTCTCACAGTTCGATGCCTATCCAATGCCGCAAGTTGACGACCTCCTCGAGCGGCTCGGAAATACCAAATTCTTGACTACTTTAGATATTACTAAGGGGTACTGGCAGGTTCCCTTAACGGACTCCGCTAAGGAAAAGACAGCGTTTAGCACCCCTAGCGGACACTGACAATATTGTGTCCTCCCATTTGGATTACATGGGGCACCTGCGACCTTCCAATGTATGGTGGATAAAGTGTTCAGTCCTCATAATTCATATAGTGCTGCCTACTTGGATGACATGGTCATCTATTCCAACACCTGGGAGGAACACATACAGCAGGTTGGAGTTGTTTTGAGGACACTAGCAAAAACTGGGCTTCGTATTAACCCAAAAAATTGTTACTTTGGGTTGGTTGAAGCCAAATATTTAGGCTATCTTGTGGGCCGGGCGGGGTATGGTGATACCACAGTGTTCTAAAGTAGATGCCATTTTGAATTGGCCCCGTCCAATAAACAAGAGGCAGGTTCAGGCCTTTCTTGGATTAGCGGGTTACTATCGCCGGTTTGTACCTGGTTTTCCGAGAGAGCAACGCACTTGACAAACCTTACAAAGAAGGGAAGACCTAATCATGTGGTATGGTATGACACATCAGAGGCTGCATTCAGTGACCTAAAAATGGCCCTTACATCAGCTCCAATATTAAAGGCACCTGATTTTTCCTTGCCTTTCATTCTCCAGACGGACGCTTCGGACACAGGTCTTGGGGCCATGCTGAGCCAAAGTGTCGATGGAGTTGAACACCCCATTATGTACCTGAGCCGGAAACTGTTGGATCGTGAAACTAGGTATGCGGCAGTGGAGCGGGAAGCTTTGGCTATTAAGTGGGTGATTACTCGGCTGAGCTATTACCTCTTGGGGTGTGAATTCACTCTTGTGACAGACCATGCACCTTTACAGTGGATGGCCTTGCACAGGAATCCAATCCACGTGTCACAAGGTGGTTTTTGGATCTACAGCCATATAAGTATTCGGTCGTTTATCGCCGGGGTGTACTGCAAGCCAATGCCGATGCCCTTTCTAGGTGCCACTACTTCTTGGTCAGGTATGCCCGACCCGACAGGTCTGGGCTGAGGGGGGGCCATGTCACACACATGCAAGTAGGGGGACATTGTGTGGACCAAGTAAAGGTAATTCCATGCCAGGCCAGGGAAGGGCGGGGTGCATTAAACCTTCTCCTGTTGTCTCTACAAACCAGCCATGGGAAAACCTATCTGAGTCAGTGTTGACACTTCCAGTTCCGGTGCCCAGAAGAACGTCACTTCCGGTTCCTCCGCCCAGAAGAACGTCACTTCCAGTTCCGGCACCCAGAAGAATGTCACTTCCGGTTCCGGTGCACAGACTGATGTCAGAAGGACATCACTTCCAGTTATCTGACATCACTTCCGGTCTGATCATTTAACTCTTGGCAGTTCTATTTTGGACTCAGTGCTATCAACTCTTGGCAGTTCTATTTTGGACTCAGTGCTATCAACAGCTCTTTATTACTTAAAAAAACATTTGCAGCCAGGAATATTATATGGGTGGCTGCCCCAAACCTTTTTACGTGTGTCGAGTCTGTTCATTTTTCACAAGTTCCTCTGTGTTCCAAGTCCAGTCCAGTCTGTCATTGATGTGGACTCCCCAATTACTTGTATGAGTGGACCACCTCAACATCCGCTCCTTGAATAGTGACTGGACATAGAGGCTCTTTGGTCTCATGAAAGTCAATCGCCTTTTCCTTGGTTTTGCTGATGTTAATATGCAGACAATTCTCTTTGCACTAAGAAACAAAGTTCTCCATCTGACTCCTATACTGTGTCTCATCCCCCCCCACCCCAACCCCACATCAGTACTCCCCATAAGTACATAAGTACAGAATCAACTGAGAATTTCTGTAAGTGACATGACCTGGGTCCTCATGTATAACGCCGTGCGTAGAATTCACACTATAACACGGTGTAAGCACAAAAGCGTAAATGTTCGTATGCACAAAAAAATCCAGATGCATAAATCTGTGCGAACGCCAACTTTCATGTTCTTCCGCTACATAAATCCCGGTCAGCGTGAAAAGTAATGCATGTGCACATGCCTGCTGCCACTCCCCAACTCCTCCCAGAATTCTGCTTCTTTGAATACGCAAATCAATATAAATACCCTTAAGTTCAGCATTCTGTGAAAGGCAATAGAAAAAGCATGAGGGGAAATAGAAGAATTTCAGCGAATACCAAGTGGAGGCAAGGAAAAACTTATTATTTGTTGGTTTAAACAGTGGTATCAACAACAAAAGGAAGTTGATCAAGTGACAAAGCTTGTTGGAGAAACTCACAAGCTCAAGTTCACAAAGTCACACAGTGCCCGAAATAAAAAAGAAGTTGTCACATATCAAAGTCACCGTGAAAAGGCAAGTCATAGTCCACCGTTTGAGTGTCATATGAAAGCTTATTAGGCTACAGAGAAAAAAAAAGGCACACAGTGGGGGAAAAAGCACAAAATGTCAACTTTAATCACATAGTTTATTTTGTCACTAAAGTAGAACATCATAAACTTCATCTTAAAATTGAATAATTAAAATACTGAGATGTATACATCAATATCATTTTCATGATGATAGGAGTTAAAGCATGTTATTAAACATGGGAACATGGTGGCGCAGTGATTGTTCATGTCTCAAGCAAGATGCTTGCTGCGCCATGCGCCACCTTTGATTAAATATATATATACTGCTACTTTATTGTAGCAGTACTGTCTCTTTCAAACGTACTAACCCCCAATTCCTGTCCTTACTTTTCTTTCTCCAAATACCCAATCACCACACAATCAGCTCTGTAATAGACGTTAAGCCATCTGTAAGCTTAGAACTCAGATTCTTCAAAACTTTTAAGAAACATTGAAATATCTTTGTAGTACATGTTTAATTATTCTATCCATCTATCCTTCCAGTGTCTTGCCAGCACCAGCAAGAATACAGCACGAGGCAGGAACAATCCGTAAACGGAGCGCCAGCGGCTCACTAGTGCTGAGGCACCATGTCCTCACATGTTTAATTATTAACAATATAGATTATTTAAATGAAGTTAAAGTTTATCTGTATAATATAATAACATATTTTGCTGCATTTTATCATAAAATGATATCGTCATCATATGTAAATACGTGCTTTATAAAGTGGCTCAGGCAGTGCAATATTATAACTGTAGTGCAAGTTTACAGTGAGGTAATTGTACTTATAAGTACAAACAGTTCTACAAGGAGCACTTGATGGACTGATTGAGTGTGTTTTTAGTTCTTGGGATAAAACTGTTTCTGAACTGCGAGGTCCGTACAGGAAAGGCTCTGAAGTGTTTGCCGTGTGAGGGCAGTTCAATAGACAGCATGGCTGAGGCAGCGTGTGCTTGATGCTGTATACCGATAATTCTCTTTCCGATCAGCTGCTGTAGATCTGTGATTCCCCACTCAGATATAGTGATATAAATACTCCGAGTGGTGCAGTGAGAGTAATATGGAAAAAGATGATCCGCTGTGGCAACCCCTAATGGGAGCAGCTGAAAGAAGAAAAAGAAGGTGCAGTGACAGTAACAACACTAAAGCAGCTATTGTATTTGGAATACTTTGGCTATTCCCTGGACCATTATATTGTTACAGGTTAATTATAATCAGATGCCTTAAACTAATAAACAATATGCAGTTAGTTTCAGTGTATATGATAAAGCCGCGTCAGGGATGTGGATCTAAAAAAGAAAGGGTAACCACACAGGAACAGTAGCACTACTTTGACGCTGGGTGCCGCCAGTTTGCAAAACCGAGCGGAGAACTTGCGTACACCAGGGTTGGAGCTACCGTGAAAATGTGCATGGTTTTCTCCTCACAGGTGGCGCAGTGGTAGTGCTGCTGCTTTGCAGTGAGGAGACTGTGGGAGATTGTGGGTTCGCTTCCCAGTTCCTCCCTGTATGGATAGCGCTTTGAGTACTGAGAAAAGCGCTATATAAATGTAATGAATTTATTATTATTATTATTATTATTATTATTATTATTATTATGCCAAGTTTAGGCTTTATACATCGCGATTTGAGCATGGAAACGCTCGTACGCAAAATTTTTGTGCAAACGCACCGTTTATACATGAGGCCCCTGGTGTTCTACTCTCTTTGCCCTCAGACTATAAATATGAGTTTCTATATGACATATTCCAATATTCATGGCCAAGAAACACATACAGAATAATAAATAAATAAGTAAGGATGGATGTGTTGTCTTAGACTTTGGAACACATGTTCATGGCACTTTTTGACTGGAAGGGCCAAGTTTAGTGGTAACTGACATACTTCTGCAAGTCTTCCAGTTTAAATCAACAGATGGCATTGAACTAAAAGATTGCTGTTTTATATACTATAGCACCAGATGGTGAGTCTCAAGAGAATAAGCAGATGGTACTGCCAAAAGCACGGCTTTGAAATGTTTAGATGTCAAGCCATGAACATCCACTTCATCCAAACCCATTTTCTACTTGTCTCCTGCCAATACAGGTCATCTTGAACTTTAACTGAGCCTTCAGTGCTGTCGTTACCACCTTCATTAAATGCATTTTCACCTAGTGCCATGCCACTCGGCCTCTTCAGCACTAAAGAGTGCTGATTGATTTCAGAGCCTACTTTAGGAATAAAAGACAAATTTATGTTCACTGTGGGGTAAACAATATTTTCAGCTATTTAAAAATCAAAGTGTTAAATTAAACCAAATTGCTATTTACAAACTATGCAGGGTGGCACTGGTATTCAGCATGCTGGGTTCCAAGCGTATTTCTAGTTTCTATCTCTGTGGCATTTGCGCCTTCTCCCCATGTCTGCGTAGGTTTTCCTCAAATATGCTGTGATTTTCTTTACATATCAGAAAAACATGCTTGTTAGACTAGTTGGCTATTCTAAATGGTCTCTGTGCAATTTTATTTATGGGTTCCTTGCACATGACGCTGTTAGAACAGACTAAGAATGTTATGTTGAGTATATCAGAATCCAATCATCACAAAATCGTTTTTTTAGAGCAACACTCAAAATCAAAATGTTTTGGTAAAGAGGAGTTGTAAGAAAAGAAAAGCCACCTAGTACAGCAAAGAAACATTGCAGTGTCTGAAATAAATGATAATGGTGGAAATCATTATATATTTGTGAATACACTTTACAAAAAATGTATAAACAATAGAAGTTAATTCCTCATGAATAAGAACCCATAATGGAACAAACTTAGGCTCAAGAAACTCAGTAGTCAGAAAAAATTAAAAATAATCCCAGATCATAATAGTTGTAGTTGCTCTGGTAAGCTGCAGACATTGTTCTTGTGTTGATTCTTCCTATTTAGGGAAGTGTCAGGTGTTCCCTGGTGTTTAAAAATGTGTTTAACACTGTGTTAGCTGACTCCAGGTATCGATTCAGAGTAATAATTATCTCTGGCTCACTTGCCAGTTTTCTCATTTGCTATAGGCGCCCCTAGCTAATGTTAGTCCAGGCCATCCAATGCATACTGGCGCCCACTCATTATTATCATAATTTGACAATGTTTTCCCCTCGGTGTCCAAAGCACGTGTCCCGTACTTTCATAAATGCCACCCCTCAGATGACAGCACCCTAGGCGGCCACCTACTGTATATCACTTAATGAATTGATTGACTCTGGTATATGGAGTGGGTAAGTAATGTACCAGTAAAACCCAGATCTGCACGTCACTTGGGGTAATAGAAGCTGACTAATAATGAGCACTCCCCATGAAGTTCACTTTGCCCTGAGTTTGTGAAATCTCAGAAATGTTTGGATTGTTTGGGCGTAGTTAAATCTCTTGACACAAAGTCTCATCTCGCGATCTTGATATTTTAGTTTATAATTTAAAAATGGAATAAGAATCTGAAACTCTAACAACATCACATTAAAACTTGATAAATCCTGAAAAGAATGATACCAAACATATATATATAGGTTTTAAAATAAGCCCGATTTAAAGTGTGAAAAAAAAGTGACATAAAAATGTCACATAAAATCTTTGCACAAAATCTTTGCACTTTTAGGCTTAGGATTTTACATATACAGTGGAACCTCGGTTCACGAATATCTCGGAACACGTTCAAATCGGTTTACAACCAAAAAGTTTGCCAAACTTTTGTATCTGTTCACGACCACACACTTGGTATACGAACAAGCCAGTTTCCCTTTCGGTTTGTACGTGTTCAGTCTCTCCCTGTGCATTTCCTGTGCAGCGAGCAAGAGAGCGCGAGACACACACACACACACAGGCAGCGAGAGAGAGAGACACACACACACAGGCAGCGTCAGTGTTATTCAATGTTTTTACATTTAGTTTACTATTACACTGTGCATTCTATGGTTTAATTAACTATATTTGTGCTTAAAAACTTTAAAAAAATATATATTTACATACAGTTTGTATGGATTAATTGTATTTACATACAATCCTATGGGGGAAATTACTTCGGTTCACGACCAAACTGAGTTACGACCAGAGTTTTGGAATGAATTATGGTCGTGAACCAAGGTTTCACTGTGTGTGTGTATATATATATATATATATATATATATATATATATATATATATTGTCAAGCTTGGGTCACAGGAGAATTCAGCAGGTTTTCCAAGGAGTAGAAACTTTATTGCTGTTCTGCTAGTTACAGACACATGTCTTTTACAAAGGCGATCTGGCCTCACAAGGAACAGCTGTCGAACATGACACATTGGCCCCGACTCCTGCTCAAAAGAACACAAAGTCCTCTTCATCAAGGGGATCCAGTGGGCTAGTAGCAGCAGCTGGTGTGGAGGAAGTCTGAGGGAAGAGAGACAGACGAGTGGGAGACCTCAGGAAGACCGCGGCTCGATCTTTTATAAGTATGTAGCCCAGTGCAAGAAGCATGTCGTGCGGCAAGCCGGCAGCTGCTCCCACAAAGAGGTACTGAAAGAGTATGTTTCTTTTCCATTGAAAAACTGTTTAAGAGGGGGTTTCTGAAGGGCTACTGCATCCCCCTATGGCAGCAGTCACAATATATATATATATATATATATATATATATGGTTGAAATAGTTTACTGTCAAATAAATGCAAAGAGTACGCGACACGTGTTTCGCCCTCATTCTGGGCTCATCAGGCGTACACACTCCACTGCACTCCCTCTCGGGAATCGAACCTCGGACGTCAGCGCCAGAGGCGATGCCCCTAATGTTGCGCCACGGCGTGTGGTTCGTTTATTTGACAGCATGTAGATCGGGGTAATTACATTCACGGCATTCGTAGTCTGTGTCACAATCTGATTGTATGGGTGGTTACCTACCTATATATATATAGTATATATCATTGTGCTCACAGAATTCCAATCTTGGTGAACTCATTGGCCATGTCACAAAGGAGCAGCATGGGCCCGGCTCCTTCTATTGTTTGGAGTTGGGGCCCTGGGTACGGCTGGGGCATTATTTTCTTTCCACTCTATCTGTACAGAGTGTTTGCACGTTTTTTCATCAGAAGATAGAAGCACCTTGTAAATAGTTATTAATCTTTCGTTATATTTCATAGGAGGAGGACGACGACTCCTTTAAGGCTTGTAGCTGCAAATTAGCCATGCATTACTGCGTTCCCAGCTCATGGGGATCAGTGTTATGTGTTCAGTGGCATTACTCATAATATTCTTATTATGGTCAGCTAATATAGTGCTCAAGTTAAAATACTGCAAGCAGATTGGGCAGCAACCTTTTAGTATGTGTGTAAGTTCCACACGTGGCTGCTACAGTTCTGTGATGTCATGCTGGCATTGCAAAGCATCATGGGGCACTGGAAAAAAAAAAAAGTCTAAGCAGGCTGCACACCGAATTTCAAGGAAAATATTTGTTGAACAAGATCATGTGCAAACACAAGATATTCACTCTGACATATGCCTTGGCAAATTTTGCTGATCAACACTAATGACGACATACAGCAATTAATTCATTTGGTAAATAGCAGATTGCGTGCATGTAACTGAGTGTGTTCATAAACATTTTTGTGTTAGTTTATTGTATCAGTTTGCAAAGCTCAAACTGATGTTTGCTGCAATAATAAATGATCTACTAAATAAAATGTATATTCCCAAAATAAACAGATACACATTTTCCATCATATTTTTAGATGTTATGTTTACTTTGTGATTTCCAGCATTGTTACAATAAGTAAAGTAATCCCTGATGGCATAGTGGTAGAGTCCCTGGACAGTATGTAAAGTATTTTTTTTCTAAAACTATAGGACTTCACGTTAAAGCCGTGAAGTTGCTTGGTCCCAAAATGTGGCTGCTGTCCTTTAACAAATATCAATAGACAGACAGATAGATACATTTATTCCAATTTCATAATTTGTGTCATATAAATTTCAAGTCAGTGATAGTTAGTGCCATGGGATTTGTCTTCCCATGGTTATGTCAGATATGATTTATGCATGATGCAGCTGGGGACCAGGATTTACACAATAATAGTTTTTACATCTGCCAAATTTGGCCTGTAAATTGTACATGTCAAATATAAGAGAAAACACGAGAAACTGCCCTGAAGGCATCACATTGTAAATTGAATTTTGATGAAGTGCTCAGTAGTGTCCTTTTAATCCGCTGCTCCCTCTGAATGTGCCAATGTAAGACTAGCACTGGTAGTAAACTTCAGTCCAGGGATGTATAGTTGGATTAAAAAATAAAATCATTAAACCAGTGAGCCGGGCTACAAATCTGACTCGATTTAATATCTTCTATTTGTTCTCCCATCCATTTTTAGAATGGTCTTAATCCAATTTAGGGGTCCCGGTGGGGAGATTCCGGCTGACTTGCATCAGACCACCACAGGCCACACTCACATTTACCTTGGGCCAAAATTCAGTGTCACAAATTAATCTAGCATGCACATAGCAGGGAAGCGGATGAAAAACTCCATTTTCTAGAGAGAAATTGACAGGGGCAGAGCCCACAGTGACCTGGCTTGGGTTCAAACTCAGTCTGATGGATTTATAAAGCAGCAGTGCTACACTCTAAATGACTGCACTTATCATTCATCTACCAGTCTTTAAGTCATCTACAGTAGGACAATATGGAAACTAATGGCAAAGTTATTGAACGATACAACAAAAAGCAGTTAACCATCGACAAGATCACATGCTGGAGACATTCAGCCATTTTTTACAATTTCAATTCCGGTTTATTTTTGTGTTGTACTCTTCAGTAAGTTCAGGCTCAGAGCACTTGCATACATTTACATCTAAAATATACAACATTTACATACATAAACATGCTAACTACATTAAACATAAAACAAAATGCAGTAAAACAATGGTGAGTGTTGTCAGATGACAAATAAATTGTATTGTTTCTTTTTTATATTTTTACATCAAAAGTGGTACTAGGGTGTTGTACCGTGTTAACCATTATGTATGTAGTGAGAAGTCAAGAAAAATGAAACCTTTTATTGTAATCTTTTTAGTTAGCCAATAAAAGGTGTCATTTTGCTTGAATTCTCACTACATCAAAAGTGAGAACCCATCAGGAAGTGTACAATCCATGGAAGAGAATGGCTTACAATTATATGAGGGCTGTTGAAAAGTTCACTTCACTTTTAAAAATGGGTTTACTTATTAAGGAGATGTTTTAACTTCATTACTTCTTAGTGGAGACTCCCTGCTTCTCAGCACACATATACTAGTGGCCTGCAAGCTTCAGAGTGCCTACAGAAAAGTCACTTTTAGGCTGTGTGTGAAGCCTAATATCTTCACAGCTTCTTCACTTCAGCATTGCCTGCTATTTGCCGGCCTAGTGTAGTTGTAATACTATTCTCTCAGTGAAAATGATGGCTCCAGATTTTTCTGGCTGATCTCTCTCTCTCTCTCTCCATCACGCTTATCTGACCATTTTTAAACCTCACTATCTGCTGATACAGTATATACTTTATTAATGTAACTTATTTATTCCAAACCAGGAACATACATTGATATGAATGTCAGCTTCAATATCTTCTGTTTTCCAAAAACCCATGACACTTCTCTTTTCATCTTTGGTATAATTGATCTTCATGACACAGTAACAATAGCAGCAGAGTGCACATCCACCAGGCTAAGAGTTCACTCATACTTCTGTGTTTTCCAGTGCAGCAACATAATGCAGAAAATCTGCCACACATCAGGAAATTCATTTATATTCTATGGCTCTGTTCAGATTACTTCAGTGGAGTACGGTGTGTTTTGAAACAATGTGACATGCTGCAATTTTTTGTGCACACAAATGTAAGAAAAAGCCCCCCTCTTGAGATGTTTATTTAGCACCCACCCTCCCCTGTTTCTTGTTTATAAAGCTCAGTATATGTCAGCTGTTTGTATGTCGATGTGGAAGCAAGACCGCTCAGCCAGGAAACTTTCCTGTTGCAGAAACTAGCATTGTCAACCTGCATTGGTTCTTCTGGAAGAAGTGAGAGATACTGGGAAACTGGAAATGGGGAGATGACATTAGAGATGTCTAGTTGTGCCTCTCCTCTTGGCTTGCACAAATGCTATCATTGTGGTTTCACTGCAAATCTCCTTATGTGGCAAGCCAACCTTCTCCCGGTCACTCTTGCTCCCACCAGCACACCAGCAGGAGTGACCACTACCATTGGCCCCTGGGTGCTGGCAAAACACCCTGCTATGGCTCGCCTCTCACCGGCTCCCTCTCTGCCTTAGCCTCCGTTCTTTTTTTTCTTTTTTTCTCCTTTCCCTTCTCAACACTCGCGCTCCTATTATATATAAAGGGGATGTGGAACAGGTGTGGTGATTAGCAGCTCCCGGCATCAATTATGGATGCAGACGACTCCTCACCTGTGCACTGAAGCAAGGAACGCCCGCATCACGAAGCTCCCGGGAACCGCTCCAGCCACACTACCAGGCCCCCTCTTTAAGCCATGAGTGCGGCGATTATCTATTTAAAAAAGACTGGCCTTTTCAATCTGAGGTGTGGACCCGCTACACCACAGGGGGATTTCCATTCAGTGCAGAAATGGAACTGGTGGACTGTAATCCAAACATTGCAAGTTTGCGTCTGACCTCTGCCATCTGAGGGTGCACAGCTCGAGAGAGAGTGATTCCCTGTTGGTGATACCTATTGTTTTCTGTGTTACACCCATCTACATAATACACCTTCCACTTATGGTAGGCTGATCTCTAGTCGCTCTTGAGGAACCTTATCAAAATATTCTTTAAGCAGCAATTGCTGTTTCTGGTTCGTAAAGTTCCTTACACTATAGCACTTTGTTAGGATTAAAAGAAAAATGCAGGGAAGGTACACTGGGGTCTGCTCAGTGGGAGCAGTGAATAGAGCTGGGTGCATAGCAAAAAATTAAGTACATCAACCGTTACCATCCCTGGGGCCATAGATAGTCATTCTTCATCAGTCTGTTTCCAGTTTGTGCTCTGGTCTCCATGGGATACAAAATAATGTATGAAAAAGGATAGGGAGACATAATTAAAAATACCAAACCAAAAAGTCTAACCGATATTTCACCAATCTTAACTGCTCACCAAAAAATTGGAGTTTCATTTAAACAAGTAGGATTACAGTAACCAGGAAGTCTACTGTATAAACAAAAATAAGCGCACGTAATGACTCCAGATCTTGGATACAAAGGAATCTCATGTGATGACCTAAATACCATTGTGTTGATGGTATCAGCAACCATGATCTCCCAAGGGATGATGGGAGCATTGTCATGGTAACAGAGACACTTATAACTCAAGATGTCAGTGATCACCCCAGAACAACACTGAAACGATAACTCAAAAAATTCTAATAATGGTATACATGAAAAAAACCTGAAGAAATTTATACATTGCATGAAAGGAGTACAGAAAACTGGAAAAGAATTAAAGAGAAGAGCAGGTACAGTGCTTGGCAAATCCACCTTGTGGTAAAGTGAGGTCTGCAGCTAATCGGCATCTTTTTAAATAAATAATCGGCATACTCACGTCTTGTTAGGAGGGGGGCGTGGTAGCGATGCAAGAGTGGTTCCCAGGCGCGATGCAGGAGTGGACGGCCCACACTAAGTGCACAGGTGTAGGATCATCCTGGGCCCTAATTGGCACTGGGAGCTGAATAATCGGCACAGCTGTGTCACGTCTCCATTTTAAAAGGAGAAGCGCAAGTGCAAGGAGAAGGAAGAGAAAGGAAAATGAGAGCAAGAAAGCAGAAGGATGAATGGGTCACTCCGGCTCAGCTACAATGAGGAGCGGGTGTGACTGGGAGTTTAGATGGCTTGCCGCAGAAGACTGTTAAGGTAACGGGGATTGAGGAGGCTTGGGAGGAGAGCCCCAGTGTGAGCGCCCTGGCCACTGGGGGCCTAAACCAAGGTATGGAGATGGAGCCTTTTCCGTAGCCATGATAACGGCAGCGACCTGGACCTGAATAAGGTCAGCTGCGTCTGCTGTTAGGGGGACTCCTCTGCTGCAAGGCCCACACAGGATAAGCAGAGGAGTCGCCAATTAAAAGATCAAGGCACCTGGATTTTAAAAAGGATAGTTTCCAGCCTTGTTTTAATGGACGTAGTTACTCTGGTTTTAACCTCCACCTCACCTTTGTTTTTATGGATTATTTATTTATTGAACTATTGAATTTTGGAGCACTATACTTTTGAAAACCTTTCTGTTAATTGTTTTTTAATAAAAGCACTGAACTCTTTTTGCACCTTCCCCTTGCTTCATGTGGTGTCCTCATTTGTACAGCTCATCCCGGTCATGACTATCGACGGTGTCTGGTTCAAGAGGCTCCCAAATGAGAAGAGGGAGCATGGAGCCGGACCCGCACCACCACATACCTCACATTTCCAGTGACCTGTTTTTAATTCCTGCCTTGGTCATCATGCTCATGGAGTTGACATGTTATCTACAAGTTCATACGGACTTCCCACGCCTCAGTGATGCGCAGGTAAGGCTCATTAGTGATGTTAAACTCAACTTACGATAGGCTGGCGCCTCATTCTAAATTCATTTCAGCTTCAAGCTTAGAGCTGCATGGATATGCCTAATATCCCTGTAAACAGGTAATGACAGACTGCAGGTTTAGAAAATTAATGGCTGGATGCTACCTATTTAATTTCAAAGCCTGTTTTTAGAAATTGATTCACAACTTGACTTCGCCGATATTGAAACCATACAAAACCACATAGCGCTGTGTAATGCCAACTTAAAAGCTCTTCTACAAGTGTATCTGCTTTTGTACATTGTAACATATGTTGTGTTGAAATGGATGATACACAGTTTGAAGTACATGCCCATGACTAATGTGAAGACTGGCAAAATGAGGGATACACTGCCATTGGCTTCTTAAATTTTAGTGACTGTTAATAAATGGAGGATTAAACTGCTACATAGAGGATTAGACATTACATTAAAAATACCAGGCTGTAAAAGCTCTGATACCCTGCAGTGATGCCAATATGAGCCAGTCATGAAGGAGGAAATGGGGACAGTCAGCAGCTGAACTGTTAGAGAATGACTAAGCAGCCGGCTGGGATGTCAGTAATGTAAGCTGAAATTCATAAAATAATTCCCCTGTTTAACAAATTTCAAAAGTGACAGATCTTTTCTAACAGTGCATCAGCAAAATGCTCCAAGTTCCCAGGGTCTGGGTTCAAATACACCGTCTGTGTGCAGTTTACCTGCACCAGCATATATTTATTCTGGCTGCACTACTTTCCTCCGACATCTTGAGGCTCATCAGGTTAGATGGCTCCATTAGCCAAAACGGTGTCTTTTTTAGGATTGGGGCAGGCTTGCACCTTTTTCTTCAAGAACAGAACACAGCTCCTCATGACATTTAATGAAAAAGTGGGTTGAAAATGTGGATGGATTTAGATTAAATTAATGCACTTTGGTTATTAGTTGAAACTCTTTAAATAAATTTAAATTCTTTTTCTAATCTAGTGATCCTCTACCAGTAATTGCAAAGAGCTTTGGGACTAAGAGTTCTATGCAAACATTTCCACAAATGAAGAAAATCACTTAAAAATGGGTTAATGTAGATGTTTTAATGAAAGCTTATAAATATTTATGGCTATAAAGGAATTTTTATTGTGGCTGGTTCATAAAAAATGTGATGGATGATTTTAAATGGTACTAGTAATGATTTTTTACTGCTGACAAAGTTTCTGAATGATCTATTTTTTGCATAGAAATGAAACTGTCATAGCCACTTGGAGGAACCATGTAAAATACCTTGGTATAGCACTTGGACCTGTATCCGGCAGTTACTTAAACCACAGCAGAAAGACCTCCAAGGTAACCAGCTCAATACGTTTTGACTCCCTTCTCAACATATCACCAACAAGATGCTACAGGGCAGTTACGTATTTGAGAGCCTTGTACCAAGAAGATATGCCTTAATTTGCCACACAAGTAGCCTACACATGAACACTAGTTTGTTACTTCTGCTGATAACATCAGGAGGGTAATGCTATAAAATCACAATGGACACAACATGCATTATCCCTTGGTGGATATACTACATGCTGAAAATTTTGCAAACTGTATTGACCTTCTTCTCTAAGTGGGCTCTCGTGCTTCATTTTGCTTTTTGACTTCTGATTCACATCTCGTCCTTTTGGTGTTTGTTGCCCGGTTCTATTTGTGATTTCTTGGTTTTCACCTCTGCCTTGCTTGATTACATCTCTCTCTTTTAAACGTTTACTGGTTAACCTTTAATTTCTCACAATAATCCTTGCACCCATAACATATCACAATATACGTGGAGTTGGAAAACCCTTGAAAAAACCCTTGTCCAAAAAACCAAGCTCCTAATTATTTAATTTAAAGTTATCAAATTAAATGCAAGCATTAACAGAATAAAGGCTGAAGAGGAAATTTGGCCAAAATGGCAAATTTAGAATGAAATGAAAAACTTTACATGTAGAGAAGAATACATTTCCCACTCCAAAAGGGCAATAGACAAAAAGAAATTAAACAAAGTCTCAGTTAATCAAGTCAAATACCAAAAAACAAAAGTAAAAATCCAGATGAACAATACAGTATGTCAACAATAAAATGTCGTTAATACCAAATTATCAGTTGAATCTTTCAAAAATGAACAAGAGCGAAAGAAGAAACCTGAAGGGGGCTGAGTTATTGTCCAACAGAAGCTTGAATAGCCCTCACGTGTGACAGTGAGCTTAACCTACCCAAGCACCTGGAGAATATAACTTCATTCATTTTTACCCATCCTCTGTCAAATGTGATGAAACCTTTAACAACATTTAACGAACCATAGACTGAGTGAAAATTCATTAAATAAAGGCACTAAAAGAGAAAGAACTAAGACTAAAAAAGAACTTTGCAGAACAAGTAATGACAACAATATATAAAAGAAACAAGAACCTAATGAGACTCACAGCAGGACCTGACACACCAGAATTGATTTATTTCTCAGATAGGATGCCAGCTGAAAGGAGATGCTGTGTGTATTTATGGAGGTTTCCTCTATGGACTCAAAAACTCTCCCATAGTCAAGTACATATTCTTACAATGAATTGTATCTCAAACGTAGTCTGGTACGAGTGAGCGTATGCTCTGTGGATCTCAAACAGGAAAAGCTAAAGAAAAGAGCCAAGCAGTACCCTGTGTAGCTGGTAGGCTTTTAAAAATACCCCTCAATGCTTCACATTCTCACTGTCCACCCTTCCTGAGTTGCGGTTTTATTAAACATAAAAGTGCTTCAAGGCATCCTTTTTTAATAAAATTAAAAAAAAAAAATCAGATTAAAAAAGAAGAGCTGAAGATGTGTACATTGCCCTGTGGCTATACTTATTTTGGAAGAGATGCTGGGCTCTCACATTATTCCATTTGTGAGGGTTTATCTTCCTCAGGAGAAAGAACTACACATTGGACTCAGGACTTGGTGAATGGTCAATCCTGTGGATAGTTTGTTAGTTTCTGGTTTTAATCTAGAGGAGAAATGATGTCGGTCATGTACCATCTTAGGCAACTTTATATGTAAGTAGTAAAAAAGAAGCATTTATCAGCACTGTTGAAAGGATTAAAGTAAATATCAAAGTCGTACCTTAAATAAATAATACCCATAAATAACCAAAACGAGAAGAGAAACAAAATCCCTCCAAGTGTAAGTAAGATGACTGAAGAGAGAATCGTTTGTCCACAGACTTTGGGACACAGGAGACAGGAGGTTCATTTTGAGAACAGCTCCCATAATTCTTCTTATCCTCCCTACCTCCCTCTCTCTCTCCAATGTTTCTTCTTCATACCCCATCTCTATGGCATTTCAATCTCAAAATGAAATTCCACTGAATGAGACATGAGGTGCTATAAGGGGACATTTCACGTCCATGGTTTCCCTCCTACTGATGTTGATCTGTTCATTTGTAAGGTAGGTCTTGAGATTGCCTTTGTACTGCTGCTTCAGGAAATACTTGTTGGAGGGCTTGTCTTGGCAGTCAGAAGCCCAGCATTCGAATACAGTGACCCATTCATTTCAGTTATTTGCTGCAGGAACATGGCTTCAATGATGTTTGCCTTTGTTTTGCCGAGGACATTTGATTTAATGAGGGCATCTTCTCTGTTTATATAGAGAATCTTCCTAGGACAGTCCTGGTGGAAACTCTGTTAGTTTTTAGGTGAAAATGACGGGCAATATTTCACTACCATACAAGAAAATAGATGCAAATGGCCTTATAGACCAGGGGTAGGCAACGTCGGTCCTGGAGTGCCACAGTATGTGCAGGTTTTTGTTCCAACCCAGTTCCTTAACGAGAACTCAATTCTTGCTGATGAAGCACATATTGCTTAAGTGACATTTTAATGCTTCATTTTAGTGGTCTCGCTTGTTAAGGTTCTCCAACCTTAATTGCTTATTTCAATCTTAAACTGCTGCATTCAGTGTTTTAATTGCTCCTTATTAGCAATAAGATGTAAAACAGGGGTAGGCAATGTCGGTCCTGGTGAGCCACAGTGGCTACAGGTTTTCATTCAACCCAATTGCTTAATTAGAAACCAATCATTGCCAATCTCAGACCTTATTTAATTTTATGGCTTGTTAGTCTGTGCAATGTAAGGCTTTTATATCGTAGATTTTTTTCCTTTCCAAGGATATCATCCAAATGATTTGAAGCCTAAAACAGATCATTTTCAGTCTGTCACATTTTTCTATTAAGTGTTTTATTAAATCAAACCGTGCATGATGAACACACACAGATGTAATTGGAAAAAAGCTAGCTGGAGAACTGCTGGCTGCTTTGTCTTTTACATCTTATTGCTAATAAGGAGCAATTAAAAACAACTGAATGCAGCAGTTTAAAATTGAAATAAGCAATTAAGGTTGGAGAACCTTAACAAGCGAGACCACTAAAATGAAGCATTAAAATGTCACTTAAGCAATATGTGCTTCATCAGCAATAATTGAGTTCTCGTTAAGGAACTGGGTTGGAACAAAAACCTGCACATACTGTGGCACTCCAGGACCGACGTTGCCTACCCCTGTTATAGACTATTAATATGTCTTTGTTTTCTCCTTGAAGGGATGGTTCTTTAACATATGACTGTGCAGTTTTTGCAAAGGAGGTGCTTTCATAGGTGATGCAGTATCAATACTATTTTTTCCCCAAGAGTTGCCTTATTGGAGAGTGGACCACCAATATATGGTATGTAGTCAACAACTTCCATTGTTTCTTTAGAGTTGGTAACTGCTGGGGGCTCAGATACCTGGTAAGGAACATCTTGGCAGGGTATCTTGTTTTTGTTGATGTTGAGTGATGGTCTTAGACCATAGTCAGGCTTGGCAAAGAGGATCAGTGTAGTCTGAAGTGGGAAAAACAATACAGTCATCTCAGATGTCAAACTGTCCAGCTCCATGCCTACAATAGAGCCTGCTTTCCTCACCAGTTTGTCCAGGTGTGAGGCGTCCTTCTTCTTTATGCTGCCTCCCCAGCACACCACCGTGTAGAAGAGGGCGCTCGCCACAACCGTCTGATAGAACATCTGCAGCATCTTATTGCAGATGTTGAAGGACGCCAGTCTTCTAAGAAAGTATAGCCGGCTCTGTCCTCTCTTGCACAGAGAATCAGTATTGGCAGTCAGGTCCAATTTATCATCCAGCTGCACTCCCAGGTATTTATAGATCTGTACCCTCTGCACACAGTCACCTCTGACGATCACAGGGTCCATGAGGGGCCTGGGCCTCCTAAAATTCACCACCAGCTCCTTGGTTTTGCTGGTGTTCAGGTGTAGGTGGTTTGAGTCACACCATTTAACAAAGTCCTTGATGAGGTTCCTATACTCCTCCTCCTGCCCACTCCTGAGGCAGCGCAGGATAGTAGTGTCGTCAGCGAACTCTATGCTGAACATGAAAGATTATCATTTCAGTCAGTTTTTTCTTAGCCTAAATGCAGTAGGTTGGAAAGTTTGCCATCAAATTAGAATTCACTCTCAATGTCTCAAGGCAAGTAGTTGAGCATCAGAAGCAGAAAAATGTGGTAGTAAACGAAGAAATCATTGAACCGTGCTTAGTATAGATGAAGGGATTTGTTTTTATCTGAATATGAAGGACAACCTTCAGTCATCAAACAGTCTCAGGAGAAAAATGAATTGGTAGGACATCTGAGTCCAGAAAAGATCTAAAAAAGAGCCTCTTGACTGATGGAGTCCAAAGTCTTTACTTGATCAATGAAAATTAAATGAAAGGCATTGTTACTCCAGCTATAAATACTGCATCATGTTGATATTGCCTCAAGAAGGTCTGAAGTCACAGTGAATCATATACAGAGTTAAGCAGAGAAATAAAATTGGACGTATAAAGAAGATTTGGGCAAACCCATTCCTAGGTTGCATGTTTAAGTCATGGCCAGGCATACAAGAGGTCCTAAAATTGAACATTTATAATTGTATTATTCCTTTCTGTGTTCTCTGGTTGTGTTTTGGTTGAGGTACATGGTTAGAGTATATCCCTGGCCTAAAGGTGTATACATTGTTTTCAAATGCACAATAAATGTGTCTTATGGGTAGCATAAGTTATATTGTAGGAGAGTTATGATTCTTCCAGAAAAATGTGGTCAAACTTATTAATTTTCTCAGATTCTTAGGCATATGCACTTACTCAAGATACTGAGCCAGCAACTTCATGCAGTTAAAGGCAAAGGGTGGGTTCACAGAGATGATTCTGTGCAGCACCTTGTAATTTAAACAGTGATTGCTGTACAATAACTCCACGGGGTGCCGCAGATAGCCATGATAACCCATGAACAATTTATTTTTCTCATTGAGTGAATTGCTCACTTTGTCTCTCAAAATGAGTACACATACAGAAAGATCTTGGATAAAAAGGAGAGAAGCACTTGAAATAAGGATCCAATTTCAAACCACCAAATGGAATTTGAAAACATTTAGTTTGAATTTATGACCATTGACTAATTAATTAAATATTGGAAGTCTGAGTGCTGTTCATCTTTCCAGGATTTCTGAAATTCTTTTAACCCAAAGGTATGATTTTCTCCACACTTTATTTATTTGTTTACTATAAGCATATTATTCAGTTTATTTTACATCAAATGAATGAGGAGGGTGGAGGCTGAAACAGTATCAAGGGCAAGGTGGATGAAACCTTAGGCCATTGCAGGGCACACTTACACACACAAGCACAGTGGCACTATAGAGACACCAATGAAGTTAACAGGCCAGTCATCTGGATGTACAGGGGGAATCTGAGTACCCAGTGAATAAAAAATACAACTACATACAAATACAAAGAGAACAAGGAGATAATGTGACCGAGTACAGGGTTCAAACTCAGTTTCCTGGTGCTATGAAGCACATTGCTGACTATGTAGTCATGATGGGCTTTCTTCAGGTGTTCTGTATTATTGAATATGCAGCATGTAATATATATTTTAATTTGATCATCTATTTAATATAATTAATTTCACCCACAAAATAGGGTTCAAAGTTAGGGTTAGGGTTCAGGTTTAGGAAATTGGAGCCTATCCCTTGTGGCAAATAAGGGCGGTCTCGTCCCCTTGAACCCTCAGACGACATGTCAGACACCTGATACAAGTCCAATATTTTTACTTTTTATTATAATAATGTGCCCTAAACACCTCCACTCCACAACACTCCAATAATAAATCAATAATTATACACATTACCAACTCCTCCACTACTCCCAGCAGCTCTGTTGCACTCCCTCCCAACTCCGCTTCGATCTTCTGGGGTTACCCATAGTCCCTTTATACTTCTTGACCCGGAAGTGTTTCTGTCCCACAGTCCATGTGACTCTTAACACTTCCGGGTCAGGTGAAAACTCCTTTTCTTCAACCCGGAAGTACGTCACTGCTTCTGTCCCCTTGACTGGGAAATACTTCCGGGTTATAAGGCAAATAGAAGTCCCTGGGCGTCCCTGCAGCATCCCCTGGCGGTCCCCATGGTATCCAGCAGGGCTGTGAAGGGACACTCCACGGTCCATGATGCCCAGCTGGAACCAGGGGCATCTGCACGTTGCAGGGAGGGCTCCACCTGGCGGCTTGGGGGTATTGGCCGGGATTAGCTACTGGCCATAGTCCACACCCTTAAATTGCAGGCATACAGAGTGAACGATCTGGTACACACTGCCAGCCCATCTCAGGGCACACTCACACAACGAACTACGCTCATTCAAACAAGGTTAATTTAGAGTTGCCAAAAAACTCATGTTACGTAGGAAAATAATGTATTTTTGACACTTTCAGTATTTGCTATTCTACACACTATATTGTGTTCAACTTAATTTTAATTAAATTATGCTTCCATTTGAGAACATTCCAAAAAGAATGTCATGATTTTTAAGCTAATTTACTGAATATGTTTTCTGTTAATCAGCTGTCGCAATTTGTCCTGCCTTGCAACACCACTTAAATATTAGGGTATTATGCTGCAGAAAAAAATTGAGGCAGATTTTTAATAAGAAAAAAATCAGGAGATGAAGCATAATCTAAAACCTTGTTATGTTCAAAACCTGGAAGTCTAAACTGATCTGTTGAAAGTCAAATCAAAATACCAGAAGTTAAGTTGAAAGAAAACAAAGTCCTTAGTTTTAACTAAAAGGTCAATAAGATGTTCTCACCATTAAATATTTTTAGCAGAACTCAGATAATCAGGAAGTCTTTGAACTGACCTTTATACCCTCTAACAACGCAACTAGCAACTGCACACAAACTAAGCCTGAAATGACAATACTCATGATAAACAAAATGGTACCATAGAAAAACACTGAAATATTTTAAAGTCTTCACTAAAAGAATTGTAAACAAAACAAGATTCAGCAACCTACAAAACCCAAAAATGTATAAGAGAAAGCAAACACAAAAGCTGTAACAAAATAACAAAATTAAACTGAGGGGATTTCAGATGCCTTAAAGCCCACTTAACTTTTTTGGGGACAAATAAATAAAATATGTCACACCAGACACACCTTTGAAGGTTAGCAGCACATGTAAGTGAAGATGATACGGCCCGTGAACGTGAGAAAAAAAATGGAAGATTTGCTCTAGCACAAAGGTTCTCAAACTTCTGTAGAATTTCTTTTGTGACAGTCCCTTTAAAAATTGTTCGATGGCTCGCGGACCCTTTTATTAAAAATTTAAAAATCAATATTATTTCAAGAAAATTGGGGGCTCCAAATACTTTGCATAAGGGTGCCACATACCCACTGCGCGGCACTGCATAGGTACAGGCTGCTGTGAATAAAACATTTTTTGACAAACAATTATTTATTCAGAAAATATTACCTACATCTTAGTTATTAAATTTAAGTTAAAATTTTAATGGGATGGATGCATCTGCTTGGCCTTAACCAGTTTTTCTATGTTTGGCTTTGTTTTGGCCAGTGCAACTCTCATATCATTTGTCACATCTAATCTGTTTCGAGATTTTGTTTTGATAGTAAGTAGTGTGGAAAAAGCCGTCTCACACTCATAGGTGGTTGTGAATGGAATCAACACTCTTAGAGCCATCTTTGCAACATTGGGATAGGACTGTGCCATTTCAATCTAAAAATCACTACAACACATTTCACGGAAAAACATGTTTTGCACCCCCATCATTTATCAAATCAATAAACTGTTCTTGAATTAAATTGTCCTCCGAAGGCAGGTCACTAATGGAGAGTACAAAAGGATTATTGATAAATCGTTGGTATTTTCCAAATTCTCGTAGGTCAGCAAATAGTGAGAAATTTCTTCGCTAAGAATTGATACATGCTGTTTCATCACCTCATCAATGTTAAGCTCATTTTCATCAATTTATGTGTTCAGCTGTGGAAAGGGGGCAAAGTTCTTTTTCTCTAACTTTCCATGCCAAAGTTCGAGCTTCATTTTGAAAGCTGTCAGTTTTTCGTGACAATGGAGCACTATGATATCTTTTCCTTGCAGCACCAAGTTGATAGAATTCACAGATTCAAATATGTCGACCAAAAATGACAGGGATATAAGAAAATGGACATCGGAGAATTTTTTTTTGCTTCTAAAATATACAAAAACTGTTTGCGAGTGTTTTGATTATACGAAAGAATCGATAATTTTTGATTATGATAAAAATAATAAGGGCTGCTTTATGCCAAGTGATAACGGTGGGAAAACAATGCGGTGGCAGCGAATAATTGAACAGCGGATTAGTAGTCGGGTCTACATGGTGGGGGTAACGACGGAGCTCAGTCACTTACTTCCCTTCGGATGGTAAAGGTTAATAATTATAAAAATATAAATAGTATAAATATGAAATCATTTCCCACAGTCCCACCAAAACCGCTTCGGGACCGCGGTCCCCAGTTTGAGAACCGCTACTCTAGCAGGTGACATGGCCCCAGATAGAAATAAAAGTAGGTTTAACTTAAACTGGCCTTCTTTTTATAAGAAGTTACATTCATCTTTTGATATCAGGAGTGTGGGAAGTTTAGCTGGAATATTTCACTAGGATATTATACCAGCTGATAGAAGGAAAGGGACTCTTCTGTCCTAACCATTGAAGAAGATTCTTAATCTGATGAACAGAAATTTCTGTTCATAAAGTGCAATTTTTTTTTATATTGCCTTTTTTTCCATAGACGGCCCCATTCTGCAGATTAGAAGACAGCAGAGGAGGGCAATAATAAAAAAATGTGTCCAGCATACCTCAATTCAAAGATTTTAATAGTTGAACCTGTGTTTTGGTGGTTTGAGTGCCCCCTAGAGGCCACATCTCAAACCTGAAAAAGCATTTCTCAGTTCATTAGATGTTATGTGTTAACACATTTATATGCATTATTATTGTTTTTGTTGCCTTTGTATTGTTATTTTTCATAATGTTATGTTGTTTCTGCTAATTTAGTTTATAGTTGTATAGGTTCAGTCTTTTTAAAATGTGACTGAGTTCCCTCCAAAGTGAAATAGATGAGGCCTCCAAAATTCTGTAATGATTTGGAGTTTCCTCCAGAACAAAATAGATAATGCCTTCAAAAGAAGCTAGGGAGCAGGCCAAACTCTTACCTGGTCTCTCCAGTAGAGGCTCACCAGCACCAGTTCCCAGTCAGGATTCCAAGACACCTGCTTACTTTTAGCTAGAGCAGGCCCATAAAATGGTGAGCTGGCAAAACAACTATAAAAATCTTGAAATCAATAATGAAACACCCACAAGAAGGATAACTCTCAACCTCTAACTTGTATTTGAAGGTCAAACAACAAATCTTTATCTTGCAAAGATTGTTTTCTCAAAATATATCAAAATAAAAAAAAGACTAAAGGGCAATACAAACCAAACAAAGTCCCAATACTCAGTCCAGTAAACAGAATCCTTAAAACAAAATAAAAAATAATCAGAAAATCCAACCATAAGATAGAGTACTTCCAAAAAACTCAAAAAAACAACAATGATCCCTACTCCTGTGCTGTGTCCTTCAGTTTTAATAGTCTGAGGAAGGGATCAGGAGTGGTGAAGAAAAGGTGGCCCTGCCTCCTGGGGCGGCATCCACAAAGAAAATGGAACTGTACACTATTACAAATTTACATATTAAATCAACACAAATAACATAACGACATGAGAAATCATCATTCAAAATGAACAAAAACAGCAATGAACATAAAATTCACATACCTTCAACCCGATCTATGACAAATTCCACCAAGAAGTAGGCCAGGATCTTCATTGATCTTTACTGATCTACTCATTAGAGTCTTACTAGTCCAGCCAGGCCCCAAATACAGTCTTGTGGATTCAGCTAGACTAGGCCCAAAATAAGGACTTGGCAAAAAATTCTATAAATATTACAAAAAATACAGAAAATGCTCCATTAGGAGTAGGGTCACCATCAACATCAGGCTTGACCATGAATTAAAGATTTTTTTTAACTAAATACAAAACCAAAAAGAGTAAAGTACAAAAAAGGTGTTGGCTATAAAAGTAATCCACAGTAATCAAGTTAATCAAAAGTCAAAACTCTAAAACAGAGCCAAAAAATGTCAACAAGCCAAGACACTCTAAAGAAACAACAATGAACGAGAACATCAGAAGCTCACCAACACAAAGCTCATTCAGTTTACGGGAATGGACTGAAATTCCATGAACTTTTTATTGCTGGTTGCAGTCCCTCAAAGGAAATTAAGTTTGACTCCCCTTCATGGGTAACCACCCTCAAAACACAAGGAACGTAGGAGAGCAAGTTTTCACATGGAAACTTAACAATTAAAAAACTAATTAAAAAAAATATGTAATTATACAAATATCAAACATAAGCAAGAACAATAACATAAATAATAATAACCAGTGGACCAAAAATGAATAAAAAGGAAATGAAAAAGGAATGTACATAACACCCCCTTGATGTCACCACACTTGAGCCCTCCTTCTGGCTCAACAGCAGGAGATCATTTCATTTAAAGTTTTGAATATTCCTCAGTATTGCTGTTTTTTGTGGATTTACTGTTTTTTGTAATTTTCTTACTCCTGGCTAAGGATTTTGATTTATGGACAATGTTTTGGACTTGTTTGCTTATGACTACCTTTCAGTTCTATTGAGTATATTCTGGTCATTTTCTACTTTTGATAAATAAATCTTTGATTCTTAAAGATTCAGTGTTGCCTTTTTTGTTCATTAGCTGGGGTTTGGTGGCTATGCTTCCTCTTGTGTGGTTTTTCAATATATTTATGGACTTTTCATGTTGTTTTGCCAGCTTCCCATTTTTGTGCCTGTTCAGGTTAAAGTCGTATGGCTGTGTTTGGGATCTTGCTAAGTGTACGCAAGCCTTTTCTAGGCGGGTTAGTCAAGGTCCTGACCTGCTTCTTGACCTATTTTTGGAGGTCTTATCTTATTTTGCCTTTTTGAAGGCTCCATTTCATTACATGTGGATCTCAAAAGTCATTTTGTTAAATTTTATATTAAAAATACCGAGGCAGCAGGACCTAGAATAAAGCATAAAATAAATAATGGGACACACTTCAGTCTCATGATCACACCATTTAGAAATTAAAATGACAGAAAATTAATTAAAATTAAAATCATTTTCATGTTTTTTTTCTTAAATTAAAAATAAGAATTACTGTGAAAATATGTTGTAACTGCAAAATATTGCACATCGAGTTATCTAAAACATTTCATGTTGTAGCAATAAAGAATTAAAAACAACACATTTATGTTTCAACTAGCAGGCCTTTAACATTCCAGGACTCATCTCATGAATGTTTGCCTGGACTCACAAGTAATGCCACCCCTCCCCATTGTTCAGCTAATATTTCCCATGAAACACTAGATCGGAACATTTCATGCACATTAAGTATCAGCTGCTGACTATAAATTTCAAAGACAGAAGAAAAACAAAGAACATTCCAGATGTGCATTGAAAGAAGAGCTTATGGTGAAGTCCAAGAAAGTATGAATATCCTCTGCCACTTAAGTCCTCAGTTGGCTAAACTACATTGGCCTCAAGCCCATTTGCAAATCATCATATAAGCCTTCCATTTCAATAAGGAAATCGTGAAATTAAACATCCCAGAGTGCTTTGTCTGCATGGTCAGAGACTCACTAAAGGTTTTTATGACTCATGAAGAATATTTGACTCCAAAATTTAAATCTCGGACTTTCCAACTCAACCATTTTCTGTATTTGAATTTCCCAGTTTAGTTCTTATGAGTTGGAACCATTTCTGGTAGCACTGAGAATCAGGGAACACTCAAACCAGGATGGGTTGGCAGTTCATCACAGCGCACACCAATACACACTCATGCACACATCTGTGAGATGTAGGTGGAAAATCGGGGCAGCCAGAGTAAAGCCTCTGCAGACATGGAGAGATTTTTAAGCTCCACACAGACATGGAGGTGTGAAGCAGCAGCACTAACTACTGTACCATCGTACCATCCCATATAAAGCCCAAAAGCAGGAAACTGAAAGTCACTTTGACTGAAGATCACACAAACGGAGAAATCATGATAACTACTAATTATTACAGAACAGTTTACAAGGTTTCAAAATGCTCAGTACAGAAGAATTTCTGTCACACAACAGAATTGGACTTTTGTAAGAGGGCTTAAATTAGCGTGTGGACAAGTTGATTGCTATGTTAGTGACACTGTAATGGGCAAAAGTGTTTGAAATTGCACGTATAGAGAGGTGAACTCTGAACTACTGAGTATTTCATATGAAAGGACTCGAATAAGAACAAAACATAAAAGATGGAGCACTAGAAAATCGTCCAAATGAAAATGCAGAGACATAAGGTTGGGGAATTTCTATGGGAAATTCAAACAGGGGTACGCTAGCAAAGTGATTGACTGATTAATTTAAAATCCAGTATCTTGGAAGCTTACAATCATTTTTTAAATATAAAGTTTGACATGCTTATCTCCAAAATCTGGATTTATCTACAAAGGAACAGGGGTGTAAGAATGGAGACAAAACAGCAATTGTGCCACAATATGAGTCAGTGATGTATACTGAGTTACAGGCAGAGTTTCTGATGAGGTTTATTTTTCTATGTCTCCTTTGTTTAAAGTATTATTTTTCATATGTCTGTTGTAATTTATGATTTTTTTTGTTGTTGATGGCGTTTTGTTTATTTATTATTTACTATAGTATCAAAGTATTGTGCTTCCGTGTTCTGTTATGTTTCTTATGCTTTGTGGGTGGAACACCAAGAAATAAGCCCACCCTGATGTCACTGCTGAAGGACCACCCTCTGTGATTATATTCTGTCGCTGGGAGCAGCACCTTCGGTGGTTCATTGACGTTTGGAGTGTGCTGTGCTTACTGTGAGTATTAATTTTTCTGGCTTCTTGGATTATTGATTCTGCTCTTGGATTTTGCTCTTGTTTCACACAATTTATCTCATTCATCTTGGATTTCCTTTTTCAACAAATCCTTTTAATTTACAGTACCTTTCCAATTTTATTCTTCTGTTGGTTTTATAAATACAATCTCCTTTTATAACGATTCTTTGTAGACTTGTTTCTATTTAACAGTTTTCTTTTCCCTTGATTGGCATTTTTGGGGCCTGCACAGGTGAGAAGCCTGCCTGTGGAGGTGGCAGGTCAGGTGGGCCTAAAGTGAGACCTTTCTTAGGCAGGCTGGGGATGACCCTGGGCTGGTCTTTTAGAGGCCTCAGACCATTTTTCTATTTTGTGCACTGCTACATTATAACAGTGATAATAGTCTTAAAAATAAGTATATTATATTTTTATTCTTTACTTGTGTAATCACAGTGTAAGATAGGCTAGATATACCGGCACTGTGAAAGTACTGAAAAACACAATTTCTAAGATGGTATGGTAGCAGCATTTCATTAATTCTTGTGCTGGAAATAAATAGTATTTTTTAAGTACCTCATGCTCAGTTATTAGTGTGTTCGTAACTCCCTCTCCCAGGTCTTCAATGAAATATATAATAATATAAATGTGCTGGACCAACCCGCTGCCTGTACTAATTAGCATAGTGTGGCCAAGAGCAGCATTTGGGGATGGCAAGTGGGGCAACCGCCCCAGGCTCTGTACCAAAGGGGGCCCTGCTTTTGAGGTCCGCGTGTCCCTTTCGAGCAGATTTGTCAACTTATATTCTTCAGTTATATTTTATATAAAGTTCACATGTTATCTTGCAAAAATTTTGCTGAATAAAGTTTATGAAAGTTATTGAAAGTTTATACAGTCCACACATACCGGTGACAGCGTTTGACGTAACTAGGTCCTGCACACCCCTAAGGCTGCCTCTGAGTGCAGCAAGGCAGAGAGGTGCGCCATTGTGTGGGGTTGTTCGTTGTTATTTGCTTCGGTACCATTTTCATAACAGTAGTGAGGGCCAAAAGCTGGTATTTATACTGAGTTTAGTATGATCCAACACTGGTGTCAGGTAACCAGAGTGTACAGTGCCACACTACTCCCCACCAGCAAAGATTTACATTAAATGAGTTTAATTAGTTGTGTTTTATATTTCAAAATTTTTTATTCACACCTTTAACTGTTCCATAGCAATTACATTTACTGTTTTAGCTGGAAGTTATTTTCAGAAAATATTTTCTCCTTGCCATGTATCCCAGTGGATTATTTAACTTTTTTTAAAATGTAAAATTTCATATGCCATTGTATTGAGATTTGAAATCAATTTGAATTAAGTGTGGAGAGATTGATAAATGGAAAAAACAACTGCTTAATCCAATCAGGGGTGTGAGATATCTGATATGCAATTGCCTGTGTAACAAAACAGACAATGGCAAGAGAAAGGTTTGGGGGTCCTTTAAAAAAGGTTGAGTCAGAATCAAAAGATACGTTAATGAAACGGAGCAATCACAAAGGACTGAGTCCAGGAGGGGACTGCTGAGTTGGAAAGGTTGGAGGTTTTTATAGCTGGGAGGAAGGAAGAGGCGAGTCTTTAGAGCTGTAGTAGGAAGTGACATCAGGGTCTGGACTGTTACCAGAAGTACTGTCTGTGGAGGACAGATTAGGCAGGTTTCGTGGTTCTGTAGGGAGAGGAGAAGAGTCGTCAGTTCAGTCTGCCAACTCCCTTATGTGTTTCAGTATGTTCGATTAAGCCCCTTGACTGCCTCCAATGAGCACGTGTCTGACAGCTGTATAAAATGAAAATGTGTATATTTGTAATATGCAGCACTTCTCAGAGGAATGAGGGAGAGTGTTGTGTTACTGTCAGATTTTACCCAAGCAATGCGATGTGTAAGTGCTGAAACGCCATCCTCTCTCTGTGGGTTGGGGGTCTGAGCTCACTTGTGATAGGAATCATCCCTGACTGCTTTTGGAAATGGGGATTTAATGCAACAGAAGAGAAATCAGCATCAGAAAGCTTTATACAGTTCTTAGCTATTGGTGATACTTTTTGAAAAGCAGAGTACAGTAATCCCTCCTCCATCGCGGGGGTTGCGTTCCAGAGCCACCCGCGAAATAAGAAAATCCGCGAAGTAGAAACCATATGTTTATATGGTTATTTTTATATTGTCATGCTTGGGTCACAGATTTGCGCAGAAACACAGGAGGTTGTAGAGAGACAGGAACGTTATTCAAACACTGCAAACAAACATTTGTCTCTTTTTCAAAAGTTTAAACTGTGCTCCATGACAAGACAGAGATGACAGTTCAGTCTCACAATTAAAAGAATGCAAACATATCTTCCTCTTCAAAGGAGCAAACAAATCAATAGTGCTGTTTGGCTTTTAAGTATGCGAAGCACCACGGCACAAAGCTGTTGAAGGCGGCAGCTCACACCCCCTCCGTCAGGAGCAGAGAGAGAGAGAGAGAGAGACAGATAAAAAAATCAATACGTGCCCTTCGTGCTTTTAAGTATGCGAAGCACCGTTCAGCATGTTGTTTCAGGAAGCAGCTGCAGCTGCACAAAAGATAGTAACGTGAAGATAATCTTTCAGCATTTTTAGACGAGCGTCCGTATCGTCTAGGTATGCGAACAGCCCCCCTGCTCACACCCCCCTACGTCAGCGCAAGAGAGAGAGAGAGAAAGTAAGCTGGGTAGCTTCTCAGCCATCTGCCAATAGCGTCCCTTGTATGAAATCAACTGGGCAAACCAACTGAGGAAGCATGTACCAGAAATTAAAAGACCTATTGTCCGCAGAAACCCGCGAAGCAGTGAAAAATCCGCGGTATATATTTAAATATGCTTACATATAAAATCCGCGATGGAGTGAAGCCGCGAAAGGCGAAGCGCGATATAGCGAGGGATTACTGTAAAAAAAAAAAAGACTAATGAGGGCATGTTCTTTATACTAAAAAAGGTGTAAGTAAGCATGAAGTGCGAGTTTTGGTACCTTTAGTACTAGAAAAAAATTTCTTTCTTTTTAAATGTAAAAAGACTACATTGAATAATAAAATTATTAAGGGTTTGAAGCAAATACAGTCGACCCTTGATATACGACCGGCTTGACATGCGAACAACTTGATTTACGACCAAAATTTTTATTTTGATTTACGACCAACATCTTGCGTTACGACCTGAATGCGGTCACGTGTATCCGCTTGCGCGATTGTAAACAAACAGAAACATTCCTATTAATGCGGCACTCATTCAATAAAATGTCAGGTTTGTAAACTCTCTTGGGACCTCCCCCAACTAGAAGACATGCCAAAGTCCAAACTCCGTATGGAAGACTGTTTATCTGTTGCTGGGGCAAAAGCCGGCTTAAAGCTGTGCTGAGTCTCTCAGCCAAAGCAAACAGAAAAGATATCGATGGGTGATATGCATGTGATATCCCTGCCCGGCAAGCTTCCACAGTCGCGGCAATCGCGCTTCAGGACGCACTTCAGCATGCACTTCAGCATGTCATTCCCATTGAGTGGGGAATGGGGGCGTCTAAGAAGAGTTCAGAAACAGTTCCTTGTATCATCGCAAGGGAATGCTGAGAAAAATTCTCGTCAGAATAACTTGTAGGCAGGAGGACATTAAAATTAACGCAAAAGGAGCTATTGAAATGATTGCAAATGCCTGAGCGCAAGTTAAAGAAAGCCTTTAAAAAGCCTTCAGTTTCATTATCATTCTCCTCCCTTCCTGCAGCCCAAAGATGTCAAATTAAATGGTGAGTACAGTATGAAATTGTTGTTTCTGGTAGGCTAGGCACTTATTACTTTTTGGTTAGTACATTAGAAAAATTATTGGTGTTTTGGTAAATTATGCACATTATACAACCCTTTTTTTATTATGAAAAGGTTAAGTAAGTGTTGCAGTGGGAGGTTCGGAACGCATTATGGGTATTTCCATTATTTCTTATGGGAAAAATAGTCTTGACTTACAACCAACTTGAGTTACAACCAGCCCTCGCAAACGAATTGAGTTCGTAAGTCAAGGGTCCACTGTACCTTCTTTTATATAAAATGAGAGAAAAAATTGCTGAAGTCCTTTTGCCATTTTCAGCATTGGCAAAGTAGCACTTAAAGTATAAGTGCTTCCTTACAGAATGTTTTTCTTTCTCAATATTGTTTTCAGATCTCTTTTGCCCAGAGAATATTTGTCTTTTCCATGCAAAGTTGCTGTGCATCAAATAGTAGAAGTCTAAAGGACAGCGATTTTCTGATAAGAACAAATAAAACTGATAATGAGAATAGGTCATTTAGCTCGCAGAATGACCATTCATACTACAAAATTTTCATAGCAATCACAGAATTTTTCAAGACAAACACATTTAAATAGAGAGCTTGACAGAGTCTAGCACTGGCTTTAGTTTTATAGTAATCAGACAATGTGCAGATAATGTGCATTTATAGGCCTCAAGATGCTTTTGAGAATACTTATTTGTTTCATTTCTAGCATGCTCAGCAAAATGAGCAGCCTGCCATTGATAAGATTAACCATCACAACAAACTCTTTATGGAGAAAGGAAACAGCATTTTGTAAATCACTTTGTCTTAGTGATGAAGACATCTTTAGATAAACAGACATATTGAAGCATGAGTCACTACTATCAGGTGTACAGATCTGTCCCGCAAAGCAGATGAACATTTAGCATTTACAATCTAGGCAGACGATGATGCCTTCTCTTTACTTACGTACATGTACATTATACAGCTGCTACACTTTCTAAAAAAAAAAAAAAACACTTCAATGTACTGAGTCACTTGATTGTTCACATTATTGAGCCATCTATTCTTTAATTCAGTCAAGATTTATAGATAGATTGATAGATATGTCAGAGGGGGACACTTTTACATTTTTTTTTGTGCACTGGGTGGTTCCATTAGGCACCACTGTTGGGACTGGGGGGGTGAGAAGTTAAAAGGCTATCTGTACCTATTAGTGGTATTTGCTGTCCTGCAAGGCAATCACTGCTTTGAAGTTTGACCTTAGAGAATGTTTGTATTTACCTGGCTTGGAAATCATTGGTTCCTAATCAGCATATCTGAACTTATTAATGTTTGGTAACCATACATTTTGTTAACTTATGTTTTTATTAATTGTTAAACCCAGGCAATTTAGAGGTGCCATTGATTAGACTGTTTGTCCAGGACTGACAACAGATGGGTGAAGTAAATATAAACTGCTGGCCAGCAGAAGTCAAGAGGGAGAACCCACAGGAAACGCTGCCAAGACACTCGGACAGGGCACAGGGGCTCGCAGGCAGACAAGGGTACCTGGCTGGCACGACGTGAGGCACAAGGACGGCAACATTTACTTCCAGGGAGGAAGAGACAGCTCCACAAGGAGATGCCAGTTGTGGGTCCAGCGAAAGAGGGAAGCCACATGAGAGGACCCAGTAAAGCTGACAGACGAGGAATGAGGCGTGCCTAGGTCCCAGCAACACAAGGAGCCCAGAGTGGAAGAAAAAGGAACAACGAAGAGACGCTGACATGGAGTCAACAATTTGACACAACTTCTGCTGGGGAACAGAGTGCATCCATGAACAATTTAGTGTTGGGGTAACACAGTGCCCAAACTGGACTCTGCACCACTAAAGGTTGTATCCACCAATTCTTGTTTTTATGGACTTTTAGAGTGTGGACTGTGTATTTTCCTTTTACAAAAAAAGGAAATTAATTCCTGATATGTTTAGGTTCTGTTATGTTCGTTTATCTTTTTAATGTACCTTATATTGTCTTGTACAATAGAACTTACTGTTGCTTTTTTCTAAATTACTGTTGTGTCTTTCATTGTGTGTTTACTCACCGCCCAATTTAAAGAAACCTGTGTGCTGTTATTGGTAAATTTCAGGAGTTCCCAGTCTCTTAATAAAACTGGGTGGCGTAGTCGGATATTTTAAGGGTGTCTAAGTTAGATTACCTATAAGTGTGACCAGACACCTGTGACAGATAGATACATAGATAATTTGTGGCTGGACTGGAAAAAGGCCTGTTCTTTCACGATCCCAATGCAATCAGAGCTTGAGTAGTTTTTCATAGAAGAATGGGAAAAAAATCACAGTGTCCATATGTATAAAGCTGATAGACTTGTGCACACAGACACAGGGCCATCATGGTTACCAAAGGTGCATCTACTAAATATTGGCTTGATTTATGCAGTAAGTTATATTTATAATTTAGATCACTTTAATTTAATCACTTTATAGAGATCTGTTTCACACAAAGCCAAATTAAATCCACTGTAATTCAGTTTTGTATAACAATGAAATATGAAAACTTCCAATGTGGAGTGGACAATATTGGTCACCAGAGGGAGCATCCAACCCCTCACACAACCTCACAGACACAAGTCCCATTTAAATAAAGCCAGTTTGTTTATACAAGCACCTTCCACAAAGATCCCAATAGTGCAATAAACACAATTCTCTTTATTTTTTTCCTTCTTTTCTCCTCCTCTGCATCTACCTGGTGAGCTTTGTTCACTTCCACCCAACTCCAACTTGCCTGGATGAGGTCGAGCAGCTTCTTTTACCTAGCACCTGAGAGTACTTCTGGTGCTAGGACATAGCCCAATGGAAGCACTTCCGAATCACACGGAAGTCCCACAAAGCAAGGAAGAGGAATCCCTGTAGCACTCCCTGGTGGTCCCCATGGTACCCAGCAGGTCTGTTCTAGGGAACTACAATATCCATAGTGCCTTGTGGGTATCCGCAGAGGTAACATTGCCCAAGGAAGTTGTCTCGGGGGAGCCTGTAGTCCAGGCAGGTTGTCTCCCCCTGTACTTCCATTATATTGTTCTCCCTGCTGCGTATTATCCCTGGGTCCAACCGAGCTGGGACACCAGTGTACCCTCTCTGGCATTGTCATCTTTGCCCTGTTTCTTATGGTGGTATAGGGCTGTCCTCCCATCCTCTTAAGGAACCATGTTCCATCCTGACTTGGGATGCCTGCTCATGCATGTTGTCCATCACAGGGGTGAATATGTTTTATAGGTACTGTATACACAAACACATGTGTATATATATATATATATATATATATATATTGTCACACACGTGCACATGAGAGGCAACTAAAGGGCCTGAGTAAGGGCAGTTCTGAGTCATACCGGGATGTGGCAGAGTGCACTGACTCTTTTTCTCCCTTTCCTGTGGACCATTCACGGGAGATTCCGCCTGGCCCTCTTGATGTCACTTTCGGGACCGAGCCTATGGAAGGAAACCTTGCCGGCTCCGGCCCCTGTGATGTCATGTCCAGGCTTGAACCAATGGCAGAAGACCTTCATGAGCCCAAACCCTTTGATCTCACACTTCCTGTCTTCCCCTTTAAAAGCCTCCACCTTTTCACTATTCTCTCACTTCTGTTTTGGACTCGGTTTTATGCACATCAGTGCTGTGTACACTTTGCGACTTTGCAGCCAGGAAACCAAATACACGGGTGGCTACCCCAAACCTTTCTATGACTCCGAGTCGAGTTTGTGACATTGGTGTAGTCAGCAGTATGGAGAAGTCCTGGAAAAGAAGGGGACAGGACCTGCAATGCACCCAGGTGGGAGTGTACCGGGGCCGAGTTTTCAGGTGGGGAGGGTGTTCCTTGGTTCGGCGAGACCCAGTACGGGCTCCGCTCCCGGCACGCTTAACTAGGCAGCCTAGAGAAGCCAGGGAGTATGCAGGAGGGGCTCACAGAGTTGGGCTGCTCCGGTGGGGGGAGGCAAAAGGGGCTTATTATGCTCTCTTGGAGGAGAGTGCCCGCCTCCCTGTGAGACCAGACCGCCGATTGCCACATAGGGGTGCCCCAGACTGGCAGGTGAGTAAGGTAAGAAACTGGAGGTTGGACCCAGAGCGGCCGATCCTCAAACAAGCCTGGTTTTTCTGGGCAATGGTAGGGTAATAGTTAAGGCCGCATGAGAACAAGCCCTACCAAGTAATAGAGCAGGTAGTCTGCTATCTGCTCCTGAAAGCGCTTCCCTGTGGCTTCACCCAGCCGGTCTGGGGTAAGCAGTTTAAGAACCTGACAGAGCTCATAGAGCTTCTGGAGACACAAAGGACGGCCTCACAAATCTGAGGGAGCAGAACCATTCCTTTGTCGAACTCAGCCGGAGTACGTCCCAAGACCTAGCCCCCCGAATACAACCCGGAGTTTGTGCCGACGTCCCCAGAGTCTTGGGCGCGCAAACTGCTTGGAAGCGAGGAGGGGTGCAGGTAGAGGGGGAGGGGGGTTTGGTGTGCTCTGACTAACCTGTTCACACGCCATACAGGCGTGGTGATCATAAACGGGTACAAGACCACAGTCTTATTCGACTCCGATAGCAACATTACCATTGTTGCCCACTGGTTTGTGCTGCCGCAACAGTGGTTAAGGATTAAGACCAGTATAGCCTGTGTCCACGGAGAAACCCGCTGGTACAGCTGGTACAGCTCCACCGCTTTTATCACCAGTTATGGAGGATCGGTACGGAAACTAACCGTGGCCGTCCTTCCGCAACCACCATATATGGTGATACTGGGGTGGGACTGGTCTAAAATTAAAAGCGGTGATACACATACCACTCCTGGGTTAAACTTAGGCCTAGTTATAGGCGGGGATGAGCGTAACCAGCCGGCAGAGAGAGATGAAGCAGCCTCCCTAAGTGACGTGGCAACTCCCGGACCATCGCGTGCTGATACATCATCCACCAGTGCCGAGACAGAACGGGAGGAAACCACGCCCCTTGAGGTTGGTTCTGACCCTCTCTCTCTTTTGCGGTTTCAATTTAAAGAGACACCGGCTTCTTTTAAAAGGGAGCAGTGAAATGACGATTCCCTGAAGTTTGCCAAAAATGCAGTGGTCCTGGTCAATGGCCAGCATACTAACCAGTCAATGCCACAGGGTCCTCACTTTGTGTTAGAAAACGACCTTCTGTATCGCATAGCAGAGCATGATAGGCAGGAGAGAAGGCTACTGCTAATGTTGCGGACCTTCCGGTGGCAGGTCTGTGAGTTAGCACGCACCCACCTCCTAGGTGGCCATTTGGGCACAGAGAAAACCCTGGAGCGGATCAAGCTCCTCTTCTATTGGCCGGGAATCAATGAGGAGGTTCATCGCTTTGCACTTCCTGCCTGGACTGTCAATTGCGACAAATTTCTAGGAAGGACCGTGCTCCTCTCATTCCTGTTCCCCTGATTGATGTTCCCTTCCACAGAATTGGGGTCAATTTAGTCGGATCTCTAGAGCCCTCAGCCCGAGGACACAAGTACCTTTTTGTCCTTGTGGATTATGATACCAAATACCCCGAAGCTGTTCTGTTGTGCTCAGCTACTGCTAAAGCCATTGCACGGGAATTGCTACAGGGCTTTGTGTGTTGCGGCATTCCTAAGGAAGTTCTGACGGACCAAGGGACGCCCTTTACCTCAGAGACGTTCAAGGAGACTGCCAAGTTACTTAAAATAAAGCATCTAAAGACAGCGGTATATCATTCTCAAACCGACGGTTTGTTAGAGAGGTTCAATCAGACTCTCAAACAAATGCTTCGTAAGGTGATCAGTGATGATGGAAGGAACTGGGATCAGCTCCTCTCCCTCGTCCTTTTTGCCTACTGGGAAGTCCCACAAGCCTCCACGGGGTTCTCTCCTTTTGAAGAATTATTGTATGGGCGACAGCCCCGGGGCATATTAGATATCCTAAAAGAAGGATGGGAAGAAGAGGCTCTTCCCTCTACAAACATACTGGAGTATATTGTGCAATTACACGATAGATTTGGTAAGATTACGGCCCCTCCTTAAAAGTCACATGGAAGAGGCCCAAGCAGCACAGGTCCGATATTATGACTGTGGCACATCTCTCTGGGAGTTCTGCCCGGGAGATTCGGTCATGGTCCTAGTACCTACCTCCCACTATAAGTTGCTTGCCCATAGGCAAGGTCCCTACAAAGTTAAGGAGAGGAAAGGACTCATCGACTATTTGGTGAGTCAACCCAACCGTCGGCCGAAGGAGCGGGTTTATCATGTAAATCTGCTGAAACTGTGGAAGGACAGGGATCCTGATCCCTCCCCCGGTCAGCCCCACTCACTCTTTGCTCACATGGCTAGCCTTAACTTCGGTGCGGATTTAAGTCCCAGACAACGATGGGAGCTGGAAACAGTTATCCTGTCTGTCCTGGAGGTAATGAGTGAAAACCCTGGAAGGACCTCTCTGGTTGAGCACGACATTGTGACAGAGCCCGTGGTTATAGTCAGAGAACGTCCATATCGTCTTCCCGAGGCAAAAAGGGCTGAAGTGGAGCTTGAGATCAAACACATGCTGGAACTAGGTGTAATCGAGGAAAGTCATAGTCCCTGGTCCAGTACCATTGTATTGGTCACTAAGCCTGATGGGAGTTGGAGGTTTTGCAATGACTTCCATTGGCTTAATCAAGTCTCTCAATTTGATGCTTATCCAATGCCACGAGTGGATGACCTCCTCGAGAGGCATGGATAGGCTCAATATCTGACCACCCTGGACATGACAAAGGGGTACTGGCAGGATATTTTAATGGACTTCATGAAGGTTAAGACCGCGTTTAGCACCCCTAGCGGACACTGACAGTATCGTGTCCATCCATTTGAGTTACACGGGGCTCCAGCAACCTTCCAGCATCTGGTGGACAAAGTGATCAGGCCTCATAACTCATACAGTGCTGCTTACCTGGATGATGTGGTCATCTATTCCAGCACATGGATGGAACACCTACAGCAGGTAAAAGCGGTATTGCGGACACTTGGTGAGGCCGGGCTTCAGATTAATCCCAAGAAATGGTTCTTTGGATTGAGTGAAGCCAAGTATTTAGGCTATCTGGTGGGTCGGGGTACCTTGAAGCCACAGTGCTCCAAAGTAGATGCCATTTTGAAATGGCCCCATCCACAAACTAAGTGACAGGTCAAAGCCTTTCTCGGGTTAGCGGGGTACTACCACCGGTTTGTGCCCTGGTTCTCGGAGAGAGCTGCGCCCTTGACTGATTTGACAAAGAAGAGGGCCCCAAATATTGTGGTATGGACTGAAAAGACAGGTGCTGCATTTAGTGACTTGAAGCAGGCCCTTACATCTGCACCTATTTTGAAAGCACCTAACTTTTCTTTACCTTTCATCCTCCAGACGGACGCTTCGGACACAGGCCTGGGGGCCGTGCTGAGCCAAAGTGTCAATGGTGTGGAACACCCCATCATGTTCCTGAGCTGGAAACTGTAGGACCGGGAGACCAGGTATGCGACGGTGGAGAGAGAGGCTTTGGCGATTAAATGGACGATTACTTAGCTGAGGTACTACCTGTTGGGCCAGGAATTCACCCTTGTCACGGACCATGCACCTTTACAGTGGATGGCCCTACACAAGGAGTCGAATCCGCGGGACATCCGGTGGTTTCTTGACCTCCAGCCATACAAGTTTTCTCTCATTCATCATTGGGGCACTCTTCAAGCCAACACTGATGCTCTTTCTCAGGTTCACGACCTCTTGGTCAGACCTCGATGGGTCTGGGCTGGGGGGGTGGGAGCATTGTCACACACATGCGCATGGGAGGTAGCTAAAGGGCTTGAGTAAGGGCAGTTCCGAGTCATACTGGGATGTGGCAGAATGCACTCTTTTTCTCCCTTTCCTGTAGACTATTCACGGGAGATTCCACCTGGCCCTATTGACGTCACTTCTGGGACCGAGCCTACGGAAGGACACTTTACAACTTATATATACAGAGAGAGAGAGAGTATTAAAGGACAAAATAAGATGAAAAAGAGTTGCCACCCCAAACCCAACTCAGCAGTTTTGCAGACAGAAATTCCTTGTTGATTGAGGGAGGTCAAAAAAGAATAGCCAGATTAGTTCGAGTTGACAGAAAAGCTACAGTAACTTAAATAATAACTCTCTACAACTATGGTGAGCAGAAAAGCATCTCAGGATGCATGACACATTCAACCTTGAGATAGATGAGCCACAACAGCCGAAGGCCATGTTGGATTCCACTCTTGTGAGACGAGGACTGAAGACTGAGGGTGCTGTTGACACAGGCTCACCAAAACTAGACAGCTGAAGATTAGGAAAAAATAGCCCAGTCTGATGAATCTCTATTTCTGTTGAGGATCATAGATGGTATGGTTAGAAATTGATGCCAGCAGAATGAATCCATGCACCCAACAAGCCTTGTATCAACAGTTCAGGCTGGTTGTGGTGATGGTGTAATGGTGTGGGCAATGTTTTCCTGGCACACTTTGGGCCCATTAATACCAATCAGTTATCATTGGATAGCCACAGCCTATTTGAGAATTGTTGCTGACAATGTGCATCCCTTCATGGCCACAATTTATTTATCATCTAATGGCTAATGTCTGGCTTGATAATTCACCCTAGAACTAAGCAAAAGTCATCTCAAACTGGTCTTATGAACAAGAGAATGAGTTCAGTGTTCTTCAGTGGCCTTTTCAATCACTGGATCTGAATCCAAATGGAACACCTTTGGGATGTGATAGAATGGCAGATTCACAGCACGAATGTACAGCTGACAAATCTGCAGAAATATTGTGAAGCAATCATATCAACATGGACCAAAATTTCAAAGGAATGTTTCCAACATCTTATGGAATCCATGCCACAAAAGAATTGAGGCAGTTTTGAGAGAAAACGTGTACTGGTCTCTTTCAAGAATTTGGTGAGAAAATGAGAATAACAATATGGTAATTAGTGATGGAAAAAGAGTTTAATTAAAACCAGGACATTCTGCCATTGTCTCTGTTTACAGATAATCTGTAACCATTACTTCGGCATCCTAGCCTGTCTTTTAGCAAAAATTGCTCAGTATTAACCTGCAACCTAATATCTCTTTTGGTTAAAGAAGCAGGCAGGGAAGGGGTGACATGCTTGAAGACTTCAGATGACAACATGATGTAAAAGTGTGTTAACCATTCTCTATGGTTTTGTTATATTGAAATGAATTAAATGTAACAACAGGGAAAACCGACTGACTTGTTTAATGAAACTGTCGACTCCATGTCGACTTTCTGCTCTCCTTCTGTTACTACTGGCATAGACCTTCTTCTACATTATAATTGACTGGAAAAAATTTCTTTGAAAACAGATGGGTGGTTCTTTCAAAGAACTGTCACACATGCGAATGTCTTTAACAGTTGCAAGGAACATCCAACATTGGATATCCTTGCAAATCATTTGGCAGCCATTGCTCTTCTCAAACCGATGAGTAGTGGAGTACCCCACCTTAAATTGTTCAGTACACTCAGTATTATCTGATGATGATGTTTTCTATCTGTTTTAAAGAGTCTAAACTGCTGCTAATATTCACTATAGCAACTCCTTTTCAGGATATAAGTAGACCAGGCAGAAATTCCATTGCGACTCTGTAAGCACTTAAATGTCTGCTCCCTCATCCACTGCACAATGCAGTAAATCCAGCCTACGCTACTTTCTATTTTTGTACTCTGTGTGAAGGCAATTTTCTCTAAGAAACACACAGTACTTTCTTTCCTTAGTGAAGTTTTCTAAAAGACAAATATACCATGGATGATTTTGTTAGCTAGAAGCAAGTAGATGAGACTGCATAAACTAAGATGGATCATGCCGTCCATCTGTTTTATTAATCCAGTTTGCCTGATGCAGAATGAAGTGCTGTTCGCATTTAACCCCCATTCAAGGTAGGCACCAACTCCGGATAGGACAGCCTACAAATCACAGAACACACTCAGGCATTTACTTATTCTCACATGGCTTGGCCAGATTATAGTTGCCAGGTATTCTAATACAAGTTTTTGGGGATGTTGGGAAATTAAAGTAACTGTTAAAAACCCCACCCTTGCAGGAAATGGGGGTCAATGCAGAACCAGGCTCAACCCTGAATGAGATGCCAAGGCATCTCCCATGTGTACTTACCAAGGGGTCAGTTTAGTCACCAGTAAGCTTAACATGAAAATACGTAAGTCTTTCACATGTGGAAGAACACACAATCACCTAGAGAAACATTGATGAACACAGTGAAAGTATGTAAACTTCACGTGTTCATGAAACACTCATGCCAGAGCATTGACAATGGGCTGTCCTGAGTAATGGCGGATCAATTTCATTTTGATTCTTTATTGCCCAGCACCTACACTGTTTTCTTTTCTGGGTGAGACTCAGTTAGATTGTCTCTTGTCTCAAAGAATCATGGGGCGCTGGGAATAAATGTTCACCTAAGCCAGCTGCCCAGTGAATTTTCTGGGAAAAATTCAATGAACACATTCACCAGCAAATTCACTGCAAAAAATGTTTTGCCAAATTATGCCGATCAATAATTCATCTACTTTCATGCTTGTTAATTGAATATGCTAGGTGATTTATTATAACACTTTGTCAGAAAAAAAAGATTAATCCTAGGTCTATAAAATGGATCAGTTCCTTGGATCAGGATTCAATTCAAGACTGTCCACTTTCTTTAGGTGAATAAGCACATTTTTCTTGTGTCCAGTTGGATTTTCTATGTAAATTTCAGCTTCTTCCCACATCCCAACAACTTGTAGGTTGTACTTGCTGATAACTTATCTGTCCATTTTTGTTGTTTATCAACGTCATGCGTACTTTATGATAAAATGCCTAGTTCCTGCCTTAAACCCCATGCTGCCGTGAGGTAAATTGATTAAAAAAATGGACAATGTCAGTTTTTTTTTAACATTGCCCCTACTTCAAGAGTAGCCTACATTGAAGCTTTTGAAATACCAGCCACTGTCATCGGCATCACAAAGGCGTTGATTAACAATGCTCTGCTCTGAATAGACGAAAGTACTTTTCAGAAATTGCAGAATGTAACAACTGTGAGCCTTAAATGAGTTTCACAAAAAATGTGTTTACGATAGTCTTGTATGGCCATTAGCTTCAGTTCTTTTGCACTTTTATTGATGAGGCCATTTTGATACACCAAATGATATCTCAATAACAGTTTAAAATACCGAGGCAGAAGAGCCCACCAGAGACATTTTGTCTGGTTCATATCAATGATAAAACATAATATTCACAGAAAATGATCTCCTGGGAATGGCATCACAGAAAAAAATAAGAGTTTTGAGTTATATTTTCGAAAAATGCTTAGGTATAAAATGCACATATTTGAAAATAACTTCAAGCATATTATATTATACTGGGGACAAAACATAATCTAATCTCATCATGCATCGTACTGTGTGTTAGCATATTTCCTTTCTACTGAAGTATAACAGACAGTAATTGTTTCAGGTGGATAATAATTTCAGAGTAGGAGTGCTGATCGGAGGGCTACCAGGCATTGGATACCCCAAGCAAACCTAGTAAGGTAAATCGTTTCCATGTGTGCTGTAAAATTGATTGTTTTGACTTATAATAATTTCTATTGTAGTTTTGCCTTGTTTATATTTAGTAGATTTCAATCGTAACGTGCTAACACTAAACTATCTATACTAAGAATGGGTTGTTAATTTTAATCTTAATTATTAAATATTCTAAATTTACAGCACAACACTCTGCATATTGATATTTAAGTCTCTTCCACTCCTGCCTGGATCAATTTTCTTTTCTTTTCTATGATGTGTCTTGACAAAGTATCAAGAGACTGCAAGTTCAAAGGGCAGCCCAGTCTGGACCGAGTGCTTTGATCACTTTACAGCTCTGATCCATTGGATTCCTGTCAGACGCTCAGCTGGCCAAACTGGCAGACGCAGCACTCCAGAGCAACTGTCTGTGCTGCTTATCCTGTATAAAGCCCTGAGGCAAACCGCAGTCTTCTGACAGCGATCTTCATCTTGTCCCAAAGCCTGACAAGTCTTGGGGAACTTTCATTTATTTGGAAATCTGGAAATCTCTTCCTAATCTTTTTGTCTGGCTCCTTTTATTGTAAATTGGAACTGAAGTTGAAAACTTAACTTTTTTTTTTTTTTTTTTGCATTCTGAAGTTCTTTTTCTCATATCTTCTCTCTGAAATTCACTCTTCATGGCCTGAATATGTTTTTATTGCGTTTCGGTGTTCTGTCAATGCTTGTTTCAAATGGTGTATTTGCCTTCTTGTGATGCCAGGTCCTTTCTGAATTCATTACATTTAATTACATCCATTAATTGTACTGTTAATTATAATTCTATTAATGAGTTTTACTCAGATATCGTAATAAAATATTGTTTGGCTAAAATAATACCTTGTTATTTCACATGCTGTTTATGGAACTCTATAAAATAAAGATGGATTCATTGACTAGTTACAAATATATAAATTTAGTTTCAGCTATTATGAAATGCATTCATTAATGATTGGACCCACTCATACCTGTTCAAAATTGCAAGGACTGGAGCCAACAGCATTAGGTGCAAGGCGTGGAGCGTTCTAAACAACAATCACTCACACAGGGCCACTTAGAATCACTAATTAATCTAACCAGCATGCCTTTGGGATGTAGGAGGAACACAGAACTACTGGAAGGACATGAGGAGTAGACAGGTTGGGCTGCAATTCAGTTCCAGTCTCCTGAAGTCACGGGGCATAAACATTAACTGCTGAGCAACTGTCTGGAGCTACTCTACTGCACATACAATAAAACGGTTGAATGAACATAATGATGTTTTGCAAAAATATAGTCATAATTTGGATTAGCTCATGGTATGGAGTGGGGGACGTTTCTCTATGGTTGAGCCCATGACTGGTATCTGATTCTGTTAATTAGAATGTCATTGGGATGTTGTCTATGAAGCAGGCATGTCAAATGTACCACTATGAAATGAATTGTGTGAGTGTAGCTAATATTGTGCTATTTGTTACCTGTACTTTATATTGGATGCATTATCCTGATTTCTATAACTACCACACTGTACAACGACAGATTTTTATCTCTTAAATTGTTGACAGTAATGAAGTTTTGTACTTTGTTTACAGCACTTAACTCACATGAGTGTTGTGTGTCTAAGTGCAGCTCATGTTATACTTCTGTGAATTTTTTGTTTGATAGTCTGACATCTGTTGCATTTTCATTATGTGAAGGCACTTTATTCTTCATTTTTCTTCTCATTCGTTGTTTCATGTACTTTATAACATGTACAGTGAATTCCAGTCTCTAATTGGTTAGCACATGAAGCCTCCAGTGACAAACCTAAGACTGACTGTGGAATGCTTTGGGCTTGAAGTATGCTGTCCTGCCTTCAGAAGCGGTACGCTTTGCACTCAGTATTTCTGAGCAATGGAAATGATGCTGGTTATAACAAAGAGATATCAATACATTTATTGTCACACAGTGTATTTAAAATACAGCAGGGGAGAGCACAAATGCCTTGTTTAACCAAACACAGTCTTATCTTCTAGAATTTTACAGCGAGCCATGAAGCAGCTCCAAGCAGCGTGTCTCTTTGTTTAGCAGGAGCTGTCAAAATTCTCAAGTGCATTGTGGCAATAGTGCCACACAAATATGACAAACTTTCCTTTTGGTTCAGAATCTGACCATTATAATTTTTGCATGCTGTGTTTTTCCTCCCCATACAATTCTGTAGTTTTTATTCTTAGAAGACTCATTTCATGTATCCTATCTTTTGTGATTTGGAGACACAAACATGGCGAAAAGCGGTCTGTGGCCTCCACATGCTCCATAAAAAGCAGACCAGAATCTTTGAAGGCCTATCCAGAATGAGCTCGCTTCATAACGCTTGCCCCTGACAACTACCTGCTGGCTTCCAGGGAAGCTGAATTTCAAAGTTAAAAAAAAACTTAAAAATCTGAGAAATTATAAAAATACGTCAATAGAGGGAAAACCAGAAAATATCAAAAGAAAACAATACTTAAAGAACTCCAACAAACAACTCTCAACAACAGCCTGAGGGAAACTGTCTGATCCACCACAATTTAAAGGTGAAGTGCGGTCACTCAGGTGTGACATATGGATGGACCCACCTCTTGGGGTTCCACCCACAAAAGAAAAGAAGTGGATACAAATTTAAAGGGTCAGTACATAATTACAGGATAATAACCAAAACCAACACTAATCACAACAATACATGGAAAATAATTATTCAAATTTAACAAAAACAACAAGGCATAAAATATACATTAACACAATGTGACATAAGAAGTGGATATTCTCTGATGAGCTCAGGCCCTGAATTAAATCAAGTGGGTTTAGGAAAGTACATATGTAACTGTCTCAGAAAAAAGTGATAGACACATATTTTACAGGTTAAATTGTATGTATATGTTATTATTAAACATTAAAAAATATGAAAATCCCATAGGTATATGGTGCTTTCGTCTCTTTAGTACAGCAACACACAGCCTAAAAAAATAATTGTCACATAGGCTTTGACTGTCCAGCATTTGTCCAACCAAGACATGCAGTTTTCCTTCCAGAACATTTGTGCAAACATCTAAAAACCCAGCTGACTGATTCACATGCATTGAGTCCTGTTGAGGTAAAACTTAAAGGAATAATAATAAACCAAAGTAATATTGCCAAACTGTGATTAGTGCATTTCAGAAACTTTTCAGTGAGTATGCACAATTCTCTTTATTCTGTGAAATGGATAGTGTTGATTGGCAAAATTTTCCAAATCATTTTCTACAGTGAATATGCAGTATTTTCTGGTGACCCTGTTCGCCATGTGTATGGTTTAGAGCAACAAATTTTTTTTCCAAGAAACCCATGATGCTTTGCGAGGCCAGCATGACATCACAGAACTGCAGCAGCCATGCTCAGAACTTTCACACATGTTTACTGTAAGATCTGCTTTACTCGTGCATGATGTCATGACTATATCCAGCCAGATTTAAACTTAAAATGTGTTTAAAAAATAAAACAAAAAAGTTCCAGTATTTTCATTTGAGGGGTACATTAGCTGACCATAAAGAGAATATTATCAGTACTGTGCGTGCACTGTACATTCAGCCCATCAACATAAATTTATTGATTTCTGAAATGCTGGACACGGATTATTTCTGCCAGGGGAAGGAAAAATGTGATTGTCTGAATATTTGCTTCTTGAAATATATTTTGTAGATGTTTCCGCCAGTGGCAACTGAGTACTTATGAAGAGCAAATATATGCGTGTGCTGATAGAGTTCAATGGACTGTTACTGTTAAAGACTACAAAATCTTTAACAGTAACCTGATTAAGGGTTTACAGGGCCACATAATTGGATTATTTGTGGAGAAATCTACCTTTGTTAATTGAGTTTCTCAAACTCCAATAATTCAATTGCTCTAATCAGAATAAGAGTTTACTTGGTATTTTAGAAATCCAGTTTTTGTGAATAAGTGGTTCATTGAAACGCATGTACTGTAAAATGTGCTAATTGAGACCTTGTGAAATACTAATAATAATGAAAAATTCATTACTATTTACAAGGCATTTGTACCTCCTTATGGAAGAGAGAGTATCTGCTCAAATAAATCTTAAAAAAACAAAGATGTTATAGCAATGGAGCGAGCAAGTCCCACACTACAGCTTTGTGGCACGGCCAATGTGTGCTCCAAGACTGGACTTCCTTGAGCACAATGATGTATATATATATATATATTTATTGTCACACACGTGCAAGTAGGAGGCAGGCTAAAGGGCTTGAGTAATGGTAATACCATATCAGACCAGGGGGTGGCAGTTCCTTGCAGACCGTTCCCAGGAAATCCCATCAGGTCCCGGCGCCATTGATAATGTCACTTCCGGTGCCTTTGGTGACATCACTTCTGGTCCAGGTCCCTTTGATGACGTCACTTCTGGTCATGATGACGTCACTTCTGTTGCAGCCCCCCGATGATGTCACTTCCTCTCCAGCCTTTAAAGCTGCCATCTCACCTACAGTTTGGCAGTTCTGTTTTGGACTCAGTCTTGTGAACATCTGAATTATTTTCAAACTTTTGCAGCCAGCATATAATATACGGGTGGCTGCCCCAAACCTTTATAATGTCTGGAGTGTATTCCTTGTCACAATATACAGTAATCCCTCGCTACTTCGCGGTTCACTTGTCGCGGATTCACGACTTCGCGGGTTTTTATATACAAGTGATTGCCCGCCTATTGCGGAAGTTATGTTCCAGACCCATCAGCAACAGGAGAAAATCCGCGATATAGAAAGACCATATAAATAAACATTTTATAGTTTAAGCCTTAAAATACCCATCCCACATGCTTTAAACACATGTAAACTTATAAAACACACTTTGTTAACACATATGATATGTGGATGTCGGGCTAAGGATATGAGTAACATTTCACTATTATAAAACATTTTAACTTCACGCAAGACAAGACAGTGAGACAGGAAAATTGGTGATGTACAAGCTTTTAAATTATTGACATGCAGAGCGACAAGCAGCACAAAGCCAGCACAAAGTCCACTTCTCCTTAGCGTTCATTCAGCTCCCCACCCCCTTGACACTGCGAAGTGGCAGGAGCGTACTGCGCCTCAGGGGAGGAGGGGGGTTTGAGCGAACGTGCCTTCAGCCCTCACACACCCCCACTCCTCCTCCTTCCGAACGCGCAGAACGACAAGCAGGCATTTTGGCAGAAGCAGCACAAAGTCCATTTCTGCTGAGCGTGAGTTTAGCTGCCCCCCTTCACAAAGCGAGTGCAGACACATCGACGTCTGATCGCTGCGTGCAGTGTTGGTCTGCAGTGTTTAAGAATGTAGAAAGTGTTTAAGAGCATAGGAAGTGTTTATAAGAGTGTGGGAAAGGTTAACAAGAGAGTGAGAAAGGTTTATAAGAGTGTGGGAAGGGTTTATAAAGCCTTAAAATATGTATAAATAAAAAAATAAAGATAAGTCGCTACTTCGCGGATTTTCACCTATCGCGGGGGTTTCTGGAACGTAACCCCTGCGATAGGTGAGGGATGACTGTATATCTCTCTATTATAAAAAGAAAACCTGTCCCCTGTCCTGATAGTCTACGATACGTGACCTTCTCGAAAGATAATTTAAAGACCCGCGAGACGAAAGAGACCTGCCACAGTGCGTCTCATGGGAACATAGAACGAGAGTCTTGCAAGACACACCCTACTTACAAGCAATATCAAAAAAAAAAAAACAAATCAGTAGTGTAAAGGCAGTCATGCAGCACACACAGCTCCAGGGCTCTCAGCCTGGAACAAGTGGAATTGAAAAAAAAGCACATCCAATCCGGCTCAGAATTAAAAGACAATGAATAAAAGAAAGTAGAACTTCATAAAGGCGTTTACAAACGTTGATGCTAAACACATGCAGAGCAGGTTAGAGACTATAAAACCACTGAAATTAGAATGGCTCAAAAAAAAAAAAAAACGTCTCTATACACATGTGGAGAAAGCTGCAACAGCAGCTACCCCAACCGAACGTGAACAGCGTTATACATCCTGCAAGAAAGAATTCAACGACGCCCGTGGCCAGAAATAAAAGACAGGTATGCTTTTACAACGTCACGTGAGACCAGGCAGTGAGCCATCATTTAAAATAAGTCAACAGACCTCTAAGCTAGCAGTTGTTGGATTGCTTTTGGCAGGCAAGCATCATGTGCTCAGAGCTCTTAAAACAACGACATGCGACAGGCAGAAGAGGCAGCTAGCAAGCAGCAAAAAGACAGCAAATGATCCAAAGGCATATCCTTAGCGTACGTTCAGCTGCAACACCCTTCACAACACGAGCAGTATTATACGTCTGGAAAGAAAGAGATGTAACCTTGCGTGAGGCAGGAAATAAAGAAACAAGTATTGTTTTTACGAAAGTTTTTAAAGTAAAAGTGAATATAATGCATATGTAACAATTCACAAGCAAATAACAATCTCTTTAAATTGTAGATTGCCTGCCTAAGGTAAAGTCATCCCTGATGAATGGGGACGTGACAATGAGGGGTCCTTTCATCGGATTAGCGCTATTACAGATGTGGAATGGCAAAATGGGGGAGGCAGCTTGATGAATGAGGTCTCCAGGACTTAAAACAAATCCAAATCATATTATGTGATATCATCTAATGTGAAATTCTACTCCGTACTTCTAGAATTTTTATTTTTATACTGTATTGAGGATTTATTCTGTTCTATGTATTGTACTGTACGGCTCAGAATTAAAAGACAATGTGTAAAATGACAAAGTAGAACTTCATAAAGACGTTTACAAACGTTGGCGCTAAACACATGCAGAACAGGTTAGAGACTATGAAACCAGTGAAATTAGAAAGGCTTAAAAAAAAAAAAAAACGGCGCTATACACATGTGGAGAAAGTTAAACGATATGAAAGTAGGAAAATTAGAAAATATAAAAAAAAGAAAGTAAAGATCGCAGTAGCGCAAACAAACAAACTGCCTCATTTAACTATGCACCAGTCTAACTTTGATTTTGCACAATAATTACTACACTATTGCGCCTTAACACTTAATTCTACTTTATTCACATAATTATACTTATTTATTATGTTCTACTATACTGTTATCTTTCATTCTATGACTTTTTGTAATTCTAACTGATATTCTTCTAACTTTGCACAGTTTTTGATAAGTGCATCAGGATGCATTTCACTGCGTGTTGTCCTGTATAACTATGCATGTGACAAATAAAGAATCTTGAGAATTTCAAAAATGGAGTTTACCGTACATGCATTTATTGGTTACTTTGTTAGTGTATATATATTTATCTGTCTGCTTATTTAAAAAGCTACATTTACCCCAGGAGTCAAAAACGTTCTGTCCAGCGCTTGTACAAAAACCTAGACAAAAGCTTGGGTATCACCTTGGTAACCCCATGAACTTTTGGAACTGTGAGAGGAAAATAGCACGACTTTACAGACAGGAGTCCAATGCAGAACTCGACTTACTTTTTTACTTTGTAAAAAAAAAATTATTAACTGCTGATGATATAGATCGTTTTGTCTGTGCTGAAATTCCAAACAGAGAAACCTGTCCTGACCTCATTAAAAAGATTCAGCATATTGGGACTGGCAAGATTACAAATATTGTTTTTACAGAAGTTCTGAAATAAAAGAGAAACTAATGAAATAGCAACAATTCAAAGAAAAAAAAATCTTAAAAGTGTGTATCCGGAAAACCAAACACGGGGGTTGGTGAGCGAAGCGAGCAGGGGGCGAAGCCCCTAGTATGTATATATATATATATATATATATATATATATATATATAAATCTTTTTTTCATATATAAATCATTTCATACATTTATACAATTTTTTTTATTTATTGCTAGTTTGTTACCATTTGTTGTACATTGTGGTTATCCTTCCACCTGCATCTTTTGTTGTTTGAGGCATGGTGGCACAATGATTAGCACTGCTTCCTCACAACTTAGATAAGATTATTGGCTGCAATAATTGGCACAGCATCATTGGCAGACACTTCCCTAATCCTTAGCAACACTTAAAAGTCCCTTACACCATTATAATTCACACAGAACAAGTTCAGTTCCCCCTTCCCCCTTGACTTCAATGTATTTCACCGAGTTCAGAGAAGTTCCCGAACATTTTCCAGGATTTCACCGAACTCACAGCAAAGTCAACTCTGTGGTGTTAACTGAACAACAACAACATTTATTCATTTAGCACATTTTCATACAAATCATATACTGTAGCTCAAAGTGCTTTACATGATGAAGAAAGTGAAAAAAGACAAAATAAATAAGAAAATAGAATTAGGGAACACTAATGAACATAGAATAAAAGTAAGGTCCGATGGCCAGGGTGGGCAGAAAAAACAAAAAAAAAACTCCAGACAGCTGGAGAAAAAAATAAAATCTGCAGGGGTTCTGAGGCCACGAGACCGCACAGCCCCCTCTAGGCATTCTACCTAACATAAATGAACTCAATCAGTCCTCATTGTATTCAATGCTTACATCACGGTGCTTTGATCAGGTAGATCGCCACCACAGAAAAATGGAAAAAGAATAGAAGAGAAAGTAGGGGTTAGTACAGATTACGGAGTCATCAGGAATGATATTGATAATTAAATGCATATACTGAATATCAGGATTAAACTAAAATGAAGCTATAAGAAAGCCATGTTAAAATAATGCGTTTTTAGTAATTTTTTGAAGTGCTCCACTGTATTAGCCTGGCGAATTCCTATTGACAAGCTATTCCAGATTTTAGGTGCATAACAGCAGAAGGCCACCTCACCACTTCTTTTAAGTTTAGCTGTTGGAATAATAAGCAGACACTCATTTGAAGATCTAAGGTTATGATGTGGAGTGTAAGGTGTAAGATATTCCAAAATATAAGATGGAGTGAGATTATTTAAGGCTTTGTAAACCATAAGCAGTATTTTAAAGTCAATTCTAAATGGCACAGGTAACCAATATAGTGACATCAAAACTGGAGAGATGCGCTCGGATTTTCACATTCTGCACGAGTTGCAATCGGTTGATGTCTTTTTTGGGTAGTCCTGAGAGGAGTGCTTTACAGTAATCTAGCCGACTGAAGACAAAAGTGTGAACTAATTTCTCAGCATCTTGCAATATTATAAGAGGTCTAACTTTTACTATATTTCTTAGGTGAAAAAATGCTGCCCTAGTAATCTGATTAATATGTGATTTAAAATTTAGGTCAGAGTCAATAGTTACCCCTAAACTCTCATCATTTTGATCAACTTATCACTAGTAATAATAATACAGGTATGCAATCACCACTTCTTTCAGTTGTATTTATTTTTAGCACTTTGTCAATGTGATGTTGTGTTCTAATCTTCTTTGTTTTGTTAATTGCCTTGTAATGGTACATGACTGTATAAAATATGAAGACTGACATCAGTATGAAAGAATTTACATCCAATATTACAAAACAGGGCCTGGTCTGCATCTATGTGTTGGAGCAGGCTGTGCCTTTAGGGATGTGTTAAACTTTAGGTATCGTATTTATTAGACCACTCCTTGCATGCCATCTATAAAGCCCAAAGCTGCACCTGTGCATGTCAGTTTTAATTTATGAGCACTTTTACCATTCTACAAATTAGATTCACAGATAACTAAATATGCCATTAGCCTTTCGATATTTCTTAAATGCCCTCTTAGGAAATTTAAAATACAATGTGTCCCAGGGGACCTCTAATTGGGCAAAGAATTGGAGACACCAGGCTAACTGTAGTTGAACAAAGGAAAGCAGATGGTTTAAATATCCTGTGTGTTAAAGTCAAAGTGCAAGGAACAGAGTATCAGCAAGAGAACCACTTCCTACAGCTAAGATGTTATTCTAATAATAATCAGCTTCAAGAGAATAAGGAGGCACCATTATTCATCAGCTATGAAAAATTTAGCAGCACGCTCTTTGAGAAATCCATTAGAAATAGTCTGGAAATATGAATAAATATTAAAAAATAATTCACTCAATATAACGTAATGTTTTTATTTTGACAATTTTATTCTGTCCATATCTGAAAAAAAAATTAAGAGTTTGATAAATAGACTCAAGTTCACATCCTGCAAAGAAAAGCGAGATTACAAAAATAAAAATTATAGCAATAGTAGTGCCCCTGATGTCTCTAGAAAACCACAGTTACTCCAAGAAAGTATTATAAAAAGTGTATTAAAAGAATAGTTTATTAAAATCAAAGCAGGAAGAATCAAAGTAATGGGAATGATAAAATAATCTAACCCTACTTTTCCTGCCTTCCTGTACAGGACTCTGCCCTTGCCTGTCCAATAGGGTCCCTTCATTTCCTAGTTCTTCTTTAAATAAATCTGTCCTTCTGGACAAGCGGTACCCTCCTACTTTTAACTGTAGATCTCTAGAATGAAGTAGTTTCAGCTGAGTGCTCCTGTTTTCCTCCTATGTTTCCAAAGGACTACAGGTTGGGTAATTTGGCGACTCTAATTTAGCTCCATGTAGGTGTGTGCACAGGTGTATCCAATGAAATATGTTTAATATGTATTTCATATTTTTCTCATACATATGACAGCAGACACAACATCTGTTGTTCCATCCATGCATCAGTTTTCTAAACCTGCTTCTTTAAGACAGGGTTAGAAGACATTTGGAGTTTATCCCAGCAATCACCAGACACAGGCAGGAACAGTACCTGGACAGGGCATTGGCCTATTGCAGGACAAACACACACATACACACACAAGCACACACATATAGCAAAGCCATTCCACCTATCCTGCATGTCTTTAAACTGTGAGAGGAATCTGGACAACGCAGAGGAAACCTACATGGTCACCCGGAGAACATGAAAATTCCATTCAAACCCTGGTCTCCTTGTTGTGTAGCAACAGCGCAACCTCCGTGTCACACTCTCTCCCACCTTTATTTGATATCTTTGTCTCTTAGTTGTCAGCATAGTTAGCTTTTTTTCAAGTAGGCCCAAGTCCTGGATCATTTCCTGGCTCCCTGATCTTTGTTTTGTCTTCTGTATATTGATTTATGTGGGGTTGCCAGGCTACTTTACACTCTTGGTTTTGATTCCTACCAATTCCTGACCAAGTCGTTTGCTTTCATTCATTATCTCCTGGTCTTTGATCCTTCTCACAAAAATCTTTAGACACTTTAGTATCTCAGAACATCAAGCAGGGGTGATATCTCCCTTGAAAATGTAAGTTCTTTCAGAAGTACAACCAAGAAAGTGTCAACCTGGCATGTGCTTGCCCTTGTGAAGAGAAAGTAAAGTCTTTAAAATGACAGTTTCCCTCCACAAAGAGAAAATGTAATCAAATATTGAACTCTGTTTATCATGTTTGCTTTTTAAAGTTCTTTTTAATGCCAAAAGAAGCCCATTGGAAAAACAAACCCCAACTGCAAAGTGATTTTACTAAGCAGAACCTAAGATGAGCTGTGTAAATATTTTTTTTTATTTTATTAACAGACTTTTAGAAAGTATGCTTACAGATCACAGTGACCCATGAATTCTAAAATATAACATAACACCAGGGCTGGTTCCTTGTTTTCTCTCCAGTGTTGCTAGGATAGGCTCCAGCCCCCTGCAGCTCTGAATGGGGTTATTTGTTTAAAGAGTTTTGAGAAATGTACAGGTATGCTATTTCATATCTATCTATCTATCTATCTATCTATCTATCTATCTATCTATCTATCTATCTATCTATCTATCTATCTATCTATCTATCTTATTGTTGGTAATTTATTGCACATCTCTTGATATAGACTGGACAATTTTTAATACAGCTGGACAACTGAACAAAACTTGAGTGACAAAAAAGTGCTTGTGGCAAAATAAACAAAACAGTCATTAAGACAGACACTGGTTAAAAAAAAAAACAGAAAAGATCAAAAAGTCAACAAACAAAATGAAAATATGAGTCAAAATTTGAAGTCAAAGCATCTGTGGTGTTTAAGTGTCTCTTTCCTAGCAACACTAATCGAAGATTCATTGAGAAGAATTGTGTTCTTTATACAAAAGCTTTATAGGCAGCTTTATACAGATGCCACAATCTTATATATGTTTGCCACAATATCATATTGGGAATGTTAAATTGTCCCTAGTGGGTGATTTTGGTGTGTGGGTGTGTGTGTTTACTCTGTGATGAAGTGGCGCTCCATCCAGGGTTTGTTTCTGGCCTTGTGCCGTATGCTAGCTGGGATAGCCTAAGTCCAAAACCGGCCAACGCAAACTTCAGCACTGATCTCGATTAGGCAAGTTAGAAAATGACATGACATGATGACATCACTTGCAGTGCAGCATTAGGTAATGTCCATGGAAAGCAGCTTGTCGCTGCAGTATAAACAGTATGGTTATGGCAATGTAAAAATGAAAGGAAATAACATTACAAAAACAGACAAGAATTATACTGCTCAAAAAAATAAAGGAACATTTTTTAATCAGAATATAGTATCAAGTCTATGATTGATCTGGTCAGTTAAGTACCAGAGGGAGTTGTTAATCAGTTTCATCTGCTTTGGTGTTAATTAAATTATCAACAGGTGAACTAGAGGGGCAACAATGAGACGACTCCCAAAACAGGAATTGTTTAACAGGTGGAAGCCACTGACATTTTTCCTCCTCATCTTTTCTGTTTTTTCACTAGTTTTGCATTTGGCTACAGTCAGTGTCACTACTGGTTGCATGAGGTGACACCTGGACCCTACAGAGGTTGCACAGGTAGTCCAACTCCTCCAGGATGGCACATCAATACGTGCCATTGCCAGAAGGTTGGCTGTGTTTCCCAGCACATCCTCAAGGGCATGGAGGAGATTCCAGGAGACAGGCAGTTACTATAGGAGAGCTGGACAGGGCCGTAGAAGGTCCTTAACCCATCAGCAGGGCCGGTATCTGCTTCTTTGGGCAAAGAGGAACAGGATGAGCACTGCCAGAGCCCTACAAAATGACCTCCATCAGGCCACTGGTGTGAATGTCTCTGACCAGACAATCAGAAACAGACTTCATGAGGGTGGCCTGAGGGCCAGACATCCTCTAGTGGACCCTGTGCTCACTGCCTGGCACCATGGAGCTCGATTGACATTTGCCATAGAATACCAGAATTGGCAGTTCCACCACTGGCGCCCTGTGCTTTTCACAGATGAGAGCAGGTTCACCCTGAGCACATGTGACAGACATGAAAGGGTCTGGAGAAGCCATGGAGAACGTTATGCTGCCTGTAACATCATTCAGCATGACCAGTTTGGTGGTGGGTCAGTGATGGTCTGGGGAGGCATATCCATGGAGGGAAGCACAGACCTGTACAGGCTAGACAATGGCACCTTGACTGACATTAGGTATCAGGATGAAAGCCTTGGACCCATTGTTACACCCTATGCTGCTGCAGTGGATCCTGGGTTCCTCCTGTTGCACGACAATGCCTGGCCTCATGTGGCAAGAGTATGCGGGCACACTTGCCTGACCTAAATCCAATAGAACACCTCTGGGACATTATGTTTTGGTGCATCCAATGCCTCCAGGTTGCACCTCAGACTGTCTAGGAGCTCAGTAATGCCCTGGTCCAGATCTGGGAGGAGATCCCCCAGGACACCATCCGTTGTCTCATTAGAAGTATGTCCCAATGTTGTCAGGCATGCATACAAGCACATGAGGGCCATACAAACTACTGAGTATGATTCTGAGTTGCTGCAATGAAATTTCGGCAAAATGGACTAGCCTGCCGCATCATTTTTTCACTTTGATTTTCGGAGTGTTTTTGAATTCAATTGATAATTTTCATTTCCATCAAACGATGTGGCAACTTTTCTTTCCTAACACTTTACCCAGTCCATATCAGTTAAGATATCCAGTAGGATATTGAGATCTGATGTGTTTTCAAAATGTTCCTTTAATTTGTTTGAGCAGTTTATAATAAAAATAAGGTAAAATGAATCATGTTGTAATTTGTAAAGGAAATATATCAACTTAAATTATAATGATACCTAAGATTCCCTGAGTTAAGAACAGCTTCTTGATAGTGATATGATACAGGTTAATACTGCATACACACAAAAGCACATGAATATATTATATACATCTACACAGACATTATTTATATGCAAATATATATATATATATATATATATATATATATATATATATATATAGTGATGCGAAATGAAAAAGAGGGGAACATAAAGTGTTGAATACTTGCCAGTACAGTATAACAAGTTGGGAAAAGGAAAACAAAAGTGCCAGTCCTATAATCGCAGACACTATGTGTTTCTTAATGTCTCTCTGATCAGGGTTACAGAGACAACTTCTTTAGTGGAGCTGCATGCTCGTCTTTTCTGGTGTTTGTATATGAATGCTGAATTCTGGCAACACTTTTGTTTAAGTAACCCCCAAGTAGGAAGTGATGTTAGTGTGTTTCATCCTCTGGGCTATGAATGAAAGGAGAGAGTGATCCTATCTCCTTCTACTGCTGCTTGTGACCATACCTCCATCATGCTGCATTGATACTCCTGACTCACTTGCCCATATATAGTAATACACGAAGCAGACATGAAAAAGGTGTGAGGCTCATCCATGACCTCATATATTGAAAATATTTTTTTACAAAGATACTGCTAACATGTTGTCAGACAGGAGTCTAATGTAGAACTGACTCGAAGCTGACCAAACTTCCGGTCATGTGGGGTCGAGGTAGGAAAGGGGTGGGTCCAGGACGATTAGAGGCTTTTACATTAAATTACATTAGAGCCTTAATCCTATTAAATTCACCATCCATGAAGACTTTACAGTTATATAATCAATATTTGTTATAATTTGGCAGAATTGGTTCATGACCAGTTTAGAGGTGCTATGAAACCAATCATACATCTTTATGATGAGGGGGGAATCTGTAAACAGGGGGAGAAAATCCAAAGTCCATTCAGACAGTCACCTGTCAGTTTCTAGTGGCTCTGAGGCCACATCACTCACAAGTGTCACCAAGCTTATCTTCCTCAGAGACTTAGGGAACAACTACAAAAACACTCACTGCAGCATCACATACTTTGGTCAGGCAGGTGTAATTATCTTGAAAGGACATAGCAGGAAAGTTGGTGGAAAGAACAGCCACCGGTTGCAACATCATAATTACAATTTCTTATAATCAAACTAAAACATCCAACTTGGATCTTTTGCAGCGAATACTGTCTGCAAGAGCTGAGGCCAAGAATGTTGTAGAGAGGTTCCTATCAAATACCTTCTTGCTTGGTAGAAGCATCAATGATAATGTTAAGAATATCATGCCATAAGCTCTCAGCTTGCATCTCTGTTCAGCTACAGCAAGAATTTTAGTCATTGATTGCTTGAGGCCAGTATTCTAACAGCTATAAAGTAAAAAAAAAAACTGTACACAGTTTGTTAAATACGTGTCCTTGACCATTTCTGTGACATAATAAAGAAATAAACAACGTTTGCTGTAATAATTGCTTTGGAAAATGACCGTCAGTACAGATATTTTCCAGTTGCTTTCTTTAATTTTGTCTAAAAACTCTAAATATATGATAATGTGAGTGTAACATTATGTCTAACATATTGACTGTTTCAAAGGCTTAATATGCTTACAAAGCACAGAGTGATCCTCTTCTGCAGTGAACATCCTGTTGTTCAAGGGTTATATCGCTTTCCTAGAAATACAGTACACACAATTTCTGAAAGTTAAAACAAGCCATGACAGGAGAGTGAGAAAAGGCAGACTTGGAGAGGACAGGAGGAAATACTCCTTCAGCAGAGAAATGCTCAAACTAAACACATTGTCAAAACAGGTAGCCTCAAAGGACCTCCAGGACAGCACACGCGGCCTTTGACTAGATAGATAGATAGATAGATATGAAAGGCACTATAGATAGATAGATAGATACTTTATTAATCCCAAGGAGAAATTCACAAAAGTTACAGGCCACTCAGATTTGTATTCAGTGGATCAAAATTATACACCTTATGAATTGGTGGACCATCTTCTTTTTTCATTATATTTCAGAGGCAAATTCCTCTGGAGATCTTACAAGAAATTTGTGGTGGTTATCAGTAAGTTGATTTAAACTCTATATTGTCCAATAAACCCTGGAATAGAAGGATTAAAAGTTTTATTTTTTTTTGTTCAGACTCACAAACATGAAGGATGTCTCTGTCGTACTTATGGAAGGATATTATTTGGTTCCCCACTCTTTTAAAAGACAATGGAAAAAAGTGAATATTACACTTATTCACAATCATACTTTCAAAGCATGGCAGCATTAATTCTTAAATGTAATTATTGCATGTTACACAGTAACAATGAGAATGAAGGCTGTGACTGTTTTCAACAAAATGTAAAGTAACAACAATGATCTATGAGCAAAGTACTGTGAATCTGCCCAAATTAAACACCCCACACATATGCAACAAAAGTAGTGCCAGTGGTGTCCAGATCATGGACTGAGTTGTCTCTGCCTATGATTTGGAGCAAAGACTGTAAAATTCAGGAGGGTGAGGAAAGAGCTGATAATTTTAAAATTCAAATTTCTGTCATCTTCCTGAATGTTCATTTTGATAAGAACGGGACAGCCAAATTAGAATTATGAATAAAATGAAGTTTATATTCCAATCTGAAACAAAAATTGGCAATCCGCAGGAATTTTGGCTTTCAGGTGCTTTGGGGACCACATGAAAACACACTAGCTGAACATCTCAAAGGATCGTGTAAAAACTACATTCAGTACCAAGGCACATAGTTATTTCTCCCACTTCTGTCAATACCTTCCTTCACGATTCAATCAAATATTTGTATGCCATTAAACTCTCTTTATTGATTACATTTCCCACATATTCATATATAACAGCTCGAGAGAATGTCGCCAGATTGTAACAGATATGAAGATTTTAATGGAGCTGGTTTATAATCACTTCATCTCTTTATGAATAATCTGTCATACTGCATGTCATAGATGTGTTCTAAAAATGATTAAGCTCTGTTGGGGAGACATCCAGAATGGAAATATAACAATCTATAAACCAAGCATGGGAAGGAGGGAAGGAAGGAAAGAAGGAACGTAGAACAGTGCTATTTTGAAATGAGTCTGTCCCAAATTTAAGAATGAAGAGTCTAAAACAAAAGAAGAGCCCAAAATAAACAACACATATAAAAACATCTCTAACCAACCATGGAAACTATGCAAGGAACATAGAACAGTGCTTCTCTCCTTTTGAAAACGAGTCGGCTCCAAATTTAAGAATCTTTATTTTTACTTTCTTCTTCTTTCGGCTGTTCCCATTAGGAGTCACCATTGCGGATCATCCTTATCCATATCTTCCTGTCCTCTGCATTTTGCTCAGTTACACCCATCACCACATCCATAAACCTTCTTGTAGGCCTTCCTGTTTTCCTCTTGCCTGGCAGGTCTATCTATAACATTCTTTTCCCAATATACCCAGCACCTCTCCTCTGCACATGTTCAAACCAACACAATCTCACCTCTCTGACTTTGTCTCCCAACTGCCCAACCTGAGCTGACCCTCTAATATACTCGTATCTAATCCTGTCCATACTCATCACACCCAATGCAAATCTTAACATCTTTAACTTAGTCACCTCCAGCTCTGTCTTTTGTCTTTTTGTCAGTGTCACCATCTCCAACCCATATAACATGGGTCTGCTGCACATAACAAAAACAATGGCATTTTGAACTTATAATGTTGCCAGTCTGTGGTTGGCTGGTGCCCTGCCCAGGTTTTGTTCCTGCCTTGTGCCCTGTGTTGGCTGGGATTGGCTCCAGCAGACCCCCGTGACCCTGGGTTAGGATATAGCGGGTTGGATAATGACTGACTGTTGCCAATGAGTTCAGCTGTTCACAGCTAGAATCATCTCCTACAACTGCAGAGACATAAATGACCACATTAGGATGTTACCAGCTGGGTATATTTTTGTGTTGTGATTGCAATTAATGCAAAGTATATAAAAATTATGCAGATTACAGACATTGGACTGGAAGTTATGTAAACCTTAAAAGGAAGGACTCCAAGAAGACCAGGGGAAAATGTATTTGAATAGTAAAATTAACTTGGCCCAAGAAATTACAAAATCTATGTATAATTCAAATTATAAGAGCTCTGCAAGGCATTAAGGACAGCTATAACATGTAAAAATGCCAGTGATTCAGAAACACAGCAGCACGTAACTCATTTAACTCTCGCCTTCAGTAATATTGCCAGTGAAATGTTTTTGAACACTTGGAATTACTCATCTTTTAGTGAGGATTAAACACAACAAAAACCTCAAACAAAACAATTTATTTAGGAGAAGTTTAAAGAAATGAAGAAAACCACCTATGAAATGAAAAAAAAAACTGTCTAAATCTTGAGCTCATCAGAATAGCCACCATTTGAAGTGATTACAGCAGAACAAGCACAAGACATTCTAAGACTTAAACACTCTACGTTGTGCTCTAAATGGTTACTGGAGATGTACCCACACTGATCTGTAGGCATTGGCTGTTGACCCTTAACCTTTTCATCTATTTCATCACAAATCATTTCAGTGGGGTTAAGGTAAAGTTATTGTACAGCCATGTCATCACTTTCAAATTTATTTTGTCTTCCTTCTTTTTCTAATAGTTCCGACATGGACTGTACGTATGCTTAGGGTCATTAACCTACTGCTGCACAAAGGGCTGCCCGGAAAGTCTTAGAGCAGCACATATGACACACCATTGGAGAATATTGTAGTAGTTAATTTGGTTCATGATTTCAGTCACTTAGCTAGCAAAACACCCTCAATCCACAGTGCGTATGCTTCCATGCCTATCTGTTGCTTTTATACACTGCGGATTCATTAAAAGGTTTGGTTGTTTATTGGCCAAAATTAGAATGTGGAAGATGTGTAATCTATATGCTTTTGGTCATTGTATGATGGCTGGAGTCAGATATGGTGGTTACAACATCTCAGAAACACCTGTTCTTTTGGGATTCTCATGCACTTCACTATGTAGATTTTGCAGAAAATGGTACAATAAATCAAAAACATCCAATGAAGTTAAATTCTGTAGTCAAAATACATCTTGTTGATGAGGACAGTCAAAGGAGAAATGGCAGAATTGTTCAAGCAAACAGAAGGACAAATGGTCCTCACATAACTTCTCTTCACAAATGTTGTTGGGTCCTGTCTGCTGGTATGTCTGATCTTAGCCTCACTTGGAGACATGGAAGGGTTTTGGTTGTGGTAGGAGAAGGGAAAGACAGTAAGTCATTATTTTTGGTCTCCCCCCAACTATCTATGCTCATTGATTAATTCAATGATTATAAGATACAAATTTAGGGATGTGGATTGAATGCCAAGTTCTTTTGGAATGTTTAGGAAGCAAATCGAACTTTCATTCTTTCAGTTGAGGTGGGTTTTTTTTATAAGGATTTTTGTCCAAATGAATAAAAAAAGAGTTTAAAAAATGGAATTGGGGTGCAGAACTGCATCTCTAAATACTAAACATGCCATATCTTGATGAGGATGGGCTACAGCAGCAGAAGGTCATGCCAGGTTCCATTTCTGTCAGCTAATAACAGGTAGATTTGGCTTCAATGGACACACAGTCAACAAAATTAGACAATGGAAAATTGGAAAAAATATTACCTGGTCAGGTGATTCTCAGTTTCTGCTTTGACATGCAGATGACAGGTTTAGAAGTTAGAGTGAACAGCATGAATCCATGGATCCTTCCTGCCTTGTGCCAATGGTACAAACCCTGATGTTGTAGCCTGATAGTGTGGGAAATGTTTTCCTGGCACACATTAAGCATCTAATTGCTAAAGGAGTGTCATTTGAACGTCACGTTGTATCTAAGCTTTATTATGCTCCCTTTTATGACCTCAATCTGCCCGTTTCGAAATGGACAATTCCACCAGGTTATTATGCCGTGTCATTTGTCATTCTAAACTGCTTCCACAAACATGACAGTGACTTCAGCTTTCTCCAATGGCCTGCATAATCCCTAGATCCTAACACAGCAGAGCATTTTTAAAATGGGTGGAATAAGAGGTTTGCAGCACGAATATGTGGCAAAAAAATCTGCAGGAACTGTGAGATGGTCCTAAATCACCATGAACCAAAATCCACAAGCAACATTTTCAACATCTTTTTGAATCTATGCCTAGAAAAAATGAAGCAATTCCGTAGGCAAAGGGAGGTCTATTCAAGTGTACCCGATTAAGTGGCAGCTGACCACACAGAAATCAATAACAACTCTGTGCAATGGATCGATACGGTTTTATGAGATAAACATCAGTATGCAAAGTCAGGTGCTAGACAGTTGACCACCATCACAATAAACACAAGATTGTCACAGGGGATGCATTCTTTCCCCTTAATGCTTTTCACTCATTATGCAATCAGTTTGACATCCTATCTAGCAAACTGTCCAATAATCAAATTTAAATTTATGACTAATGATGTGCTGATTTGTTTCTCTTCTGATAGTTCTGTCAACTGAAAGAAAATTAGAGAAATTTAGATATGCTTCTCCGAAAATTCATTGATACTTAACCGAAAAGTCTTTGGGATGTGGTAGGAAAACTCAAAATTTGGCTTTAAACCATCTGAGAGATAACTTCAACTTAAGACAAGTGAGCTACCAGTTAACCTTTGGGTAGGCGGAATTTTATTAGGTTAAGTTTGATTAGATCATGAGCCTATTTACTTATTTATTTTGCTGCTTCAGCATGATGTTGTTTTTGTAGATTTTGTGCACTGTAACACTGCTACTCGCCCATATCTACTGAACCTATCTATATCCATCTACAGTGACTATAAAAAATACTCACCCAGTGAGAGGTTTCACATTTTATTGTTATACAACATTGAATCACCGTGGATTTAATTTGCCTTTTTTTTTTTTACATTGATCAACAGAAAAAGAAACTTAAATGCCAAAGTGAAATCAGATCTCTGCAAAGTGATATACATTAATTATAAATATAAAACACAAAGACTGCATACATTTTCACCCCCTTCAGATTAGTATTTAGTAGATGCATCTTTGGCAGCCATGACAGCCTTAAGTTTGTTTGCACAGGTTTCTATCAGATTTTTACATCAGGGACTGCTATTTTTTTCCATTCTTCTTTGCTTTGTCAGCCTGCATGGGGATTGTGAGTGAACAGCCTTTTTGATGTTCAAGCACAAGTTTGGAGTTGGACTGAGATCTGGTCTCTGATTCAGCCACTCCAGGACATTCACATTGCTTCTTTTAAGCCATTTCTGTGTAGCTTTGGCTTTATGCTCAATCTCATTGTCTTGCTGGAAAAGATATCTTCTCTCAAGGCGCAGGTTTCTTTCAGAGGTTTTTCCTCAAGGATTTCTCTGTATTTTGCTTTATTCATTTTACCATCTACCCTCACAAGCCTTCCAGGGTGTGCCACAGAGAAGCATCCCTGCAGCATGACGCTATCACCACCATCATTTTAGTTTATCTCTTGACCAGTAATGGCGCACTGCACGATAACGTGCAGTGAATACACTTGACTTGAGCATTCCTAGTTTTCATACTCTTTCTCTGTACGTTTAGTATTCATTTGCTCAGAGGTTGATGCACTTGCTGCTTCCTGAGCAGCTCTTCTTTTCTTCTTTCGTTGGCATCTTTTTGCGTTAAAACTGATTAAGTCAGTGTTTGTGTTGCAATTACTTAGTACATTTACCTTACATTTTCACTTAAGCTTGCACTTAAGTCTTCAATCTGCCTCAAGAATGATTTAAGATATGAGGAGGTAATGGAAGTGACGGCGAAGGTGGTAGGGAATGAGAACAGCGGCCATACGCATGCGCTGCATTGCCACCCTGCTGGCTGCTGCCGAGAGTTGATTCTATAATAAAATAGAAAGAGGAATAACCTTGGAGGTCAGTCATCACCCCGAAAGTGGATAGTAGACGTCACGTAGCATATGTGTACCAAATTTCAGGTCAATAGTTCAAATGGCTTGCAAGCTACAGGTGATTTAAAATGCTGGACAGACAAATGGGCAGCCATGGTAGAGTATTATATAAGAAGATAGTATTTTGGCATCACCTATCACTAATGCCCAAAACTTTGGTGTTATTTTTGAAAACATTACATCAATATTTCCTTTTTTATCTGCACAATATTACAAAATACTATAACCATTTCAGTTACTAACTGCTGCTGAAAAGCTTATCCAGGCCTTCCTCACCTCCCATTTAGATTATTGTAATGCAATTCTCTTTGGTCTACCAGAAAATTCTCTTTGTAGGATCCAGTATATGCAAAACTGTGCTGCTTGGGTTCATACTCATACACCGTTGGACCATCATACTGTATCCCCCCGGTACTCTCACATTTACATTGACTTCCTATTCATGAACGCATAGCACAGCCCCTTATTACATCTGTGACTTATGTCAAACCCAATATGCCCACCTCCGTTCAGCTGGCTCTTTCACACTCTGGCAGCCATGCCTAAAACGTAGATCCATGGTGGAGAGAACTATGTATTGCTGTGCTCCCTGGCTTTGAAATGCCCTGCCAACAACCATAAGAAACACCCCAACACCTGAAAGTTTTAACAAATATTTGTAGCCCTATTTATTTTATATAGCTTTTAATGATTTTAGCAATTTTTAGGCATGCTTTCATTTTAGTTGGACTTTTACTGGCACCACTTAACATTGTATGATTTTTTTGTTTGTATGTACTGCTTAGTTTAAACTTTCTTGTCTACTTTTTTGTTATGCCTTGTAGCACTTATAAATAAGATCTATTATTATTTTTTTATGATTATTATTATGATTCACAACTGGAAAAATGTATTTTGATAATGTGCAACATTTAGCTTATTCCTGACGTTGCATTTAGTTTGGTGGATAAAAGTCTCAATTTTGGTCTCATCAGACCATTGAACCTTCTTCCAGTTGACTTCAGAGTGTCCCATCTGCCCTCTGCCAAATATGAGCAGAGATGTCATCTGCAATTATTTTTTTCTTCCCATTCTCCCATAATGCACAGTCTCTCCACTCTCAGTCACTACAGCTTGTAACTCCTTCAGAATTCTCAAAGGTCTCTTGGTGGCCTCCCTCACTAGTCTTCGTCTTGGATGATCTCTCAGTTTTTGTGGACTGCCTGCTCTAGGCCGATTTTTTACAGCTGTGAACAACTCTTTCTATGTCTTCACATTGGTGTCGAGGATGAAAAGATGGCGCCGACTGGTGTGGCTGGCCGTCTGCTCGTCTCTCTAGTCTATGTTTTAACTTTGTTTTTATGTTTTAATTTATCTCAACGGCCACTGTCCTATGATCGTGAGTCTTTACTAAACATTTTTTCTGGCTTGCTTTCCTCTCAATTTTCATCTTCTGATTGGATTTTTTGTGAACCTCCACCTTTGTTTTATTCATCTCCTGACTTCTTCACCTGGATGCCGGTGTTCACCTGTATCAGTGAGTTGAATGCCCCTCGGAGACACAAACGCACCCACCGCCGTCGTGGGAAAAGAGCCGGAATTGCTGTTAAACAACGCCGACTCAAGTCCCAGAGCGTTGTTTCCCGATGCCTGCAAGTCGTCTATGACCCATCTTCTCCTGCTCAGGACTCCATCACTGGTTCATGGGCGCTGGACTCCGGATTTAATTTCTCCATTTCAAGACAGTATCACTTTTCCTCGGCCTGCAATCGAGTAGTAAACACTGCTAATCTTCGCACGCTCACCCGTGCTCATCCTGCAACGAACTCTTCCACCTCTATCAAGGCTGCTCTCTTGATTGTGAGATCAGTGTCTAATATAACTTTTATTCTGCAAGACTTTATTACCTCAAATAATCTGGATTTCTTCTTCATCACTGAGACTTGGATTTTAAATGATGACTCTTCTTGTTTTACTGACATGACTCCACCAGGTTATTCATTTTTAAACTCTCCTCGCCTGACTCGTCGTGGTGGGGAAATTGCCACTATTTTTAAAAGTATGTTCTTGTGTCGGAGCCTTACAAGGGGTCTGTTTAGCAGCTTTGAACTTCAACTTTTCGAAGTGTGTAGCTCCCCTTCTCTGCTGTTTGCCGTAGTTTATAAACCTCCTGTAATTAATGATACTTTCATCTCTGAATTCTCTGATCTCTTGGCTGATATCACCCTCTCTCATGATAAAGTATTTATTGTTGGTGATTTCAACATTCACGTTTGTTGTCAATCGAAACCTTTGGTCAATGACTTTTTATCACTATTGAACCCATTTGATTTTATACAGCATATTAATACGCCAACCCACTCTCTCGGTCACACCCTTGATCTCGTTCTTACTCGTGATATTTCAGTGAATAATATTGATTTATGTGATGTTTCTTTTACTGATCACTTTTCTATAATGATGGATCTGAATATTACTGTTGATGTCCCGACTAATAGCTGTCCCCCACGCTGCTCGCGCTTTTTAAATTCTTCTGTTATATCTGATTTTAAAACCATTTTCTCTAGTCTTTATGTGGATGACCAAAATAATGGTATCGATGATTCTGTCGTTAAATTTAACTCTTCCTGTAAAACGATTTTAGACTCAATTGCTCCGCCCAAGATACGTAGTAATAAGGGTGGAACTGCTCCCTGGCTAAATGAAAATACACGATCACTGCGCTGCGCCTGTCGAACTGCTGGAAAAAAGATGGATTGATTGTCTCTAAACAGATTTTCAGGACTTCTCTTTTCAATTTCCAGGCTGAAGTTAAGATAACAAAACAAAACTTCTTTGCCGATTTAGTATCCTGCCACTCAAAGAATCCTAGGGTCTTATTTAATTCAATTAATGCGGCCATTCATTCCCACTCTGCGATGAGATCAAATAGCATTGTTCATTCATGTGAGCAGTTTCTATCATTCTTTGTCAGCAAAATCGATACTATCCGCCATGGCATTGTCCAAACAGTCTATGAACTTCCTACTGATAATCATGACATTGTCTTAGAATCCTTTGATCTAGTCTCACTTTCACAGCTAAAAAGAACTATTGACACCCTTGAACCAGCCCCCAGTCCTCTGGATATTGTACCACCACGTCTCTTAGTGGAAGCCTTTGATGTGTTGGGCCCACCCTTATTAGCCATCATTAATGATTCTATTAGTTCGGGAGTTGTGCCCTCATTTTTTAAACATGCTGCAGTCCATCCCTGTCAAAAAAAGGCAGAATTAGATCCTGGAGTTTTAGCCAATTTTCGTCCAATTTCCCAACTGCCATTTCTGGCTAAAATTCTAGAAAGAATTATTTATAATCAATTGGTTGATCACCTTAACTCCAATAATTTATTTGAGATCTACCAATCTGGCTTTAGGCGCTATCATAGTGTTGAAACAGCACTCCTGAAAGTGTTCAATGACATCTCTCTTATTACTGACTCAGGTGATGCGGCAGTCCTTCTCCTCCTTGACCTGTCCGCTGCCTTTGACACCATTGACCATGAAATATTGCTGATGCGGCTTGAACATCTTGTTGGGCTCAAAGGGGCTGCTCTTAACTGGTTAAGGTCATATTTAACTGGTAGACACTTTTCAGTGACTTTTAATTCATCCTCTTCATTTACTGCTCCTCTTAAATATGGTGTTCCTCAGGGATCCATTTTGGGTTCTATTTTATTCTCTATATATCTTCACCCTATTGGATCTATTTTTAGGAAATTTAACATTGTTTTTCACTGCTATGCAGATGATACACAGGTTTATATTCCTGTCTGCAACTCTACAACAAATCAACTCCACAACTGTCTGTCTGAACTAAGATCCTGGATGGCTAATAATTTTCTTGACCTAAATCAAAATAAAACAGAGGTGCTTATAGTTGGTCCATCAGCTAAAGCCCAAATTGGTCTGGGACTTCTCGGCTCTTTCTCTGTCTTTTCCAAACCTCAAGTCCGCAATCTTGGTGTTACCTTTTACAGTAACCTCTCTTTTGAGAAACAAGTAAATTCTGTAGTCAAGAGTTGCTTTTTCCAACTTCGTCTATTAGGTAAGATAAAGCCTTTTTTTATCTTCTAGGGATCTTGAGATAGCTACTCATGCGTTTATTTTTTTCTCGCCTCGATTACTGCAACTCACTGTATTCTGGGATTAACAGATCTCTGATACGCAGGTTACAGTTGGTCCAAAATGCTGCCGCTCGCTTTCTGGTTGGGGCAAGAAAGTATGACTCTGTTTCTCCTATTTTAGCTTCTTTACACTGGCTGCCTGTCAGTTTTCAAATTGATTTTAAAATCTTGCTGCTAGTTTTTAAATCTTTACATGGGCTTGCTCCTGCCTATTTATCTGAACTGTGTGTTTTACACCAGCCTTCCAGAGTGCTTAGATCTTCTGGTCAGCTGTCTCTGGTTGTCCCTCGTACCAAGTGTACAACCAAGGGGGACAAGGGCTTTTGCAGCTGCTGTTCCTCGCCTGTGGAACTCTTCACATCATCACATAAAGGAGTCGTCTACAACTGAACTGTTTAAAACAAGATTAAAGACTCATTTCTATTCATTTGCATTCCATGACCTTCAGTAATGCTGATGGTTTCCTCTTTGTGATTATATAACATTACTTCTATTTTTTATGTATATAACATTACTTCCATTTACTATCTATTTTATTTTATGTTCATATATTTTATTTCTATTTATGTTTTATGTTAATTATTTTGTTTTTCTTTTATTCTATTATTGTAAAGCACTTTGGCCACAGCATTACTATCTTGTTTTAAATGTGCTCTATAAATAAATTGACATTGACATTGACATGATTGATTGAACTTGACTCTAGGGAAATTCAGGGACTTTGATATTTTCTTGTCTTCTTTCCCTGACCTGTGCTTTTTAGTTACCTTCTCACAGAGTTGTGTGGACTGTTATCTTGCCTTCATTGAGTAGGTTAGGCCATCATGCTGACTCAGCACAAGCTGGACCTTACTGATAAGGCACATTTATGCTACAATCACTTGAAACCTTTGACAACAGAAAGGTGATCTCCATTCAATTAGTTATGTGACTTCTTAATCAATTGGCTGCATAAATGATGACATTAAAGGGGGTGAATATTTACAGTATGTGATCACTTACTTTGTGTTTTCACAGAATACAATAACACAGTCCGTCTTGAGAGGCACTGCTATTTCTCTAAGATTATAAATAACAATGCTAGTAATCCCAGAGTCTTATTCTCTACGATTGATCATCTGCTAAACCCAGGTAACGCAAAGGAATGCCTACAAAATACTTCCAGTAAAACCTGTGAGGCTATTGCTGTATTTTTCAATCAAAAAATTAATGATATTAGAAATAACATAGTATATCTCCCCAACACTAAGGATCCTCCTAAACCCCAGTACTCCGTTATAAACAAATTAAATTCTTTCACCAGGATAGATTTACCTGATTTACATAGAATAATTTCTCAAGTGAAACCCTCCACCTGCATCCTTGACCCAATACCAACAAGTTTATTCAAAGAAGTATCAGGCGTGCTAATTGATAATATTCTTGACATAGTAAATTCGTCATTAGAAAGGGGGGTCTTCCCAGAATGTCTTAAGACTGCTGTAGTTAAACCCCTACTCAAGAAACATAATCTTGACCCCTCTGCTTTTGAAAATTTTAGACCCATCTCTAATCTGCCTTTCTTAAGTAAAATGCTAGAGAAGGCAGTCATTATGCAGTTAAATGAGCACCCCAATAAACATGCTATTCTTGATAAATTTCAGTCAGGTTTTAGAACAAATCACAGCACAGAAACTGCACTCGTTAAAGTAGTAAATGACTTGCGGGTAAATGCAGACAGAGGCCGTTTATCTGTTCTCATCCTCTTAGATCTGAGTGTTGCATTTGATACAATAGATCAGAATATTCTTAGAAATCGCCTTAGTCAATGGGTGGGCCTCTCTGGCAGTGTCTTAAATTGGTTTGAATCCTACCTGGCAGGGAGAAAATTCTTTGTTAGTTGTGGTAATTACAACTCAAAGACACATGATATCCTATATGGTGTTCCACAAGGCTTTATCCTGGGTCCGCTGCTCTTCTCAATCTACATGCTTCCGTTAGGTCAGATTATCTCAGGGCACAACATGAGCTACCACAGCTATGCTGTTGACACACAGCTGTATTTATCAATAGCACCTGATGACCCCGATTGTCTTGATTCACTAACACAATGTCTTACTTGTATTTCTGAATGGATGAATAGTAATTTTCTCAAGCTAAATAAAGAGAAAACTGAAATTTTAGTGATCGGCAATAACGGATACAATGAGGTTATCAGAAATAAACTCGATGCATTAGGATTAAAAGTCAAGACGGAGGTAAAAAGCTTAGGGGTAACTGTTGACTGTAACCTGAATTTTAAATCGCATATTCATCAGACCACTAGGACAGCATTTTTTCACTTAAGAAACATAGCAAAAGTTAGACCTCTTATATCATTGAAAGATGCAGAGAAATTAGTTCACGCTTTTGTTTTCAGTCGACTAGATTACTGTAACGTACTCCTCTCAGGACTACCCAAAAAAGACATAAATCGTTTGCAACTAGTGCAGAATGCAGCTGCTAGAATCCTAACTAGGAAAAGAAAATCCGAGCACATTTCTCCAGTTTTGATGTCACTACACTGGTTACCTGTGTCATTCAGAATTCACTTTAAAATTCTGCTTATGGTTTATAAAGCCTTAAATAATCTCGCTCCATCTTAAATATCGGAATGTCTGACACCTTATATTCCAAATCGTAACCTTAGATCCTCAAATGAGTGTCTCCTTAGAATTCCAAGAGCAAAACTTAAGAAGAAGTGGTGAGGCGGCCTTCTGCTGTTATGCACCTAAAATCTGGAATAGCCTGCCAATAGGAATTCGCCAGGCTAATACAGTGGAGCACTTTAAAAAACTACTGAAAACACATTATTTTAGCATGGCCTTCTCATAACTTCACTTTAATTTAATCCTGATACTCTGTATATTCAATTCATTATAATAACTATTCATGGTGGCTCTAAAATCTGTACTAACCCCTACTCTCCCTTCTGTTTCTTTTTCCGGTTTCTATGTGGTGGCGGCCTGTGCCACCACCACCTAATCAAAGCATCATGATGTTCCTACATTGATGGATTAAAAGCCAGAAGTCTGCATGACCATCATCATCAAGTCCTTCCGTGAGAACCCTAAATACAAAGAGAACTTTTTCATTTATGTGAGGTAGAATGTCCAGAGGGGACTGGGTGGTCTCATGGTCTGGAACCCCTGTAGATTTTATTTTTTTCTCCAACCGTCTGGAGTTTTTTTTTTTTTTTTTCTGTCCTCCCTGGCCATTACCTTGCTCTTATTATATGTTAATTAATGTTGTCTCATTTTAATTTCTTACTTTGTCTTTTATTTTTATTTTCTTCATTATGTAAAACACTTGGAGCTACATTTTTGTATGAAAATGTGCTATATAAATAAATGTTGTTGTTGTTTTATACATGTACTTAATTTAGACCTATTTACAGAGATCTGTTTTCACTTTGACATTAAAGAGTCTTTTTCTGTTGATCAGTATCAAAAAAGCAAACTAAATGTACTGTAAAAACCTAAGTTTTATAAGCACTGTATCCTTATAATGCCTATGCTTCTTGTCTGTTTGAATGCCGTATTTTTTACTTAATTAGTCCTAATAACCCAAATGAGTGTAGCACATGGTCACTTGAGGTCATTTTAAGCACTTTAACAGTGGTGTGATTTTGCGGCTTTCCAGTAAGTACTGTATAAGCTGTAATAATATATAATGTAGTATTCAGGATGCTTTCAGTTCAATAAGCACAATCGTTTAAATGTCACTGTATATCAACTCAAATACATTATTGTGCTGTTTCTATCTAGCACTTTTTTGTATGAAGCACTTTTCTAAGATGAAACCTATAATATTATAGGCTTTTGAGACTATCACAGTAATTTTCTATCCATCCAGGTCCTTTATCTTCTAATGGCGGGAACAGACCAGAACCAGAGATTGAGCCAATCACAGCACTGCAGATATACAGTATATACGGTATGATCCACTCGGGATGTAAGAGCAGTTCTTCACAGGTTATGCACAGTTCCAAGTACAGGTTCAAGAACTATTGTGATAGACAAAAACATATTAAGGAATCATTACGTTAAAATAGTTAAAATGCAAAATTACCAATCTATAGTACTATACTAAAAGCTAGTAATATTTTTGATTTGTAGTTCAAAGTTACTAATGGTAAAACAATAAATATTCCGACACATTCTATAACATTTGTTGTGACTTCTTAGTCTCTACCTTTCTTGCATTTACAATGTACTATAGACAGAAGAGGCAATAAATCTGACGCCTTTCTTAGATTTAAAAGTTATGTCTGTTTTGTGCTAGCAGAAAGGAAATTTAATGAAAAATGGGAAAGGATTTAGGAAGTATAGAGAGAGAAAGACAAGTAAGATTACACTGGAGATTTACATTTGTAGAGGAGCAAAGGGGCTGAGAGTAAAGCAGGAAAGAAAAAGCAGGCCAAGCTGTGCTGAGAATAAGAGACTTTATAATATAATATTTAATCTAATTATCATAGAGAGTAATAGTAACAGCATTCTTTTCTGAATCCATTTAGTTCAGCAAAGGAAGAAAGCTAGTGATTACATTGGGATTTCAGTCAATTACAAGACACACACACACATGCATACAAGCACACTTACCCTGGGTCAGTTAATTATAGCCAATGAAACTAACACGAATGGGAACCCACACGTAAATGGGAACAGTGGGTTAACTGGAGCCTCAAATTAGTCTATTAACTGGTCTCTGGACTCTTCTAGTATAGTTACATCTGTTTTAATAATATTGAGGCAAGGGCTGAGCCAATGTTAATGTAAATAAACATCGTCAATTGCCATCAAATATTTGCAGAAATTTCCTCAAAGAATTAAAATGCATCTTTCACTTTTTTTTTTTAATCTTGGGTGCCTCCAGACTTTAGTTAGATTACCATTAGTGCACTGTAGCTGAGGGAAGGCAGCCTGATCAGTGCGCCATGCACAAAGTTTGACTGGGAGGAGAGCAGATATATGCCGCTGCAGTGCCAATAATTTTTTACTCTTTACAGCGATCTTTTAGGTAGCTCATTATCCTTAAAATCATTGCTCATTGTGTCTGGATTTCTATGAGACTTTGGCTGGTTTGCTGGTTTGAAGCCGCTCATTTGCTTGATGGAATGTCTGCTCATACAGTGGGTGACTGATCTCCAGGCTAACGCAACTTGTCAGCAGCATTACAATAATTTTCATTCACCATCCATTTTCCTATCCTGCTTATCTTGGGCAGGGTTACGAGGAAGATGGAGCTTATCCTTGTAGTGTGATATTTTACATAACCTATGCAGTGAGGTTCAGCCACTGGAGAAGGAAAATGGCGGCGTCATGATCCTTGTTTGGTCTTGCTTGAAGTGGGTCAGTATCAGATTTGCTCTATGATTTATTGGGATTCCCCTCTCCCTTTGATATGATATATTAATAATAATAAGAACAGCGACCTTCAAGGGGGAGCCCTCCGCCCCCCAGTCATGTAAAATTAATTACAAATTGGGAGATTCCACTTCAAGCACTGCTTTCAGGCACATTAAGACTCACAATACCAATCAACACTCAGCGTAATACACTTTTTGTGGCTTGTTTACACGCATGATAAGAATCGGCAAAACATGAGATTTAGCTAAGCCACGATGAAACAACGAAGTACAATTTTTTATAACACATGCTGAGTTGCTTTTTATGTTCAGAAGATGGTAGAAAGATAACAAGTAAAGACACCGTGTTTGAGTGATTAAAAGTAATTAGTAACTTCAAGCTTCCTTTTGGTAGACATTAATTCAAATCAATTTTATGAGGCAGATCTCATTTTAGAGTTATGTGCCAATACGGCATCATGATTTGTAACAATTTTAAATGAACTTGGAATCTTTAAATCATTGTAATAATTTTACTGAATAGTGCCACATGTGGTGAGTTGTAGCAATCTGCGAGACTTGTGCGTTCTGAGGTAAAATGCAGGAACCCCCCCCCCCCCCCCCCCCCCCCCCCCCCCCCCCCCACCTCGTGTAGACACTTTCCACATTACACTGGTAGAGCTGCTAATTATTCATAATCCACAAGAATCTCTCTATCTTTTCAGCCATGAGAGATGGTATCGAACATCGTAGATGTTTTGAAATGATGATGTGACAATGTGAAGTATTATGACATCGTACAGCCCTAATTGAGACCAAAACTGCAGAATATTCCAGATGAGGCCTCACAAAATCTGTGTATCCAGTTCAAACAGTACCTCATTAATTTGTACCCAACTTGTTGTTATGTAACCTAACATCCTTTGAATCTTTTCAATCGCTTCTGTACAATTTCTCATCATGGACAGTAACTCGTCTGCTATTTCTGTAATTTCTTTCTCCTTCCCTTACTCATCAATAAGAATTTTGTTTAAATCTTATGCTCTTTCTTGATTTTCAGACGTAGTTGTCTTTCTTACTGAGGCTGTTGCCAAATGTTCCCTCACAAAGTCACTGAGATGTCTTCTTTAAGCTTTTGTATCCAATTGAGCATCTGAATCTGTCCAGTCTGACTGAATCTACTCTGCAGATGTCAAGCATTCAACTATCATGTTTGAAAAGATCTTACTACAGGTCCCACAGAAGTGACAGTGTTCATTTAGGTCCTTCTTTTATGGATTTTCTCAAGAATTGTTGTGGACTGTGTTTAAGGCTGATTCACAAGTAGTCTGAATGTTCACCACTGTAGCAAGAGTTAAACTAATGTTGACGTCCCAGCTAAAGTGGAGTGTTTTCACTGAATTGTTTGTTTTCTTGAACAGCTGTCTCTTGTAAATTGGTTTCTTTAACTACTTAAAGTTTGGGCACTATTACTTGTACATGGCAACCTTTTATTGTGCTGATGTGACAATGTCATGCATAATTCAATGTGCGCAGCAAAATGGTGCTACTATTGAAATAGAACAAACACCCATAAACAATTGGATTATATTTTCATTGTATGGTGTCATGTGTGTGCACATAAGGGACCATTTTAAGGGCTGAAGTGATTGTAAATCCCCACAGCTCCAGGGGTTGGCGCTGTGCCTCAATGATTTTTCTCTTCTGCCCTATGCAGACTGGAAGATTGAAGGCTAAAACAACACTGATGTTCATCCACCTGGACCCATCTTGTCCTGCCAGAAAGACATAAGACTGGAACAATTGAAAACTCACATCAGGGAACAAAGTCTTTGCAATCATTTTATGTTTTTCTTTATTTTTTTACAACTTCAGTTATACTCTGTCACCAGGGTGGTGCCCCAATTCTTTATTGTGGTCTTTCTGATCTCTTACAATGGATAGTACCACACTTAATAACTAACAAAAAGAAATGATTTATCAGGGCACTTTAAATGGCAGGATTTGTTACATTTTAATCCTGGACACAGATTTGTGCCCACTTTCATTTCCATGTTTTTCATTTCACTTGGCATTTGGATGTAAGTTGAGGGGCATTATAAAATTCACAAATTTTGAAAAAATGACTTTTCCATGATTTTCAGATTATCAGAAAGGACACTACGCCCCCTGAGCACACACACCTTATTTTTTCTAATATAACACATCTTCACAAGGCAAAAGAACAAATACAAGAATTCCCATCTAGTTACATGAAATGCCAAATGAACTTTAACAGCAAGAGTACACATCATAGCCCATCAAATCAAAGATGTGCCTTTTAGTGGGTCAAATATTCAGAAAGACACTATAACTTATCATCTGCTGCCATAGATCACAAATATTTTGTGCATTAGACTTAAGAGTATTTTTGTTAAAATTACAGAAAAGCAATGTAACCTACTTACTGTACTCTGTCTCTTAATACACACATGATATGTATGTGCCATCTTGGACTGGATGCCAGCCTGTCACTGGGCGCTATTCAACACACACAGCATTTACAGAGTCACCTGAAAAGAACAGTGTGCATGTAGGAAGAAATTGGAGTCTTCAAATGAAAACACTCATATACCAGGAGAATATGCAATCAAGCATCTTCATTTACTGTAAAGAAATATAAAACTTGCTACTGATTTCCAACTATGTGGTTTAATCATGCAACAATGTAGCATATTATTTCTAAACAGCTTTCACATGTAACAACACTGAAGTGAGTGAGTCTGCTTCAAAGGATTTGAGTGTATGAGTGACATCGCTCTTTGACATTAAAGCCCTCATTGCTACACAGGAAAGTTCAGTTTAGTATAAGGCCTTGGTCTTTGCTACCTCACATGGAGGGCAAAGCAATTGCTACTCTCAGAAATCACATCCTCAAATGTGAGTGTTGACAGCTGGTAATCCTGTTAGTCCTGTCAAAAAGAAAGCCTCTCACTGGTTCCATGATCCTGCATTCAACTGATTGGTGCTGACTTGTCAACAGTGAGCTTTTTACATGAAGTGCAAGACGTGACTCAGATACATAATACGTGTTATGAAGTATAGAAGTCTAGTCATAAATTGGCAGTCACTGGCTCTACAATGAGAACTTTTTAATTTATTTCAATTCACTGTTTACTTTTCGGTAGGGAGGACCCAGCAACTTTTAGAAGCTGTTTTCGTGCCTTGGTGGAGTTTTGATTTCTTCTTGGAAGCAGTGCTACATTGGGAACACTTAACAAAACCAGTCAAAGCACTGTCCATTATAACACGATCAAAATAGTTACACACAACATTAATTATTTTATCCTCGTTTTTGTCAAATGACAGGCAAATGGTTTATATATTTACCAGCTCATGGATGCCATACTTTTCTATCATTCAACATAACAGTAGTGCTAAAGTGTGTCACACACACCTGAAAAGAGTGCCTCTCATACACAGTCTCACATGAACTTGATTACATCATAAACAGACATGGTTGATAACTATGGTCCTTTGAAGCATGTTATTGTTTAAAAATGCATAAAGTTTACATTTTCCAACACTATGCTTTGTTAGATTCTCTTTGGGTGCAAGTCAAATCTTTAACCCACTTTTGTGAGACGCCTAAAATATATTTTATCAAAACCATTATGAATGTGGCTGTAAGGTGATACTTTTAATTATTGTGTATATCTCTAATATTTTTTTGAAAGTGGGGAGCGACTAATAATCATAACAAACTAGAAAAGCTGGTGTCATCATGAAGTGAATACATGTGGCTTGTGCAAAGACTTTACAGCTATCTTCAAAGTCATGATGTTTTACGAGGGGTGTTCAATTATAAACAGGAATTTTCATGCTCTGTCCTTATAAAGAGTGCAAGGTAGACCTGACTCATTGGACAAACAGAGGCATATATGAACTTGTTGTTAGTACTGCTAGCTGCTCTTTCCCCCTTTCCTGCCAGTTGTAATCAAAATGTCAGAGCAGGAGGTTGCGCAGCGCATTATTATTCAATTTTTGACAAATGAAGGAGTCATTCCATCTCAGATTTATTCAAGACTTAGAAAACAGTTTGGGGATGAATGTCTCTCTCTCTCTAAAGTCTAGAGTGTATGATTGGTGCAAGTCATTCAGAGAGGGACCATCATCTCTTCGATCCATTAAGGAATTTTTAGGAGGGAAGATATTCAAGTCGAATGAGGAGGTTATTGACGCTGTGCAAGAATGGGTCAACATACTGTCAAAAGACTTCTACTCTTCTGCAATTAAGAAGCTTCCTGAGCGCTGGAACAGGTGCATTGCAGTGGCAGACAACTACATAGAAAAATAGTGTGCAAGTCATTTCATTGTATTCAATAAAAAAAGTGTAGCTCATAAATTCCTGTTTATATTTGGACACCCCTCACATAAAGCAACATGACTAGGACACAAATATGTATTGTACCTTTTTTGTGAAATTAATAATAATAATTATTATAGATAATACTTTATTTAGATTAAATTAGATTGCTTAATTAATCCAAGGCGACAATATAATGTAGCCTACATACCTTTATGTTGGCATGTTGTTTATTGTTTCTTTTTCTCTGTTTCTTAAAAGGAACAGATGGAGCCAACTTCTGCTCTGAAGAAAAGGGCACTTGGGCCAACAAGGGGAACGGGGTGAGGGTCTTGAGCCACGGCAGCCACCCCTTTGTGCACATCCTTGATTGTGATGTTACTTGTGAAAACTGGTAGGTAAGACAACAGTAGTTGCACATTCTTCAACAATATTAACACAACACATTAACTTGTAACATTTTGATATAGAATATATCAATTTACTAAGACCTGATTATGCACTGTTTCGTGTATGAAAACATTGGGAGAATTTGTGTTAAACAGTGAAATTAAATATGAACAATAACTGTGCCTGAACTAAGGAAACATCTGTTTATTAGAGAACATGGTTGAGCCTTCACGGCTTCACTTGTTAACAAATAATACAATGCACAGCTCAGAAAATAAAAATCCGGCTCCATAAGAGACCACGTGGGGTCTGAAAGCAAGTGTCTTCTGCACATTTTGTTCATACTGTACATTATCTTTCTCATACAGCCATGGATACTTCATATCTGATCCATTGCAAGTACGTTCTGGAAGTATTTCATTAGACTCTTTTACTTTTCATTATGTAAACACATCACGTTAAAATCTTCTCCTCAATGTTGATTTCTAAGAACTTTATTTTAGATGCCTAATGTTAACAGTGTAAACATTTATGTGCAAAATAGTAAACTATCTGTGAAAAATGGTGGGCAAAAATAAATGAAAATACACAGTTCTTGAGTTAATTGACATATGCTGTCTTCATTCATTAATTGCTCCAGTACTTCAGCATCTTCTTCAGGTGTCTGGCTGGTAAAGTTCCATCATTCTTTCAGTATGTTGAACATGACTTTCTTCTACTTTTTCTAGTATATCATTTGTTCTTCTTGACTCATTGTCTGAGCTTTAGACTTATTTTATTCTTCCTACATCACTGCAAAGAAAGGGCGGTAAGGAATAGACAGACAGACACTACCTGTGGCGTGCTGTACTTGTGAGTCTTTGTTAGCTTCCCTTTGGCCCTTTTTGGTAACCACATCAGTTCCTCCTAAGGTGAGAGCCAACACTCAGTTCCCACTAAAGATATTTGGAAAACAGTTTGCAAAATGACAAAGAGAGAAGGAATGATAAGTTTCATTTTCTGACGTCATTCTTTTGACATCAGTATTACTTAATTGAGGCTTTTCTGTTATAATATGGATGGAAATCCTTTCAGTCTTGCCCTTCACTGACATGTTCTGTGTGAAGTAAAGATGTAACAAAGCAAATTAAATGCATTGATCATCCACAAATCTGCAGTTAAACTGTAGCAGTTTATAACATAAACTGTATAACATAAACTCTCCAAGAGGGAAAAGGCTAAAAAATATGTGAGTTTTTATCAAGAGAAGAGAAAAATAAAACCAATACAAAAGCAAACAAGTACCTTCCTTGAGTGCACAACTCCCTATTAAATGGAAAACCAACAAACTGCAACGGTGTGATAGGAGAGGTCCATGGAGGTGTGAGCTTAAAAAAAAATAATAAAACAGTGCACTCGGCTACTGTGGGTTTGTGGTGTGGACGATGAGCTGAGTCTGAGCAGGCCAGGAGAGATTGAACTGGCAAAAGAAAAGAGAGAGATGAGAGGTTAAAATGACAGCAAGTGATAAAGTCAGCGTTAAGGCAGGGCATGTGTGAAAGAGTGAAGGCAAGTGGTCAGGTATGGCCTAGGGAAGAGCGAGCAGATGATGATCTTGACATAGAGTCACACCTGCTGTGCTCCCAGAAAACAGTGGTGACAACCACTCCAGGAGGTTCCATGGATGCCAATGTATGGCAGCAGGAGAAGAGAGGAGAGCTTGAGTGGCTCCTCAGAGAACACTGAGGGATGGTGGGGCAGTTGCATGCGCCAGTGGGAAAGGAGGTTGTCTGCACTTGTTGGTGAGAGCCTCTGCTAGCTGAGCAGAGCAGACATAGTCGGGTGAACCACAGAGATGTGGTTTAGATAGAAGCACCGTGGCTCATAGTTTGTTCTTAGTGGATGGATCCTGACCGTGATTCTAAGCCTGTTTTGACCTGTAGATTATTTATGGATTATGTACCTCCACTTCCTCGTTGTTTTTTTATGGACTATTTATTAAATAATTTATTGGAAGACTGTACTGCACTGTTTTCAGTTTATGAATAAAAGCTCTTTGCACATTTGCACCAATCCTTACTTGTTTATGTGTCCTCATTGCCCAGGATGTGAGGTCAGCTCAACCAACCTGTACTGTCACAACTGGCCACAGCTGTTGGAGAGTTTCACCCAGTCTCATAACAGCTTAAAGTATAATTCCCCTACACAAATACTTCTACTGTTTCCTTTTTTCTCTTCAGCTACACTGTAAAGAACCCCCAGGTTTTATGGGCAAAAAAGCCGTAATAGAATTCTCTAAAACTAGGTTGATGCACTTTAAAGAGGCACAGATATTTCAAGGTTAAGTTAATTATTCAAAATACAGTGAAGAATGAACACTGTGTAAAAGTTTTGTCACTTTTTAACCTGCTTAATCTAGACCCGGGACACAGGGGGGCTAGAGCCCATTCCAGCTAGTATTTTTTTTTTATTTTTATTTTTTATTATACTTTATTAATCCCGAAGGAAATTATTTGTTTTTTTGCATACCCCTTGGGGTCAGAGCGCAGGGTCAGCCATTGTACAGTGCCCCTGGAGCAATTGAAGGTTAAGGGCCTTGCTCAAGGGCCCAGCAGAGTAGCATCTCTTTCCTTCAGGATACCAGCACAGATCCTTAGCCTCAGAGCCATCACTCCGCCCTTAGTAAAAGGCGAAAGGCAGGAACAAAAGATGTCTATTCTGTGTCGAACACATGAGACACACACTAGAGCCAAATTAGCGACACCGTTTCACCTAACATTCATGTGTTTGGGCAGTGGGAAGAAACGGGGGGACCCAAAGGAAACCCATGCAGACACCACACAGGGAGGACCCAGGATGCAAACCGGGTCTCATTTGTCTGAGGTAGTAGGGCTGTTGAAAAAAAAAATCTCTACAGATAAAAAGTCATAACAAGGCTTAAACCATCAAGAAGGCATGAGCAAAATTATTCCTTCCTATATCCCTTTTGGATTTAAGCTACGGAGTGAGATGGGCCTGCAGGATACACAGGGGGCACAGTTGGACACTTGTTAAGGGTAAATTTCACACAAAAATTAGGAAGGTTTTCTTTACAAAGAGAACCATAGACTCTGGAATAAGCTACCAAGTAGTGTGATAGACAGTAGGACTTTAGAGACTTGCAAAAGTAGACTTGATGTTGTTTTAGAAGAATTTAGTGGATAGGATTGGTAAGCTTTGTTGGACTGAATGGCCTTCTCTCATCTAGATTGTTCAGCCCCAGCTATCATTTAGATTTGTCTGGAAGTGTCCAGACCTTATCTGAACGACCACCTTTTCCAAACAGAGCTCTCACAAGAAGTCTGGCTCAAACGACTTATATACAGTACTACAGGTGAGTCTCACGTGATGGTGCTTCACTGACTATCATCACGTGCACATGCCAAATTTTAAATCTCAGGTCATTAACAAGAGCATACTGTATGTCCATATCTGCTCCTACTCAAGTCAAGGTGAGCCACCTGCTGCACCTTATGCTGTGTTCTTAGGCCTGGATTTTTGCCACATATAACTATCAACTAACCAGCTGTTGTGTATCCGCCAGATTGCTGCTGTTTGAACAATACTAATTGGAAGAGAACAGGCATGTGGTGCAAACTACAACTTGTGAGAGACTCCAAAGTGAACCATCCACGCATTCCTCCTCCTTCTCCTATGCAAACAAACTATAAACCTGGTAAGCATTAAAACATTTAAAACTTTTAAATCTCAGATTGCAATAACCTAGTAGGGGAAGTGCAACCAGATAAAAAGTATAAAGTGCTTTTCAAAAAAAAGGAAACATCATAAATTTGAAATTGTTTGTAAATATTGACAAAAGTGGTTTGTAGTGGATTGTTTGGTTTTATCTGCTAAATAACAGCAAAAAAATAAACGGAGGCTTGTGTATTATAGATACTGTATCTGTGTTTCATTTAGCGCAGCACCAAATTCCAACCATCACTTTAAGCTGCCGGGAAGACTAACTAGACATCATTTTCCAGCTACCTATGAAAACAGGGAATGCAAGCCGGACTGTGCAGTTTGTAGCAACATGAAGAAAAAAACACACACGGTGTGACTTATAGCAATTGCAATTGGCTGCTTTGAAAAGTGTAATGTGGAACTAAATGATCGTGCATAGTGTGTGTATGGAGTGTTCATAAATTTGCATACATTTGTATTCATGTCCTGTGTTCTTTAAATGTGATTCCGTTCCATGCACTTTGTGGGTGGGGCTCCAGGAGGTGTGGCCACGCTGATGTCGCCTCTGCTGGCTCCTCCCTCTGCCTTTATCTGGAGGTTTGAGTGAGAGACCCAGCCAGTGGATCATTGAAAGCTGCTGTTTGGAGATTTGTAAATATTGTTTTCTTTTGACATTTTCAGGATTTTCACTTCTGCTTTTGGATTTTGCTTGTGGTTTTTTTGTTGTGGATTGCTTTTGTAGGCACATCTTTTGTCCTCTCCTTTTGCTGCTTAGAGTCTTTCGTTACTTTTTTCTGTTTGTTGCAATAAATATTTTCCTATATCAAGATTTTTTGTGGGACTTGTCTCTACTACCTAGATTTTACACAGTTTCTCTCTCTATTCATTTTTTTTTGTATACTCTTGGACTTTAATAGTCTTTTTGATCGTTCAAAGCCAGCTGCCCATTTCGGATTTGGCCAGAAACCAGAAGGCAATTGTCTGAGCCAAGCTGGTCTGAATTAAACCTCTTCTAAGCTGGGAAGGCTCCTGGCCTGCTTTTGTGGCCAGTTTTGGAGGCCTCATTCCCTTTTTTGTCATTTCTGTATCTCCATTCCACAACAAAAATAACCCTCAATAGAGCTAAGGTACTGTAGGCAGTTTTTGGGTCCCACACCACCCAGGACAGTTTTGCTAACCTCCCACTAGTCCTCCGTAGCCTCTCGCTACCACCTATTGTACCCCACCTGCTAGTGCTGGCATTCAAAATGTCTCTCCATTTATCAATGTGGGTTCATTTTAAGTATGGCCCACTTATCTTTTATCACTTATCACTTTTCGGTGTCAGTCCAGTGCCCATTAAGGCCCTTTTGCAGCCACACATTCTATGGCAGCACTTTTTCTGTGTCTTCTATTTCCAATGCAGAGTTATAGGGAGACACAGCCAACACAGTGTCTAGTTCTATTACATTTTTACATAAAATAAAAAGAAATATTCAAATCCACTTAATTCAATTTAGGGTCACAGAGAGCCATAGACTATCCTGGGAGTATTGAATGCTATGCAGGAAGCAGCACTGGGCAGAGAGCCAGTCCATTACAGGGCCCACTCACACTCAGCCATTTAGGACCTGTAAATTACCCAAACTAGTATGTCTTTACGAATATTGGTGGGAGAAATGGGGGAAGAAGGTGTGTCTATGCAGACAAGTAGCTGGACTGGGAATCGAACCCAGAACACTGGATCCATGAGGCAGCAGCGCTAACCACTGGGACTCTGTGCCTGATATAGCTTAGCTGGTTTCTAAATACCAGAGAAATTGTTATATAAAATGAGAGTGATATTACAAAAGGATTCATTTTGAATTGATTGTAAAGCTATGGCCATGATACTGTACATGAAACTGTAGAAAAAGATCTCTCTGAAATGGTGCCAAAACCCTCCATAAAAAAGGTTAAATATGCAATCTAGTCCATTTCTATTTTTTATCACAGTTATGAAAAAGACGTGTGTTTAGTCTAATCCAGGAAGTGTGTACAGTATAAGCAAAGGCACTATCCTGACATGACAGCCAGAGGATTTATACAATTTAGTGGAGTAATGCAAAGTACAGAATGTTTTCCTTGACAGAAGAGCAGAAAGAGTGCAAGCTGACATAATGCAAACTATGATACAAAATTCAGAAATAAAGAGAAACGGTGGGGTATTTGATGGTGTTGTACATGTGGCAATTTGTCTTGACATTTGCATTTAAATGTCCTGTAAACATGTGAAATAATCAAAGGCAGAGAGTGAAGAGGCAAGCAACTGATTTATTCTCAAACTAAGCTCAGTCAAAAGCTTCAAATATGTGGCATACATGTACTATGACTTCTGTAAACAGACTCTGATGAGGGCCTCTTTTCACTTGGATGCTGCCCCAGCAGTCACTGAATGCTGTTCAAGCGACAGAGCGTAAGAAATGCTGTTTGGTGTTCTGATATTTCCGATGGGACTTAATACATTCTTACAGTGATGTTATGGGGCTGAAGAATCATACCAGATGTCACCATTTTTCAATTAAGCCCTACAAGGAAGAAAAGTATTCATTAAAGCGGAAGAAGGCCTGACTGTTTGGATTCAGTCGCCGTCTGTATATGTCATAGTCATTCACCATGGAGACAATTAATTAACTAACTCCAGGCTTCTAAGCAAAGAATTTCCAGCATTGGCAATTGTGCCCAATTAGCAAACAGCAAATAGCAGAACATCTTGCTCTCTCAGTGCAGATGCATCAGCCCTTTACAAGGAGAAGCAACAGTTTTTTCTTTCCTCCATTCAGTTTTTATTGCAAGCTGTGTCTTTGGCATAGACCATTATTGCTTCCCCGTGTAAGATTAAAAGTAACTGTGGAAAAACAAAATCATAAGTGATGGCATGAAACACCCATCCACTCAGCCAGTTTCTAAATCTCCTTTTTTGATTACAGGTCACTTTAGGATCAGAGCCTTTTCTGCAGAGTCAATCACAGGACATCCAAGCACATTTAAGTGGAATCACCGGTTAACCTAACACACTTGTATACAAGCCTTTCAGATGTGGAAAGAAATACTGTAAGCGTGTCCAGAAAAAAAACAAAAAAACACTGAAAAACTAAATAACGATCCTAAATAGAGTTTGCACATGTCTACTTTAACAGTATTGAACTAAAAAAAGAAAAAAAACTCACATTAAACTATGAAGCCAAGCAAGGAGGAGCACAAAAACAAAAATGAACTCAAAAATGCAAAGAAAACGATATACCAAATGCATAGATATTGATATTGTAACAGAAGAGCACAGAATAATGTAAAGATTAGGGCCACCTTACAGCAAACCCCATTTCACTGTGAGGCCAGCTGGGCCAAAAATAAACTGAAACAAAGAAAAGAATAAAAGAGTTGACTTCCACGATCAATGAATCAAGAGACACAGGTCCAACTCTGACATTGTGAGATTTTATGTATGGATTGTGGCAGAATGTTACAGAGCTTCCAGGAAGGAGGAAGTTTTCTGGTCTGATATCCTCATGTCTAAGGGCAAAGAAGGAGAAGGCATTACCAACACTGAAAACTCATGTATCAGAGTGTTATTAGTTTTTGATTCAGGGTCCTGAAGACACCCCTCGAAGCACACATGTCTGACAATAGGGTTTGAAAACACTGAGGTAACTGGATGTCAAGAGCAGAGTCTGGCTTCTTCAAGAAAGATCAGAAGAACAAATAATGAAATGATGCGTCCAGGTCTTCTTACATAGTATTACAGAATAGCTTCCAAGAGCACCATATGACCTTTCCAATCGGTACACCTGGACAACTGGAAATATTTGTGTAGATTATTGCCATGCACATAAAAAGCTTAATCAGCAGCTCCAAAAATGATATTCTATTATAAGAATTCTGTTACAAAAAATGCAGTAAAGTCCATAGTAGGAAGTGAAATGCTTATATATCACTAATAGCATTGACAGCTGTCATTTCAGCTTCCTGAAAAGTATTTCTTTCCCTTTTTCCCAGCAGAACATGACAGTATATCTTCTTGAACATTTGGTTTAGTACAGTTTGCTAAACTACTGAGTTTCCAGCCCAGACTTAAATTCTCTCTGAGAAATCCTTATCCTAGCAGGCTGATCATGTCAGTGTCAGGAAGATCAGCAGCTAATGTCTTTGCCTCCAACACATTCTTCCAATACATCCATGGAATTTTCTGAAGGTCTGCTAGTATTTATAGAAGTGAACCACTAAAATGTTAAGCAGCTAAAACCATTGACTTATATACTGGTAACAACAAACCCGAACAGAGTGTGAAGGAATCATATAACAAACAAAGTGTATATAACTTTTACTTGTTGAGCAAGGAAAGATTTTTCATACCGCCTCTTAGCTTAGCAAAGTGACACTAACAGATGGGCTATTTACAGCCATCAAAATAAATTATAAGTAGTGCTTGACTTTATTTTCATTCATCTCTTCTCTTCAACACACTGTTGATGTTCCTCAGTACATATTAACATAATACATATATGAACAATAAAGCTTGTCATTTATAATAAATCATGGTTCTTGCAAAGATTTGTGTTTTTCTCACATTTGGTCCTATGATCTTGCACTTGAAAATGCTCACCATTGCAATTGGAATAATATATTTAAAATGTCACACTATGCTCAAGAAATTCTGTCTGCCAGTATACACAACTTCAATGATCATATGAAAAAATGTTTGATATGAATCTGTCTCCTGATAATTTTTGCTACCTTCATTTCCAAGGAGAAATATATGTTCTAGCTTTTCCTCAGGTGCTCTCATTTTGGGAATTTATTTCCTTGGCTGTCTTTAAGAACATTAATTATAATCTTTCCTACACAACTCACATCTTTACCTTGCTAGATATCTCAACACTATCTGTTGATTCCGTTCAAATCCAAAGGCATTCACCAGGCAATTTTGCTTCAAAACTCTATATTGCTTATTAGTAGATGTCTCTGGATTATTTTGTCATCAGGCATTTAGAGTTAACTTTGGCATAGAGTTAATAATATTTTATGAGGTCTCTTGAAATTGGAAATTGGTGAAAATCTTCTGAAAGGAACTAGAGACACCATTTCATTTTTTGGCTTACTATTGAACTTCTTGATGTTGTGTGGGGTAGGCTATGTTACAATCTTATTTCTTAATATTGTCACTCCCCGATTAAGTTGTTTGGTAATGTAGTAATCTCATATGGGATATTATCTATTTGTGTTTTAATTTATATAAAACTAGACAAAGAGCCCGTTTCGACAACGTAAGATGAAATGGGCACGAGTTTGTGTAAGCAGTGTATGAAGAACAAATGATAAGGAACAAAGAAGTTGTTTTGTAATGATTGTAGTCTGCTTTACTCATTACTGCACAGGCTTGAACTGTTAGTTGATGAATTTTCCAGACCTATAGTATAATATTGAATGATGAATGTTCCAGTACAATATAGAATAGTAATAAGTATAAGCACCACAAACCTGATATAGGTGTATTGAATGAATGTGTAATTGAATCAGAATGCGTAATTAGGCCTCGAGCCGTAGTCGAAATCACCTTTCAGGCCTGTAGAGCTTTAATCGAAGTTGCCTTTCTCTTTGAATTTTTGCGGCCGTAAATCCGCCGCCTGCCGCGATGTTGGGGTTGGATGTCAGTCTCGACAGGTTTTTCGGGCAGCTGCACAGAAGGCAACTGCGCATTTGGCTTTGGACGTGCGCAGAAGGCGACTGCGCATTTGGCATCGGACGGACGTGAGTGTGTGAGTGAGTGAGGAGGCATGCGAATTATGTATTAAGATAAGCAAAAAATGAAAACAAAAACAAGTAAATGAAAAAACCCACCAGACCAGGTTACCTCTTTCTTGAAAAGCATGTGATTTGTAAGAACTTGGTATTTGCATCATAAGAAAGTTCAGTAGTGTTAGCTATGCAGCATACATAGTCAAACACATGAGATCTGTGAGAGTCTTACATGGGTCATTTTACTGTGCACCAGGGGTTTTGGAGAGGGCATTATATCGTACATAATAACACCTGTTCCCATGACAGAGGAATTCACCGGTGTTTTGCAAGTTCACACCTCACAAAAACTAGCTCAAAGTTCAGTACACACAGATTATAATGCATAAATTCACATTCGTAGTTCACCATTTCAATTTTGAACTAATTCGTGTTCACTTCATTTTGTACTTTTTAAGGAGTGAGAATAAATGACCCATGAGTTTACTTTTTTCAATTTTGCATGCATTATATTAGGCTATTACAGTGTTCTTGAATAAAATACAATAATTATGAAGACTTTTTAATTTAAATACACTTTATTGAGTTATACCCAGCAACAAACATATATAACCATATATGCTAATATCCACCTGGTAAAAAAATAAATTAAAAAGATGCAAGTATACATATAAATTACCGCTCTATTTCCAACCGTGTGACACAAATGGTGACTTTGGAACCAGTGTGTAGGTGACCTAACCTTTACGCTGCCAGTCAAAATTCTCGTCACATATTGCATGTTCAACTGGAAAAATATAAAGTGGCCTTGCGAAGTACAACATTTTCCTAAAAGTGAAAGCGGAGCTTGTGTCAGCGGGGATGCAGCATAAGCACAAGCATGCAGACACAGACAGTGCCTATTTGATTTTATGTTATTTTTTCTGAATACAAATAAATGGCAAAAAATTCGTATGAAATACATATTCGTAAAAATCCACTATTTGTGCTTATCTGAATACCGTATTCAGATTTGGTGCCACCCCTACATTACAGGGTAAGGCAAAACATTTAACCTGGACCTAAACCAGATCCAGAATGTCACACAAAACTGAACTAACTCACGTTCAAGTTCTTCACTTGCAAATACATTACGTTATGTTCACCATTCTTAGCAAAATGAGCTTGTTCAATGAACACGCTCTTTATGAAATAATTCATACACAACACTGGAATTCACGCCTGAAGACACTTTATGTCTCCTCTGGTCCTCCCTTCCTTCACCTCATCCACCTCTGCTGCAGTAAAAGAAGACATTAATATATCAGAAAAGGAGTGGAAGGTAGCAATGCAGAGAATTCACTCGAGCTCCATATGCTCAAAGCATAGAATTAGTCAACACAAAATATTATATATCGAGCTCATCTGTCTCGCTTAAAACTGTCCAAAATGTTTCCAGGGCAAGATCCAACCTGCGAACGCTGCAACCAAGTCCAAGCCTCACTGGGTCACATGTTTTGGGCCTGCACCAAATTAACATCATTTTGGACCAAAATTTTTAAGTGCCTTTCAGACAGCCTTGGTGTCACAATCCTTCCTAGCCCATTAACAGCTGTGTTCGGTGTTCTTCCAGATGGATTTGAAGTGGAGAAGGACAAGCAAACTGTGATTGCATCCACTACACTTTTGGCATGCAGACTGATTTTGTTAAATTGGAAGAATCCTAACTCTCCTCTAATAAGTCAGTGGGAAACCGATGTTTTATATTATTTGAAATTGGAAAAAATCAATTTGTCAGTTAGAGGATCTGTACAGAATTTTTTCAAAACCTGGCAGGATCTAATCAATAATATTTTAGAATAAGAAGAAATAATTATTTCCGCATTTCTTTTCCTTCTCCATTTATCTTTTTTGCCCTATTAAACTCAACAATTTAGGCATGTTTACAAGCCTTAAGTATTACTCCTTTGGCCATGCTCTCCTTCTCAGGGGTGGGGGTTGATTTGTTTTCAATCCTATTTTTTGTAAAAATTGATCTATTTGTACGGAATTGATTACAATAAAATTAATAAAAAAAAAAAAAGAAGACATCACACGGGGTTCATCGTCATTTGACCGATGGTAGCACAGAAGAACGTAGCTCCAACAGAGCAGCACTTCTCAATTCATAACAACTGAGACTTTGCATTTCTGTTTGCACAGATTATGATTAAATGAGGACTTCCCCTTTAGGCCCCAAAATTCTTTGTTTTTGTTGTCTTTATTGTTACTACTATATATATATGCTGAATAAAAATACAGTAATCTTTCAAAAATATAGTGCATACATAAAATATTTTCATTATATACTGTCCATCATAGTAGAAACACATTTCTTGTCAACAACAAGATAATATTAATATAAATTTGAAAATGCTAAGGACTTGATAACCATTTGAACCAGCCTTGAAACAGATATCCCAATAAAGCAGGAGAAAAAAATATTGTATTGTAACACTTCTTAGGCAATCCAGTAAGGCTGGAAAAAGCACCATAAATCCCTCATCTACTTACGGTAAATTCAAATGTGTTTGCACCAAAGCAGTATCTTGGACATCAAAGAAATCTACTGTTTCTCTGAGACGATTCTCTCCTCAGCATTTATCCTAAGGTTTTTCTGAAGTCACTTGTAGGGGTCTTCTTCACCTTCACCTACCACACTGTCTTTGGAAACAAAATATATGAATTGTTGATTTTTTCCTGATTTAAAATAGTATTAGATCTCACCTTCTTTTCTTTTTTACTGTGTGGATTTTTGTTTTCATTCAACAAGTTTAATCTTGATGTTGATCAGAGTCTTGCGTTGGGTTTGGTACCAGATGGGTGCTGGGCTTATTCAAAAACATTTTACTTTACTGTCACTTGCAAGACTATTTTTGAAGTATCTTCAGGTGGAGTTCACATTTGACCACTGTGTTGAAAATACTAAGTTAATTCCTAGTCATGGATGTTGGAGCTTGGACACTAGGACATGGCATTGTCCTCAAACATACACCATGGCCTGAAAATGATAGTAGGTGCTGAGAGAGGAGCATTTCTTGCCTGTGTTCCGTCACAATATTGGTATTTTACATATGCTGTTAAACTGAAATAACATCAGAGTTTAAAGATGTCACCGGCTGCTTTACAATTTCTGTTGAAAGTTTTATATTAGAAACACGACTCTGTGTTTTTTTGTCATTTAATTAAAAATCATTTAATTAAATATTGAACAGAAAGTCAATCTGTGTGTAACACTAACCCCTTTAAAACACCCAACTATAATGATTCTAAGCTTTTTGTCGACTTTTAACATTCCCCACAGTCTCCACTGCTTACAGTAATGTCCTGAATAATTGGTAATGTATTGTGAAATTGCAGGGTTTTCAGGGCACCACTTAAGGTGAGGCCACATTGATTTATTATGCATGACAGCAGATGAATAAAATGTTCAAATCTGAATGGCCTATTGTGCCTCTGACCTTTAAGATGAATGTGTCAGAGTGGAAACTTCATTTGATGTTACAATCAAATCTTCATTTGAAAGCAATGATAGAGACAAAACAGGTTAGTGTCTGGTACATTAGGTCAGTTATTGTTCACCTAGTATAAACTTACTTTTAATCATCTGCTTTAACAAAATGTATTTCATGTTATGAGTAAACATATTAATTAGGAGTAAGATAAAAAAAAATGTCAAAATCTTCATATAATATTTTACTTTAGGTGTATTTTTGGTTTTATAATTAATTCTATGGCCTTTTTTTGGTGTTCATTTTACCTGACTGGGCACTCTAAACTGGCCCGGGACCAAGTGGTGAGGTTGCCCTATTCTCTGACATGGTACACGTCACTCACCATGACATTGTATGTTTGGACTGTGGGACAAAATGACTATGAAGCTCGCACACAGTAAATAGTGTTGAATTTTATAGTCACAAATCTTCACTTTCCCAAAAGTGACACACAGAAATTGATTCTGGTAAATTAACACAAATTGTAATTGCTTTCAGGCTGTCAATTCTGTTGTGGTTCTTCTTAAAGGGTCAAATAGCATTTTACCACAGGCAGTTTTCAGTTTTACTGGTAGGCAGTAGAGGCCACGCTATTTATTCCATCCATTTATCCATTTTCCAACCCGCTGAATCCGAACACAGGGTCACAGGGGTCTGCTGGAGCCAATCCCAGCCAACACAGGGCACAAGGCAGGAACCAAACCCGGGCAGGGTGCCAACCCACCGCAGACACTATTTATTTCTAACACTTATTAACAAGTCAAAAACAGCAGAATACACAGTTCTTTGTTGTTAAGATGGCTAACGTGCTTCCCAAAGGTGATGAGCCTGTCACGCCATGTAAGAGACAGAAATATTGGTGTAACTTTTGAGGAGATTAATATTTATCGTAGCTTAGCTCAGCTTAGCTGCTTGTGTTCCAGATACTCTTAGCAGTCAATTAACTTTATTACACACTAATTACACAAAGCATTAGTTGCATTTTGTCTTTTAATTATTTCCCATCTAGCTGTTATCAACCCTTTTTTAGAACACTCTATAGAAAATACAGCAGGATTGAATTATAGTAGATATTAATCATTTGCCAGAAACATTTCTTGAATAATTTGAAAGGAGCAATTGAAGAGTAATGGAAGCTTTAAAATAAATGTTCATTATGTTTTTTCTTATACAACGTGCATCAGAGAAAGCTTTCATCATGTCACTGTACCCTACTGGCTAAGTCACTGACTCTAAAAGCCCACAAATATAATCTGCACTTCTGACGCCTCATGTGACCCTTGGTGTGTTATCTAACCTGTGTAAGATTCACGCTATATAGCGCCTGACCCGACACAGATTGACACGGAGGCACATGTACAATAAAATGAACTATATATTTTCTTCCCCTGTGGGCACACATCTTCCCCATGGCCCACAGGTAATACACAGTCCCAGCACTAATCACACCAGTACAACAAGCAATTTCCTCTCCTTGGCACCACCACTCCTCCCAAGCAACCTTGTCCTCCTCCACCTGACTCTGGCCGCTCAGTTTTGGTCGCTGGCTCCTTTTATAGTTCACCCGGAAGTGCTCCAGGTGCTTGATCACCGAGTTCCGGCTGCACTTCCGGGTGTGATGAATATGCTGCCCACACGGGCTCAGGAGTCCCAAACACAGCACCCCCTGGCGGTGCCTGCGGAACCCAACAGGGCTGCACCCAACTCCAATTCCCAGGGAGCCCTGTGGGAAAACGAGGCACTGCTCCACCCCGGTTTCTTGGGGGGGGAGTGTGGGGGCAGCCTTCTAGCATCCAGGGGGAGGTATTGCACTATCCAGGGCTGCTCCCCCTGAACATAGTGTGCAGGGGCATCCCGGCTGGGCATGAATGCCAGCCGCCTGTCACTACTTCTATTGTAAAAGTATTTTATTTAATGTTTGTGTACCTAGAATTTTTATTAGAGCTCCTGGAATTTATGTAATGTTAAAAGTGGAGGAGAAGGTTAGAAAACGGAACTGATAGCAAAACAGATGCTGAAATGAAATGCAAACCTTTGTGCAGCTCACTTTCGATTCCTTAGCAAATGTCTGTTTAGGTGACTGATTATTTTAGCATTTTAGCTAATCAAGTAATTTCATAGTTCAGCACATAAAGTATATTGTGCTAACCATCACTCTTTGAAGATAACTGGTGTGCTATTCAATGGCTTTCCTCTCGCAGAAGTAAAGAATTCTGACTCTGATGAGAGCCTATCTGGGCAACATTAGGAGAAAGGTAGGAACCAGCACTTAATGGAGGACCAGTCTGTTATAGGGCATGCTCCACGTGAGAGACACCAGCAAGGACAATAAAGACAAACCAATGAACTCACCCTGCTTGTTTCTGAAACGTGTGAGGGAATGGTAGTACTTGGAGAAACCCCACAAAGACACGAGGAGAGTGTGTAAACTGTGCACAGGGAAGGGAAACATTTTAACCCTGGAAGGATTGCAGAGCAGCACTAATCATTTGTACTACTATGCCAACCATATTATTAAAATTTTAAAAACAAACTAAAAGTAAGTGTGAAAAAAGAGTAACATGCATGTTAGATGGCTATATTTTCCCTCTTAGAAGTAAATTTTTTGTTAAAACAGAAGTGGCTACATGACATCTGACCCTGTTTACTTGAAATCTTGCATAAAGAAGGCATGGCAAGTATCGTATATACTCACGTAAAAGTTGGGTCTTGAAACCCAAAAAATTGATCATAAAATCAGAACCCGACTTATACGCTTGTTTTTCTTGCTTCCTACAATCTCGCACCAGTTTCTCAGACACATCGAATTTTGTTGCAGCAGCTCAGTTACCAATTTCTTTCGCCACTTCAACAACTTTTAATTTAAAACCAGCTTCATATTATCTTCTGATTGAACACTCCATCATAGATAAGGGATGCTCTTACGATAAAGGTGTATAAGGGTGTGAGATACAAAAAACATAAAACAGTGTAAACGTCGCTTCAGAATAGTTCCAGTATTACTGTGTGGTCACATAGGCACAATACATAGAAAAAAAGGCTGTGTGCTCCGTGGTTACTCTCTCAGGTGGGTGTTAGCATATCATAATCTCTTGGACCAATAGCCTGAGTTTTCCGCATACTACTTTTGCGACCAACATTAGAAAATACTGGAAATTATACGGTAAAATCAAGCCCCAAATTATCCGCGGGAGAACTTAAACATGAGTATATACAGTAAGTAAAACATTATTTTAAAAAACCCTGAGAAAAGGCTGTTTAAACATATGACTTTTTTTTTGTTTTGACCAAAGCCTCTTGTTGGCAACTCAAGCAGTTTTGTGTGGCTTACGGTCATTAAGGAGCTGAGTTGTTTTTCGGTGGCACAAGCAGCCAAACATTATGCGCCTATTCCTGTTATTAGCCTTTGCTGTTAAACAGACAGTAGACCAGGGGTGGGCAATGTCAGTTCTGGAGGGCCACAGTGTCTGCTGGTTTAGGTTCCAACCCAGCTACTTAGTTAGAAACCAATTCTTGCCAATCTCAGACCTTATTTAATGTTATGGCTTGTTAGTCTGCGATGTTAGGTTCTCATATTGTACATTTTTTTCCTTTTTAAGGATATCATGCAAATGATTTGAAGCCTAAAACGGATAATTTTCAGTCTGTCACATTTAGTGCATGATGAATCCGCACAGGTGTTAGTGGAAGCAAGTTAGATAGAGAACTGCTGGCTACTTTATTATTTGCAACTTATTGCAGATAAGGAGCCATTAAAAACAATGAATACAGCTGTTTAAGACTGAAATAAGCAATTAAAAGTGGGGAACCTTAACAAGTGAGACCGCTAAAATGAAGCAAATGTTGCTTGAGCAATAAGTGCTTCATTAGCAATAACTGACTTTTCATTAAGAAATTGGGTTGGAAAGAAAACCTGCATCCGCTGCAGCCCTCCAGGACTGACTCTGCCCACCCCTGTAGTAAACAGTATCATAGATTTTCTTGCCAAAGGATTCATATACGCTACATTGTCAAATGTTTGTAGACCCCTCACCATCATATCTACATGACCTTGTTGAGTATCCCATTCCAAAACCATGAGCATTAATATAGAGTTGGCCCCTGCTGTGTAGCTTTAATAGCCTCCACTCTTTTGGGAAGGCTTTCCACAATATTTTGGAGTGTGTCTGTTGGAATTTGTGCCCATTCAGCCAAAGCAGCACTTGTGAGGTCAGGTATTGATGTTATGAAGACCTGGCTTGCAATCTGTGTTCCAGTCCATCCACAAGGTATTCAATACGGTTGAGGTCAGGACTCTGTGCAAGCCACTTATGTTACTCCATGCCAGGTTTGTCAGACCATGTGTTTATGGACCTGGCTTTGTGCACAGAGACATGCATATGCTAGAACAGAAAAGGGCCTTTCCAAAATTGTTGGCGAAATACTGGAAGCACACAATAGTTTAAAATGTCTTTGTATGCTGTTGTATTAACAGTACCTTCTGATGGAACCATGGGGCCTAGCCCTAACCATTAAAAACAGCCACAGACCATTATCTCTCCTTCATCAGACTTTACAGTGGGCACTATGCAGCCTGAAAGTTGGCTCTCACCTGGCATCCACCAAACCAGTTTCCTTCATCAGACGGCCAGAGAGTGAAATGTGATTCATCACTTTAGTGAACACATTTCCACTGCTCCACAGTCCAATGGGAGCCTACTTTCCACCAGTCCAGCTGATGCTTGGCATATAGCGATCTTAGGTTTGTGTTTAGCTGTATTTCATGAATCTCTTTACACACGGCTCCTGTGTTGAAGTTTCTTTCATAGAAAAATTTGAAACTATATTGTGAGTGATGCAACAGAGAACTTGTGATTTTACACGATATGTGCTTCAGCACTTTATGGCCCCACTCTGTGAATTTCCGTGGTCTACCACTTCGTGACTGAGTTGTTCATGCTCCTTGAAGTTTCCACTTCACAATAAGAGCATTTGCATTTTCCCAGGGCAGATGAGGAAGAGCTGAAATTTCTTATGACGGTGCCAAATTTATAGTTACTGAGCTCTTCAGTAAGACTCATTGTACTGGCCATGTTTGTCAATGGAGATTGTACTGCTTTGTTCTTGATTCTATGAACCTGTTAACAAAGGATGCAGCTGAAACATCTGAACTCTATCATTTGGAATGGAATCCACAAACCTTTAGCCATTTAGTGCAGGTTATAAGTAAAACTGAAGGTAGTTATTCCCTCTAGCAGCGCGCCTATTGAGAATTTCGGATTCCACTGTTATCTGCAATGTCTCTGTTTAAATCTGGTTGTCTCATCCTCAAGTGAAAAGTAGGGCGCATTGATAAAAGTGACTGGCATAGCATAGATTGCCATAGCAATCTAGGCTGCCCACATGCACTACCAGTCAAGACACAGTAGTGGCACATGTTGTAATGATCAACATAAAGAAAGTTCTTACTTTTCACGCAGTCAGCTTGTGCACCAATGTATTATTCAGCTATCTATAGAGAACTTCACATCTTTGCAGAAAAGGAAAAGTTCTGATCTAAGTCTGATATATGATTTGCTAGTTATCTTACTGTAGTATTTTTTCCTTCAGGAGCCTTGCTTAGATTCCATACTAAAAAGACATAAAAACAGACTAAAGAAATAGTAATTATAAAACTGGATGTTTTTTTTTTTTTACATATCTTAAATAAGCTTAAAACTACAGTATATGCTTGTTCATGCTCTTTTAGCTGCTCAAAGCCACCTCCCTTCAGCAGCCATATACAGTATAACTTAAAAAATGTCTTTTTTAAATATTCATAATCTACTTACTATATGCATTTGGCCATGTTCCTAAGTGTCATCATTACTACAAACCATGGGAGAACACAGAAAACAGAATTTCAGTTAGTGTCAACTTGAAGTCTTTTTTGTGGTATCTCAGTGGGAGTCACAATTAAATGAAAAAAACAAGAGTGGGAGCAGCAGAGTGGAGAGAACAATAGTCATGTGCCATCATGCAGTGTCCAGACCACCACCAGCACACAGCGTGAATCGACACAACATTCGTATTGAGCTGATAAAAAACAAAATCATTTCGTTAAGTAAATGTCAATGTTGCAATGCACACAAGTCTCTTTACATTCATCAGACAACATCTAAACATGGATCTTGACATACTGTATCTGAGGTGGCAGTGGCAGACCATGTTTCTATGCTATTTTGCGCAGTCTTACCACTTTTGCCATCATTGCTGGTCTTACCACTGTCTTAAAAACCTTACATTTAACCTTCACCTTAATGATTTGATCACACAGTACTCACACTGTACTCTATGGGTTATGTTTGCATCTAATTTTCCATCATGGGCTACCACTGATCCTAGATGTTTAAATAGCTCTCCCTGCATGCTAACATCTGAATCCTGATCATCATTGAACCTTATATATTGTTTTCTTTCAGGCGCTTATCTTCAACCCTCCATCTTCCAAAGTGTCAGAGGGGGGCATTTTTTGTACACTGGGTGGTTCCATTTATGACCTTACAATTCTTTATCTCTTTCAGTTGAGATCTTCTGCATAGTAGACAATCTATTTGCCTTTCCCTTCCTCCACTTATGTAAGTCACATGCTGTTTTACTTTCTTTTCAAAAAATTTAACTATTACCATCTCAGACGCCATGGCATAATCTAGTATCCTCTCCTCTTCTCCATTTTTCTCCCCTATTCCACATCTTCCATGTGCCCTTGCTATTTTCTCTCTGCTTTTTTTCCATGTGCCCATTTAGATCACCACCAACAATCACCTTTTCTCCATCATGTACCACCCTAAGCTCTTCATCCATTTCTACACAGAAAACGTCCTTCTCCTTTTCCTCACGGCCCACGTGAAGAGCATATGCACAAATGATAGTAACTACTATCTCACCAAAGCCCAGCTTGGCACTCATCACCTTCTCTCTCCTCTAATTCACACTAATAAGAGTGTCTTTTAGTTCCTTGGATACTACTATATCTATACCATTTCTTCCTTGCAAATTTCTCACAATTCTCTTGCCTTATTCCCTTTCAGTTTCATTTCCTGCACACACAACTCTCCCACTTTCCTCCTTTCCATCAAAACTGCCAACTTCCCAGTCATTGTCCCAACATTCAGTACCCCTATTCATACCTTTAACTTACAATTTTCTTTATCCTTTCCTGTCTTCTTCTGAATTAACTTATTTAGCTGAGTCCACCCTCTGCCCAGTAACTCACACTAACTTCCCACACAGGTAAGGCAAGGTCTCTGCATGTTGCCTACAGGGTATGCCTTAGCATTTCCTGATGCTTATTAGATTGATTCCATTGTTAAAGCTTTGGGTAGGTTTTACTGCCTTCCTGACACTATCCATCTAGGCTTTAATAAAGCTTGGGACCGGCACCAAATTGGGGTGGTTTGCCCCTTGGTGTCTAGATTATATAGTTTATAATATATTGTAGCAACCTCCGCATCAGGCTCGAAAAGAGAAGAAGTAAAAAAAAAAAATAGACGTAGTAAAGTCTCACCAAAAAGTTTTTGCTTGAACAATCAAGAAAAAGAACGCTGACCTTGTAACCCCAAACACACCCCCTTTTAAGCACCGTCTCTGACCCCTCCTCCCATCCTGGGTCCCGCCCCCCCTTACCGCCTCAATCAATACCCCGCTGTCAGTCTTCCGTGCTGTACTCCGCCCTCCCTCAATCGGACCTAACACTCAGTCAAAAAAAAGGCTTCAACCTGGATGGGACGCTACACTGCCCCCTCCGTAGAAATCCCTCGCCCTCGAGAGAATCTCGAAATCTTGATATTGGCTTGGTAGCCTGACTGTTCATTTGGGAAATCTCATGGGGGCATTTGGGCTTGGCTGTTCATCACCTCCCTGAGTAAGGCCTCCAGGCGATGTATTTTCCTGTCAAGCCATCTCCGAAGAGTCTACTGGCAATCCTGAGTCTTTCTCCCCTCTACCACAATCAGACGCCAGTCGATCCTGATGTAGGAACACTCGCTGATTTTGTTGTGGAATCTGTACCCAGTAAACAACTCTCCCACACGTTCCAGCACTTGACATGGTCCGATCCAGGCGCTGTCTAGTTTTGTGGGCAGACCCTTCTTTCAACGAGGGCTAAACACCCAAATTGAGTCACCTGGGCTGAAGGGTCGACCTCGAGTCCACAAATCATAGTGCAGTTTTTGGGCAAGCCCAGCTTCGCGCAGATGTTGACAAGCAAAGTCATAGGGCGTATCGAGTCGGTCCTGGAGGCGACGAGCATATTCAGGGCCGACTGGAGTCTCACAGGATTCCAGTGTTCGGCCGTACAACAGTGAAGCAGGCATCCGTAACTCTCATCCCAACATCAGAATGGCAGGGGTACAGCGAGTTGCTTCTTGAACTGTCGTTCGGCATACTAGGAGGATCAAGGGCAGTTTCTGGTCCCAATCACTTTGGTGATGGCTGGTGGCAATAGCCAGCTGGGTAGTAAGTGTCCCGAATAAACCGTTCCACCAGGCCATCATTCTGGGGATGCAGGGGCGTAGTGCGGGTGTTCCGAATCTGTAACCATTCACAAACTAGTTGAAACACTCTGCTCTCAAATTTTGCACCTGATCAGAGTGAAGTTCCTCTGGCACGCCAAAAACGCCTGAACATACCCCAATTAGAGTGTCTGCCACTGTCTCAGCTTCCTGAACAGGAAGGGTGTAAGCTTCAGGCCACTTTGTAAAATAGTCAACCGCAACTAGAATGAACTTGTTGCCCTGCTGGGAGCGGTGGAAAGGGCCCCACAACATCAATTCTCACCCTCTCAATGGGTATGCCTACTTTGTATTGTCACAACGGGGTCGTAGATTGTCCAGAAAGCCCCTTCTTAGCAGCACACGTGTTGCATCGGCGGCAGTAGTCCTCCACGTCATGTCGACACCTACCCCAATAGAAACCCTGCCGCAGACGTCCCAGTGTCTTTGTTACTCCAAAGTGGCCTGACCCAGCACCTCATGCACAGCCTCTAATAACTGCATTTGAATCTTCTGGTAAACAACTACCTGCCAATTTGCCTCTCCTGTTGCTGGGTTACGCCATCGTCATTGTAAAATCCCTTTATGCAACTGCAAACTGTCCCATTGGAACCATAGGCCCTTTACTGCAGCCCCTTCGGGAGCCACCTCTTCCCAGGTTGTTCTGTGTCCCGCTTCATCCATCCACAAGGACAGGGATCCTGTCCCTGTCACAATTGCTATTCGGCCTCATCATCCTTTAGGGAGACTACCCAGCAGGTGTGCTCTTCATCACTTTCCACCTCTCTTCTTTCCTGCCATGTGCAATACCTGCATTCAGATTGGAGGCAGGGACGCCGAGAAAGGGCATCAGCATTTCGATGTTGCATCCCTTGGTGATGCTGAATAGTAAAAGTGAAATTTTGTAGCCACTCCAGCCACCGAGCCACTTGCCCTTAGGGTTCCCTGAAAGATAATAGCCATTGAAGAGCGGCGTGATCGCTTCTCAGAGTGAACTGGGCTCCACCCAGATAATGCTGGAAGTGGTGGATGGCTTCTACTACTGGTAACAATTCTCACTGGGTGACACAGTAATTGTTCTCTTCCTTGCTAAGGGACTTGCTAAAATACGCAACCACGTGCTCACCGTCAAGGAATTCCTAGACTAAACCAACATTACTGACATCAGTGTCCAAAATGAAACCCTGTGATGGGTCTGGTGAAGCCAGTACAGGAGCACCACAGAGCGCAGCCTTCAGCAATTCAAAAGCCTGTTGTTCTTCATCTCCCCTCTGGAAGACTCTTCCCTTTTGGGTAAGCTGATGAAGGGGGAAGCGATCATGGCAAAATGTGGAACAAATCGTCTATAATATGAGGCCAGGCCCATAAACGCCCTAACCTGTCTCATGTTGACGGAAGCCGGCCACTCTTGAATAATTTGAACCTTAAATGCATCCGTGGCCACACCCTGGCTGCTCACCTGATGCCCCAGGTAAGTAACTTCCTGTTGTAACAAGTGACACTTCTCCAGATGTAACTTTAACCCAGCCATGCGTAGTCACCCCAAAACAGTCCTGAGTGCTTCCAGTGCTGTCTCAAATGAGGATCCGTGGGCCAAAATACCATCCAAATAGATGAGACACTGGGTACAGGGTAGCCCTGTCAGGATGTGGTCCATTAGTCTTTTGAATGCGGCCGGGGCATTACACAATCCAAATGGCAGTACCTTGAATTGTAACAACCCTTCGCCCACTGAAAAGGCTGTTTTCTCCCAGGTCTCTGGGGCCAGTTCTGCTTGCCAGTACCCACTCCGCAAGTCCAAAGTGGAGAACCAGGTAGACCCTGCCACAAGATCAAGGGCCTCATCTATCCGCGGGAATGGGTACGAATCCTTCTTGGTCACTTGGTTCAACTTACGATACTCAACACAAAGGTGCCAGTCTCCGGTCTTCTTTCTCACTAGGACCACCAGCGAACACCAGAGAGACTTAGAGGGCTCGATAATATCCGCCTTGGACATTTCTTCAATAAGAGCAGCGGCTTCTCCTCTATGTGCCATTGGGAGGCACCATGGTTGTTGTCTATGTTGTGCTGAACCAGATGAGTTCGCCCGAGGTCAGTTAGGGATGTAGCAGACCGGTCCTGATACTCCCACAGTAAGCACCGCAATAACTGTTGTTGATTTAGAATTAGTCCTTGTCTGCCACAGATTCTCCATGGCCGGGCTCAAGTCCGAAGCAGCCCCCACCGATTCAGCCTCGGGCAATGACTCATATTTCACAGTCTGGGGTAGCCTCATGTTATTCACTTCCAAACAAAGAGGGAAACTGCCTGGAATTGTCAGTGTTCTCTGGGCAAAATCTATTTGAGCTTTAGCATGGCATAAAAAGTCCATTCCCAGGATACATGAGTCCTAAATGTCAACCACCCAAACTATCTGAGTCCACTGCCGCCCTCCTACATGCAGGATGGCTATGGTATGCCCTCTCATAAGGGCAGACTCACCCGTAGCAGTTACAAAGTGGGCAGTGGTTCCTTGGAACGGGTATTCGGGAGGGAGGGTATCAGGCCGTACTATGGAGGCAGAGGCCCCAGAGTCCACTAATACTTTTATTGCCTGGCCCCAAAGTGTCATTATAAGCTGACATTGCCCTCCCTTCCCTATATGCCCAAGTGGAGCAATATCCGTACCTCTCCATCTGGGAGCGGCTGTGGGGTCCGGGGCCGCTCATCTTACTCTGAACCCCTGTCATTTCCCATCGCTTCTCCTTCTTCTGGGCCCAAAGAGACCTCACGAAGCGGACAAAACCGACATATATGGCCTGGGTGTCCACATCTCCAGAGCGTTACCATAGCCCTGGCACTTGCATTCTCCCCCAGCATTGCGTAAAGTTGAGCAGAATGAGTAGGTGTTGCCCGATTGGCTACTGGGCGATTGTCAACCTGCTCTTGCAGTGGAGTGTCATACTGTAACTGGCCAATTCAAACTCTCGAGCTTCCTCTAGTGCTTCTTCTAGTGTGCTCAGTCGGGTAAGACGAACCTGGTGTCTTAGTTCAGCAGGTGTAACCTCTCTCAAGAATATGTCGCGTGCCAATTCAGCTTGAGCAATATGGGAAAATTGTGGATAGGCCTGACTCATCAGTCCCTGAATCTCCGCTGCAAAGTACCAAGACATTCTCCCGCCCATCTGGTCTGTAAGTGCAACTGCAGCTGTAGCCCCAGGACTGATTCGGTTTGACCGAAACGTCGCTCAATCGCAGGAAGAAGCCAAGACAGTTCTGTAAGGTTTTGTCGAGGCCCGTCTTCCGAACTTTCAGCGCCTCTCCTTCTAAAGCCACCACCAACTGTATTGCTTGCTCTCTTGGGGACCAACCATTCGCAGCAGCTATAACTTCAAACCATGCCCAATAAGTCTCCCAAGGTCCAGTATCATCAAAACGACCAGGCTTTAACTTAGGTAGCATTACTGGTATAGCCGTCTTTGCACTCGGCGCAATAGCACTGGTCGCAGCTGATAGTCCCAGACCTCTTGTAGCCTCAGCCGAGGTATAGTCCGAAAGTTCTTCCATCTTGACATCCAGTATGTTGGGCGGTGGTTCTGGCCAATCTTCCCCGTCCATCCTCGAACCTAGGTCGCCTACTCCGTTAATCCCACTTCTGAGCACCAGTGTAGCGACCTCCGCGTCAGAAGTAAAAAAAACAGACAGACATAGTAAAGTCTCACCAAAAAGATTTTTACTTGAACAATCAAGAAAAAGAATGTGACCCTCGTAACCCCAAGCACACCCCCTTTTAAGCACCCTCTCTAACCCCTCCTCCCATCCCGGGTCCCCCGCCCCCCACCTTACCACCTCAATCAATACCCTGCTGTCAGTCTTCCGTGCTATACTCCACCCTCCCTCAATCAGACCTAACAGTCAGTCAAAAAAAGAGGCTTCAACCTGGCTGGGACGTTACAATATAATATACTGTATATTTTGATTCTATCACTGATTATGTGGAAAGTGCCTGTCATTGTTTTTCCTCTCTTGTTGTGTACCCACTATCACTTGAAAGGAACAAGTTGCCTGTAATATACTACACCTCAATGCAATGCTATCAATTAGGCCTACTTACCAAAAAGGTATTCTTTGTGTGGTGTAGTCACAAGGTCATCATGATGCCACCCTATTCAGTAACTACCTTATTATGATGAGCCCAATGTATTGCCAGTCATGCAAACAGATGTGCAAACCTAGTCATTTGTGTACAAGGTCATGATGATCCTTGATGCTGATTATTATTTAAATTTGACCATTATGCTTGGCTGTATCTCTTTCTTTGACAGAGAGCATACATTAGATGAGTTCAGACAAACTGAAGTTTAAGATGTCCTGGATGTGGACTTTATATCATTAAGACTAGTACAATGTCATTACTTTGCTAGGATAATTTAACAAACAGATAGATGAACTCGTGATGAGCAGTAAATCCAAGAACACGCAGTCCTTGGAAGAGTAATAAAAGTAGAATGAATGCAAAAAGACAAAATGCAAGCATGGATATTCTAAATAAAGACACATCTGATGACTGAAGCTAACAATGTGACTATTCAGCTGTCTGGACATTCTTGCCTGAAATTGCTCCTGGTCAAGTCGTGTATCCGCGCATATCTAATGTACTCTTACTGTCTCCAAACATTTTAAGTTATTACTGAGATGCAACCACAGGATGACAGATTGCAGTTGCAAATGTCTGATACTATACTGTATATGTAAGGAGTGAGTGATGTTTTTAATCAACAACAGTTTGTTTCTGCAGATCTAAGAGTTTAAAAGAGAAGCACATTTTTCAAATATATGATCAGTTTAAAGAGTTTCAGAAATATGTACAGATAATTGGTGTTTTTGCTCATATTTATATATATATATATATATATATATATATATATATATATATATATATAGTGAATTGGACACTGTATAGCGCCCGACCCGGCACAGACTCAGACTAAAGCCATGTGTAAAAACACAGAAAAATTTTTTTTCCTTCACCTGTAGGCACGTCTTCCCCATGAACCCACACAGTCCCAAAAGCACATAATCCAAACAACACAACACTCCTGTTTGGCACCACCACTCCTCCTTGGCAATCTTGTCCTCTTCCTCCCGATTCTGGCTCCTGAGTGGTGGTAGCTGGCCCCTTTTACAGCCCACCCGGAAGTGTTCCAGGTGTTTGACCACCTGGTTCCAATTGCACTTCCGGGTGGGGCTGAAGATTTGTCCAGCTGGGCTGTGGAATCCATGCAGCAACCCCTGGCGGTCACCCCAGCTCCCAACTGGGCTGTGGAGGTCTCCATCTCCCATGGAACCCTACGGGAAACTGAGGCACCATCATCAGCAAGGGAGGCTGCCACCAAGCATCCCGGGGAAGGTACTGAGACGCCCATGGTTGCTCCCTCGGAACATATGTAGAAGGGGCCTGGCCACCCACCTCAATATATATATATATATATATATATATATATATATATATATATATATATATATATATATATATATATATATATATATATATATATATATATATATAAATATATATTTATATATAGTGAGCAGAACCCAGGTGGAGCAGTGGTGCACGGCTTATCCCTACTGCCCACATAGCTTCAGAACTTCAGAGTTTTTATCTTTGTCCTACTTGAGAGCTATGTGGGGTTTACATGCTCTCCTTACACGTGGCCCGCATAGTAGTGAACAAACTTTAAAAATCAATAAACAAAAAGGTATTACTAGCTAACCGGAGGCAAGTTACGCTCCAAAACACAGAGGTAGACCAACTCCCCACTCCTGACGTCACACTTCTCTCTCCCTTCGGCCCGCTGCCTCTCTCTACCGAGAACATATCGCTCCTGCAAGCGAACTATGATTGTTAGCATGATGAGAGAAGTTGCAAAATCATCCAGAATGTTCAAGCAAATTCTAGAAAAAAAAACCAGATCTAAACCCATTAAGTGGTTCTCTTGTTCGCTAGCTAAGCGGATATAAGATACGCCCAAGGCTGGTGTGTGAGTGAGAAGGGCCCTGCCCATTCCCCCCACCCCTTGGCCCACACCCTCTCCCTCGGATTCGCACAAACACATTGGTACCGCAAGCGAACTATGATACTTATTGCGATGAGAGAGGTTGCAAAATCAACCGGAATGTTCAAGCAAATTATAAAAAAAACCCTAATCTAAATCCATTAAGTAGTTCACATGTGAAAAGCAGACAGACATACAAACAGACAGACATTGAATTTTATATACAGTATATAGAGATGTTTTTCTCTCTTATCCTTTCACATCCAATAGATTAACTTAAGTGTTCTGGTTATTCAAAAGATTTTTCTTTTGTTTTATATAAATTCTAATAATCCATCCATCTATCCATCCATTTTCCAAATATAACCTGAGCAGGATCGTGGGGAAGTTGGTGCCTATGCCTGCAAGCATAGGGTGCAAGGCAGGAACATCCCTGGTAAATAATCGTGAAATGGGTTTGATCATATTAGATAAGACAATTGAGATGCCTTTATCAAAGTGCATTAATTTGCTCCTTGAGTATTGTTTCTTAATATAAGGAGAGGTTTAACACACATTAACTTTTAGTTAATTAAAAAATTGTTTTACTTATTTATTACAAATGTAAAAATGTAATCTTTACATTGCTTAACAGGCAAGCAAAACTAACTTCAATAAGTAAAATGCTTATTAGCTCCATTAATTAACTTTATTTCAGTTGAGGACTGCAGCAAGAAGCAAAGCAGGACGAAGCACCAGCTCATTGCAGAGAATATGGGCACTCACATTGGCACTTACCAATATGGGAAAGGTTAGCATTCAGTTCTGATTGTGGCCTGAGACACCTAGTGCAAGGCATTTGGATGCTCATCTTGTGATTATGTAAGTTCACATTATTTATTTATCTTTTGTATGCAATTTATTCATTATTATTCTTATCTGAATTTAATTTGTTTTTCTTTGCATGTAGCCACTTCATTGACATGTTGTAAAGCACTTTGAGCTACATTCTTTGTATGAAAACGTGCTATAAAAATAAATGTTGTTGTTGAAGGATGTATTGAACACATGAACATTTTGATGATGTGGATATACTAAAATCTGCCATGCGGCTGGCTTAGGTGAACGTCCTTCATGGTTTGCGAAGCCAGTGTGACGTCACAGAGCTGTAGCAGCCATGTTGGATGGGGGTACACTTACCCGTTCACCAATACACAGAAATTTCATGCACATGTACTGTAAGCATACTCCACCTCATACTTTACAGTACTGGCCAATCTGCTTTGTGTATGCGTGATGTCACTACTTGATTGGTGCTCCACTAGGGTTTGCACGTTAAATGCATTAAGAAAATAACTAAATAAAGAGAAACGCCATATTTTCGTTTGTGGGTTTGAGGGGTACATTAGCTGAGTTAAGAATGTTATACTTCTTAGTGCAGATTAGGTAGAGACAGTCACTTTGTGGCATGGCCAATCAGTGCCCTGAGGATTAGAACTCTGAACATACAGTAATTGGTGTTATTTACTTAGCATTAGTAGTATACAATGTCGATCCCTGCATGCTCACTCAGTTACTGCCGCGCTGTGTGGCTAGTCATACCAGACGAATGTATACATGGTAAACCGTACAGTGCAGTGGCGGCTCCAGACAAACCTTAAAGGAGCCTTCCCCCCTCCCTGTCTGCCTCCCAGAGTCAGAAAACATATGGGACCCTGTGAAATAATACTAACTGAAGGTTTATCACTATTTACAAGCCATTTCCATCTTCTTGTTGGAAGAAATAAGTGTGAAGCATCTGCACAGAGAGATTAGGAACAAGAAAGAGGTGTCAGCTGCGTGACTTCAAAAAAATGGTACAAATGTGTCCTTTGGCCAATCAGTGCCCCAAAGGTTAAAACTCCATGAGTGAAATGATAATTGTTTGCTTTTAATTATTGCTAGTTTCTGGTTATTGTTTCATCTGCATCTTTTCTTGTTTGAGGTAAGATTGGCACAGTGGTTAGCACTGCTGCCTTATAGCTCAGGTCTCATTTATGGCCACAATAATTGGTCCAACATAGTTGGCATATGCATTCCTAGCCCCATTACAATCCACTCGAAACTAGTCCAGATCCTCCTTTCCCATTGACTTCAACACATTTCACCAAGTTCACAAACATTTCAATTACAATTGGTTCAGAATGCAGCTGCAAAAATTCTAACTAAAAAGATAAAATAAGGTGGCATTGCACTGGTATTAGCGTCTTTACATTGGTTACCAGTGAATTTCGGAATCAATTTTAAAATACTGCTAATTGTTTATAAGGCTTTGAATAATCTTGCACTTTCATATATCTTGGAACATCTGTCTCCTTACATTTCCAATCGTAACCTTAGATCATCAGATTCTCCTATGCTTAATAGTCCAAGAGTAAAACACAAGAAGTGGTGAGACTACTTTTAGTTTCTGTGCCCCAATGATAGGGAATAATCTACTTATATAATTACATCAAGTCGGCACGATAGATTGTTTAAATGTCTTAAAACTTACCTTTTTAATGAGGCTTTTTGGTAAATTTATAACTAGTCACATTGTTTGTCTTTTGTTTCTCTTCTCCATATCTTGTGGTGGCCTTGTACCACCACCTTCTGGATGAAACTCCATGAGGCTGCTGGAAGGAAGAAGAACACTGAAGTCCTCCCCACTGACCACCTGACCCTTAGTACAATTAGTTATGTGATCATTGTGTTTCTTTGTTTCCACTTAGTGCCATCTGTACAGCATGTTGCATTATACTTGTACTACAAAAATAAATAATGTTGTTGTTCTGTGATTTTGCCAAACTTGTGGCAAAGTGAACTCCGCAGCATTCACTCATCACTAGTGTGCAGTTTCTGAGCTGTTAGTACTTTCGCCTCATTGCTCCAGAGTCGAAGCCTTTTCACTGTGTGGAGTTTGCATATTCTTCTCTTGTCTGGATGACGTTTCCTCCAAATATTCCCATTTTCCTCCCACATCCAATGATGTACTGATTAGTTTAAGCCATGATTCTAAACTGTATTGGTCTGTAGCAGTGGGCTCTGCAATGGATTGAAATCTCACACCAATTTGCTTCCTACCTAATTCACATTGCAGATAGAACTGGCCTCATCATCTATGGTCCGTTAAAACAAAATAAAATGTATGAAATAAAGATTTAATTAAAAAAAAATAAAATGCAGCATGGGTTGATTTAATTCATTCAAAAGATGGAGTCAATTGAACAAAAGGCACACTCTCCCAAACAATAGCCTGTAAATGCCCCATGACCTCATCTGGGGAAGTTAGTATTGAATAAAGATTGCTAGATGAAAACAACATTTCTCCACATGTTATTTCAATAGTTATCCCAATTTTCCATTGAATATTATTTATAAATAAATGGAACAGACCAGACTTTATTCAGTTTTTTTCAGAACTTTATATGTTGGGTTTGAATAGCTGAAGATGGAGTCGATTGGCTATCACAAATTACTCTAATTCAGATGTTAACTAAAAGGTTAGAAACTAAAGAGAAAATGTACTCTAATTATAAAATTGGCAACATCGATTAAACGTCTGGCTTTCAGCAACAGGAGGCAACAATAAATGCATTGATACTCCCAGGATATTGAATCAAATTTTCGTTTTTTATTACGAACAGATGGAAACAAGTTTGAAAAGAACTGCTTCCGCAAAAGATCTCTAAAATTAAGGGTATGAATTATTTTTTCTGGCAGCAGCTGATATTTTACTTTTTTAAAGGCTTTTTGAGCCTTTCTGAAATCTGCAGACAGAAAGAAAGCTAAAGTCACTTTTTTCCTTGTAAAAGCACTTAAAGATGATGCTCATTATGAAATGCACTATTTCCAAAGGGTTCAGTTTATAAAGTGTTAGACTTTTGTCACATTCTTTTTTAATAGTGAATATTATTCACTGCGGTGGGTTGGCACCCTGCCCGGGATTGGTTCCTGCCTTGTGCCCTGTGTTGGCTGGGATTGGCTCCAGCAGACCCCCGTGACCCTGTGTTCAGATTCAGCTGGTTGGAAAATGGATGGATGGATGAATGGATATTATTCATTTCATTTTATTACAGTTGTAGTCAGGAGCACTCTGTGATGAAGTAGTATCCCGTCCAGTGATGGTTCCTGCTGTACTCTCCATAGCCCTGAATTAGATTTAGGTCATCTGAAAACTCTTGTTGTAGTCAGTAGCTTTAAGATGGACTGTGTTGCAATTTGAAAGATTTTTTGCATAATATGCATTTAGGCATAGTTTACTGCAGTTAACCAGATAATCTGCTGAAGAATTAATTATTTTGCAATTTTAAAACTAATTTTATACATATTGCAGTATGAGCTAGAATTTATACTGTAGAAGTGTGCAGAGAGTAAGTGTCAGCACAGCACATCTGCTTTAACGTGTGACTGACGTAACGCTGATGTACCTGGACTTACGTGAATGTCTGCCTCTAAACAAGGAGCAGTACCACTGCAAAAATTCAAGCTGTGAGCCTAAAAATTTTAAGAAGAAGAAAAAAAAACCCAACTTGTGCAGGGACTTATGAAGTCTGAGCAACGGCCTTCCTCAGATTTTCAGGTTAATAGCTAATGAATGACCTGACTGCTTGTTCCCATTTTTATGGAGGTCATTTCCAATTTCGCTTATTGTGTGTATTTTGTTTGTGTTTTGTCCTTCAGGGTTACCTTAACGTTTTACTGAACTTCACTTTTTTGCTTCACTTTAAATTGATTATATTTAAAATGCAAATAGGAAGAGTGTTGAATAAAAATAATTTTCCACCTTAAGGAAAGGATAGTTGTCTTTGTGTCTGTGTATCTGCGTGTCTGTTCAGTTGCTATGTCTCTATCATTTCATAATGTTTGCACTGCACCATCTATTGAAATGTATTTTGTAATGCATGTTCTAAAAACAGATTGCACATTACAAACACTTTTTTATTGCATTTTATTACTACCAATGTTTGTGATGTGCCATCTGTTGGAATGACATTTTATTACTACATGCATTACTAAATACATTTCAGTAGATGGTGCATTGCAAAAATGAAAGTTGTTGGTATACATTGATTACTTACCCTTCTTAGTCGGGTAGCACAGCTAGTCATATAATATTTTTACACCATATTAAAGAACTTTGTAGGAAGGCAGCTAAAGTATACAGTGGATTCAGAAAATATTCAGACCACTTTATTTTCTGCACTCTTTATTGTGTTGTAGATTTAAACTTAAATGGATAAATTAACAATTTTGACCATTAACATAGACTCAATAACCTATTATAATAAATGAAAACATGTTTTCAGAAAGGTTTGCAAATTAGTTAAAAATCAAAGGCTGAAATCTCTCAGTCATGTAAGTACTCAGACTCTTAATTCAGCAGAAGCCAATTTGGCATCAAATACATCTTTGAGTATTTAAAATGAAATTTATAACATAATAAGGTGTGCAGAAAATGAAATAGTCTGAATACTGAGTTGAATATAATATTTTTCGTAATTTTTATCGTGAGATGATTAATTACCTTGCATAGGGTTACACTGCGAGTCACAATAAGAAAGTAAACTAGTAGCTTTGTGGTTTACAGTCCAATGCTTTAGTCAGGATGCCACACAGCCTGCTAAATGAAAAAACAAACAAAATAATAATATGTACTTGCAGAAGTTAAAAATATAACTGCTATTTTATTAATAGAATATTAATTGACATACATCACTTTCCTATACACCGCAGTATACTGTATATTAAAGTTTGCCATCAGTGATTCTACATCCCCAATACTTAAACCTTTGAACAATGTGATTTCCACTTTTTTAGCAGAGTGCAAAACTAGCAACTTCATCTTGCTGAGCTAAAGGTTTATTCCATCTGCCAAGGGCAGCTGCATCTTATCAAGTGAATACACGCCTGTAGCTATAGGTACATGCTAATATGAAAAGGCTGAGGATCTGTTAGCTCTTCTCCACTAGGCCGCACAGACATATGAATGTTGGTAAAGAGCGGTGCCTTTTTTATGAACTGAAGTACAAGTATCAATTTTCCAAACTTTTCTTCATTGCATGATCCCGGAGAGCTCCAGCCTACCACAATAAAATACACAAGACAGGAACAAACCCTGGAAGGGACCCAGTTGATAGCAGAGCAGTCTTACACTCACACCTCCCCCTAATTGGAAAATGAACCTAACATGTGTCACTTTGAAATGTGTTTAGAAACTAAAGTCCAAAGAAAAAAAAAAAGCACTGAATATTGGACAAAGCATTTAAATGCCACACAGACAGAGACCGGGATGGCAGCTGAACCAGTTACAGAAGTGTCTTGCATAAAAATGGACAATGGAATTGATAGAAGCCTGCACTATTGACATTTATGGGAAAACCATAAATAAATCAAACTAACACTCCATAAATAAACATACTGCAGCTGGATGAATTTAGCTCTTTGACAGGAATCACACTGACTCAGCTTTGCGGTGCAACAGAGGCCGGAAGCCACTCGTTATTATCTTCCAAAGTTCAGCTGAGTGCACAATCTGAACACCCAAAGAGACAGACGTCACACCAGCAGGGAGAGGGCTGAAAGCAGCATTCCTCCTGGGGTGGTAATATGAAAGAAGTTCAAAAATCAGGTCAAACATGACTTAAAGAGTCAACCGTGCTCTCCATTAGCACCTGCCTCCCCAGGTAGCCTTCAAGAGAAAATTAGTTTACATACTTTAAGTAACCAACCTCATCCAGAAAATCTGAAATAAAAGTTCAATAGAGGACAAGCTTTGTAATATCAGCACAGCCTAAGATGGTGTGGCTATGATTAGATCTGAGCAAAACCTGACTGTTTCCATTATGTGTAATCTCCTTTGTCATACTGTCATAACATACAGGATATAATCCATCATCATTTTGCATTTTTTACTTGACATCGGGCAGTTTAAAGGGAGATGATAGTTTAGTCACCCCATTAATACAAAGTGTAGCCAATGATTTTCCTTATTATAGTTCAGAATTATCAAATTTAGAGCAAGGCGCAAAATACTCAGTGATAAGCAAAGGGTCCGATTACTGCTCACTGTTGGTTGAATATCAAAATCTTACTCTGGTACTAGAGAACTTAGCTTTGATAAATGTTGCTACTTAGAAAATGCATTGCATTTCATAATCAAATATTCACTCTTCAAACAACAGCCAGGCCACCTTATACTAACATACGCACACTTAGATGCTATGTGTGAAGAACAGCTACACTTTTCCTCTAGCTGAATACCAAATTCTTCTAAACTATGTGCCTCCTGCACACTTTTGCTGACTGCTGGGAAAATGATACCCTCTCCATAACTTAGGTTTATCACAGTAACAGGCTTGTCCTCATATAGATTGAACGTCCTCAAATAAACTTCACCATGGTCACCCAATTGCTGCTTTATGATAATACCTGGTTTATCAAATTCTAATTGCTCAGCATTTAACTTTTCGGTACGCGTCCACTCCTCAAAATAATTTGGAATTTTTATGTTATGTGTCTCTTTTGTACAGCTACGCCCTCTTTGTTGGGTAAGTGCATTCTCTTCACCGCCCCAACCTAATATTTTTCACTGCTGCTGATTGGCTAATGAAAAGTGCATTAAGTTAAATTGGGAGGAATTATCCAGACATCCAGAAGCACAGGCAGGTAACTTAGTCTTCTTCTTCCGGCTGCTCCCGTTAGGGGTCACCACAGTGGATCATCTTCTTCCATATCTTTCTGTCCTCTACACCTTGCTCTGTTGCACCAATCACTTGCATGTCCTTTCTCACCACATCCATAAACCTTCTCTTAGGCCTTCCTCTTTTCCTCTTACCTGGCAGTTCCATCCTTAGCATCTTTTCCCAATATACCCAGCATCTTTCCTCTGCACATCCAAACCAACACAATCTCGCCTCTCTGACTTTGTCTCCCAATGTCCATCCAGAGCTGATCCTCTAATGTACATCTTTAACTCTGCTATGTCCAGCTCTGTCTCCTGCTTTCTGGTCAGTGTCACCGTCTCCAACCCATATAACACAGCTGGTCTCACTACTGTCCTGTCACTCTTGCTGATACCCGTCTGTCACAATTACTCCTGACACTCTTCTCCAACCATTCCACCCTGCCTGCACTCTCTTTTTCACCTCTCTTCCACAATCCCCATTACTCTGTACTGTTGATCCCAAGTATTTAAACTCATCCACCTTCACCAACTCTACTCCTTGAATCCTCACCATTCCAGTGACCTCTCTCTCATTTACACACATGTATTCTGTCTTGTTCCTACTGACCTTCATTATCTTATATTATTATAATAATTATGTTATTATCGAATACATAATAAATTCCTTTTTCAAAAATCACATTATAAAACACTTTTTAAACAATTAGAATGTATTTATTTGATACAAAATAAGTATTCACTTCCAAGTAAATTATAATTTTTCATTTTAGCTACTTAAACAACACCCTAGCACCAATACTGGATGAAATGACACTGTTAGCTATCTTTTTTTAAACCCATTTAAGCATCCATTTAAATATAAGTCATGTCTTAAAGAATTACAAGTGTGCTTCCTATTTTAACAGTGTAACTAGATTTATTTATATATTTCTAATACACAGCACTTTTATATATATGTGGGCTAAATGTGCACTAATCTAAATTACATACTCATAAAGAGAACTTGGAAAAAAGGTGATTAGAAAAAAAGATGATCCTACTGCGTGCTTCCTAGTAGCATTTTTAAGGCTTCTGAACATTAGGTTATCTCCACAGATGCATATTACTAATTCATTGCCTGTTAAATATTAACATGTATTGATTTTAAGTTTTCAAAGACAACGGCAAGCTGGAGAGAAGTGTGTTGAATGGTTCACATTACAATAATAGTTTGATGTGTATACAAAGTCAAGTAAAAAGAAGCCTCTATCTAAAGAAAGACATATGAGGGGGCAAAATTATTTTTAGACAAAATTATTTTTAGATAGTACATTCATGATTCAGTTAATATACAAGAGAAGAGAGTCATGATTTTGTTACAGATTATACAAGAAATCGTATGTTATTCTATTCAAATTGTAACAATATAATGCATGCTAAGTACAATTTTGAGTTCTAGATAAAATACTTCAACATGAAGCCGCTCATGGGTCATCTGTGACAGATTGTTGCCGTGCAGGTGGTTTTAATTATTCTGTGTTTGGCTTTTTGACTTTTCTTATGCATGTGTGGCAACAGAGGAAGCATACAGAGATTACAATACAAACAGCCATAAACCTAACAACATCTGTTTGCAGCATTGGGAGAGCACAGAAGACAATGGGGGTTGGCACCCAGTCTGCAAAAACCATGTACTGTATATGTACATTCTCTGTTGCTCTGCATTTGTCTCATTTGTTTATTCATGTCCTATGTGAGCCCACTAGAAATGTTTCTCTTGGTATATATCTATATCCTGCCAAACTCTGGGTTTTATTACAGGGCACAATGGTCCACTATTGCTGTACACTGGGATATTACTTTGTAGTCACTACCAAATTTAATGAGTGATTGGTTATCTAAGCTTGCTGAGAGCCACCCATTGAACTTCTTCACAGAACTCATTCTCCTATGCATCTCCTGTTGGGCTTTTTGATACCTTGGGAAAACAGATAGTAATGGCATCAAAATCAAAAAGTGAATAAATTGCTGCACATGAATGGGAATTTCAATGAAGTAACGTTAGGAACATAATTCCTTTTTTATAAATGGAAAGAGTATAAATTCACTTATAACATGTATAATAGCAGATATTATATTATAAACAAACCATACTGCCCATACATATAAAACATTTAAATTAGGCAAGTCAACACTGATTATCCACCTCTAACACTTAATAACACTTAAACATTTGAACCTTGTGAATCCCACCTTTAAGGCAGAGTGAAACAACAAGCAACTCATCTTGCGATAAGAGTACGTCCCATTAGCCCTAGGGGGATAGCATTCTTCAGTCTGTGTGTGTTGGTGATGCCTCTGCATCTCTCTTTGAAAAAGACTGCTACTGAAACATTTTACACTCTCCTCCACATTGAAGGTCCTGGTGTGACATATAATTTTATCACAGGCACACTTCTTTTTTGTTAATTTCCTCCATTTATCTTCTAATATTCTGATTGTTTGACTGACTGTCAAATTAAAAAGACAGAGAGAGTGTGATGACCATGAAATGATGGAATTTCAGAGCATCAAACAAAAAGAACAGTTGCACAAGAACAAGAGCCTGAGTGTGCCACCATCTTTTAAATTGGCAACAACCCAGAAAATCACACAGAAAATGTTAACTCATTGACATCATGAATTAACAATGACAATGAAAAATAAAAAAAAAATAGAAATGCTAACACAAGAAAAAAGGAAATACTTTCGATTAACCGAGAATAATCCTAAATGGTTTATAGACACCTAATACACAAATAGTTCCTATTTGTCTTTGTTTTAACTTGTTTGGTTCTTCTTTGTAGTGTAGTCAGTATAAATAAGGTCTAATTTGGCCAATAGTACTAACTGCAGATACAAATGATCACCCAGAAGACATAAAATGTCACTGGCCCACGGCAACAGAAAAGTACCTCTCAGTTACAATTCCACTCACTTCTTGTTGAAATTTTTGCTAACTCACAAACTCACACTGAGGCCTTGTCCTAAACTACAGGCCTCACACCCCTACTGAGGTTTAACCATAAAATGAGCATTATACCCAAACTCAACAAGCAGGCTTTCTACCTGTGCAGGCCCAACAAAAATGTGTAAAAGGCTTTAATGTTAAAAACCTTAAAAAAGAAAGAGAGACAGAAATAGCGAAACCTCTAAGACAATAAACAGAAAAGATTGTTATTTTATGGTTTATTTTCAAAATTAAAAAAGGAAAAACTAAAAAAGTAAAAACAAAACCATGGAGTCAAAAACGTTAAGCCAGAAAGACAAACCTACACAAAATGAGCATTATACCTAAACTCAACAAGCAGGCTTTCTACCTGTGCAGGCCCAACAAAAGGTCTAAAAGCCTTAAAAGAGAAAGAGGGAGAAATAGTGAAACTTCTAAGACAATAAACAAAAAAGATTATTTTTTGGTTTATTTTCAAAATTAAAAAAGAAAAAACTAAAAAAGCATTAAAAAATATTAAGCCAGAAAGGCAAACCTACACAAAATAAAAAACAGTATATAATGTTATATTAAAACCTAATAACAAAAGCAAAATTTAAAAATTCTGAAAAATCAAAAAAAAAAAAACATAGAATAGAAATAGAAACTAATGGCATAGCAGCCATCAGGTGGTCTCCACCCCTATGTTAAAAAAAACAAACAGTAAGGCACATAACTTAAAGTACAAATATGTACAAAAGCAACATATATTAATGATATAAAATTAACAAACAAAATAATATTCACAAGCATATAAATAAGGAAATAAATATATAACCAGCAATACACTAATTAAAATTTAAGTAACAGCACAAAGACGAACTAGAAAGCAAAGATAGTTGAGTAAGGGATGAATCTCTGCCTGTGCCATGACACTTCTAACTCCTCTGGTTAGTGTAAACTAACTCACTTTGTCTTTTTATAAAGTGTGCCCCTCTATACAATTACATATTGCATTTTGTGACTGGATAACTTGACATGTCGAGTATGTGATACGAGTAATGTGAGATTTTTTTCAAGGACATTTTTAATGTTGTTGCTGTTTTCCAGGTAATAAAAACTACAAATCCTGTTAATTATTGTAATAAGTCAAGTTGGGGAGCATGCACTGGTACAGTGCGTTGCCGCACCCACTACACTTCGAAACAGCTCGGGATCCCAGTTAGCAACCTCCCAGGCAGACACACGGTCCAGTCCTACCTTCTGGAAATTACCCTCTCTCTGCCGAAGCCAGGTGTTATGTGCATGACCCCTTGGCCTGGTCCAGGCACTTGGGTCCCCAACAATGAGGATCTTATGAGCCAGATCGCCCTTGGGGAAATGCGCCACATGGCCTTAGTGCCGTAACTGACGCTCCCTCACAATGCAGATAATGTGCCTCATTCGGGACTCCATGAGCAACCGCTCATTCGACACAAAGTCAAACCAACGGTACCCAAGGATTTTCCGGAGAGACACAGTACCAAAGGAGTCCAGTCTTCGTCTCAGGTCACTGGATAGCATCCATGTCTCACAACCATATAGTAAGACAGGAAGCACCAGGACTCTAAAGACTTGGACCTTGCATAGTTGTCGGGAGCGCCACACACCCCTTTCCAGCGACCTCATGACCCCCCATGCTCTCCTAATCCATCTACTGACTTCACATTCAGAGAGATGAATGTCACTGCCAAGGTAAGTAAACCTCTCAACAAGGTCAACACTCTCTCCGCAAACAGACACACTGCTGATGGCTGTGCCCAAGAGGTCATTAAATGCCCAGACACTCAGACTCCTCGCTCAGTCTCTCGAGCGCCCCGATCAGAGCCTCCATTGACTCCGCAAAGATCACAGCATCGTCAGCAAAGTCAAGATCCGTGAATCTTTCTTCACCAACAGATGCCCCACAGCTGCTGGACCCCACGACCTTGCCCAACACCCAGTCCATATAAGTACTGAACAGAGTAGGAGCAAGAACACAACCCTGACAAACCCCAGAATCAGCTGCGAAAAGTAGCCAGCCCAGTGGGTCACAACTGCAGTATCATCCGTAAGGACCATTCCATCAGCTGCCCTGACTGTGACTCTCCGAGGAACAGATTCAGATGTACGTAATGCTTTGATTCCTCTGTAAGCAGGATGTGGGTCGCTAGACAGATGGTGTGTCACTTGCTCACATTCCTCTAACAAACGCCTCTTTATCTGCCCTCAGATCCCTCGCAGCTGTCCTTCTCAGTTCCCAGTACAGACCAGAGTTGCCATTGAGCTGTGCTCTGCGACTCCTCTCGATGATATCCAGGGTGCCCTGCAAGATGAAACACCTCCTTCTGGGAACACCTCAGTAACACCAACACAACCCTCAGCAACCCTCAAGGTCTTGTCACGGCAGGTCTCCCACATCACATTAGGATCGGCAGTCGTACCCAAATCTGAAAGTTCGTCACACAAACTGTGTGCAGACTCATTAGAAACAGCCTGGTCTTGGAGTCTGGCCAAGTCCAGGCTCATTTTCCTAGCAGGTGGTAACCTACTGGACCTAAGCTGGATCCTAAGAGTAGCAACAACAAGCCTATGGTCAGAATTCACAAACTGGGCACTTCTGTAGACCCTGCAGTTTTGCAAGAGCCTCCAGCGTCTGCCCATGAGGATGTGATTGATCTCCTTCACCGCACCATCAGTATTGGAGTACCAAGTCCAACGATGCGGTTCAGGGCGCTGGAACCAGGATCCAGCGATTCGCAGCCCCTGACCTTTTGCAAAGTCAAGGAACATGGAGCCACTTTCACCACGGTCACCAGACCCATGGGAACCGAGACAATCCTCATAGCCAGCCCTGTCAGTGCCAGTGGCTGCATTGAAGTCACCCATGACCAGAGGAGTGTCACCCCATGAGCACCCATCAACCACCGAGCGAAGCTGTGAATAAAATGTCTCCCTCGCAGAGACATCACTCACTGCGGTCAGAGCATACACTAAGACAACAGACAAGGCACCCAGAGAGTGCCGTAATCTGAGTTTCATAATATGCTCGTTGAAAGGAGTGACATCGGACACCATTGGAAGAAGCCAATCCGCTACAGCAACAGCTACTCTCTGTGTATGACAGCCATCAGACCGACCAGACCAATAAAAGGTGTATCCACCTACAGAGATCTGGCCAGTCCCCGGTCTGCACACCTCAGAGAGTGCCGCCACTGAAATGCAGAGTTTACGCAGCTCCTCCGACAGCAGAGAAAGATGATCATCTTGCTGGAGAGAGAAGACGTTCCATGCGCCCACCCATATGGGCCGCCTTAAATTGGGACCCGAGTGCTGCTGTGCAGCGGGTGACACCTCAGCACCACACCAGTTCTGATCCCCAACAGACCTGACCCTATTGGCTCTCCAACGGTTTCGACTCTTCCGGGGATGGGGCTCCCGAGGGCTTTCCCCCATCCCCTTCATGATGCGAGAAACTTTCCTATGGGCGGCTGCAGCAGAGCTACTCCTGCAGAGAGCAAAAAAGAGTCCTTTCTGTAGTCTCTGAGCTTTGTGAAGGTTTTTTTACAGTGGCCGGAGTGCTAATCCTGCCACCAACCCCCATGATTTTCCTGCAAGTTGGAGGACCACTTGCCGGGCCGGATGCAGTTTGACGTCATACCCAGGACAGATTAGTTATTGCAATAAGTAAATTGTTGTAATAAGAATTAGGAAAAATGAAAAAGTGTAGTCCTAAGAATTATATCATGCATCCATCCATTTTCCAACCCACTGAATCCGAACACAGGGGTCTGCTGGAGCCAATCCCAGCCAACACAGGGCACAATGCAGGAACCAATCCCAGGCAGGATGCCAACCCACTGCAGGACACACACAAACACACCAAGCACACACTAGGGCCAATTTAGAATCGCCAATCCACCTAACCAGCATGTCTTTGGACTGTGGGAGGAAACCGGAGCGCCCGGAGGAAACCCATGCAGACATGGGGAGAACATGCAAACTCCATGCAGGGAGGACCCAGGAAGTGAACCCAGGTCCCCAGGTCTCCCAACTGCGAGGCAGCAGCACTACCCACTGCGCCATCATGCCGCCCCGAATTATATCGTTATAATTATAATTATAATCATTAATTAAATCATTTAATCACTTTACAGTGATTAACATTTGATTATAGACAACATTTTCATCTACATCTATCTGTAACACTTACAAAGAAAGCATCTGTAAAACTTTTATTCATCTCTGCAATGTGACTCACTAACAAAACTTCACTTTGCAGTGGTCTGAGATGGTTTAACTGAGGCACATTTCTCTTTACATTACATACTGTATGTAGTATAAGTCCTGTGAATCCTTCATATTAACAAGTAATTTGCCCATCCTGTCAATATGCCACACTGCACAGAGGTGAATAACTTATCAACTGATGTTTTATAAGGATTTTGAAGACCCAAAAAGGCCTTTATTAAGGTCTTGATAGATAAGAACAAAGGAGTAATAGATGCATTTCTATAATGTTTTGCCACATTTTTATTGGTACTTGACCTTTCATTGTTAATTTTTATTATTCATGGAGTTGTTTTTGATATTTTTCATTATTTATGATTATTGTTTGACTTCATTATTCTTATGAGACTTCTTTTTGTTTATTATGACTCTTCCTCTAGAGATCTTTTTGTTTAAATCTTCTTAAGAAGAAGATGTCCTGAATTACAGGAAACCACCAGTAAAGTAAACAACTAAAACGAATCCTGATTGTGCTAGTTCAAAAATGTAATGTAAAATATAAATTTTTCTTTGACATTTAATAACTACTTTTTTCAGACGTTTTCAAGCTATAGTATATCCATGTTGGCTGTTAGAGGCTTGCTCCAACACATCTGACAAAAAAAGGTCCTTCAGAAATAATAATTTTGAAAAATGTGCTATACAGTTTCACTAATACTGTGTTATATTGTATCCTTTTGTTTTAAAATCATTTGATTTGGCTTAACTAATTAACTATATTCATTTAATTTAATTACATTTAATAACATAACATAAATAAATAAATAAATGCATTGATTCATACAGCACTCTGAGACAGTGTGGGAAACACTTCCTTACCCAAGCCTTAGAGAACTTCATTACCTTCCATTACCAGCATCCACTTAAAGTAATTTGGCATTCACTAACCTAATCTATCCTCCTAAACATTGTTACTGCCAAAGTGCGAATAGTAAAAATAAACAAATAAATTTGGTGTAAGGAAGATCTCAAATAAACCACAGTCTGTGGTGTCAATTAGTATTAATTCCAAGTTTCTATGTTTTGGTGAAACTCCCTTTACTTTGATAAAGGAAACTCATTTGCCTTTTTATAGAGTATACTGATCTAATTATTATATATGTTTTTTCTGCACCATTTTCTGTGAATGGCTATTTACTTATGCATTAATCTGTTCCTTAGATAAATGCACAATCTTTTCAGGGAGCAGAAGGCTATTTCCCTCGATTATGATGAACAAATGCATAATGCATCTTTATTATTTCTATCTGATGCTTTCCTTGTATTTTTCTCAAATTAATGATTACATCCCACAGTTTTCTTGCATTGAAGCTAAACTGCAGTTCACAGACTTTTGCTTAATTTCTCTTTCTTCACATGTTCAAAATCTTGACCACTTGATTTAATCCTCTTAGTCAATGCATATCCAGCCCTTATTTTGCATTCAACATTTCCATTCATATTATTGTTTATATAAATAGTTATTGAATGTACTGTGTGAATATTGTTTTGTGGTATAATGTGAACACTGCTCTGTGGTGTTTAAGATAGCACATCATTTATTTTTCACTTACAGTAAATTGAAATGAGTAAACATAAAAATAAAGAAATTCTGCAAGTTCAGTCATCACACCATAACTTCGTTAATATTGTCATGTGACTTAATTTATAGCAGTCACTTTACTTTGTGGCATTCTGCTCTCTGTTTGTCATCTTCACCACTCACAAGCCCTTCGCGAGACCTCTAGGCCAGCCCGGACAGGAAAATGGAGATTTGTAAGTAACTCTCATCTCATCTGTCTTGGTAAAGAAAACCGAGTATTGCTTAAAGATAGCTGACTCTTTTAATTTCTTTTTTTTGTGAAATTGAGAATACATCAGAAAATCTTGTGCATGTGCTATTTTAAGGAATCAAATGGGATAATTCATGGTTTTCTCACATCACCACTCCAGCTAGACACTTGTCATAAATTATATCATAGCATTTTCTTCCAAGAACCTATAGCTATTGTAGTTCCTGTCACTTTCACACCACTAATATCACCCCTCTTAGGACTGTGACCTTGCCATGGTAGTGGGGGCTTACATGCCACAGTGATCTTTAGAATTATGTTTTCTGGATATATGTAATCCATGAAAAATAGTTTTAAGAGGGGTGGCCAGACAAAAGTCGCTATGAATGGTTTAATTAACCTTGACCAAAGTGGGATACAGGACCCACTATAGGAACCAGGCATGTAAGTGATGTTTGCTGAGGACTACCTGATGGCTGAGTGATCCATGTTCTCTGGGAATGACTCAGGAAAAGTAAGCAGGATTTTACCGAGGCTGTTGTTTGTCTGGGGAAACATTGAATCATCAGGGGACATTGTTAAGTGGTAGAAAGAACACCTTGAGGAATTCATAAACTTGGTGAATATTCCCTCCTTGGAGGAAACCGTACCAGAAGCATGAGTTAGGGCTGAATCCATCTCTGTAGCTGAAGTAATGTAGTTGTGTTGATTATGAGGTGAAATAATAGGAACACCATTGGATGGTGGAGATTCTGAACGCACTGGATGGTTTGGCTAACATGTTCTTTACTATTGTATAGAAGACAGGAATAGTGTTGGGACTGGTAAAATGGGCTGGTGTTGCACATTTTTAAAAAGGGAAACATGATGATGTGTTCTGATTACTGAAAGAGCTCCCTCTCAGGAACTGGAACAGAGTTTTCTTCTGACAGTTCAACGTTGAATTCAGCATGAGTGATGTTTGTTTCCATTCTGGTTGTGGACTGAGTCTTTGTCCTGGTACAACTATATGAGTGATTATGGCAGTTTGCCAATCCTGTTTATGTATGCTTAGAAAAGGCTTATTGCGGTGACCCTAATATTATGTTGTGGTTGTATGCCATTCATTTGTTGTGCTTGTGCAGTGTGTGTGTGATCACGTTGTGCGGGGTATTAAACAGACATTTTTCAGGGTTATCTATGTTCCTGTTCTTGATCTTCATGGAGAGTACTGTATATTAAACCATAGTTTGCTGGTTTTCCAGTTTTATAACCTAAGGGGTGCATCTCTGAATTTTGCAGATTTTGTTCTAATATTGGCCTCATCAAACTGAATTGTGTATTCAGATGAGTATTAGCACTTCCAAATTTGAGGTCATGGTCTTCTCCCATAAAGGGTAGGTGTGTTCTATTCAGGTAAGCAATGAGCAACCGCCTCAAGTCAAAGAGATCAAGAACCATTTGGTCTTGTTAGGAATAAGGATAGAGGTGATAGTGAGACTGTCTAATGAATCGGTGCAGAATCAGCAGTTTTACAAAAGTTGTACCGGCCCATGGTGGGGTAGCAGAAGCTAACTCTGTGGATGAAACTGATGGTTTAGTGGTTGGTCCATAGCCCATCCTTACCTACATTCACAAACACTGAGTAGTGATTAAAGAATGAGATTGTGATTACAACTGATCAATATTAGGTTCTTGCGAATGGTTTCAGGATTCATTCTTTGTGACTGACTTTGCAGTAGAATCATGGCCAGTCTTGTGCTTTGAAATCCAATGCTTCTAATATGAAATGTTAATAAAAATCAAGTAATACAGTATCTTTCAAACAGAAGATCCTAGGAATATAGCAAAAGTGCCTAAATGCTCAGTCATCAGATATTGTAGGTTTAAATTTAAGTCTAATTTTAAATTGATGTACTTTACAGTGATGTTCACAAAATGTTTTGAAATTCTGTAGAAACTTCAAGCGCTTGTGTATTTCTGGAAAATATGTAAGAACTTGTGATTCCATATAAATCTAATAACAGAAACAAATCTTATAATGTAAGTGCACATGATTGTCTTAAGAAATATTAGAACATTACAGCAAACTGGATAATTCAGTCCAACAAAATAACATTAAGTCTAGCATTGGAGGTCCTTAAAGTTGCACTCTCTATCACAATACCTGGCAACATATTCCATGTTTCTATGTGAAGAAAAACCTTCTAATGTTTGGGCGAAATTTACACCTAACAATTTTACAACTGCATCCCCCTGTTCTTGTTTAACTTGTTTTTAAGTAACAGTCTTTATCCACTGTACTAATTCCCTTCATAATTTTAAACACTTCAATCAGGCCTCATCTTAATCTTTTGCTTAAACTGAAAAGCCTTAGCACCTTTAATCTTTCCTCACACTTCATGCCCTGCGGTCTTGGAATCAACCTAGTGGCTCTTCCCGGGACTTTTTCTAATACTGTTACGTCTTTTTATATAACCCGGTGACCAAAACTGCAAACAGTACTCCAAATGAAGCCTCGCCAGTGTGTTATATAGCTTATGCATAACCTCCTTAGACTTTAACTCTACACACCTTGCTATATAACTTAACATTCTGTTAGCCTTCTTAATGGCTTCTGAACACTGCTTGGAGGTTAATAGCAGACAAGTCCACTACAACTCATAAATTCCTTTCATATTAGCTATGTAAAAACTCTTAATTTTCTAAATAATATATGTCACACAAAGTTTTAAAATAATAATAGTTTTATAGCCATTGGAGCCACCTGTTTATTACAATTTAGTGTAATAATGTACATAAAAACTAAAGCTATTTAAACAGACTGTGCAATGCTTAATGAGACTTTTTCATTTCCTTAAATGATTTTCAAATGAATACTAATTTTCTTTATTTTCTCTAGCAAATTTACAATAAAACATTATGAAATTAAATATTCTTTACAAATGAAGAGCTTTCAAAGTTTCATACAGTTTTTTTTATCAAACTAGACTATTTCAGGTGCACTGTAAGTTATTTACTTTGCAGACAATTTGATTATCATTTTGGCAAATCATGATGTTTTTCAAAGGTAGAAGAATATTTTACAAAGATATATAAGATGTTGAGGGTCATCGTGTAATGCTCCTGCCTCGTAGTTCTGTGAACCTGGACTTGTCCTGAACCTTACCTGTTGTGAGGAATACCACACTGAGACTAGCATTCCAGCTGGAACTAAACCTGGATCCTTATGCGGTCAGGACGCTCATGGGATTGAAGGTCAGGGGAAGACAGTTTGCACAGGGCATTGCCTCCCCCAAATTGTTAGATGGCAGTCCCCCTGGGTTACAGTAAGACCACTGATTCCCACAAGACATTTTGGGAAATGGAGTTCATTGGCTCAATCCTGTTGGGTTTGGTGGGTGCTACCAGGAGGCGCTGATGGGACTAGCGAGCCCTAGCCTTACCCAGAAGTGCTCCTGGTCCACAGTTTCAGGACATCGGAAGTACTCTCGGGTATCACACAAAAGGGGTAGCCTGCTGAAGATAGGAGAGCCAGAGTCAGGAGGAGGAAGACAAAGATTGCCTGGAGGAATGGAGAAGAGTGAGATAAAGAGTACTGAGTATTAGAGTGGAATTTGCACTGTGGTAAACACTTGAATGCAAAGAGTTTTGCACAATACAACCCTTTGTTATTTTGAGAATTTGTGTCCGGGCTTCTGTGTTGGGAGTTTGGGGAGCAGGGTGGAGATGATCATTAGAATAGATTAAATTAACTTTATTAATGCCATGGGAAAATGCAAAAAATACGATCAAACATACTATGCAAATAGTCTTTAAAAGCTAATGAAAGATTGAATGTAACCTGAGATATACATAGATCTTGTGACCGGCAACAGTGCATTTCAATGGTAAACAACATGGCTGCTCCTGCACAAACAACTCAAGCTCATAATGGCACATACAAACTCTGATAAAATCCTGGCAGTTAAAAACAAGGAATCATGAAACAACTGCAACTCCTAATGGAAACCAGTGATGCCCTTAATGAGTAATATCTAGCAAAAAAACTGTAAAAATATAAACAATACAAATTAAATAGCCAATGTACAGAATTACAAGGTGACAAAACAATAGCGGCATCACTTACATCCAAATCCTGACATGCAGTCTTTTTCCTACAGAGTTCACAAACTCATATTAAATTTAGTTTCCTTTCACCATAACATGCATGTCTGTGAGGTGTGGGAGGAAACTGCAGTACCCTAAGAACATTCAGATTGACTCAGTAGCAATGTACCATCTGTGGATGGACACAAAGCAGTCTGGGAATTGAACCAAGGTCCCTCAAATGGTGAGACAACAGTGGTAATCATTAATCCAAAATTTTATGATCACATTGTAAACAGGCTGTTGTTTGTTGATCAAGTGAACTTTTGCAGATTTACTGAAGTTCAGGACACTCACATATTTAACATTTTTCTAATTTGTAAAAGTTATGCTTCAATATACAAACTACAACTATCACAGACATCATCACTGTAATGTCTATGACGAGTGCCATTCCTATATTATTTTTCTGTCACCTTGCAAACTATAGATTTCCCAGTAGTTTCCTTCCATTGTGTTCTTTTTGTGTCACAGCACATTCAAGCCAAATCTTTTCAATTTCTGTTTCAATATGTTTCCAGATTTAGGTCTTTTCATTTCAGTTCCAATTGCTGATGCTAATCTTGCAAGGATTTCACTGTATAATAGCCGTGTAGGCAAAATTTCCTTCATTACCTCATTCGGTGCCACTCATACATCTGGACCTTCTCTTTGAATATTATCCGGAAGGTCTTTATTTCCCTCTTTTTATCAAATTAAGCTTTTGAAAGGAAGACTAACTGAACCGTTAATGTGCATTAGAATTAATTATATTAAATTATTTAAAGCATAGACAATGATATACAATATGCCTTTGATGCTGCTGTCTTACTGCTCTTCAGTATAAATATTGTTGTATAGCTGTACTTATAAGCAAAAAGAATTTTGAAGTAGTCTAAAAAAGCAGAAAAAGGAAACTCTGCTCTTACAAGTAATGGTAAACTTTTTTCTTCTCCAGAATACACATACTGTAATCTCTTGGTCCTTTATATAGGCTTGCTAATCAAATTGCCAATGAATTTTTTTAGATTCTAAAAACAGGTGTGGTGATTAATAATTTGTAATAGCGTGACAATTTATTATTATTTAAATTCACACATGTACTTTATACAATTTATTTGGGTACTGTAATGAGAGGCAAGAAACAAGATGAAGGTTTGGGGATTCCATCCCATATATGTGTTGCTTTGCAAAATAATACAACTCAAAAAAAGAGCAATCATAAAGCACTGAGTCATAACAAAGACTGCAAAATAAGAGAAGTGCTCAATATTTATAGTTCTGAGGCAGGAAGAGATGAGTCTTCGGGTGGAAGTGAGGTCAACAGGGGTGTGGAAATGTTGCCAGAAGTGGGTGGAGATTTAGGCGGGTCTTTCTTCTGGAGGTCTGCAGAAGAGGGAGAAAAGGTATTAGTACAATGAATGAACCCCAGACTCTGTGTTTTACTTCCACTTACACCCTTAGATTGCTTTCCCATGCGCGTATGTGTGACAGTACCTAAAGGGCAAACATAGTTAGTTTAAAAAGTCAAATCTGTTACACATTGAATAATCTGAACTAATAAGTTCAAAATGTAAAATTTTAAGTGAATATGCACTATTTGAGAATTAGTGGTCCAATTTGAGGTAAAACATCAAGAGCAAGTGCCCTATTAGAATTTGGAACTTGACTGTATCCAATGAACTCTTTGCTTTTACAAAATTGTGACACACAATGGGGATCATTAATGTCAGATAAGGCCATCCTATGGCCACGCATCATGGTATGGATTTGTATTGGTGACAAAGCATTGTAGTATGAGTTATTCTGAAATGCAGTGCTATTTGGATTGTGTGGAATGGATTGTCACATTCAAGGGTTTTGAAATCAGCAATATTAGGAGGTGTCACCTGAGTGTGGTGCGGCATTGTTCTGTTGGAGAATGCCACCCAGGAGATATGGTGTAATAGTCAAAAGCATTTTCAGTTAATCTTCATAAGTGGTATATGTGAACAATTATCATTATCTATCACACTTGTCCATTTTGTGGCATGCCATTTAAAAATATTGTTCAGGTTGCTCTATTATCCAGAATGTCTCCTTTGGAAAATTAGATTATCATCCAAAATGAAGATGTGGAATTTATTAGAATTTGAAGCTGATGAAGCCTAACATGAGGCTACATGCAGTTGGTGAAAGTCTGCAAGTAGTGGATTGGATTAATATCAACTTTTGTAATGGCATCTTGGAAAAAGTCCTGAAAACCTCAGCCAGATGGTTGATCACTCACTCCTGGGCGCTTTGCATTATACTGTAAGTCTGTGCTAATGTGATAATAAAATCTTTCCATCCATTGTTTCCAATGCTCCCAGTCTCTCAGATGTCTTTCTATGTGCAGGAAGACAGTTTGGAAATTCAACAGTGGCACTAAGTGTCACAGGAGGACACTGAGTAGAGAAACATGATAAAGGAGGGTTATTTACAGTTTAGAATTATTGTGATACTTATATTTTTGCACAATTCAATATGTACAGCTACTCCACAAATCTAATCAGTTTATATTAGGCTAAAGTAGAGAATCTTCAACCTGGATTTTAAAGCAAACACAAAGTGGTTATTTTTATATAAACAAGCGCATTGTGGGTGGCACAGTGGTAGCGCTGCTGCCTCACAGTTAGGAGACCTGGGTTCGCTTCCTGGGTGCATGTTCTCCCCGTGTCTGCACGGGTTTCCTCCTGGTGCTCCGGTTTCCTCCCACAGTCCAAAGACATGCAGGTTCAGTGCATTGATGATCCTAAATTGTCCCTAGTGTGTGTGTGTGTATGCATGCCCTGTGGTGGGCTGGTGCTCTGCCCGGGGTTTGTTCCTGCCTTGTGACCTGTGTTGGCTGGGATTGGCTCCAGCAGACCCCTGTGACCCTGTAGTTAGGATATAGTGGGTTGGATAATGGATAGATGGATGGAAGCACATTTCTTTACATATCTTTAAGGCCCAGTAGTTAAAAGCTTAATCTCTCACTGTTGTTTTATTTATGGAGTACTGTTTGGAATCTTTAGTGGCTGACATCTACAGAACTTAATCTGTGGTTAGGTTTGTAAGTAATAAGTTCAGATAATGAGATGAGCCTTGACTGTTTAAAGGTTTTTATGTAAATAAGAAGATTTTGAAATCTAGCCTCAAGCTTAACTGGAAGCCAGTGTAAAGACTTAAGAGCAGGAGTTATGTGGTTGTACTTTCTAGTTCTTGTAATGATTCTTGTAGTAGCTTTTTAAATTAACTGAAAAGTATATAAAGAGTGGTTTAAATAAACTGTGAATAATATATTGCAGTAGTCAATCCTATTAGTAAAATACTGTATGTATGATTTGAATTTTAAGTATCTTTTATATTTACAAACCAACTTCATTGTATTGGGTAACCTGACTCAGTACTTACCTTGTTGAAGTAAAAATAAGGTATTTTTATTCCAGAAGCACTAGGTATAAGGCAAAAAGCAGATGTACTGGGCCCTTAGCAGGGGACAGTGACACAGCCAAGTACAAAAGAGTGAGCTGCATGAATTTCAGTAAAAGATACCAATAAAAAAACCATCAACTTTAATAGATGTATTTAGAACTGTGCAGTGTATTGTGGTATTTATTTGTTTGATTAAAATTTGACTAACCATCAGTTTCTGTCAATCACGGAACTATTTAATTAGTTCATGATTTACTGCTTATGATTTTGGATCTGTGAAAACTTTTATCTATCCATGTTAGTATTTAGTTTTTTTATGTTTAAGTGCTGTTATGTAATGGCACTGATTCTCAGTCAAAGGTATTTACTTTCAGTATACTGTATAATGCATAAGAAAGCAAATTTGATAGAATTTCATTAGATATGCATATAATGGGGAAGTACAGTAAGGCCAAGTCATTGTATATGTAATATTTGGATGATATTCCTCGGGTCTGTGTGATTTTTATCTGGGAACAGATTATGCAGATATGCATCTCAGTTAAGTAAGTGAGTATCCCACGCCTGTTGTGATTCAGATAATGTTAGACATAATGTAATGTTAGTTGGTTAGCTATACAATCAGGGGTCGAGACCGAGGCTGTGACGTATAAGAGAAAAGATGGATAACAGAACATTTACTTTAAAAATGATATATAGTAGATTAGTTTAGCAAATAGTCATATTTATTTACAAAAAAGAAAAGAGAAAATGGAAAATAATGACAAAATTAATTATTTATATAATATTGTAATGACCAGTGAAATAAACAAATACATCTCTGAGGTACTGTACTGAAGTTTTCTGCATTTTACTTGCAGTCTTCATTCCATAACAAACAGCACCCTGTCTTATTCTCTGTTATCTGGGTTACAGAGCACTTCTCCAAAACAATTAATGAAAGCTTTCCCTACTAATAATTATCTCCTGCCTCTCACGTTCTGCCTTTTTTCTATACCGCAAACACTCCTGACTCCTGACTCAAACTTCCATCCGCCGCACCTTCCTTTTTCTCCTAACTTTTCCTGTCACTCGAATCCGCTCCTCACAGAACAGAAACCCTTCACCCAGTCCTATCACTTACATAGCACTCCGCCCTTTCTTCTCTCACACAGTGCATTACAAGCTGCCTGCACGTCACAATATATTAACAATGCACAACAGAATTTAAAAAGAATATTACAATGCAGAAGAACATTAACATTAATAAAGAATAACATTACTGTCAGTGGTTTCCATTATTGACACATTTTTCAACTTTTTTGGCATCACGCTTTATATCATTCACTCTTGTTCTTCCTACTTGGTAATTTGAAGCAATACTTGAAGCAATTTTGCTGTTTCGTAAACATTTAATAATCTTAATTTTTTGTGCCCTGTTGGTTAATGAAGATTGATGGTTAATTGAGTGACGGATGTTCAAGGATTTGACGCAGAGAAATGAGCACAACCACAATGCCCTTTAAAAGACAGCTGAAGAGCTGAACATTTTTCTCCTAATCAGCAGTGAGACTTCATCCTGATGCCAAACATCTTTTATGAATTATGGAAACAACACATCTCTATCTAGGGTTCTTAGTTTACACCTGATGCAGCTGAAATAGATTCTGGCTTCCCATTACCATCAATTGGATTAAATGGTTTTGGAAAATTAGATTAAAGGACAGATGGCCTAAAATTCCCCACCTCTGTCTTATCATCATTCATCTGCTGTCCACAATGTGTTGGATGATTCAGACTCCTATCAGCGTGAATTTGGGTAGTTCACATGGTTTGGTTTCAACAGATTTAAAACAAACATTATCAATTCTTTTCTCTTAAGTGGCTTTTCAATATTTTCAATTTTTAAACAGGTAGGAAAATGGTCTGCAGCAATGAGATAATGTTGTTGACCGTTGTAATTTTGAAAATTAATTGAAAAGTCTCAAACTGTTTATGATTTTGCATTGATGTTTGTTGTAGGCTTCAAATGTTCCTTTCTCATCTTTACAATTAAATAGTCATTTTACATTAAGTATGAGTGACATACAGAGATGAATAAAAATGCCACTGGAAAATTCTTCAATTAAACAAAATTTTGCCTGCTGTTACTTTTTTGTAATTGACAAATGCCTCAAAATAATCCCTTACATTGGCAGTGCCTCTGTAGCTAAAGGCTCCATCTCACTGCATCTTGCACTGTACTGCATCAGTGTACTGTATAATCTGAAGAGCAGACTAGAAGAAGTCACCTAACTGAAAGAGACTAACGTCACTGATGAAAGTACATGTAGGAAGGAAGATTTTAAAATTGGCAATAAACTTACATGGAATAAATGCTGGAACTTAAGAATACAAGACTGCAAGGTCATTGACAATTTGTGAGGAAACATTTTAAATTAAGAGTATGCTGAGAACACCACGACTTGAAGTGCCTATGAGTAAAAGTGTTGTATTAATTAATTCTACTTTAAAGCAGTGTGTCAAATACCATTTCCGTATCCTGTGTTCTGATAGTATGGCTTTTTCTTTTATTTCATAGGTGGACAATCTGAAACGTAGTGCAGAAGAATTCTTTACATTTATATAGCACTTTTCTCACTACTCAAAGTGCTCTCCATGTTCAGTGCTTACTTCATTCAATCTAAGTTACCCAGGCACTGCAGCCTAGTCCCGCAGCATCGAGTGTAAGTCAAGAATCGATATTCAGCCCATTTGTGCCCACAGTCAGTGCTTTCTTGTTACTATTTACAGTAATAACTTCTATTTTTTTTCTCAAAGGTAAGGACAAGTAGCCTACCATACATTTAAAATAACTCACCCGAAAAAGTGGCGACATATTAAAAGAATCATTACTAGGTTTAATTGACATGAACTGTTAAAGGACACTGTACAGTGAAAGAGTTCTCAGAGAGTTTGTAAAATGAGGTATCAAGATATGAAAGTAACAGAAATGATTGGGAACAAGTAAGTCAAGGGCCAGGCAAAATGGTGGAGATACAGGTGAGCAGTAAAGAGAGATTGACTAAAATTGACTAAAAATTCAAAACATATGTTAAGAATGGGAGTACTTTTAAATTTTTCTTCACATTAATTCCATGTATTTTTGTGCTCTTTTCTTCCCTATGCAGGTTTTGTAATGAGAGGAATTCATTTCTTTATTTAGTTTGTTGAATTAAGCCTATATTCAGTTACTTAAAAATCTTTCATGTCTTGGTGCACTACCATTTTGTTTTCAAATGGGCTATGGCTGCTATCGCCGCTGCTGCTACGTGATAACAGTAAGTAAGTAAGTAAGGTATAAAGGTCAGTATTAGACACTTCCTAGATGTCCAAAATTCTAAATTTCGAGGGTGATTGACTTGAAGGATTACAGTCTCTAGTGTGTCTTCTCATGTTTTATTTTTGGTTTGTGTGCTGAGCTTAGTATTTTGAAACTTTTTTGAGTTTGGTTGAAACCCTTGCTACTACTTTCAGCCTTGAATTTTGTGGCCAAGCTATACAATATTTGAAAATCGTGTTGTGAAGACATCATCATCAGAACAACAAAAAAAAGTAAACCACCAGAAACATAAGTCAGTTGTCCAGAAATGAAATAAACAGTGTCTGACGAAGCCACAACATGAAATTATAAAAGATATCTCCTAATGGTAGCATATACAAAAAATAGTAAAGGTCCTTGTACTGAATCCCTGAGGACATGGTACCAAACTTCGCAGTAAAATGTTTGCATAATATCATCAAATTATTGTCCAAATAATATTTTTAAGTACAAAGTAAATCATGCCAGCTCAGTTTTCAAAGAAATATAATAGCATCTTTCTGTCAAAAAATGTAAAAAGCTGTTATTAATCTAAAAGATTTAATGATTAAACTAATGATTTTATTAAATATAAATGAATCTTTGCAGATAGTTTTAAGATAGAATTAATGTTGTAAAGTTGCATTATTTTCTCCAAGAAATCTAAAAATAAAATTAAATTAAAATTCAGTTCACATCACAGCACTTTATGTAATACAAGGTAATTTTTGTCTGTCTGGCGGCTACAATTAAAGGAAGCTTACTGAAATGTAAAAACAGGTTTGGTAAAATTGAACAAAAAGTGCTTTGAAATTAGCACTCTGACTGAGTTGTAGAGCATAATTAAGTAATCAATGATGCCTTTGCAAAAGGAATGTTTGAAACTCTGCAATAGCTCTTTACTATTGACACACTAATCCAGAAGACATAAAACTAGCTGCTAAAACAAATACTTTATGTTTTTCTGAACTATCTAAAGTGCCTAAAACTATGATATGATTATAAATGATTGTAAAGTCCACCATTTTTTTTGAAGTGACCTAATAAGAGACAAAATCAAAAGATTCCTGTTTAATTATTCTTGGTTGGCTAACACATTATGAAGAAAAATAAGTACGAGTGCAAAATTAATCTTCTTATGCTTAAACAGAAAAGGCTCAGCTTTCAATCTTTCTTCATAATTCATCCCCTGTAGCCCTGGAATCAGCCTAGTCTCTCTTCTCTGGACCTTTTCTAGGGCTGCTATGTCCTTTTGTACCCTGGAGACCAAAACTACACATAGTACTCCAGATGAGGCCTTACCAGTGTGTTATAAAGCTTGAGCATAACCTCCTTGGACTTGTACTCCATGCACCATGCTATATAACCTAACATTCTGTTAGCTTTCTTAATGGATTCTGAACTTTATCAGGAAGTTGACAGCTTACAGTCTGCTACGACTCCTAAATCCTTCTCATAAGGTGTAGGCCTACTTAATTTTCACATTATGTGACTTCTAGTCATTGGGTATGTCAGACTTGCCATCTACAGCTGCTGATCTTGTTGGATGACCATGTAATTTTACATGCCTGAAAATCTCTGGACATGACACTTTTAGTAACTTTGTGCTGACCTTCCAGCACCATTTTGCTCCCCAGTTTGGTAACAGCCAATACTATGCTGGTCATGCTGTACAAACAGTTAACATGTACATTGTATTTACCCACAATCTCGGCCCTTTTTATTATTTTTTCCATTTTGTTGTAGTACATAAAACATGTGAAATCAGACAGAAGAGATTCTCTACTGTTTGTGAGGTTCAAAACACCCATGTTTCTTATTTCATAATGAACAATTATTGGTTGTTAGCTCTCATGGGAACAGATCCCACCCCTATGGCTAAAGGCTTGTTGGAGTGTGTTGTGGACTAGTTGAAGTGAGTTGCTGGCTATGTCATAATACACCACTGGCTTCACATGAGTGTGCCACTGAATGCCTCCAACTCACTAAACTTGTGTAAATGACGGCTATGAATAAAAATCGCTGGAAAAGTCAAAATGACAAAACCTTAACACTCAGGAGAACTTCCATATTGAAGACTAAAAATTTATAAGATAGGTAAGTTCATAAGATTGTAACAAGTTGTATCAAGTTTGTCAGGTAAACTAATTGCTTTAACATCTTGTTTGTAATTCTGTGTATTTGTAGGTGCTTTTATATGGAACGAAGTGATTCAGCTCTTTATTAACAGATAAGGTTTGTAGTCAGCGTCAACCAGTTAGAGTGATATTTTAATAGTTACATAAGAATGTTGCAATGTAGGGCCCATCTGAGATACAATTAGAGGTCTGGTCAGTTAGTTGTCTATTGTTCTTGTCTGCTTTAGAGGAGAGACTGGTAGTTTTTCTGTAAGTAGAGACTGGAGTCCCGAATACCTTCCAGTAATAATGTGCTTGGTGGAAGAGTTCAGAGGGATCTTTATCTGATTTTGCTCTATGATTAACTCACGCTGGAGTGATGGCATGGAATTGGGAACTTACATGCTTCAATTCTAGAATAACAAGCTTTTCCCTTTCTAATAGAAAATGTACACTATGTTAATGGGCTCTGGAAGGTAATGTAATTAAGTATATTGATTTATTTAATTTTATTTATTAAAGGTTAATGTAAAATATGATTTGTTTAAATTTTGTATTCTTTGTTTCCTGTTTATTTTCTTGCTTTGGTAAATGTAAAGGGCTGTGTGTAATTTTAAGTACACAATCATTGTTTGGTACTCTAGAGAAAGTTACTAACTGGAGGTGGCCTTTAGGATTGTGTGGTATTCTAGGTTGGCTCCACATCTTTTTGGCAGCTTGAACCTGGAGCCATCAATAGTCATAACCAAGGATGAGCTGGGCGAATAAGAACACTCACAGTAAAGAGGTAGGTGTTAAGTGCAATAGTGCTTTTTATTTTCAACAGACATGTGTTCAAACAGTGGTGCAGTTCTCCTTTATTAAATGAGTAAATAAACCCTTAAAAACAGGTGTTGTTCCAAAAAAGAAATCCACTAAATCATTCAAAAATGTAAAACAGAATAAAACCATGCAGTCATCAGGACCTTTCTTTCTGTCTGTTTCTCTCAAGTTCCGTGCATCTTCCTCATTTTGTCCCCCGGCTCACCATTCCTAGTTTTGCCGTTTCAACTTCCAGCTCTCGTCTCAGCTGTCTTCTTCAGAGTCTGCCAGAAAACTCCAAGCTGGCCCTCTGTCTTCCACTACGCTCTCCTTGGTGTACATGGGATCCCTGGTAGGGACACCTCAGTCATACCCTGCACTTCCATAACTATTCATTATAATTATTTATGTCATTATAATTATAGAGAACATGAAGAATCATTAAAAGAAAAATCACCTGATCTATTCATCTCAATTGACTGAGAACATCTTGAGATTGTATTAGTCCCTGCCAATAGAATGAGGTAATAATCAAAGTAGTGTTAAGTTCGGACTTACTTAACTATTTATTTTTTTCTTTATGTTTAAATCATATTATGTTTTCCATGCCTGTATTATGTGAAACAAATTATGAACACATTGTTGTTTTACAAAAATCAAAGAAAATTTACATCTTAATCTTTTAAATGTAGTTTTTTAGATTCATTATTCAGTATTTTTTAAGAAATCATTAAAGATGTTATTTTAAATATACATATCTTTATCTATAATGGAGACTTAATTTCACTACATATTGTACTATATGTATAATTTGTATGTGACAAATAAAATTTGATTTGATTTCAGACAGTCAAGTTGAGAAAATTATATCCACAACGATTAACCATTTATGATCCAGCTGCCAGTGTAAAAAGATAGTTATAGTTCAGAAAGTCCCTGCAGTCCTTCACATTTCTAGCTTGCGTCATCGTAGCAGGCAGTTCTTTCACAGCAGAAGTCTTTTTAACACAATTTATGTATTTCTCAGGGTTTCCATTTTCAACTGCAGAGGGCACTTCTGAGCTACCTCAAAACTAAAAAAAACCACAAAACAAAAAATACATTCTAAAATACAAGGGATTTAGTAAGGACAGGAGGGAATTCAGTAAAACTCTACTGCATCACAGGGTTAACCCAGTACACAATAGAAGTCTGTTGTGGAAAGGAGGAGAGTGGCAAACTTGGATACCATCATGAAAAATTCCCTCCATCCCCTTCAGGAGTTGCTCTCTGGGATGACTTTTAGCCACAGCCTCATTCCACCACAGTGTGCTAAGAAGTGTGTCTGGGGGTGTTTTATGCCTAAATTTAGGAAATCCCAAACAAAATTGTAATACTCTAAGTTCATTTTGCAATTCCAGCACAATATATGTTACATTTATTGATTGATTGATTGATCATATTATTTGTTTTTATGTTTCTTCTGCTGAACGCATCTAAATTTTCCCTTGGGATTACGGTAATAAATGTATCTAAACTGATGTAAATTAACACAGGGTGGGCAAAAATTGGGGAACAGAAACAAAGTAACAAAATTAGTTTTTTATGGCTTGCCCAAACCATTCACTTGGCTTCTTTTCTATCTCTCCATGCATCTTACCTCCTTCCCAGTATGGGTAAGAAGTAGTTTTTAAAAGGTGGTCCGAGAAGTCCATTTGAATGGCCAGGGAATATTCACTTAACCCTCAAGAGACCTGCAGCTATGCTCTCAAACAACCACAGCCTTCTGCGACTCCAAAGTGGTCTGGAGGGCTAAAAGATGCCCCCTAATACAACTCAAGCTATGACTACTAACTATTTCTGGACAGGACTTCCTCTCATACCCAGATGACTCCTTGGGGTCCAGGTGGATTCAGTGGTACAATTCAACTCCTGTATATCTGATAACCCCTGCAATACATCTCCATACTCTGCCATCTTTGAAATTGTATATCATCTGTCCATGCATTTCATGAGCTCATTTTTTTCCATTACAGGCTCATGGAAAGCTGTAGCATGTCTTTGCCCCTCTACGAACAAACCTGCATCCAACCATGGACAGGACACTCTGAGGAAATCACCAAAGGGAAAACTCTCTCATACACACATGCACACAGGGAGAAAATGAACTCAGTGCAGAGAGTGAATAGCATAAATTCAAATTTTATTCCTTAAGCTGTGAGACAGCAGCAATGACCATGATGCCCAGTACCACCCTTACATTTATCAGACAGTCTGTATTTAGTGACTACCATCAAAGATGCATTTAAAGAGCAAGTAAGACTGTAATAAAATTATATGCCATTAGTTGCATGCAAAGATAATTACATTTTATGAGAATGAAAGCTTTTTTTGTGGCAACTATTTAGAAGGTCAGACTCTCCTCCAGGATGTAGTGAAGAGAGACTTTAGTTTAGTTTTTCTCTTGTTATAATTTTTTGCCACTGAGTGATTCCTGATGTATGGCCATCAACAGTTCTCATTTAATGTGTTTTCTCTTGTGTTTCAGATTGCACCAATTTTTTCAGTGAAGGTTACGTGATTCATTCAGGGTATAATGATTCTTATCCGAAAGTCCCCTGATGTATCACTGCCATCAGTCAAATTGATATGGTCAAAGTAAAAAAACAAAACCTGTCATATTTTTGTCAGCTTTTCACTTGATGTGTGAGCCCAGTTTTGTGTTTTATTAATATTACAGATATTCAAGCACACTCCCCTAGCATGTATAGATATATATATATATATATATTTTTTTATAAAGATAGAAATTCATAAAAAGCAACATTTTTAAAACATGTGAGTCTAATAAACCCTAAAAAGAGGTCGCTCAGATGTAACTATGAATCTCTATGTAATTGTGTAACAATCTAATAAAATCTAGCAGACGTTGTAGAAAGCCATGTTTCAAAAACATAAACTGAATGAATCCAGGGTGTCTTGCTTGTGGACGTAGCGCTTGTGATTTGATTCCTCAGCCTGCCAATTCCCTAATTTCTGATTCCGTCTACAAAGTTATCAGTGTTACACAAGCGGCACACTGGGAACAGTTTGTAGGTCTAGTCTTACCTTTCATCAGAAAGGCAATTTGCTTGATTTGCCGTGGGACGCTGTGCTATGTAGCACCATTGAGAGGAGCCATGTGATTGCCTAGAGACAGAAACACTTTTTATGTCATTTGAGAGTTTCCAGGTGACATAGCTGACATGCCAAAGACAAAACATACAATCAACTGAAGCAGTTCCTGCTGAACTGCAGATCCTTCTGGATGGTTTGAAAATAAAATGCACAGTTAATGTTGCAGTAAAAAAAGTTTCTTTATTGGATGATTCAGTTTGTTTGAATATTCAAAGGAACCCAAAAAGCCAGGGAAAACTGCACCTGCATCATACATGTGTGGCGTGGGCAGCATGGTGGCACAGTGGATTCACAGTTCTGTAGTCTTTCATTTTTATTCCTCCGTGTCAGCTTGAATTTTCTTCCACATTTCAAAGACAAGAGTGTTAATTGGCAACTCTAAACTGCCCACGTCTAAGTGAAAGCGCCCAGTGATAGAGAATGGCTCTTTCTTTGGAGTTGTTTCTCATCTTGAGCCATTTAGACTCTAGCTCCCTGTTACTCTGAACTGGATAAGTGGGTTATAAAATGGAAGGACATGTGTGGCATGTAAGACACACCCCCATGTCTCCCTACAGTAAGCACAGGTATATGATTCACTTTGCATTGCATTGTGATATGCTCTCTGATACTGTTTTGGATGAAGAACAAAGTGCCACAATGAAACAAACTGACTGATGACATGGCTGGATCTACCATTATGGTGACCTGGGTACATCCCTTGGGACCCTGGGCACCAAGGGGCCTTAGATTATTTGAGAAAATAAAAATGCTGGCATTTTTCTGTTTTGGTAGCACCTTATGCTCTGCCCTCCTTGGAGACTTACCAACACCGCTCACGTCTTCAATGCACCTCCCCTGACACTCCTTGATATAATATGCATATTTTAATGTGCACTCTAAACTAAAAGGGGTTCTACCCCCCATCACTCTTCCTAATAACGTGTATATCAGTGTGCTCAAAGCATCTAAACTTCCTTAATCCCTTTATCTGATTTATTATTGACATCTATGGTGTTCTTAGAATGTGAGTATATGCGTGTATTTAGTGGAGTAGTGAGGTGAGGTGACCAGGGCCTTTTCAGTTTTATCACCCTGGAACCTGTGAGGGTCTCAATCTGACTTAGCTACATAAATAGATGCATTTCATATATAGGTTCAGGAGGAAGGCCATAGCTACACATTTTCATTCCTATGTCAATTATTACTTTGCAATTTCTACTGCTTTTGCAATTGTTCCTACAAATTAAAAATAAGGTATTTTGTCTTTCTACAAAATATGAACAAAGATATCGAACCCACATGAATGAATTTGCTCCTTCAGAGATCATTTTATTTGCTAAAGCACCAGTTAATTGTAATGAACAGGCAGCATGTGGAATGGCGGGTAAAAATTGAATTCAATTAAGATTATCAATTAGACCAGTATTTACTGATTAGATCTTGTCTGCTATATAGAAACCACTGAAAAAGTGAACAGACCAGTGAACCAAGTGGTGATGCTTCAAGAGAAGTCTTTTAAAATATTTGTTAGAAGACTACAACTTAAACTATACTGAGCAAGGTTTTTTTTAACAAGATTCATATGTATGGTAGTGCAGTGGTTAATGCTGCTGTGTCCTGTTTTTGTCATTCTAGAGCATGCAAGTTTTCTCTCTGGGTACTCCAGTTATCTACGAGATGTGCAGGTTAGGCTAATTGGTATTTTCAAACTAACCTCAGTGTGGGTATATCCATGAGTGGCCTCTGTGATGGACTGCATTGGCTCTTGCTTTTCAACCAGGTTTGGCAGGATTGGTTCCAGCCACCATAACCCCGAATTTGATTAAATTCAGTTATGGTATCGTTTTTCAATATGTAGTTTAGATTTGACTGAAAAGAAATCTGCAGCCATTGAAGCTCTGTGGGGCCAAGATTGTTTGTTACACACTGATCCAAACCATAATGTGATCCCAATTTTTTATATATATTGATGTACCTAGTTAAAGAGATTCCTTAGTCTAATCTAGTTTGGAGGTGCCAATTGATGCATCAACTACCTAAAAAAAAAAACATGTAATATGCAGTATGCACAAGCCACATGGGATTAAACCCATGCCCATGGTGTAGTATCGAGCACTGCACAAATATTCATGACTGTTTGCAAAAATAATTATTTCTGTCTGGCAATTCAGAAGGGTGGAATAATCACTGTTGGGTGACACCGTATATTATTCTGGTTTGCTTACATATCCCGAAGCAACGGGAGCCAGATTCAACAGTAATTTATACTGGCACGGTATGGGCATACTGGGAAATGGATTGGAATCCTATCCAGTTGTTTTCTTGTGCCAAAATCTGCAGCGTTAACATCCAGCTCTTCATGGTTTTGTCAATGGAGGCCACTCTTATTTTCAAATGCTCTGTGGATTGTACTGTTATTTTGAAATGTCCTGCTGCTGTACACAGTTGTGTGTCTGTCGGTTCTGTCTGTGATTGATACAGTGAGGCTGGGCCTCTGATTGCATTGTTTGTTGTTCAGCTACATTTTTGAATGTAGTCTCTTTTATGACACCTAGGACATAATAGTCGGTATTCATATGGATACGTCTCCTTAACTCCTTTTTTTAACTTACAGTAAATTATAATAACTTATTCACATTGCTCTGTCCCATATATATGTCAGGTACTGGGCAAAGGAATATGTTTTCTACCAAGAAAAACATATTTGATGCTTTGTTCCCATGATCCTATATACAGTACTAAATTAACAATTGTGGCCGATTATTTGAAGTGCATTGTTAGGTATCATTCAGTAAACTGTAAATCACTCGATTAGAAATTTTCATTGAAATTAACTGCATACTAATTACAACTTATCGTATTTACTTTTGTGGTTAATTGTGCGATCAATATTTTTAATTAAAATTAACTGCATGCTAATATTTTTCTATAAAACAGACATAACTTACTTTATTCTTAAAATTAATTAATATCAACTGGTCATATTATTTTCCATTTCAGTCACTGATATCATCATCATCATTAAAAAAAAAACTTTTTGTTAATTTGTGTACATTTCTGTTGAGAAAATTTTTGACCACAACAGACCTCTCAGTGCAACATACTGTAGATAGGCCATCCATGGCAAACTAACTTTGCAAGATGTGAAGGTCCTAAAAGTACTACAATCAACTAAACCACTTTGCACTTATTCCATGTGCCATGAGATTCTCTGTGTGAGAAAAACATTGTAATGTTCTGTGAAATTTATTATGAAACAGCTTCCATCTGTGTGCCTGTGTTTAAAAGGAACAGCTGCCATCCACCCTTTTAATTCTCTTCCTAATTCAAAGCACTTCTATAATGTTACACTTCAATCTTTCTCCACTGATTAATCAAACTCTAGTTGTCTGAAATTGCCATTATCCTCTGGTTAGTCTCACCTCAAAATGTATGACCAACTGCCAATTTAAATAAGGCAGTAAATCGCTGCTGGACTCATTTATACTATTACAAATAAATTCCAAATCTTGTGCATAAGTTTTCTATTATAAAATAATTGCAGTCATCATGTGTTACAAATTAATGTAATCTGTTAACTGGTTTTATAGAATAAATAGCAATATTAACATGTATTTTAAGAAAGTTTGAAAATGAGGGACTCAGTGAATCCGCACATGGGCAGTACAGTGATGCAGTAGTGAGTTGGTTTAATTCCCACTCTGATCAGTGATCATGTTACTTTTGCATGTAATCCATCTGTCTATGTAGCATTTCATCTGATAATCTGTTTTTCTTCCTCATTCCAGAGACACTCATTTTAAGCTCCCATCACAATACATGACTTTTTCAGCAATTTTTATTCACAGCCATTATTTACATAATCTCTGAGAGTTGCACAACATTTCAGTATGTGCTAGTGGCTTTCAGATTTGTATTGTTTCATGCCTTGCAACTCATTCATAGCCCTCTGTGACTTAATATGACTTTGTCTCCTTTGTGTGCCTGAGCTGACAACTAATGAGTGCTCTGATAAAAGTACAATGCATAGCATGCCCACAAACAGCGAAGATACCAAACAAATTTAAAAAAAGAATGGAGAAGCAACAGTGGCCTCAATAAATGAAGGAAAATGAGTCACCTAAAACAAGCAAACAGAAAAGAGGCTTATGGAACATTGAAGGCAAAAGTATAAGATGCTTCATGTTAATTGGCTGCCAATATGTATCGAACATCTGATACATTCGTAGTCCAATAGTAAATCTGAAACTGTTCTGAGAATTCATGAGGGAATCATGTAATCCGACATCCCCTGTGATTCCTAGTCATGTAATCTGGTGTCCTCAAGATCCAGCACTGGTAGTCATTAAGTGTGACATGCCCTATGGCTTAAAGTCATATTGTTTGACACTGGGTAGCCAGGGAATTTCATTTTTTTCAGTATATGTAAGTGTCAGATCCATGATGGACCAGTACTGTTATCAGAATTGGTTCTCACCTTATGCGTAATGCCAATGAGATAGGCACCAGCTCCCACAAATCTGAAATGGAAAAGTGGGCTACACATTTGAATGAATGATTAAGCATGGATTTGTTTTTTGCAACAGACCTGCAGTCATTTAACTCCTGTTATAAATAGTCTTGACATTCATATTTGTATTATATTTATACATTTTCTTAACTGGTTACTTCACAACTGAATGACACAGTATGCACTGCAGTCTCAACCAAGCAAGGAATCAGGCAAAGCTGCAGATTCATTGTCATAATTTTCTTTAAAGTATATTTGTATATTTTATATAAATATTAGCTGGAAACCACAAAAAGGGATGTAAGCACTATGAGTTTATCACTGTCCATAGTAGAAGAAAAGTAAATGATGTTCTTGGTTTTGTCTTCTTTGGCTTTGTTTTCATCCTAAGATGATATATTGGTGAAAAAAATAATGTGTTGTATGGAGTAAATAAGAAATCTTGAAAATTAGATCATTATTTGAATGATCACTTATATTAGCTACAATGTTGTGTCTGAATATAATCTGTTTTTTGGTGTTTATTATTTCTTACACTTATTCAAATATATTTTGGCCATTAAATAGTAAAATAAGAAAATCACAAGACTAAGCCTTTCAGAATAGAGTATGATACAATTTTAACTCCTAATTTTCAGATTATTAAATACCATTCTCAAGTTTCTTTCCTAAAGCAGTATATATTACTCGAGAATGAGTAACTTTTAACTTCTACAAGTTTTTTCTATTTATTAGATATTAAATAGTGAGTGGAATGGTGCTTCTGAGGCTAGGGATCTGCCCTGGCAATTGGAAGGTTGTTGGTTCGAATGCCATAAATGCCAAAAGGGACTCTGCTCTGTTGGGCCCTTGAGCAAGGCCCTTAAACCTGCAATTGCTCTGTCCTGGGTATGACGTTAATCTGTATCCATCCCTGCATGTAGGCCCTCAAACCTGCAGGGAAAAACTTGGGGGTTGGTGGCAGAATTGGCACTCCAGCCACCATAAAAAACCTCACAATGTTCCACTCCATCTGAACTAGTGTGGTGTAGCCATGCAACGGGTGACACCTCAGCACCACACTAGTTCAGATGGGGTGGAACATTGTGAGGTTTTTTATGAGTTGGTTTGTTGTGTGCTGGGTGCGGCAATGTGCTGCATCAGCGCATGCTCCTAACCGCTCTCCTCTCTCTATTAAATAGTAACATCATGTCTGTTCATTTTCTTCTGTCCGTTGTCTTCATTAAAAAAAAAAACAAGCAAAACATTACAAACTGTAAAACATTGCTTCTTTAATTTAATTCTGTTGTCTCTTGGTTAGTAACAGTAATGATAATGGATATGCTTGCTTATGAAGCTCTTAAGTTTGAAGACCCTCCTAGTCTGCCATTTACAATAAATTAAATTACTGATGAGAAAAACCACCATTGACTTTACCAATTAAATACAGTGTATTTGTCTTTAAACTTATGAATGAATACAATCTCAGGCTCTGAGATTGATTTTAGTTCATCTATAACTGACACATCACAGAAAATAATTACTATGAAAATAAAAGGTTGAGGCACAACAATTAGTTTAGCTGCCTTAACAATTCTCCCAGCATGGTGTCAATAACCGACTCACTGAGTGTCTTTGTGGAGTCCTCCAACATCCCAAAATAGAAAAACGTGTTACAAAATGAACTGATACAATGAAAATTTAAAGTTTAAAGTAAAATTAGATTACAAATCGGAAACAACAGCATCCAAGTCAATATTTATGCTCAATCTAAATAAAGCTGCACCAGATTCTTTGTTTTAAATCATCTGCTGCTCACATTTAGTCCAGTTCAGGTTTGCTGCAGTGAGAGTCTATTGTGTCAGCACTGGACACAAAGTGGGAACCAACCCTGAACAGAAAGTTGGTCCATTTCCAGAGCCTCTTGAAAATGCACATCAGCTCAGCATCACCACTTAGCATTTACTTGTTTGGGATAAAGGAGGAAAACTGGAACACCCAGAGTCAATACAATCCATATATTGGTGAAATATGAAAATGCCACACCAACAAAGCCTTGCCTGTGATTCAAACCAAAGACTTTGCAAGATTCTGTAGGTGTAAGGTATACAATTCCGGTGATGCCCTGTATCCACCAAATGCCTTGCAACTGTCGGACCACGGGGCATCTTGTAGTCATACCGATGATTAACCAAGTTGAATGAGGGAGAGACAGACAGGATAGTAAAAGTAGACAGTTCTTTATTAAAAAAAGGTGACATCAAAAATATAAATATCAAAACTGAAGTGAGTTAAGTGAGTTATCACACAAAAAGTCCATCAAATCACTGCTCCCATGTGCCTGAATAAAAATTCTGAAATGAAGAATACATTCCAAATCAGACAAAAACACAATGACTCCAGCCCTTTCTCTTTCTCCCTTTTCCAGGCTCCTCAATGGGAACCAAGGACTTTCTAAATCAGAAAAAAAAACATCAACAATGACATCAGTCCTTATCATTTCTCCCACTTCCAGGCTGTTCAAAGGAATGAAATAAAAATGAAATCAGACTCATTTGAAGTCCAAGCTCACTGCATTATCTTCAATTCTCATGTTCTAAGGATAATCAAAGAGTAACATGCATCTCCTCCTAACCTTGTCCATGAAGCTCAGGAGTACCACGTTGTTAAAGAATTCAGTGCCGACAATGAAGAGGAAAGATCACCTCTAACATACATCTTGCCTTTTTTTTATATATCTATAGGATTTTTTCCTCCAATCCCGACTGACATCTCAACCAGTCCTCTCTACGCGCCGTAATTCAGAAGGAACTCCATAAATCCACAGCCAAGCTCACGTGTGTTCAGCCACGAACATTCCAACTTTGATTACTCTCTGGAAAGTGATCTCTCTTGTCTCTGTCAGACCCTTTAACTCACACTGTAATGGCTTTGAAAACATTAATTCTCTTTCATGCAGCTTGGTACCTTGCTCTAGGATGCCTCCTCCGGTCCAGGCTTGAACGAGGTGTGTAGAGCTCCCATGTTCATCCTGCACTACCTTGAACTTGCACAACTGTGCAGCTGCCCAGCCATTTCCTTCACAGCACCACCTCTAAACGCCCAAGGTAAGTGCACCTCATAACTATTTAACTAAAATGAAAAGTCTATAAATGAAACTGATGCCATAACATGACTCACTACAGTGCTATACACTCTGCCATATTGTTGGCTCAATAGAGTCCTGTAGATGCTTTGGAGTTATTTCCATATTTCTTCAGGTGAAGAGTTGGACCTAGAATTGAAGACATTTTAATATTAGAAAATTGATTTGGCAAATCATAATGCATTGTGCCTACTGACACCATTAATATCCACACCTGTACTTGGTTCAATATGGCTATGAATGCACTTCATCTATCAGTTTCATATTTTCACTACTGCTACTGTGTTTTGAGTTCTGCATGTAAAAGAAATTGAGTTAGTCTTCCTCCTTTTGATTACAAAATCCCAAAGTCATAACTTGGGAATTTAACTCCTATATTTGAAAAACAATGTTTTATTCTCTCTGGGTTGAGGGGACCAGCTCCCAATGTTTTGCCTAGGCAGAGGGGAATTACAAACTACTAAAACACAAGAAAAAGAACCAGGAGAGGAAAGACAATACAACAACAACAACAACATTTATTTATATAGCACATTTTCATACAAAAAGTAGCTCAAAGTGCTTTACATAATGAAGAGAAGAAAAATAAAAGACAAAATAAGAAATTAAAATAAGACAACATTAGTTAACATAGAAAGGAGTAAGGTCCAATGGCCAGGGTGGACAGAAAAAACAAAAAAAAACTCTAGAAGGCTGGAGAAAAAAGTAAAATCTGCAGGGGTTCCAGGCCACGAGACCGCCCAGTCCCCTCTGGGCATTCTACCTAACATAAATGAAATAGTCCTCTTTGTAGTTCGGGCTTTTCACGGAGTCACTTGATGCTGATGGTCATACAGACTTCTGGCTTTTAATCCATCCATCATTGTTGGAACATCATGGTGCTTTGGGTAGATGGTGGTGGCACACGCCACCACCAACAGGACACCGGAAAAGGAAACAGAAGAGAGAGTAGGGGTTAGTACAGATTTTGAATGAATAGTTATTATAATGAATTGGATATACAGAGTATCAGGATTAAATTACAGTGAAGTTATGAGAAGGCCATGTTAAAATAATGTGTTTTCAGCAGTTTTTTAAAGTGCTCCACTGTATTAGCCTGGCGAATTCCTACTGGCAGGCTATTCCAGATTTTAGGTGCATAACAGCAGAAGGCCGCCTCACCACTTCTTTTAAGTTTTGCTCTTGGAATTCTAAGGAGACACTCAGTTGAGGATCTGAGGTTAGATGTAAACCAAAAGCAAGTGGAGAAAAAACAAGAAGGTTAAAAGATAATTTCTCCAAAACATAACAAGTAAATGAAATCTGTAAGTTAATATAACACAAAATTAACTATTGCCTAGAAAAATTATCAATGGATACTGCACCCAATTTTTTTATACTATCCACAAATCAAACCACTGATGATAGTATGCTACTATCTTATATGCCAGTGCATGTCTGACATCACACTTCCCACTGCCAAAGTAGAGCAATGAGGCACTGTTGCCAACAACAAAACACTCAAAATAGCAGCTCCCAAAAAAGAAAATGCTAAAATAAAAAAAATAATCAAGAGCTCAAAATACAACAGAACTTAGAAGAGTTCTAGTACCTCAGGGTCTTGTCCACTAGTAAAAAAAGATTATTATGAGTCTGACCAATTTATCGATACAATAGTGACAATTTGCAAATTGGAAACCAAGCCTTCATACAAAGCTGTTTAGCTACATCTCCATCCTCACCTGTGGTCATTGACTAAAAACAAGTACAAGCATCTGAAATGAAGTTTCTAGGATTGCAACAATATGGGAAGACATTAAAATTTCAAATCTTCTTGTGTTTCTCTTTAGTATTTCCTTAACCCTCTGCAATCATACCTCATTAGTTTGCAATGGTTGTCATGCAACTACTGTATGCTGTGTCATTGGCTGTCATTTTCCATCTAGGTTAAGGTACAATTTGTGAAAGATTTACAATCTTTCAACAACATTGTCATAGTCTTCTGTTAGTTGATTGTAGCCCATCTGTGACCATGCACAAATTGATCCAGCCTTCTTCAGCCCCTTTCATCATTAGTTTGTTTCTGAAAAGATTTTTCACCCTGACTAGATTCATTATTCTCACTGTACCCTTGATATTGCCATGTGTGAAAAGGACAGCATGGTTGCTTTTCTGTTATATTCATAGAAGTGAGCAGGGCATCCACTTAGATGCTAAGTTCACAGTCAGCCTTACTTCCTCTGAATTGCACACATAAACACACACACAGTTCTATTGGGACCTGCCTACCTGCTTTAAAATGCATCATTTAGAACATTGTTTCTCAGCCTTTATTGTCTCATGACATGGTTTTATCTTTTTAAGGTTATTGATAACCCACAACTAATGAATAAAAGGATTCCCCATTGGTGAAACGAGCATGAACGTAAGTGCAGGGGGTTCACTTTCATGAAACGTGCGCAGATCCCTAAATGGGGATTAATATTGTGCAATGCTGTCAATCATTTAGGTGACCTACTCTTGTGCCCAACAATGGCAACCTGTAGGTGCACCTAATAAATTGGTCACTTAGATTATATGAGTATTTAAAGAAGATATCTTTTAAATAAATACAAAAAGATACTGATGACACTAAATAAACCATAAGTCTGCTAAATACTTTCCTAATTTGTTGTAGGATTGTCCCGAATGAAGGTGCAATCTTTTAACTGTACATGAAGCAGAAGCTAAGAATTTCTTCCTTGATAAAGAAGCACTCCTCAGCCTAAAGATTTGTTTTTTATTGCTTCTGGGGAGACATCAATTTTACCTCTTATTTATAGTGATATACTCATACTCTTCTACTTTAGGGTCCTCATTATAAATTGGAAGCCTAGTAATGAGGGAGAAATAAAAGAAAGGTGAATGATTAATAAAATAAATTTTAAAAATGATGTTGAAGCCAGATTTTTAGCTAACATTCAACAAAAATAAAAAATTGCCATTAAAGGTAGACATTAATATATAATCAAATAAAATATGCAGACAAAATGATCATCTAGAGAAAGGTTGTGGAATACTTCTAAACAGATAGTATGATAAATTCCTTAAAAGGAATTGACTCTTCCATCCAACAAATAGAATATCAAATTGTGCAGCATGTTGGATTGAATATGTTTCAAGGGCACTATACTTAAGCTGCACAAGGCACTAGCGTGGCCCTTATCTAGAACACCATGTGCAATATCACAAAAGAGACATGTCAGTGTTAGTCAAAGTCCAGAGAAGAGCTACTAGACTTATTATGTGACTGTGGGCTGTGAATTCCATATGAGACACAATTGAAGAAGCTCAATTTTTCACTTTAAGCAAAGGAAGATGAAGTAGTAACATGAATGGAAGTGTTCAAAATTATGGAGGTAGCTTGTGATGCAAATGGTTGATGAAACTTTACAATACATTGTTTACAATGACCATGCATCACACATGGAAGCATGCTAAGGGTTGATTTCATACTAACACTAAAAAGTATTTCTTTACAGTTTTGAGTTCACTCCTCATGAGATTGAGAGCATGTGCTGATAGCGAGCTGACACACCGACCACACAAGACAAACCACCTGGATTGGGACCTGAATGCAATATTCAAAGATATGCAGTTAGGCTGACTGAAGGTCTGAGTGAGATAAGCTGGGGCCTAACTGTTCCAATTGGGATAAACAGGTTGAAAAAAATAAAAAAGATGAATGAAAAGTATAAATCTAACTAAAAAAAAAAAAACTAGTTTAAGAATATATGAAATCAATAGGCTTCTATTTAAAATCTAAAATAAGGCAATATTAGGTGTTTTGTTTGTAGGGAATAAAACATATCGCTATTAGAAAACAGGCAAAGTACAAATTAGCTCAGTTTGGTTTGTTTCATAATGTAGAAATCTCTAACATGATTGTTATTTGCGCAGTGCCTCTGCCATTAGCCATAGGATTTAACAGTGTGACATTTTCCAGGCTTGGCAGACAAGCAATTTTTGTAGATGTACAGTTGCTTAAAATAGTGTGTGACAGCTCCAGGTTAATATGTACTGCACTTTAGAACATAATAAGTTTACTGATCATCTCTGTTTTATGTTGCATGGATAATTAAATATGAACATTACAACACTACTACAGTTCATATATTCTATATTCAGGTCTAATGCTTCTGGTATTATACAGGACATCTTTGTGAATCACTGCTAAAAATGAGTAAAAATCTTGCCTATTTTTTTAATATGTTATACCTGCTTCATTATGAAAAATTCAACAGAGTAATTGTATTTTTAAAGTTTTTGTGAGAATACATCTTTATGATGCACTTGAACAAACCGTTAGTGATATCCCCTTGGTCATGACATATGTTGGATCTGTCAGCATCAGACATGCTCACTCGGGTGCCTCAGTTAGTCAGGCCATGACCTGTGCTCAAGTCGTATTATGCAGCATCTCCTCATGGACCTTCTGAGCCATCTTGAAGCTTTCTCTACTTTGTCAGTCATGTTACAAATGGGCTCTCCTCCTTCTCACGCCAATGACGTCCATTGTGCTGTGCCAGGGAAATCTCTACAACTGACCCCCCAACAACCCCACAGCATGATGCTGCCACCACCATGTGACACCCTGTGTAGTGGCAAGGTTGGCACCAGACCACACAGTGTGCATCTTGTAGTGCAGGACCGACCAGGATCAGATTTGTGAGAAGTCAGACATGTAGACACGGACACAAAAAGGTGGAATTTCCAAAACAAGAGTGGGTTTATTTACAGGTGCAACAAAACAACAAAAATAACGTCCCAATCAAAAATACTGAACAATATATGCAGTGAAGTTTCCAGTCCCCAAAAATGAAAAATGTACTGTATATACAGAAAAATTGGTAGTCTTCCTAAATGAAGAAGAGGAGTTCAGGAAGAAACTACACACGTAACAAAGTCCAAAGATTGCCAAAATATTTACAAGGAAAAAAAACAGTGTATATACAAGAACAAAAACAAAGTGCACCAAAACCTATATACAGTAATCCCTCGCTATATCGCGCTTCGCCTTTCGCGGCTTCACTCCATCGCGGATTTTATATGTAAGCATATTTAAATATATATCGCGGATTTTTCGCTGCTTCGCGGGTTTCTGAGGACAATGGGTCTTTTAATTTCTGGTACATGCTTCCTCAGTTGGTTTGCCCAGTTGATTTCATACAAGGGACGCTATTGGCAGATGGCCGAGAAGCTACCCAACTTACTTTTCTTTCTCTCTCTCTTGCGCTGACTCTCTCTGATCCTGACGTAGGGGGATTGAGCAGGGGGGCTGTTCGCACACCTAGACGATACGGACGCTCATCTAAAAATGCTGAAAGATTATCTTCACGTTGCTACCTTCTGTGTGCAGCTTTTAACTATGCTGCACGGTGCTTCGCATACTTAAAAGCTCAAAGGGCACGTATTGATTTTTTTTATCTGTCTCTCTCTCTCTGCTCCTGACGGAGGGGGTGTGAGCTGCCGCCTTCAACAGCTTTGTGCCGCGGTGCTTCGCATACTTGCCAAACAGCCCTATTGATTTTTTTGCTCCTTTGAAGAGGAAGATATGTTTGCATTCTTTTAATTGTGAGACTGAACTATCATCTCTGTCTTGCCATTGAGCACAGTTTAAACTTTTGAAAAAGAGACAAATGTTTGTTTGCAGTGTTTGAAAAACGTTCCTGTCTCTCTACAACATCATGTGTTTCTGCGCAAATCTGTGACCCAAGCATGACAATATAAAAATAACCATATAAACATATGGTTTCTACTTCGCGGATTTTCTTATTTCGCGGGTGGCTCTGGAACGCAACCCCCGCGATGGAGGAGGGATTACTGTAAATATTAATACCTCCACCAAAATAAAACTACACTAGGAGATATCTATAATAGACACAAGAAATTTACAAAATAAGGCACAAACCACTGTTTTGTATACTGAATGAAAAAAGCTATACAAACCACACCACCGAGTCTAAAGACAACCCTTAAGAGTCAGAAAATGCCTCTTATAGTTGGGGCTCAAATCTTTACCCAATCCCATGACATGTTGCTTCCTTTCACCAATCGCAACAGACGCAGGTGCTCTTCTCAGCTTTTGCAAGGCATGACATACATAGGGCCAGTGGCCTCACATGCGCGCACGAGGGAGCACGAGCACGAACTGGAGCGCATCCTGACACCCTCCCTCGGAAGAACCAATACGCAACTACAAAAGTAAGTTTTTTTTCTTTGGGAGTTCCCTCCTCACACTAATGCATGCATGCACGTTCTTAACCAAAATGCTTCGCACCTTTCTTTGCCAACGGCAGGACTAAAGAGGCGACTGCCTTTATGACGGGGTACGCGCAGCGTCCTCCAGCAGGCCTGACCTGACCTGGGGCCTCATGTATAACGCCGTGCGTAGAACTCACACTATAACATGGCGTAAGCACAAAAGCGGGATTGTGCGTACGCACAGAAAAATCCAGATGCAGGAATCTGTGCGCATGCAAAATTTCACGTTCTTCCACTACATAAATCCCGATCAGCGTGAAAAGTAACTCACGTGCACGCGCCTTCTGTCCCGCCCCAACTCCTCCCAGAATTACGCCTCTTTGAATATGCAAATCAATATAAATAGCCTTCTGTGAAAAGACAATGGGAAAAGCACAGGGGAAAATATAAGAATTTCAGTGAATACCAAGTGGAGGCAAAGGAAAAACATACTATTTGTTGGTTTAAACAGTGGTATAATCAACAAAAGAAAGTTGATCGAGTGACAGAGTGTCGGAGAAACTCGAAAGATCAAGTTCACAAAGTCGCACAATACCCGAAATAAAAAAGAAATCACATATCAAAGTCGCCGTGAAAAGATGACTCGTAGCCCACCGTCTGAGTGTCATATGAAAGCTTATTAGGGTACAGACAAAAAAAATTGGCACACAGTGGGAAAAAAGCACGAAATGTCAACTTTAATCTCGAAATTTCCACTTTAATCACGTAGTTTATTTTGCCATTAAAGTAGAACATCATAAACTTCATCTTAAAATCGTTTATTTTACTAGTTTCTCAAGTAGCACGTTAAATGCTTTGTTCTGTATTTGATCTTCTATGTGCTCTATGTGTGTGAATCACTACGTGCTTCCGTTCTTTCTCTTTCTCCGACAGGACACAGAATCCATTACATTCGAGATATTACAGCTCTCTGAATAATTAAAATACTGAGATGTATACGTGATATCATTTTCATGATGATAGCAGTGAAAGCATGTTATTAAACATGGGAACACGGTGGCGCAGTGATTGTTCATATCTCACGCAAGAGGCTTGCTGCGCCATGTGTGACCTTCGATGAAATAATTTATTACAGAAGTACTGTCTCTTTCAAACGTACTTTTCTTTCTCCAAATACCCAATCCCCACACAATCAGCTCTGTAATAGACGTTAAGCCATTTGTAAGCTTAGAACGCCGATTCTTCAAAACTTTTAAGGAACATTGAAATATCTTCGTAGTACATGTTTAATTATTCTATCCGTCTATCCTTCCAGTGTCGCGTCAGCAACAGCAATAATACAGCGCAAGGCAGGAGCTATCCGTGAACTAGCTATACGCTGCGTCACCGTGTCCTCACATGTTTAATTATTAACAATGCAGATTATTTAAATGAAGTTAAACTTTTATCTGTATACTATAAGCAACATATTTTGCTGCATTTCATCTTAAAAATGATATTGTCATCATACGCGCTTTATAAAGTAGCACAGGTTGTGCAATATTATAACTGTAGTGTAAGTTTACAGTGAGGTAATTGTACTTATAAGTACAAACAGTTCTACAAGGAGCACTTGATGGACTGATTGAGTGTGTTTATAGTTCTTGGGATGAAACTGTTTCTGAAACGCGAGGTCTGTACAGGAAAGGCTTTGACGCTTTTTGCCGTGGTTGAGGTAGTGTGTACTTGAAACTGTATACCGATAATTCTCTTTCCGATCAGCTGCTGCTGTGATTCACACTCAGATACAGTGATATAAATACTCCGAGTGGTGCAGTGAGAGTAATATGGAAAAAAATGATCCACAGTGGCAACCCTTAACGGGAACAGCAAAAAGAAGAACAAGATGCAGTGAGCGTAACAACACTAAAGCAGTTATGGTATTTGGAATACTATGGCTATTCCCTGGACCATTATATTACTACAGGTTAATTACAATCAGATGCATTACACTAATAAACAATATGCAGTTAATTTCAGTGTATTTATAAAGCCGTGTCAGGAATGTGGAGCTAAGAAAGAAAGGGTGATCACACAGGAACAGTAGCACTGCTTTGACGCTGGGTGCCGCCAGTCTGCAAAACTGAGCGGAGAAATTGCGTACGCCAAGGTATGAGAGCAAGAGGTTGAGTCAGGGAGGCTGAACAGGAATTGACGTGGCAGGAAGCTGGTTTCTGGGTACTGGATATGATGTCATCAGAGGGAGGGAAATGACATCAATAGGGGCCATACTGTTGGTCATGTCATTAAGAGGCAGGGTCTTCAGCTGGTCTGCAGAGGAACAAAAGGAGAAAGGATCAGGTGACAGTGCCAACCGCTGGTCCGATTGAGAAATAACACTATTTGAGCCTGTAAACCATCTCCTATTTGCATGTGTGTGACAGTATATTTCTTGAGCATAACTCAAGTTTACTAAAACGTTGCAAGCAATTTTGAACATTGCACAGCCCGCTTTGTCAATTGGAGGCCGAGCCTGTTCCAGTAATATCAAGTACAAAGCAGGAACCAGTCATGCTCTGCATGTAAATATGAACGCATCCACTAAATAGTTTAATCCGAATCACAAGGCTCTTTACTTCCACAGCCTAAATTTTGGCCAATGACTGCTAGTGTGCTATGTGATGACATGCAAGTGCAGGATGAAACAATTATGCTTATTGTTCTAGTTTCACGGATAGCATCAATGTGTTTATATATATATATATATAAAAAAAAAAAAATAGGTTAAACCTTACTTATACACTGAAACAATAAAAAGCAGGTTTGAGAAAGAATTTCAGTATGGAAATGACAACTTTATTAATTTATTTGTGAACATTGATGCACCACTTCACTCCAAACGATCAATGTATATACAATATGTTTTGGTAACAAAATTTATATCTTCTTAGTCTTTTTAATCTCCTGTTGTGTAAACTTGATTCCTGACATATAGTATTTCATGGAATAAAAAACTACAAAATGGGTGCAATAACTATTTAAAAGTAACTATTCCTTACAATTCATTTAATGACATGACAGTAAGCTTATGTAATAAATCTTATTTAGACAACATTAACAGAATGGCATTTTACAAGGAAAGTATAATTACAGTGTCACTCCAGTTCTGCATATAACATAAAAGACAAAATACTCTATCTGACTGAGAACAGGACATATAAAGTGATATACTTAAGTATAGTATACATCAATTGATGAAAATCCATTGAACAATGCTAATAAAAAAAACATTGATTTTGTCATCAAGAGAAACTTATGCTACTTATGCAACCATTTGAAGACCGCTAATTAAATTACACTGGACAATTCAAATAGGAAAGGGTAAAGTCATTGAACATGGCACAGATCAGTTGGTACAGCATATCCTAGTGTATATAAAATTTATGGTGCTAAATTCCATCAAGTGAATGTTTTTTCAGAGACAAAATAGACAATCTTTTTGATGTTAATATTTAATTTTCTAACAAATTACAATCCTCTCAATAAAAACCAGGTGATCACTCTTCTTAAAAAATTAAAGTAATCAAGGAGTCAGTTCATCTTCATGTGCTGTTACACTGGCCAGAATGCTTACAAATCATTAAAACACTTCAGTAAATGCACCTCTAGTACCTCTCATAGCAAACCCAGTGTGTTCTATAATATTACAGTGGACTACAAAATATTGGTACTAACGCTTGAATATATGAAATAAACAGTCCATTATTAGCCGGAGTATCCAATATGATCATAAACAATATTTTAAATTAGAATAAAAATAAGTACTGCTTTTATGTTCAGTTTGAATTAACATTTACTCTACTTACCAACAATTATGCAGAAAATGAAACCCATGGAACAAATTACTAAGTAGTATGGTGGACAGCAGGACTCTAGGCATATTCAAAGCTTGACTTCATTTATTTTGGAGAAATTAGGTGGATAGGATTGGGCAAGCTTTGTTGGTTGAATGGCCTGTTCTCTTTAAACATTTTTCTAATGTTCCTAATGTTTCTAAATAAGTTGAGACCATATGGTGTCTTTTCCATGTCACATAAACACAATTGTTTATTTTTCTTATTTTTTATATCAAAAATAAATGGATTTTTAGTAGTTGCCCATGAAACATCACAAAGGTCTAAAGATATTGTATTAAGACTGACAGATATCCTTATCCCAGTAATCTTCAGCACTCCTGTAGGAAGAATTACACAAAAGTATTACTAAAAGTAAACCAGAGCAGGTATAACTTTTGGATTTAAAAAAAGTTTTTTTTTTTTTTTTCAAATTTGTGATAATCTACTGTAGTGCTACTTATGTGTTTATCACTCTTTTCCCCATAAACAACATGTGGCATTCATGTGACATTTGTTATCTTAATGTGAAAAAGTCTATTTTAATTGCCTTGGAGATCCAGAATAAATCAGCAAACCATGAAAGGAGTAAATTGAACTCTTGTAAGAGGTTTTATTTTTAATGTTCACTTAATCAATAAATTTGCTAAAAGTAAACTACTTGGTGTGTTATACAGTATATATATGCACGTGACAGTAATAGCACAGCACAATTCCATTAAAATATGAAACTAACTTGGAATATAAATTAAAATCAGTGACAAATTATTCTGTAATAAACCTGAACTCCTTTAAATTGCAGAATCAATTTTCTTTCCTGCTAATGAGTAACTAAAATTGAAAGCTTTAGACAATGCCAATAAAATTTTGAGGACATTCCCTGACATAATAAATCACTGATGATTTAAAGATTTTCCTGAACAACAAAAAGACATCCTTGAAAACAGTGGATAAGGATGGGCAGAAACAAGTACAGAAGGCAATGAAGGAGAAGATCAAGATATGGGTGTCACGCAAAACAGACTAGTGTTAGTGATGTGTAGAGTTGTAGCGGAGAGAAATCGTGACAGTGCTGATCTGATCCTGCTCTTCATCAGTTTTGAGTCAGGGTCTAATTTATGCCTCACATCATCTTCTCAGAAAACACATCCAGCCTGACCTGTAGGTTGTCTCAAGTTGTTATACACCCACAGTCATCACAGTTCTTCAATCCTCAATTCCAAGCAACCACACTAATGCCCTAATCATGCCTTCTCTCGATACCCCCTTCTCTTTACCTTTGGTATAAACTTTCAGGGAGAGGGATGGCTCCTTCATTCCCAATCAGAGACTGTACATGACAGCTACTTAGATAATCAAAAAACTAGTTGAAACACCATACTGCAAGGACTACAGGTGCTGATGGTATCAGCTCTAAGATGATGAACTGAAGCTGTAGCTGACGATAAAGTTGAACATGATGATACAGAAGAACTTTTGCCGAAAAAAGGAGTCCCGTCCATTGCCTGGAGATACTTTGGATTATAAGGTCGGATGTGGACCATTATGTTCAAATGTGTTAATACTGTTTCTATACTACTGGATAATACTGCAAGCCAAGTTGTACTTGTTTTATTTGTTTTCAATACAGTGTAATGTACCTGGGTACTGTGTAATAGTGTGACGACATGTTGACTTTAATCTCGACGCTTATGACGAGAATAAAGTTGACATGTTGACTTTATTCTTGACATTTCTACTTTATTCTCACCGTTTATGTCAAGATTAAAGTCAACATGTTGACTTTATTCTCGTAATTTGTCATTAAAGTAGAACACCGTAAACTAAATTTCATCGTAAAATGAATATTTAATTTACTAGATTTTCTCAAACCCCTTCATAAATTAATGTAGCAAATTAAGTGCTTTGTATTAAGTGTTCCCCGAGCCATGTTAAATCGGTACGTGCTTCGTAAACTGACTTCCTCTTGTACTGAGGAGGCGCCGCAGCGATCGCCGCACAGAATACATTCACTTCATGATATTCCTGCTCTCTGAACATTTAGAATGCTAAGATAAATACTTGATATCATTTTCATGTTGAAATGCATTAAAGCATGTATTAATCATGTGGGGGCATGGCGGCGTGGAGGTTGCACTTCTGCCTCGCAGAAAAGGTGTCTCGGGTGTACTCTGCCTTGAATTTGCATGTTTTTCTGGTGGGTTTACTCGGCGTGCTTCAGTTTCTTTTCAAAGTCATGTAGGATGTGGGGTTTTGAAAGGCTATATTGACCCTGCTAGTGTATGTTTTGCTCGTATTCACCCTGCGATGTGCTGGTGACTCTGTTCAGGATTTGCTCCTGCCTCGCACACAATGCTTACTGGGATGGGCGCAGCCCTGAATGGATGGCATTATTAAACATGTATAACAAAGATATTTTAAAAAGTTCCGAACACTCTGTGAACCAAGTTTATAACTAGTTTTAATTTCAGTGCAACTATCAGTAATAATACTATTATTTATTTTATCGTTATTATTTATTAGTTTAAATATTATGCAGTTTAATGATGGTAAAGCTGTTTAAAAAGTCACTTTAACATGTCAGTGGACAGAGATGGTTAACATTAACAGAAAGTGTAGTTGGTTTACAAAAAATATTTACTATTCATTTTCTAAGACATGTTCAGTGCAATACAACTTTTGACAAGCACCTCTGGATATTTTACTAAGTCTAAATGCCTCTTTGGATGGTTGAAAATATGTTGTCAAAATTATAGTTTAAGTGGTTTGCAAAATTTGTTCAATAAAATGGTTCTATATTTTGATTGCAACTGTCATGCAATGTGATTCCTTCTCTTCATTAGTGCCACCCCCTTGAAAACTATCACTTTATGGGGCTATGCAAACCTGTATTAATACTTCTGTGCACATTAAAATGTTTTTTTGTACAATGTACAATGCTCATGACAGTGGATTAGGTTATTCTTAGCCAGTCTACTGCACTAATTGCACTGGAAAATGTGGTTAACATCCACTCATGCACGGGGGAAAAAATACCGTCGAATACCGTGAAACCGGGATAATTTAGAAAAATACCGTGATATAGAATTTTGGTCATACTGCCCACTCCAAATGATGAGGTTTGCAAGTGGTAAACTTCTGTTATTTTGACTATTTTATCCATTTTGTGACTTTGTAAAATAATTGACAACACAACGTCAAAGTTTTGGGGATCCACCCTGTTTAGTCAGAATAAGTTGTAGATCTGTCTTTACAGAGAGGAGTTCAGAACGGAACTGAAGAAAAACAAAAAAGACTGCCATATATAGTGGGTAGATGATGTGAAAGAGAAAATTAACTGCTTGCAAGTTACTAAGGATTAAAAAAAAACTGACAAAGCTGTTTTGCTAGAATGGCAGGTTATTCATACAGGCGTCTGTCATAAGGCAGGTTGCAGTAAGCTAACCTAGAACAACTTCCTTTTTTAGGAACTCGTCGATTAGTCAGAGGAAAGATGACTTTTCATTCTTTAGGGCCCCATCTGCAATATACACAAAATAGAAACAGCCGATTTGCACAATGTAAGATGAAATGCTTAGATAAACATATTATGCTTATTGATAAGTAAGGGGATAGGTGAGGGAAGAAAGATATTAAAAGCCGATTTAAAAAGTGGAACTTTGCTCTTCTGTTTTGCAAAACATGAATCTTATGTACTCATCTGTGACTGAATAAAAGCTGATTGCTTGAACTACTCCTGTCTTCCTCAGAGATTTCACAATGGGAAATGATGTAATTGGTATTCTGGGAACCGGAAGAGGCATCAGAAAGAGGTGGGATTTTGATAACCAGAAGAGGAAGTCATGGTGCTTCTCTCATGAGGATCGGAAGTGGCGTTAGGTTGATGGTCATCTGTTGGTCTGGAGGGAGAGAGGAGAAAGAGTTTGAGGACAGCATCAACCCCTGGTCCAGCATTAACATACAGTTATCCGAGCCCTTAAACTGTCTCCCAAGTGTGACAATTATGATTAAGTTACTTTTTGTGCAGCTCTTGCTTACCCATAAATAAACTTCTCCTGTTTGAGATCAAGTGTCAGATGTCTTTAATTTCTTATTTTTTGTATTACTTGAATCATCTTAATACAGATTGTCCATCTGGAGAGGTATGATTTTTTTCCTGGCGGCCCACTAGCTGCCATAGGCCTTTGCACTATATAGTATAAAATAGATTTTAATAGTTTAAATTACATTTTTTTCTATCTTTAATTTATTAAAATATACACATACAGTATGTATTAAAATATATTTACTTTTAAAGATAACAATCATATTTTTTATAGGACATCACTGTACATCAGCACATTCCTTCCAAATTAAAAATTAAGATGGCTGACAGAAATGTGGGTCAAGAAAATAAAAAACATGGATTGGAAAAAGAATGGATGAAGAAATTGTAAAAATCTGGACTTCGATACATAAATATGTGCAAAAATAACTGACTTATTCACCTTAGCACCTACTTATGCATTTACTAGTGCTCCTGAGATAGCATGTAACACAAGCCAGCTGCACCTGGTGAAAGTGCTCAGTACAGGCTGTCACTGTAAGAAATTTAAAAGTAATTCAGTACAAGACAGTGAAAGAAGAGTAAGGCTCCAGCTTTCTTACATTTCTTGATTCTGTCCAAATTCATTAGCATTTTTCCCACCACCTTCCAGACCAGACATTTTCAAGTGAAGTTAGGCAAGTAACAGCAAACAGAAAATGGTTATGTTAATGTGAGGAAATGCATATTCCCATTGCTCTATGTTTAGTTTTTTTTTTAAATGTGAGAATGTGTTTGTCAATGGAATTAAGAAAGAACACCTTTGGACAGAAGAGCACGAGCAAAGCAACAGATTGTGTGTGGATGGATGGGGATTAAGTTTTATAGTGTTGCAGTGCCTCATTGGTATTATTAAAGTTGTTGGGAAGCGAAGGCTTATTTATGAGATATGTGATGCAGATCTTATCTTTAAGTGTGAACAACAAAAAACACAGAGAATCTCATCTCTTTGGATTTAGATGACTTTTGTGTGTGGTGCTAAATTTGATAGTGACATCTACAAATTGCATTTGAATAATCGAGGCGTATTGTCTATATAATAATTGTAACTCCCCAGCAAATGGTACTTCACTGTTCATACAACAATTATCAAATCTCTGCATTGAAAATGGATTTCAGAACCAACTTATCGTGCCAAGGGAAAAGAAAGACATGGTGGTGGACATAATGGGCCTTTGTGGCGACAGTCGCCAACCAGTTCAGCTCAGTTTCTATGTGCTTTTCCAGAAGTAGTATTATTAGACATAAGTAATTGAACATCCTTCTCGAAATTCTTAGTCAGATTACTGTTTTGCATCGAAACCTTCCAAATTTTGTGTCACTAACCCTGGCTCCTTTCTTGTGTCCATAGGATTGTACAAACACATGCACCTGTAATCCTCCCTTTTTCTATTTCCCTTCCTTGCTGTTATTAGCTGACAAATTCTGATATGTTTTGCACTAAAAACAACACACAGTAGTGCAGCAGCCAGTCCATATTCTTACGAGGTCCCATTTCTCTGACAAAGTTTGTGTATGTGAGGCACATTTTGGATAAATATCTGTACACACTGATGCCCGAAAGTCCACAAACAAGATCCTCACATATGCCCCTGTCTTATCAAGGTGTTAAAAACTCAGACCTAAATTCACTGCATCATCCATAGACTGATTGGCTCTGTCAGCAAACTGAAATGGGCCCAGGAAGTCTTTTGTAGCATTCCTGAGATAATTCAGAATAAGGCATTCAAAGGTCTTCATTACCACAGAGATTAAACTTACTGGTCTGGAGTCATATAGGCCTGTGACATGTGAAATTAGCCTAATTGATTAACCTTTGCTATTAGAATGATTAGAATGTATTAGTATTGGATAAGCTGCTTGTATGGAGAAACTTATGGATCAATGCATTTTTAATCAAGTTAAAGCAAAGCGTTTTGAATTAGCTAGCTTTAGGTTATATAAGTAAATTATTAAAGGCTTATTTGCCTAATTGTTCAGACACTAGCATGAGGTGATGATAAGTCAAGGACAGTATGTATTATAAGAAAACTTAAGGCCATTGTTTTAAAAATGTAGCTGCTAAGCCTTTAACCTTGAGAGAGGGTTGTAAAGTAACTATTTATTTGAGTGGCATGGTATCTTATGCGTGGGTCCTCCTAGTCTCGACTCTAATGGTGAGTATTGATTGGTAAATAAGTTTTGGACACCTACACAGGGTATGAAGTAATGATGGCCAATTTTGGTCAGGTGATGGACATTAGGTAATGGTGGGAAGAGCTAGAAGGAGGAGAGTATTTTGCTTAGAGGTAAAGAAATGTACTATAAAATGATACACTTCCTAGTTGAAGAGCATGCACCATGGTGAAGTATCTTAATTACATTGCTGTGTAATAAAGATTGTGGTATATTTAAAGTTCCTCCTCCCTGTCTTTGCTTAACAGTTATTTTACACCAGAGACATTTGATTTTTTTGCTTCTGGAATGATGGTGGAGGTCTTGAAGCACGCAGGAACAGTGCACAGCTCCAGATAGAGGTTGAAAATGTCTGGAAATACTGTAGACAACTGGTCTTCACAGTGCCTGACGGGAAATAAGGTATGGGCCTACAGCATCTTCTCTTATTTATATTTCTCTTCTGGTTCGTCCCGCTTCCACTTCAAAACCGGTCCCACCCACACGCAGCCGACACGGTATTTCTCAATTCCTATTCGTCCTCTTCCATGTCATGCACTATACTGGCCTGCTGAGCGCAATACTTCCAACAAGTACTCAAGGTACTGCCACAACGGTAAAGTAGCTTTACCACCTTTGCGGTAGCCACCTGTGTCTTTACAACAGCTTCTTACACGGCAAACATCAAAAGCTAAAAAGTATCGTGAACACATTTGAGAATACAACTCTTCTTTAGCGTTTGCTTCCATGGGTGCACAGATAACTCAACCTTCTGGCCACGGGCCATACTGTTTTAAAATACCACGGCAAATTTATCACCAAATCTCTCCACTATACGCTAACACTTCTACCTCTCCAGGATATGGACAGTTGTATGTTTTTGATACAGTGCAAGCTACTGAAGTACGCTTACAAAATAAAGCAAACTCTGCATGCAGCGAAAATGTACTTCTGCAGCTAGATTCCATGCTCAGAACCATCAACCCCTTCGCTAAATCATACAAACACATGCATGAAATCGCTCAGTCCAATCCAACAGCATCTGTACGAATGGTGTTCAAGGAAAACCCTAGGCAGGATTTGCGACGATACAGTGCCCCGACATTGCAGCGAATTTCGTCGGAGAAGATGGCGAAATGCCTGCCGAAAGGGACATTTGCATCTATCCCATTGGCAACTCTTGTAAACAGATTTCCACGCTCAATATGAATTGCGATCCTATGGTTTACCCACTTTTATTACGCACTTTTATTCCCTTACGGAGACATTGGCTGGTACAAAGATTTACAACATGTTACCGATAAAAGAAACGCCAATAAAGCAACTAAGGCTTACTCAGTGCCAATTTTACGCATACAGATTATCAATGAGGAATGCATTTAGTATTTTGCACTCCAGCGGCAAACTATTCCAACAGTACGTCGTAGATACATTTGTTAAAACAGAGGGCGCGCGTCTCAACTATCTCAGATTACATCAACAAGATCTGCGCGTGGAACTATCAGACGCACTGCAAGCAAACCCTGAAAATAACAACGTACGTGTAGGCAAAATGATCATATTACCGTCCACATTTCCAGGAAATCCAAGATACATGCAACAAAATTATCAGAATGCCATGGCCATAGTACGTAAATTCGGAAAGCCTGATTTTATTTATCACTTTCACATGTAATCCTGCTTGGCCGGAAATTCTACATGCACACTGCGTCTTTCAAGAAGTATTTATTTCTTCTTGATTTCTGAATTCCTTTCTCACCGTTTTCCGTTCCTATTCTTACACCGCCGGGGTGTTGGCTAGTCTTTCTATATATAATATTCTACCATGGTTGTCCGTTTGTCTGTCCAGGATTTTAAATCACCTGTAGCTCGCAAACCATTTGACCCATTGACCTGAAATTTGGTACACATGTACTACGTGACGTCTATTGTCGTCTTTTGGGTGATGATTTATATTACTGTTTTTTATTTTATTACTAGTCATTTAGCCTGTTACAATAATGGGCGCTAGAACAGTAGTGCATAAACATCAGTAGGAACAGTCTATATTAAATGGCAAGGGACTTTGACCTCATTCTTTTTGTTGGTCGTATTTTCTTTCTTTCAGCCTTTCTTTTGTTGATGTTTACTTGCTGAGCTGACTGTTCTTCGTGGGCTGCCGCCGTGTATTGTGTGTCTTTAATTTTCTGTGACAGTAATACTGTCTTGTACGTCCGCTGGCTTGTACGTCCGTAATATACCTTTAATTTTCTCTGGCGGTAATACAGGCGTGCGCGTCGGTAATATGCCTTTAATCTCCTCTGACAGTAATACTGGCTTGTATGTGGCTGTAATATAAGTTACTGTATTGTGTACCTTTAATTTCCTCTCGCAGTAATACTAGTTTGTATTTCCGTAAAACGCCTCTAACTCTCTGACAGTAATATCGCGTATCGTATCATGCCCCGCGCGTGCGCGCTTCACCAGAAGCCCCGCGCATGCTCACTTCACCAGAAGAAACACACACACACAGACACCTGGATGCACACAGGGATTTTATTAAAGAGGATATTGTAGAATCAACTCTCAGCAGTGTGTCCGTGCGGTGCATGCGTAGGGGCACCGTTCTCATTCCCCACCACCTTCTTTGTCACTTACACTACCTCTTCATATCTTAAGTCTTCAATCTGCCTCAACAATGATTTAAGTGCCAGCTTAAGTGAAAAATTAAGGAAAAAGTACTAAGTAACTGCAACACAAACACTGACTTACTCAATTTTAACACAAGAAGATGCCGACGAAAGAAGAGAAGAAGCGGGCTGCTAGGGTGGAGAAAAGAAGAGCTGCTCAGGAAGCAGCAAGCACATCAACCTCTGAGCAAACGAATGCTAAACGTACAGAGAGAGAATATGAAAACTGTAAGTCAAGTGTATTCACTGCATGTTATTGTGCAGTCCGCTTTTACTGGTTTTTAATATTTTGCTTTTTGAATAAGTTGCAGATATCTTTTGAAGTTTTGACAGGAGGGGGAATCTGAGAAAAAGAGGAGCGTAGAGTAGTAACAGTGAGACCATTGGGTAGATTTAAGTCCCATTGTCTTTCAAAGTGGCCATAAATCTGATTTAACTTATTAGTCGGACTGGGATCAGCAGAGCTGCTTGATGTTTATTTTGAGTAGTAAGTGACCTATTTAAGGCCTCACTGTACTGATGCATTGTCATTTGCAAACAATTGTCCCTGCAGCATACAGTATTGTATTTTTGCACCTTTGATCCCTTTCTCCAAGATATACTTGGCTTTCCTGTATTCCTCGTGATTGCCAGATCTGAAAGCCCACTCTTTGTTCTGGCGCAGTTGGCTGAGCTCTGGGGTGAACCAAGGCTTGTCATTGCTAAACTTCAGAATTATTTTTGTTGGAATGCAAACATCTTCACAAAAACTAATATATGAAGTTACAGCATCAGTGTATTCATGTATGTTGGAGGTGGCAGTTTTGAAGGGACTCCAGACTGTAAAGGCAAAGCAGTCCTGAAGCTCCTCTATTGCCTTGCTGGTCCACTTTCTAACTATTCTTTTTACTTACTTTACATTTTTCAGCTTTTGTTTGTAAGCTGGAATAAGATGAATCATAGAATGGTCAGAATTACCAAGGGAGACACTGGAGAAGGCATGATAATTATCCTTAATAGGTGCATAGCAGTGATCTAGATTACTTCCATCGCTGGTAGGGCATTTTTTTGCTGTAGATATTCAGGAAGGGCCTAAATAAAACTGACATTTTTAAAATCACCCAATAATAAAGATATGTTACTCTGGGTTGTCTTTTTCAGTCGCAATGATTACATCAGTGAATTACCAATGCACTTCCTGAGCATTATTGCGAGGGCAAATATAAACACTGAATCACTGAAGAGAGCTTGCATGGTAAATAAAAAGGCTTATGATTTCTAATAAGCAATTCTCGGTCGGTAGAGCATGATTTAAAAAGAACAGTCACATTGTTACACCAGCCTTGATTAATGTAGAAACACACTCCTCTGCCCTTTGTTTTGTTGTGAAGTTCGGTAACGCGGTCTTCTCGGTACAAAGTGAAGTTGGATAAGTTCAATGCAGAGTCAGGAATAGAGTCATTCTGCCACATTTCAGTAAAGCACAGAGCAGATAAAAAAGAAAAGTCTGTTTTAGTATGTATTAACAGCTTCAGTTCATTGACTTTGTTTGCCAGCAAGCGCATGTCAGATAGATGTATTCCATGCAGTGGTTGCCATAATCCTCGATTCCTGAATCGAACCAGGATACCAGCTCTTCTGCCTCTGGTCCTCCACTGTCAGACAACCTGTTAACCTGCGTAAGCACCTGTGACAAAGCTGTAAGATCCACGCATGTAGTTATAATATCAGGAGTGACATCAGGTGATGTACTGCCATTAATATTCAGAAGCTGTTCCCATGAGAGTGTTATATGACTTTGCATAGTGACAATGAACTTATACCAAAGACAGACAAAGACAGAACACCAAATTACTATGGCTGTTACTAAGTTGCATTTGTGAGAGCCATGAGGAGGGGTACTGTATAAGTTGAGATAATGCCTTTATAGATGCCGTGTGAACTCAGCCATAAGAGGAGCTCATTGAGACTGGGCATACTTGTTTCTTCCTAGAAGCGATTCAATGATATTGTCACTAGGGACTCTGTCTCTTCTGAGTTATCAGAAGGCAGAGATGTTGAGTTTTTTTTTAATTTGGTGAAGTGCTGTTACTTAATAATACAGGCCTATTAACTGATACTTAGAAAACTGCTAGTGTAAACATGAAAGTGTGCTGGTAAAGCCATCACTTAATCTGGCTCTTCAATTTTCTTCATATGTTCTTATCAAAATAAGGAGTCATTAATGCAGGCGTTTCTGAAAACATGTTTATGAGTGCAGGTGCTTGATAGCAAATCAATTAGTTCAGAGAAGGTGATAGAGCAAACCACTCCATTGACACTCAGTAGGCGCTGTTCACTATGAATTTTGGTGTAACTATGAATGTTGGTGTAATCTCTGAGCATACTGGCCAGAAAGTTGAACTCATAAACTCATATTACTTTCCCAGTTTTGCTTCACTAAACAGTTTCTTTTATTTACTTAACTATAGGTCATATGGTGTACTTGCACTTGTAGAGTGAAAGATATTTTTAAGAATAGACAAAAATATTATTTACACATTCTGACAGGCAGCAAGAGATGGCATACTAATGGTGTGTGTCAAGATAAAAGGTGTCTTTTTATTGTGGAGAAAGGGTTCTATAAAGACAAATGTAGCCACATAAAAAGCCATGGGATGTAAAGAGCTAATGATGTGCAGGCCCAAGTCCAGGAAATAGTAAAACAAGACACAGATTCTCCTTTAGAGGATTCAAATGCAGAAGTACTTGTAAATGATTTAAATGGGCCCAAGGCTAGCATTTATAGCTGTTGCAATTTTAGATGAAATGCAGCAGCATAATACTTGTAAAAGTCTCTGCAGTTTTTCATTTTCACATGATTGGAAGTGCTTGTACAGTTTTTGTAGTATTTTTTTCAAGACCTTTTGACCAGAAGTACCTGTTTAAATCAGCATTTCATTAAAAAAGAGTGAGTTTGAAGGGTTTGCTCATCTGGCAATGATTTTTTATGATTCTGCGTTTCACCAAGATTGCCCAATCATAAACGGACAAATGAAAGATAGAGAGGTATCCACATTTGAAGTCACTGTGCACCTTTGCACACCAGTATGAACCAACAGTTGACTTTTATGGGGGTACAATGAATGTGAATTCCTCAAGGATTTGTGAGATACCAGCATTAGTCCTGCAGGTCAACACATGGTAAAAGAGATATCCCATCTGGATCTCTGGTTGTATTACTCAAAATTTAGGTAAATCCAATGGAACCTTTAAAGTCTGTTGTGAGATTTGATATAATACAATATTTAAGTACAAGAAATCCAGCTCCCTGATTATGACGGAGATTGTACATTAAATAGTTCTGCATTGTTAGAATGAAGCCTTCGTTTACTGAAGTTCTAAGGGTATTGTTACAGACGTGACTTTGCCTATAGCGGACATGTGATTCTCATGTTGCTAGACTTTCAAGTAATTGTCACACTCTCAAACGTGGGTGCACATGCAACACAGCCCCTCTAGGAGCAGTAGGCAATAGTGCACAGTGCACTGCTCCCTAAACCACAGTTAGCTCCAGTGTTTAATTACAGGTTAGGATGAGTCACCATAGTAACAGAAATGACAAAAGAGAAGAAAGAAACACTAATTTATTAATATAATCTGTTGTCCAGGCAAATACACATATGCAAGAATGCAGGAAGAGCAGTGGCAGAATCCAAGAAATTATAGTAGGCAATGGGCCAAGCATTCAGAGATTTTTTTTTTCTTCCTGAGCTCTCTGCAGGCAACCTGCAAACTATCCTCGTCATCTAACTTTTAGTCAAATACCATACAGTGTAGAAAATGATATATAATTATTATTATCCCATATTTATACATACTTGGAGAGGCAGAGACAGCTACATAGTAATGTTTATTTCTAAATCGGGGTACATTTTCAACCAGTAACGCAGATTTTGCAAAATGCAATATTCATTTTCCCCACAGATAATCAGTAATTATTTCGTTTAATTTATGACTTAAGACTAACACTTTGTAAGTCAGCTGTTAAGTTAGCCATAAAGCAGGAAAACTGACAACAGTAAGGTAAGATGTGAAATAAAATTTAAGCCCAATTATGCCTCCACAACCTATTCTCAGGACCACCTTATGATCTACTCATACATTCACTGGGCTACCAAAAATCCCCCACTTTAGCTAAATAGTGACAGAAGAAAATGAAAAAAAAACAACAAAAACACACAGCCACAAAAATAGTAACATACAGAAATCATGGATCCCATTACAAGCAAGCATAACAACCAAGCCCATCCTTTCTTCCATCAGCATCACCTGGGAGCACCCTGAAATATAAGATCCACAGTAATCCGGATCAAGAAGTGGGGAAAAATCATAGCACATAACATCTGGAGGCGGACACATAGGTGCAGGAGGCTGAAAACCTCCTTCAGCAGCCCACAAGTGAAGAGAATGTGTCTGGATCGTCTCAGCTGAACAGTCAAGTTGTGTTGAACAAGGCTAATTTAAAAACAAGTAAATTCTAAAAATTGTCAGTGCTGAGCCAAAAGTGAAAATAATAAAGTCAAACTAAAAAAGGACAATGGAGCCAAAGATGCCATTGGGGTATGCAGAGGTGAACATTGGTGGACAAATACAGATTGAATAAAAAAGGGGTGCTGCCAGTGTTATGTGACACTGTGAATTCTTGCATATTTTATGTTTTGTTGTTATTTTTAGTTTTGAATGATTACTTTTCTTACTTTTATGTTGCTTTTGATTATCATTGGCAAATTGTGTACTGTCGCTTCTTAACTTTTTTGCTGGTTCCTTTGATCATTTTGCATCTGTCATTGGATTTTCCTTTTTGGATTTGTGTATTGGGACTTGTTTGCCTTGGGCTTGCCTATTGGCATCTACTGTTTGCTCTTTTGAGCTTTGTTATTTCTGTGTTTATAAATAAATATTTTTAATTTATAAAGATTCCTAGTTACCTTTTCTGTCAAAAGCTGTAGCTTTTGCGTGGTTTCTCCCTCTAATAAGGCATTTTGGGGCATTAAGTACTTGTTGAATTTTGGTAACCAGTTTCCTATTTTTGGGCCTAGTCAGGTTGAAGCCTGCTGTTGTTGGGAATTGGCTGGACTGAGTTAGCCTCTTCAAGACTGGCTAGTTAAGGCCCAGGCCTGCTTATTTGGTATATTTTTGGAGACCTCTACCCATTTTTACTGTGTTTGAGACTCCAGATCATGACAGTAGCAGTAAAAGTAGATTCACCTCAATGGACAAGCAGAAAGGTATCAACAGTTTCATTTAAAGCAGAGAAGTACTGAAACAGCACACAAAAATGAATGTACAAAGAAAGCATCAGGGAATAAAAGTCGATCAGTATGTGAAGACACACTAGAAGAAGCTGTGAACCCACAGTGGAATGTGAGTGGCAGGAAATTATAACCGTTAAAAAGTGGAAAAGTGATCATACCTTGAAAATTATTAGTTGCTTCCAGAGCCAGGTTGGGGTCACCAAAGGCCACATATCCAGAGATATGACAAAGCCTATGATGTGCAAATAAATTAGAAATGGTTGCAACCCCAGCTTCCTGTCTTGAGCAGTTACTTCACTAATTTGGATATAAATGTATACAGTCATTGGTCTTCCCCTGGAACTGTTTGCTGGTCATTCTGATTGACAAGCTTTATTATTAATGGTCTCAGATGTTAGGAATTATCATGCAGATATACTCTAGGGCACCTCATGACTCTGAAGTAAAAGTTATGACATTAAGGGAAATGACATTCAGGAATTCAATAAGATTACCATTCTCCACGGTTTCTCTAGTGCCTATATGTTATTTTTGCTGTTTTGTCCTTTATATCAATTTTTAAGTCAGGATTGAAATCTGGATCTCCATCTCCTTCATCTACTTATCATGTGAGTTGACCAAAGATCGCATTGTACTAAACTCCTTTGTAATGTTTTTCCTTTTTCTCCTCTTTAAAATTTATATCCTGTTAAAGCCGATCTGCTTTTTTTGGATGAAAAACTGTATAGCATCCTTCAAGGGGTAAGGCTGGTTTCAATCTTATTCATGTGTTTGAAGAAGGAAGGAAGCCATGTTATACATTTACTTATTTGGCTAACACCTTTATCTAAGGCACCTTACAACCAGAGGCAGATCAAGATAGTTGTGGGGCCCTAGGCTACTCTTTGTGTTGGCCTCCTGTTGCAGATGATATAGACAGCCCCACTTTCTCATAATGCTTTACCAGAAAAAAAAAAATATTTAATGCCACGTGTAATAGCATGCTGGAAATATGATATAGCCGAAATGCACCCAACTCTGGGTGTACTAGCATAAACAAACATCCGCAGAAATACCTTGACAGCCTTTACTATAAATTACAACTCCACAGATAAAAGGCATTAACAGTGGATCTTCAAGTTAATAACTGCTTTTAGCTTTCTAAACCAACAGGTGCAATGATGGCAGTAATATACAGGCCACACTATATTACTGAGGCAAAATCACACATATCGAATAAAACAAGACCCATAAAAATACTATACAGTAACACAAAGTAATAACACAACAGCATCACAATCACAAGGCAAATATACATTTTCCTACCTTTAGAAGATTTTCTTCCTTGTTTTCCTGAAAGAAAAGTCGTTGATGAGGCTGGTAAAATTTAGTTTGTACAAAATATCACTTTCAATGAACATCAGAGACAGGTGATTCAGTCTGTTTTGGCCCATTGTGGATCTCGGTCTGTTTTTAACTAGTCCCAGTTTTGAAAATGAATGCTCCATGCTAGCATTCGTTGCAGGAAAAGTCATAACTATATCAACATTTGCTATATCAACATTTGGAAAAACGGACCATAATTTTCTTCCTCATATAAGTTGCAGCAGTGACCTTGCTGAGATGTCCTTGTTTTCTTTAATAAATTCTCTGTCCAATTTCATTCACAAAATCTTCCTCCAGATCACCAGCATATTTCTTCTGAAGATAAGCTGCTCCAGTTCAAAGATCTTCTACAGAGATGGAGGGAATATTGTTCAAAAATCCAAACGTTTGCTCAGTGTCTTTGTAGGAGTGATACCTCAGATCCAGTTCGGCAACTATTCGGTCTATGACAGCGATAAAAACTATTGTTTTGAATTTGTTTCGGCCTGATCACTCACAGTCAGATTCAGTGGATTCATCTGCATGTTTTTTCCTTTTTCTGTGCCTCTGTGTGTCCACTTTGTAGTGTTGGAAGACAGTTGGTGACATGTTCTTTGCACTACTTTCAAAGTTGTCAAAATCATCTTGCAGGACAGCTACATAATTCTTCAATGTGCTAATGACATCAACAGCGTTACATAAATCCAAATCAACTGCCTGCAGAGCAGTGCTAGTCTTGTAAAAGTGTTGCAGTATGCGGTGCCACATGTTACACAAAAAAGAAATCTCTAGTTTTTCCATCTTCGCGTAGAGTGTCCTGGCTTCATTCCAAGCAGTAAGGGTTTGGTTCAGGTCATCAGCTAACTTTTGCCGTGACTTGCATAGTTCTGATGCAGTGCATTTATTACTAGTGCGTGTGCCGACCATCTAGTGTCTGAAAAGCCTTTCAAAAACTGTCTTGTGGATCAGCATTTTGTTGCTGACTGGATGACAGCCTTGAAATATCCAGTCAATTTAGGGATTTTCTTTAGCAGTTGTTGGTCACACTGTCCTTTCAGTCGTTGTGCTTTTCGTTTTTGTGCTCCGCTATCATATTTTCTTTTGGGCATTTTGCCGATATGCTGTCCAGTTACCCAGAATAATACAGTGGTGTGGTATGAACTTGAAACAAAATTAACTTTAACTAGGTCACATATACCAAATCAGCTGTTTCTTATTGGCCAATGGATGTCAGGGAGGCTGTTTTCTTTTAGTAAATTAAAAAAATAATCAAAAATAGTTTGGCCAATCCCGGGCCCCTAGGCTGCAGCCTAGGCCAGCCTGTGCATTAATCCGTGCCTGCTTACAACATTTATGATACAATCGGTTACATTTCTTTTGGTTTTCCAATTGGAGCACAGGCAGGTCAGATGACTTGCTCATGGTCACACCATGTCAGTAGCAGGATTTGAACCCACAACCTCAGGCTGCCTGCCTGGATGTTGCAGCATCTGAAACTTGAGTCAAGTTTGGTATGGATGACATAGATTATCAGTCATAAATACAAAGGTTATAGACCATTCAATATGTGTACTGAGAAGAAACAGTTACCAAAACACTAGATGATAGCGAGGAATGTGAAGGAACTACTGCAAAAGTCCATCCACTGCAACAGATCATGAAATGCGCAAACAAAATAGTAGTCAAAACAGGAAATACAAACAGGAATAGAATTAGCAGACACAACTTTACACTTTCAAGGTGAACCCAAACATCAATAAACAGCAGAACACCGATAAAGGAATGCATAAACTTCTAAACAAGGGAAGTTCTAGATGGGCTATTGCTGCAGTACAAAACACATAGCACCATCTAGCTCTCTTAATTTATATGTTTTGCTCCTCCACTAGATCGCTGGCAGGAACAACACAGTGGGGGGCTTCAGGTCCTTCTCATAGCAAGCAGCAATGATGTCACATGACACATATCAAGCTGTGGAAGAAATGTGTACTGTTGCTGACTTGAACAGCACAGCAGCACGCACTGTGCGACTGAAAGTCATACACAACCAAATAGTTGGAAGTGCAGTCATCCTACACCACATTCGTGGGCGTTGACACCGTCAAGTATGCAGCATTTCTGTCGGAATAAGTGTCAGAGTTATTGGATGGCAATAAAAGACATTGCAGGAACCTCAACAGAGTAAACTGGGTTGCTGTGTTTCTTCAGAGGCTCATGTACCACCTTTATTTGATGACTGATGATTAGACTTTAAAATATACTGTATATGTTTATATATAACATTTTTATAAAGAAACAGAACAAAACGAAAAAAAAATGAAATTCAAAAAGGATTTCTAATTTCCATATTCTAAAGGGCCGTATGCCATGCCAGTTCTGCATGTAAAGTCAAAATGGCTATTTAATTTAATGCGAATTTCTGTATTAGTAGCTTATTTGACCTGACCATTATTTTCAAATAGTGATTGTTGCAGACTGGCCTAAAGAATGTTGTCATCTCCAGCATAGCTTTACTTTGGACTACTTGTATCTTCCTCTTGATCAGGCTGACAGGTACTAAGAGCTGTCCAACATTTCCTCCTTAGTATCTACAAATGGTACTACTGCTTTGTAACAAGCACTGGCTTCCCAAATCTTCTCCTCCTGCTCTTCCAGATCATCGGACTCCGTAAGTTTTCTGGGTTGTGTCTTCTACTGCAGGTCCACAGCTGCTTTTTATCTATTTTGAACCTTATTCTAAGATGAGTCTTTTCTGCATGTCTTTATTTTGGGCCATTTTCTGCTTCTTAAGCTGTTGCTGGTTGGCTCAAAAATATTTTTCTTGCCTTGCACTTTTTAAAGAACATAACTCTTCTTCTCCAGGTTATTCTATAGTGGTCCATTTTGTATCCTCTGACAGCCCTGGCCTCTGGATAGACCTGGAGTATCTTTACACTTTGTCATTTGTGACAGAATGGTCCCTACTGAACAGTCATAAACAAGAGAAACAGAGTCAAAACTGCTCTGTTTAAAATAAAGGGCTTTTAGGTAACCTGTAAATCAAAATAAAAGGAAAGGTTGACAGGGAGAGAGAAATAAAATTTCAAGTAAACTGAACAAAATATCAAATACATGGCCATTTGGTGGGGCTTATGTATACTAATTTTGGATGCCCTTTCCTAATTCTGTGGCAGCTTGTCAGCCTCCCTTGTCATACATTTCACTTCATGTTTTTGGAATTGATTCTGGCACTATAATGCTGAACTGAATTAAACAGGTTTCGTGTGAATGAATGGGTTTCTTGCACAAACAATATATCAGGTAAGCTTATTTGTGTTATCTATTAAATAAATAAAATTAAATTGTATATTTTAATAAAATCTTTATTATGATCACAATTTGTTAAGACATTGCAAGTAAAAATTTCACTGAACTTTGTATAGCAAAGGAACATTTTTACCATCTTTAACGTTCATCTGACTCTTGATTTGACTAGTCTTTCAAGCAGTCCTACAAAGTTGATGCAGCCCTACACAACAATGAAGCCATTAGATCACAGTGCTTTCTGGAAGCACCTTTTGTCCCTGCACCCCTTAATCCCAATACAATAACAAAAAACAGGTATTTTACATAGGGATGTTTCTGAGACACTTGTTTCTGGAATTAGACTGCTGGGTCTCTACACTTCTTTCCAACTGACACTGGTATTCCATGTGTTGAACAGATATACCTTAGTGAATCAAACCAGGCATCTTGAAAAACAATTCTTAGGTATGATGCACAAGAATTTGGAATGTTTAAGGCGTTAGAACTCTTTTTGAGCACTTAGTCCGACGCTCACATTCTTTCAAAAACCATGTTAAAATTAAGGTGTCTTGGTTATAAAGACTGCAGTACATATAGTAGATTATTTATCTTGAAAATTATATGAATGTCTTTAACAACTCAAAATCAGCTGTACATTTAACTGGAAGCCAGTTCAGAGACTTAAATTATCAATAATATGGCACTTACTATTTCATAATCCTTCTTGTGACATCTTGGGTCAAATGTAGGGAAAAGAAAACACACAGTGCAGAGAAAAATTATTACTTGTTTTGCTAAGATGAAATGTGACAAACTAAAAGGCAAATAATGGAATGTACTGTGAAATGAAACAGTGAACCGAAAAAAAACAGGCAGTCATTCAGATCATTTTTCCTTTATCCAATACATAACTCAGCAGCACCATCAAAAGCTCTAACCAAAATCCTAACATGCCAAAGAGTTTTGTGTGTTAACAGACACAAAGATTTAAAGAAATGTATCCACAAACTCAGACACTATGAATAGTGCACTGCCATCTTACACGCTCAATTAGTGATGTTGCTGCACAGAGCCACGTCCTATTGTCAAATAATAGGGAACATAGTTACTAGGAAGAATATCACCGCTGTTGAAAAACAAAATGGCAGTGTGAGAATAGATTAAAATTTGTGTTCAAAAATTTGAATATCTCAAACTCGTAACATTACTAAAGTTAATACTGCTTGATGCAGTTGTGTAAATTAACTAGTATATATTGACTGTAACACGGAATTTTTTATTTTTATGTTCTTAAGCTGGGGAAGTAAAATTTTTTAGTGTGTTTTGTGGTTTAAGGTCCAACGGTATAACCTCTACATCACATTGTGAAACAGTCTTTATAAATTGTAGTGATGATTTATGATAAAATGAGTAATGCAAGGTGACCGTGCATTTGTTTGCAAATTATTTCTAATTTTATACCATAATTTACAATTTGCCGGCATCTATTGATTTTCTTAACCTGCTTAGTCCATATTAAGCATGATCCAGCCCAAGTTGGGATGGCAGTGAACTGCTGGTGTTGACTTGCATTTTTCAGGAACTAATTTATTCAATCCAAAAACATTATTACTGCCACCAAAAGTCATTCTGAAATTTGTTTGTGAGGTGAGTCACATAAAAAAAAACAAATCCAACAATAATGGCTCAGCCACAACAGCACAAACCCAAAATTAAATAATGTTTCCCAGTGGCTGCTTCCAAGAAAACAAAAAACAAAATATAGATTAAATTCAAAACCAGTTCAAGTTCCCAGCAGTCCTGGCAGTATTATGCCATTGGGCAGATTCAGAGGGTGCAGGGGCTGCTAGGAAGAAGTATAATTAAGTGGTCTCTTTCAGAAGGAGCCAAAAAGACACCAAGATGATTGTGATCATCTGCATATATATTTGTTTCTACGCATCACTCATTGTTGGATTACAACTATAATCAGCCTTATATTACAGTTTCATTCTGGATTCACAGCGCATCACTTTTTCCACCTTTTGTTATGTTACAGCCTTATTCCAAAATGGATTAAATTCATTTTATTCCTCAGAATTCTACACACAACACCCCATAATGACAACGTGAAAAAAGTTTACTTGAGGTTTTTGCAAATTTATTAAAAATAAAAAAAACTGAGAAATCACATGTACATATAAGTATTCACAACCTTTGCTCAATACTTTGTCGATGCACCTTTGCCAGCAATTACAGCCTCAAGTCTTTTTGAATATGATGCCACAAGCTTGGCACACCTATCCTTGGCCAGTTTCACCCATTCCTCTTTGCAGCACCTCTCAAGCTCCATCCGGTTGGATAAGAAGCGTTGGTGCACAGCCATTTTAAGATCTCTCCAGAGATGTTCAATCGGATTCAAATCTGGGCTCTGGCTGGGCCACTCAGGGACATTCACAGAGTTGTCCTGAAGCCACTTCTTTAATATCTAGGCTGTGTGCTTAGGGTTGTTGTCCTGCTGAAAGATGAACTATCGCCCCAGTCTGAGGTCAAGACCACTCTGGAACAGGTTTCCATCCAGGATGTCTCTGTACATTGCTGCAGTCATCTTTCCCTTTATCCTGACTAGTCTCCCAGTTCCTGCCGCTGAAAAACATCCCCACAGCATGATGCTGCCACCACCATGCTTCACTGTAGGGATGGTGCCAGGCTTCCTCCAAACGTGACGCCTGGCATTCACACCAAAGAGTTCAATCTGTGTCTCATCAGACCAGAGAATTTTCTTTCTCATGGTCTGAGAGTCCTTCAGGTGCCTTTTGGCAAACTCCAGGCGGGCTGCCATGTGCCTTTTACTAAGAAGTGGCTTCTGTCTGGCCACTCTACCATACAGGCCTGATTGGTGTATTGCTGCAGAGATGGTTGTCCTTCTGGAAGGTTCTCCTCTCTCCACAGAGGACCTCTGGAGCTCTGACAGAGTGACCATAGGGTTCTTGGTCACCTCCCTGACTAAGGCCCTTCTCCCCCGATCGCTCAGTTTAGATGGCCAGCCAGCTCTAGGAAGAGTCCTGGTGGTTTTGAACTTCTTCCACTTACGGATGATGGAGGCCACTGTGCTCATTGGGACCTTCAAAGCAGCAGAGATTTTTCTGTAACCTTCCCCAGATTTGTGCCTCAAGACAATCCTATCTTGGAGGTCTACAGACAATTCCTTTGACTTCATGCTTGGTTTGTGCTCTGACATGAACTGTGTGAAGGATTGCCGGCTTTCTACTCCGGCCCTCACCCCCAGGCCGCCAGGAGGAGCTCTCCCGACAGCATGAATGTGCCCCGAATTCCAGCAGGGCATCATGGACTCTGTAGTTTATATGCACAGCCCTGCTGGATACCATGGGGGCCTCCAGGAGTCGCTGTAGGGAGGTTGTCGGACTCTTATGTACCCTATAACCCGGAGGTGCGTCATGATCACATGACAGGAAGAAACGACGTGCCTCCGGGGTAAAGAAGAGTTTTTATATGACCCGGAAGTGTTCCTAGTCACGTGGACAGAGAGGGCGAAACACTTCCGGATCAGGACTATAAAAGGACTATGGGAAATCCCAGACATTTGAGCTGAGCTGGGTGGAAAAGTGGTAACGCGTCTGGGAGTGTGGAGGATTATTGTTTATTGTTGTTGTTATTATTATTATTATTGAGTATTGTGGAGAGGAGGGTGCTTTGTGCACAATTATTATTATTAATAAATCCTTATTTGGATTTTTACCTGGTGTCTGACGTCTAGTCTGAGGGTTCAAGGGGTCACGGAGACCTTAATCTGTCACAATTGGCGTAGTCTCGGCAGGATTCTCTGGCCGTCGATTTTGGCAGAGGACCTGTACATAAATAAATTTTACTGTGGGCAGAGAACCCGGAGAAGGCAGCGTCCAGACACGCAGAAAAATCGCCAAACCTCACCTTTACCAAGGTCGTCATGGGAAAGAAGAAGACAAAGCAGAGCGCCAGCAACAGCGGAGGTCTAAGGCTCAATATTGCCTGCTCTCATGATGAGCCACGGAGTGGCTACGTGCTTCGGGAGAAGCATCCGGAAGAGGACGATGGAAATGAGGTATGTGCCGGGAGCGAATTTGAAAACTTATTTAAAATAATGCATTTTGTCCCGTGCGCATACCTCCCAGGGGTCCATCCGGAGGTTCTGCAGGAGGCAGGAGAGAATGCAGAAGGCAGTAGTGCACTCACATCAGTGGAGCAGTCGAGCGAGAAAGACTTCCGCATGTCGGGTGCTGGCGACGGACACGTGACCCACCCCGAAGGAGAAGGTCCGTGTCCAGCTGTTTACATCTTCAACCCGGAAAAGACAGACTTGGTTTTTCCGAAAAGGAAGGGGGAGGCGAGCGAAGCACCGCTCAACCCGCAAGAAGGTAAGGAGGGCTGGGATGTGGTTGTTCGCTCTGTCGACAAATTAATAAAGACAGACGGCAGTTTGCCAAAGAAGGCAACCCGGCCCTCAGACGAGAAAGACTCCAAATCCCAGAAGCCTCCGCGAAGCCCGTCAGAGCACGTGCCGACAGAGGGCGTGCTCATTGGCTCCCAGCCGGGAGGTTTGGCTAGTGATGGCTTATGCCTGCCTACAGCTGAATTAAATAACTTTTTTGATGTGCGCGAGCTGGAAAAGTTGCTTCAGCCCGTGCACAGTTTCTTGCAGATTGTGGCATCTATAAAGAAGATCGTTGGAGAGCTGGGAGCTGCGGCTGAAGCGCCGTTAAGAAAGGTAGACGAGTACCTGCGGCGGTTTGGTTAAGAGCGTCCCGTGTTATATGATTTGGCGGTACAAGTAGGAAATACCGGTACCGTATATAATGAAATAGGGACGCAGTATGAAATGGGCCCGCGTTTGATAAGTAGCGGGTGCCAAACCACTGCGAGCCCTACACGAGAGTGTGGGATACGGACAGAAGGGGCGGAGGAAGCACCAATCAAACCGGAGCAGTTGGAAGGTACTGTCTCTCGGGGCGATAAGGTGCTGAAGACGCCGCCTCGGGTTAATGTAAAGTCAAAGGGCGTTCAGACAGTAAAAGGACTCTTTTCTGTTAATAAAGAGATCCAAACTGCGGACAAGCCCCAGATTAAAAAAGGAGATCCTAAAAGAGAAACGGGAGTCTCCTGATAAAGTGATGAGGGAGTTGTCATTAGTTACTGGAGGGGCGGAGGAAGTGCCAATCAAACCAGGGCAGCTGGAAAGTGCTGTTACCCGGAACGATGTGGTGCTAATGACGCCGCCTCCTATAATACATAGGACAACGGGCGTGCAAACAGCAAAGAGGCTCTCTCTTCTCCATAGTGAGCCTCACGCTGTGCACAAGCCCCAGAGTAAGCAGGAGATCCCCGAAATAAAAAGCGGGTCTCCTGACAAAGTAAAGAAACGGGCAGAGAGCAGCAAAGCGGCTGAAAAACCCTCCTTAGCGGAGGAGAGGGTGGAACTGACAGAATTCCCGAGATGTTTCAGGTCTCGGGAAGAGAGACAACCAGGAGGACGACGGCGGTGCTACAACTGTCGGCAACCGGGCCACGTTTGGCAAAGTTGTCCCCGGAGGACAGGGGTATGGAGGAATAACCGCTACACCGTTCCCCCAAGGTTCTCTGGGGGACCTAGACAACATAGCCGAGGCCCGGCTGACGCGTTCTCCTGGAGGAGGACGGCCCTCGCGGGGCTGGTCACTTCGCCCCAGTTGGCTTCGCTAAGGGGGGGTATTGTGAAGGATTGCCGGCTTTCTACTCCGGCCCTCACCCCCAGGCCGCCAGGACGAGCTCTCCCGACAGCATGAACGTGCCCCAAATTCCAGCAGGGCATCATGGACTCTGTAGTTTATATGCACAGTCCTGCTGGATACCATGGGGGCCTCCAGGAGTCGCTGTAGGGAGGTTGTCGGACTCTTATGTGCCCTATAACCCGGAGGTGCATCATGATCACATGACAGGAAGAAACGACGTGCCTCCGGGGTAAAGAAGAGTTTTTATATGACCCGGAAGTGTTCCTAGTCACGTGGACAGAGAGGGTGAAACACTTCCGGATCAGGACTATAAAAGGACTATGGGAAATCCCAGACATTTGAGCTGAGCTGGGTGGAAGGGTGGTAACGCGTCTGGGAGTGTGGAGGATTATTGTTTATTGTTGTTGTTGTTATTATTATTATTATTGAGTATTGTGGAGAGGAGGGTGCTTTGTGCACAATTATTATTATTAATAAATCATTATTTGGATTATTTGGTTCAAGGGGTCACGGAGACCTTAATCTGTCACAACTGTCAACTGTGGGACCTTATATAGACAGGTGTGTGCCTTTCCAAATCATGTCCAATCAACTGAATTTACCACAGGTGGACTCCAATTAAGCTGCAGAAACATCTCAAGGATGATCAGGGGAAACAGGATGCACCTGAGCTCAATTTTGAGCTTCATGGCAAATGCTGTGAATACTTATGTACATGTGCTTTCTCAATTTTTTTATTTTTAATAAATTTGCAAAAATCTCAGGTAAACCTTTTTCACATTGTCATTATGGGGTGTTGTGTGTAGAATTCTGAGGAAAAAAATGAATTTAATCCATTTTGGAATAAGGCTGTAACATAACAAAATGTGGAAAAAGTGATGCGCTGTGAATACTTTCCGGATGCACTGTATGTGCTTAACCTGTGCCTTTTTTGGATGATTTTTGTTTGAGTTGGTAGACGTCTTCATCCAGGGAGTGCTCCCAACTTCTATGATTCTTTACAGACCATCTGGAACATGGTAGTGCAAAACTTTTATGACATTCAGGAAACTGTTCACTTGGCATCTCAATTCATGCTCTCCATCATCCACACTTGTTTTAGACTATGTAGTAAGTGTTGATTGCTTATTCTCTAGTGATTAGTGTTTCGTTAGGCTTCTTTTGTGTAGTGTTCAGGGGAACTGGGGTGGGCTTTTGTGGTGTTGTTGTTGTTGTTTGTTTATTTTTTTTCGTTATTCGCTTATGATAACTTGATTATTATTGAGCCTCTTTATCAGTGTCTGTGTGGGGGGCATGTGTGTGTGTCCTGGGTCAAAGTTGGGTGTGTTTCTTGTCTTCACTGTAAAATAAATAAATCACCATCATTGTATGGTGTGAATCTTAGCATCCTTGCAACTGCTACAAACGTTGGTTATTTTAGATTAACACGTTTGTTGTACCCACTCATTGTTCATCCCAAGGAACAAATTTAGTGTGGCTTAAAATCTCAGTTTTTCAGAAAATCAATGATATTTTTGCCTTCAGCTTTGCAACTTTGCATAACTGTGTTATGCCAAGCTTTAAACCATCATAGCCAAGTAAAAGTCTGTTTAGTGCATATACAGTACTAGCAATTGGAGTGAATTTCAATTAAACTTGGCATGTTAAAATTAAAAGTTGTTGTAGTTTTATTAAACTTTGTCTGTATGATTACTATGGGTAAAATTATGGGCAATAACATTCCTTCCAGCTAAGACAGTCTCCTGGCGCACCCACTAAAAATGGCACCTTCAACCAAATGGGAACAAGTCATGCCCAAGCAGTGCACCCAGAGGAGACATTCACTCTCTCTGTTTAGACTAATGAGATACAATAATTTGATGTTTTCCGTTGTCCAACAGTGTTCAAACATTTCTGCTTTCCAAACAAAATAGAACACTTTCATGTAATTAGTGAAAGATTGACAAACAAGACATTCAATCAGCACTGTTCAATTGTTTGTTTTTGCATCATCGACTGTTTTGTGGTTTCAATCAATACAGAAGCAGAGGATGATGTGGACATTGCTCAGAGATGGGGAACTTAATCATACAAAATTAAAGCAATCAATAAATTAAGAGAGTGGTGAGTGACAATTAACTCTAAAGATTAATCTCTCAAACCAAATAATCTACAGCAAACTGAATATTCCATAAACTGCAATCAAATTGAATGAAAAGTATGTTTAAAATAAGAGGCAATGCTGTGACAGTACAGCGAGAGATTCATTTCATAGATTTATTATGTTAATAAAAAAATGTAATATTTTACATTTACTTAGAGAAATATGTGGTGTGGATGTATGCAAATGTGGCAGCAATAAATGGCATGTTGGCATTGACACAGCTTCCAAGGCTTGGTTCAGATGCCTATCTAGGGCCCTTTCTGTTGTGTTTGCACGTTTGTTCTCCACTTTTCTGCCACAAAGGCATAGGTGCTGCATTGAATCAAACTTCTAAATTTGTAATAACTTAGTGAGTGTGTTCCCTGCAATAGAATAGTGATCTGCTTAGACTTGCTTCCTTGTTATACTAACATCTGCATTAGTTCACCAAAAAATGTAAAAAGAAAAAAAAGTTAAAAATGGATGGATGAATAAATGGATGGATTAGATTTAATAGAACAATTTCTGCTTGGTTTACTTTTTTAAATCAAGAACATGACTTTGACATCGAAATCCTGGAAAATTCATTAATGATTGTTGTGTTCTCTTGGAAGGTATAAATAGGGCAATTTAACTACTGTATAACTAGAAGGGTTCTTTGGGATGTCCAGAGGAATGATATTTATTAGGAATCCGTCAATGCAGGGTTTGGTACTTTTTAAATTTTTATTCCTTATTTGTTTTGTGTCATGTACATATTTTAGTATGTTCTTTGTGCAGGCTATTGTAATGCTTAAAGAAAAACTACGAGAACAAATGGCTCTGTTATGGTGGGCGTAGCATGTTTCCTTTGTATTCCTTCTATTTATATGCATATTTATGCCACGTGCTATAATGCTGAATTTGGCATGAAGCAATCACTAGCCTAGCAGTTAACTCTGCAGGTAAACTGTATTTTATCTACAGTAAAAATAGAAACTATTCTTGTATATGCAGTATTTCTACTCAATAGGAAGTCTATGAAATTTAACCTGTCTGTTTCAGTTTTCAGGTATTTGGTGTTCTTCAATCTAAATGCTATTATCTCCAGCAATTAGAATCTTTTACAAAATATTAAGAAGTAATTTCTGAATTAATGTAGATTAATATAGTGCTATTTAATTTACTTAATGAAGTAAAATGGGAAATTATATCAAAATACGATTTATGAGTTTGATTTAAAATTTTAATTTTAAAGTGGAGTCTTCTTTCCATCAAAAGAGTTTTGATGCTAGTGATTTGATATTTTCCAAATCACTGTACCTTTCTGTAGCTGAATGTTAAATGTTATTTGCTTACAAACAAAGTGATTAATGTTAGATAAAGATGCATTAAACAAAATATTCATGTGTGTTGACTATAAGCTATTTATGAATGTGAATTATCTAGCAATCAACACCATAATTTTGCTCTCTCTAGGACACTTGGTCTCCTTGGGACCCCACGTGATTGCAGGTTTTCGTTCCAGTATGGACCCCTGGTAATTCAACAAGCCCACTTTCTGTGTTTTGGGATCAATGTAGAAAATACAAATCAAAGTTTGGAAAATGTAATTAGAATGTTTATGTATGTTACAAGGGGATAATTTAATGGATTTTGTTTTTAACCTGGTTTTTCATATTTTCATCATCATCATTTTCATACTGCTTTTTAATTTTTTATGATGATTTTTTCCATTATTACCTAATGACTGCCTGATGCTAATGTATTTGTAGAATTTCAGTATTTGTCACATATTTCCATTTAATTGAATTAAGAAGTTCTTTGTATATACTGTAGTGTCTGTATATTTACTCCCTTGAATGCCTTATTGACCTTTTAGCTGTGGAGCTGTGGATTCTGACTGGATCTATGACAGACTTATAATGATATTTCTTTTCAAGAAAATGTGTCCATGCGCTCTGCATGTAGTAGCTGAGACATTTTTGCTGAGAGGATATCCCCTGCAGTTGAAGACACATATTCACTCGGTATGGATGTAGCATGAACTTTGAGGTATGACTTGGCCAGAAAAGCAAGTATTGGGAAATTGGCTGCATTCTCTGTCCAACAATCCAGAGGACTGCTATTGAGAGCAATACCATATTCACTGTTGTATAATTCCAGCTGTTCAGAATCTTTCCCTATTCCTTGATCTGTATCACTGAAAGAGCCACCCAGTAGATCCTCCAGTACTGTCATTTTCCTTGGGTGAGAAATCTCTTGGGCTGGCACACCTGCTTCTGTGCTGTATTACTGTAGTTGGGCTCCCGCCAGCATCATTCAGTGCTCAACGGTACCCTTGTCTCGCCTTTCTTGAAGGCGTCTAAAAAAAAAAATGGAAATTTAAAGTATAAACTGTTAGCCCAACAATATTCTCCCATTCACTTCTCTCATTCACACTCACACACACACACACACACATGTGTGCACATAGTTGACAACATGTTTGCTACTGTAGTAATACATATTTGCTATTAGCCTATACAAACATGAAGTTTACCTGCTTGTTAAATAGGTTGACAGTCTTCTTTTTTAATATAGTGCTTCACATTGCTGTTCATCGAAAAACAATAATGAATGAAATCTTGGATCCAAAGTAGTCCCGTCTAAAAGGTAATCATATACATAACTGACATAACAGTTAGAAATGTAATTGAAAAAAGCTGTCTTGGCATTTGCCGTTTTTTGAGAATGATTTACACTAGGTGCCATAGTTTGTTTTTTTTTTGCAATCATTACTTTAATCAGTATTACAAGGAACATTGTGGCGACTTTTCCATCTTTTAAACTATTGTTGCTGTCATCTGTGATTTCAATTGTGTTACCAAGTCTTCCACATCTGTGTGTCTGAAAGAGCCAATGTGCTTGTGTGAGCCGCAGTGACAGCAGCTTGCTGTTCCAAGTTCACGTTGACTTCAAGAATATCATGAAAACTGGTTTGATGAGTTGCCATATTAATAAGGTTGTGCTTTGGCAGTCCCAATATATGAGGGTAAATCAAAAAGTAAAGGCAATTTGAAAAGTATCACACCAAGGCGCTCACTTCCTTCCTCCCATCTCTTTCTGGCTATTGCTTTTTCTCTCCTGGAGGCTCCTCATGAGACCTTACCCTGCTATTTGCCATTGTGGTGCCATGCTTGCCTTTATAGCCTTCTGCCAAACTATTCTACTGCTTTAGGAATTTTACTGTTATCTTTTTTTTTATCTTTTATTGAATGTATTAAAAACATATAACATTCCATACAATCAAGTCAAAACTTAACAAAACTAGATTCAAATCAACCCACACCCATGAGAAAGAGAAGAAGGCCAACAGCCAGAGTGAAACAATTGAGAGTAGTAAAGAGAGAAAGGAGTCTTTTCCCCCAATATAAATGCTTATTCTAAATACTGTTATCTTTTAACTTTGCTTCATTAACTTGACAGAATAAACTATAATTTGCTGATGTGTTTAACCTTCTTTTTACCTGTCGTTTTTCTACTGCTGCTGCTGCTGCTGCTGATGATGATATCTCTATATTGATGAAGACACTCATCATTTATCTTTGGGGACTTTTCTTTGCTCGTGGCTGAATGTGTGGCTTCATGATTAGGAGATGTATTATGGTATTAACTAAGCTCTTCACCCTTCCCATTGGATGTAATATGGCTGCTATCATTTGCTTTTACTTCTGTTTTGATCTCTGGTCTGTTACTGCCTGATAGTAGAAACAAAAAAAGGGAAAAATCATTGCAGGTTCAAATAACCACAATATATTATTTTCATTATAGCAAGCTTATCAGTATTAATCATTGCATGAGGCTCCTTTTTAATGAGTTTAAAATTTCTAATATACACAGAAAAATTTCAGAATAACAAAATCATTTTGTGTTTCAAATAATTTCAATATAATGTTAATCTCTATATTTTAGTGATAGTGATTGAAGTTTTTTTTTATTGTGTTGCCTGCTGGGCCTTCTGTTTATTAATAAAATTTCTTTCCGACTGCCTGCTGGGAACATTTGGGTTGGTTAGATATACCTCTAGAATAAGAGAAGAGGCTGCTGAGCATTTGTTGGGTTTGCAGTTTTACATTTTCAGTATATTTGTTTTTATATCTTTAACTCAATAATAACAGTTTTCCAGTTATTTTTATTCAGACTTTATGTACTACATTAGTTGTTATCAAAAGTGTTAGAATCAGTGGATTGCCAGACCAAGGACTAAAAAAACTGAGGGATGGTGTGTAAGACTTCACAGAAGCAAAACGCTTCATGAATAGGAGAAGAGATGCCTGGTATGTGTTTAGAATAAAATTATTGACATTTTGAGAATGTGCAAGGGAGTACTGAACCTGAAAAACAAGATAGATGACAATTTTAAATATTCATTAAACCCATTAACCTCTCTTAAAGAGAGGAGGATGGTCCAACACCATCAGATAAAAGATCAGGCTCAGTTGTAAGTTTGCCGTTCACTTTAGACCCATCGCTATAGAAGCCACTCCAGCCTGCAGAAGCCATTCATTTGAAGCCTTTGTTTTTCTGAAAGAGCATAGCCCTTCTTACCTTAGTTTACATTTTGTTGTTAGCTTATTTTTCATTGTTTTTTAGCATGCTATTAAATGTTGTGCTCCAAGAAGAACCCAACCCTTTTATGTTACCTTTGTCTGCTCTGTTTTCATAATATGTACACTAAAAGGAAGGACACAATGCATAAAGAAAGATTGGGACTCTAACCAGGAGACCTCTTTTTAAGTGACACCTTTTAAATGATATTGAAAAAATAAAAGGGTGGAAACAACGCATTGCAAAGCCCTTATGGACTCTATCATGGGGTTTAATAGAAACAGGTTATGCAACAACATCGCCTGCTCTCCCTTAGGTCTGCTGTTTATCTGATGACATTGTGTGAAGTTGCAGAGTGGAACTGACACCAGTCCTCTTCCAGGCAGATATTCTTTATTCCAGACATGGAAATGGGAATAACTCTTACATTCATCTACTACTCCCCTAGTGTACCCATAAAATGGTGTCCCTAAGAGACTCACTATGCTTTCATATTCAACAAAATATTTATACACACATATATATACAGGTGCTGGTCATAAAATTAGAATATCATGACAAAGTTGATTTATTTCAGTAATTCCATTCAAAAAGTGAAACTTGTATATTAGATTCATTCATTACACACAGACTGATGTATTTCAAATGTTTATTTCTTTTAATGTTGATGATTATAACTGACAACTAATGAAAGTCCCAAATTCAGTATCTCGGAAAATTAGAATATTGTGAAAAGGTTCAATATTGAAGACACCTGGTGCCACACTCTAATCAGCTAATTAACTCAAAACACCTGCAAAAGCCTTTAAATGGTCTCTCAGTCTAGTTCTGTAGGCTACACAATCAATGGGGAAGACTGCTGACTTGACAGTTAATAATAATAATTCATTACATTTATATAGCGCTTTTCTCAGTACTCAAAGCGCTATCCACACAGGGAGGAACCGGGAAGCGAACCCACAATCTTCCACAGTCTCCTTACTGCAAAGCAGCAGCACTACCACTGCGCCACCTGTGAGGACAGTTGTCCAAAAGACGACCATTGACACCTTGCACAAGGAAGGCAAGACACAAAAGGTCATTGCTAAAGAGGCTGGCTGTTCACAGAGCTCTGTGTCCAAGCACATTGATAGAGAGGCAAAGGGAAGAACAAGATGTGGTAGAAAAAAGTGTACAAGCAATAGGGATAACCGCACCCTGGAGAGGATTGTGAAACAAAACCCATTCAAAACTATGGGGGAGATTCACAAAGAGTGGACTGCAGCTGGAGTCAGTGCTTCAAGAACCACCACGCACAGACGTATGCAAGATATGGGTTTCAGCTGTCGCATTCCTTGTGTCAAGCCACTCTTGAACAAGAGACAGTGTTAGAAGCGTCTTGCGTTTGGACTGCTGCTGAGTGGTCCAAAGTTATGTTCTCTGATGAAAGTAAATTTTGCATTTCCTTTGGAAATCAAGGTCCCAGAGTCTGGAGGAAGAGAGAAGAGGCACAGAATCCACGTTGCTTGAGGTCCAGTGTAAAGTTTCCACAGTCAGTGATGGTTTGGGGTGCCATGTCATCTGCTGGTGTTGGTCCATCGTGTTTTCTAAGGTCCAAGGTCAACGCAGCCGTCTACCAGGAAGTTTTAGAGCAGGGGTAGGCAACGTCGGTCCTGGAGTGCCACAGTATGTGCAGGTTTTTGTTCTAACCCAGTTCCTTAACGAGAACTCAATTATTGCTGATGAAGCACATATTGCTTAAGTGACATTTTAATGCTTCATTTTAGTGGTCTCGCTTGTTAAGGTTCTCCAACCTTAATTGCTTATTTCAATCTTAAACTGCTGCATTCAGTGTTTTAATTGCTCCTTATTAGCAATAAGATGTAAAACAGGGGTAGGCAATGTCGGTCCTGGTGAGCCGCAGTGGCTACAGGTTTTCATTCCAACCCAATTGCTTAATTAGACACCAATCATTGCCAATCTCAGACCTTATTTAATTTTATGGCTTGTTAGTCTGTGCAATGTAAGGCTTTTATATTGTAGATTTTTTTCCTTTCCAAGGATATCATCCAAATGATTTGAAGCCTAAAACAGATCATTTTCAGTCTGTCACATTTTTCTATTAAGTGTTTTATTAAATCAAACCGTGCATGATGAACACACACAGATGTAATTGGAAAAAAGCTAGCTGGAGAACTGCTGGCTGCTTTGTCTTTTACATCTTATTGCTAATAAGGAGCAATTAAAACACTGAATGCAGCAGTTTAAGATTGAAATAAGCAATTAAGGTTGGAGAACCTTAACAAGTGAGACCACTAAAATGAAGCATTAAAATGTCACTTAAGCAATATGTGCTTCATCAGCAATAATTGAGTTCTCGTTAAGGAACTGGGTTGGAACAAAAACCTGCACATACTGTGGCACTCCAGGACCGACGTTGCCTACCCCTGTTTTAGAGCACTTCATGCTTCCTGCTGCTGACGAACATTATGGAGATACAGATTTCATTTTCTAACAGGACCTGGCACCTGCACACAGTGCCAAAGCTACCAGTACCTGGTTTAAGGACCATGGTATCCCTGTTCATGATTGGCCAGCAAACTCGCCTGACCTTAACCCCATAGAAAATCTATGGGGTATTGTGAAGAGGAAGATGCAATACACCAGAACAACAATTCAGAAGAGCTGAAGGCCAGTATCAGAGCAACATGGGCTCTCATAACACCTGAGCAGTGCCACAGACTGATCGACTCCATGCCACGCCGCATTGCTGCAGTAATCCAGGCCAAAGGAGCCCCAACTAAATATTGAGTGCTGTACATGCTCATACTTTTCATGTTCATACCTTTCAGTTGGCCAACATTTCTAAAAATCCTTTTTTTGCATTGGTCTTAATTGATATTCTAATTTTCCGAGAATTTGGGACTTTCATTAGTTGTCAGTTATAATCATCAACATTAAAAGAAATAAACATTTGAAATACATCAGTCTGTGTGTAATGAATGAATCTATACTAATTGATAAAAGGCAAAGCCCTCACTGACTCACTGACTGACTGACTGACTGACTGACTCATCACTAATTCTGCAACTTCCCGTGTAGGTGGAAGGCTGAAATTTGGCAGGCTGATTCCTTACAGCTTACTTACAAAAGTTAGGCAGGTTTCATTTCGAAATTCAACGCGTAATGGTCATAACTGGAACCTCTTTTTTCACAATATACTGTAATAGACGGCAGCTCGATGGCCGTGGGAGGAGGAGTTGAGTGTCACGTCATCACGCCTGCCACGTAATCACGTGAAAAGACTGTGAACGCAGTAGGGACAAATGAAGGAGGAGCCGCAAACAGCGAAGAACAAAAAATTCATTAAACAATTGAGAAGGGAGTGAAACAATAAGAAGCGAGCGAGTGAAGCATACAAGCATGTTCATAAGGGAAACAAAGCATGGTGTAAAACGTAAGTTTAAATTAAGTTTATAGAAACACTCCCGCTGCAGATTGCAATAACATATTCGTGAGATAAAAGTTTAATGAGAAGACACGAGGTATAAACGAACCACACGCCGTAGCGCAACGTTAGGGGCAACAGTTTCAACCATTCTATGATCTGCTTCTCGCAACTGAAAGACGGCACATGGCGGATGTTAGCCGACTTGCTGACCGCAATGTTAGGTGCTTCAACTCTGGCGCTGACGATAGAGATTCGATTCCCGAGAGGGGATGCAGTGAGTGTGTATGCCTGATGAGCCCAGAATTAGGGAGAAAATCGTGTCGCATACTCTTTGCATTATTTGAAAGTAAACTATTAAAACCATTATATGATCAGCTTCTGGGAACAGAAAGAGGGCACGTGGCAGATGTAAGGCGACTTCCTGACCAACCACAAGCGTAACCTGGCAGGTAACCATCCATACAGTCAGATTGTGATTCAGAAAACGAATGCCATGAATGTAATTACCACGATCTACATACTGTCAAATAAACGAAACACACGCCGTAGCGCGACAGCTGTGAAAAGCGAGGTTCACAAAAAAACAGATCCTTAACAAATTGTTATTGGTATATTTTCGATCCGTTTAAAAAGGTTTTATTTTCTTCTTAAAAAATTAAAAGCAGTACTTCGCCGCAACGAAGCGCGAGAATTTGGCTATATATATCTGCTTCTCACAATTAAAAGAGGGCACGTGGCGGATTTTAGACGACTTCATGACCAAACATAAGTGTTACCTGCCAGGTAGGGTTACCACTTTTAATACAAAAAAATAAGGGACGCATACTGCAGCGGGTGCCACATCCCAGTGCCAACACTTTGCAGACTCTACTTAAAAGACCCGCCCTCCTCACTGGACAGTTAAAAAGACCAATCAAACTAACGATGACATCAGGTATTACCCAATCAAAAGTAGGAAAGGAGGCATCTTCATAAAATGCGTGTGGGATGATTTGCATGAGACGCTGCTTTAAAAAAAATGATAAAAAAAATACGGGACAAATCCCGTCCCGTATTGATTCAAAACGGGACGCGCAATTTCATTCTCAAATGCGGCACGATTCCGTATTTTAAAGGACGGGTGGCAATCCTACAGTGCCAGGTAACCACCCATACAATCAGATTGTGATTCAGACTAGGAATGCAATGAATGTAATTACCCCGATCTACATACAAGGCGAAAGTCTTGCAACATTCAAAGATGATGGTTTGGGATAAGTACACCATAGAACATAAAAGAGCTTATGAAGCCTTGAACCGAAAAAAGCAAGATCTCAGAGATCGTAAAAAAAAAAAAATAGGAGGTAATGTCGTTTTACTCGCTGTAGATTTTAGTCAAACGTTACCAGTTATTTCACGAGGGAGACCAGCAGATGAACTCAACGCGTGTTTAAAATCCATGCTTCTCCCACGCTCGGTTATATGTCGCGTGTTCTCGGGTAGGTGCACCAAAAAATGTATACATTTAAGCATGTAATGGGCAAACAAAAAATGAGGTATACCCGAAGGCACTGCAGTAGTACTTAATGTAACTTTACTTCTTAAATGTTAATGTTTTACTGTTTAATAATTTATACGCTTCTTATATGTTGTTCAAATTCTTTTATCAAAATACCAGTGACAGCGCATTGCACGATAACGTGGAGTGAATACACCATACGCATCCGCCCACGGCCGCCCTGGTGTGCGCAGATAGGAGTTGATTCTACAATAAAATAAAATAAAGATAAAAAGAGTAATACAATCATCACCCATAAAGCGGATAGTAGACGTGACGTACTATATGTGTACCACATTTCAAGTCAGTAGGTGAAACGGTTTAGCGAGCTACAGGTGATTTAAAATCCTGGACAGACAAACGAATAGCCACGGTAGCAAATTACAGAAGAAGATTTTACTGTTTAATAATTTATATTTATATGAAATGTGCTTCTTATATATTACTTTATATTCTCATATGATAATGATGTTAATGTTGTTTATATTGATTTCTATGTTATTGAAACTGCATGTATGTGTGTATATGTATGTATATATATATATATATATATATATGTGTGTGTATACATATATATGTGTATATATATATATTGTGACAGATTGAGGTCTCCGTGACCCCTTGAACCCTCAGACTAGACGTCAGACACCAGGTAAAAGTCCAAATAATGATTTATTAATAATAATAATTGTGCACAAAGCACCCTCCTCTCCACAATACTCAATAATAATAATAATAATAATAATAACAACAATAATCCTCCACACTCCCAGACACTTTGCCACCCTTCCTCCCAGCTCAGCTCAGTGTACTGGGCTTCCCAGAGTCCTTTTATACACCCTGACCCGGAGGTGTTTCCGTTCAACAGTCCACAGTTCCTTTTCCCTTCCGGGTCAGGGTAAACAGTCCTTTTCTTCAACCCGGGAGCATGTCGTTTCTTCCTGTCATGTGAACGTGACATACTCCCGGGTTATAGGGCACATGCGAGCCTACGAGCCCCCCTACAGCGACGCCTGGTGGCCCCCAAGGTATCCAGCAGGGCTGTGTATAAAAACTACATAGTCCATGAGGCCCTGCTGGAACTCGGGGCATGTCCACGCTGCTGGGAGAGCTCCTCCTGGCGGCCTGGGGGTGAGGGCCGGAGAAAGAAGCCGGCAAAACACCACAATATATATAATATATGTGTATGTGTGTATATATATATATATATATATATATATATATATATATATACTAGCAAAATACCCGTGCTTCGCAGCGGAGAAGTAGTGTGTTAAAGAGGTTATGAAAAAGTAAAGGAAACATTTTAAAAATAACGTAACATGATTGTCAATGTAATTGTGTTGTCATTGTTATGAGTGTTGCTGTCATATATATATACATATACACATACACATACACATATATTATGTGCAGCATCCAGGAAAAAAGAGATGTTATCATGTTTTGAAATTCAAAGTGAAAGTATGGCGAAACTCGAGGAAGATACAAAACTCAATGGTAAGTAATAGCTGAACTTTCCTGTTGACTACTCATACTTTTAGATGCGTACTGGCTGTCATCTTGGTTATCCGTGCAGCTGCACTGACCTCCAGCCCCCAGTCATAGCACTAAGAACTGGCCATCCAAACTCCAATGGAGACCCATACTCCACACTCTTAATTCGGGTAATACACAAGCATCAGTCCTAAATAGTGGTGCTTGAATTTAACAGGAAAGCCACAGAAATCGTGTAGTGACGCTTGAAACTACTGCTCCTCGCTCCTTACTTTTCATTTTAATATATCAGTGTAACACATACGGTATACCAGCACTTCTGTAAATTCACTTGAAGCACTGCTTTGCATATAACATTCACATTTGTGGACTATAAAGAGTGACTACATGCAACTGACAAAAAAAACACAAAAAGAAATACTGTAATTGAGTGAATTATATAAGCAAATAAAAATCATAAACATATAATGATAATATACTCCTTTTGCAATGACCAACAAAAGCCAAGTCTCTGGGAAAAGCAGAAAAAAGCAGGTAATGTTTTACACACAGACAATTGTGTATAGCATGTTCAAAAGTAAGCAGCTCCAGGGACATAATAATATTTCTTACAATTTGACTGAGGCCTTTATCCAAGATATCTTACAACATTTGAGACACAATTGGTTATGTTTCTTTTGTTTCTCCAGGTTGGAGTACAGATGGGTGAAGTTGCTTGCTCATGATCCAACAATTTCCGTAGAAGTATGTGAATGCACAACCTCAGGTTTTGAAATCCTAGTTTCAAAGCCTTAACCAGACTCTGCCTGCTAAAAAAACGCACAAATACATTTTACAGAAAAGCACTTAGTCGTTAGTTGCATAGTATTTCTGATACACCTGATTAACCAATGGCACTATAACTGAGGCCTGTTGTCAGGTAACCCAACTAGTGTGTGTGTGTGCGTGTGTGTGTGTGTATTGTCACACACACACACAAGTTGGGAGCAGCCGACCGGATCAACGGAGTGCGATAATTCACAAAACACAGGTTTGGAACAGAGTACTAATACCTCTCTCTTTTATTCAGCAGGAAAACAGACGAATAAACAAACCTTTACAAAGACCCGCACTCGATGTCCCTTCCGTGCTTACATCAACTGCTGCCTCCCTTCTGTCCCATTCTGATAATAATTCATTCATTATAATTCATTACATTTATATAGCGCTTTTCTCAGTACTCAAAGCACTATCCACACAGGGAGGAACCGGGAAGTGAACCCACAATCTTCCGCAGTCTCCTTACTGCAAAGCAGCAGCACTACCACTGCGCCACCACATCACTTCCAGCTTCCTGGATTTTCCAATCATACCCATTGTATATAATTTCCTGCCATCCCTTATATAAATCCGACTATTTCACTAATACGTTGTCCTGGTTGTAATTCAATGTTTGAATGTATAAGTCTGAGCATGACTGTTGGACCTTTTATTACACAGGGAAGACAAAACCCCAAAACTTCGTGAGAGTGCTGTCTCTTTCTTATATCTTCAAAGTATATATAATATATATATAATTTATTTAGATATTATACCAAACCATTTATCATGGGCAGGGATTTAGGGGGCTGGAACATCTGTCTGTCTATCACATGGTGGTTACATATAATGATAATAATAGCTTGTAGTATTTATTTATTTTTTTGCATCAAACAGCTGTTTTCTAACTTTAGTAGGTAATAAATCACTCAATAGAATCAGCACTAATGGGTAGATCAATTATTAGTGCTGCTGCCTTCTGGCTCAAGATTTCTGAGGGTTTTAATCTTGGCCCTTTCAGTCTTGGAACATAATTTGCTTGTTCTCCCCAGTTTTTCACTCCACAAGCTAAAGACAACCATGCTGACTCCTAATTGGTTCTCTGAGCGTGGAACTGTACTGTACAGTGGGTAATCGCCCCATTTTGAGGTATGTTCTGCTTTGTGCTCAAAGCCACTGACATATGCTGCTTCTGCTACCCTGTAATCTTGTGGTTGAATTGAGTCAGTCTGATAATGGATAGATTTGGGGTTGGGTAATGGAAGAGAGAAGAAAAATGGATGATAAGTTTTGAACACACAGATTACATTGGATCAGCTGATGTGTTTCATAAATGATAGATGTTTTCATTAAATTAAATCTGGAATTATAAAGTCTGTGATATTGCTAGATCTTGCAGCAATATGTAAAAAGATATTTTCAATATTTATATGCATAAAACCTCAATGACAGTTGCAAAATTCTGTTAACACCTAGAATATTGTATGGCGTAAACGTTTTTGTTTTTTTTATTTTATTTTTATACAAAAATGTTTGCGGTTGCTAAAATGTTTACTGCTTAGATTTAAGAGTAAAAGACAGGCAAGGGTTTGGCTTGTTGAAGAAGCTATTAAGTCGTTAGAGAGTCCAAAGTAATGTTTCTACAAGAAGAAGCTTTGCCTTCTTAATTGCATTTTTACTTTCCCACAGAATAAAAAAGAGTGGTGATCCAGAGTAATTGATTTTGTCCTTGTTTATTGCATTTCTGATTCAACATAGCAAAAGAAGAGTAAGAAAAAAACGCCTGTAGTTTGACGGGTTAAATCTGCAACTACTTACAAAACAAAAGAAAAAAATGACATATTGCACATTTTGTAGCCACTGTATTAGAAAGAAAAATCTTGATATGAACCAAAGTCAAACATTTAAAATATCTGTAGGATAACTTTGTTCTTTGGGTTCAGAATAGCTGGGCAAATAATCAATGCAAGAATGATGAAGCCACAGAAGAATACACCATTTGCTTGAATTCATTTAACCACATTAAAGAGTGTAGTAATAACTCAATGAATTAATATTTGAGAACAATTACATAAACAACAGCCTTATTCTGAAAGCTGACATTCCATAAAAAGATGATCTTCATAATTTCTGTAAAATATTACAATAAACTCTAATATTTATATTAAACTCTTCAGAAGTGTAACCAAAAGCAACAAGACAGTAATTATGGCTTGTTCACAAAAATGCCTTTCTGGATTAGCAGAGAATAATTTATTTTGAAAAAAACTGTGGGTAAATGAAAAAATAATTGTAAGCTATCATCGACTAAGGGAGCAAAAAATAAATGTTGGGGCATCAACCAGGTCGCCCCTTTCAATAACTAAGATATTGGAAAAAAGAAATACAGTGGCACAAACAGAAAGCAAAAACACAAATAGGCTGTAGTACCTGTCTAGGAATAGGAATCAAGATCTGTAGAGTGGTCACCACTTCAGGTTGGAGCTCTGTCAATAGTCTGCTCTTCTCAAAGTGAGATGACTTCATCTGGAAATGCCTCAGGTTTATAGTCACTGGACCAGAAAAGGCAGAGTCCTATTGCCCTTATCGGGCAGTTTCTCTGAGTTGTGGGTGGAAAAAGAGATAATACCGTCAGCAACAGTGCCCCCTCATGTCCTGGAGTTGTAGTGCTTTCCTCTAATGAGCCTAGAAGGTGACCCTTTGACCCACATGCATGACAAAGCCTACAATGAAAAGTAAACATGTCTTACTTTTTCCAAAAATTCAGATTTGATGAAAGAATGCTATAAAAACAGATATATACAATGTTTTTAAAATATTGGCGTTAACAAAAAACGTTTTTAAGACAGACTCACTTAACCAATTCGACATTTATTTGCGAAAGTTAGACTGTGTGGTACCCGGCTGGGGTTCATGCCTTGCCGGGATGCCCAGGAGGACAGGAGGAGGGCTTGTGCCTCCTCCAGAACACGAGGGGACGCCCACCCTGGTTGCTTTGGGGGCCACGGGTACAGAGCTTGGAAGCTCAACCCTGTAGGGGCTCGTGGTCACCGCCAGGGGGCACCCCGATGCCTTGGGAGCCCTGGACCTCAGCACTTCCGCCACACCCGGAAGTGCTGCGGGGAAGAGGATTGGGGACACCCGGAGGACTTCCGGATACACCACCAGAGCTTCTGCCACACAGGGGTGTGGCTACAGAAGCTCCTCAGGATGCACCTGGAGTTCATCCGGGGTGTATAAAAGGGGCCGCCTCCCTCCAGTCAATGGCAAGAGTCGGGTGGAAGTGGACGAAGCTTGTTGGAGAGGAGTGGAGGCGGACCAGAGACTATGAGAAGGCATTGTGTTGTGGCCAAGGACTTGAGGGGTGATTGGTGCTGCGGCACTGGGTTTGTGCTCACTATTGTAAATAGAAATGTATAATAAACGTGTGTTTATTGAAACAATCTTGCCTACCTGTCTGTGTCCGGGCTGTTCCCCACAATGGCATCCCAGATGGAACCCTCTGCCTGGTACAAGGCAGGGACCCCAAAAAAATAACTTTGTGGGCAGTCCGGAGCAGCAGGTTAGCCCACACACGCATGCACAACCCCGCGAGAATGATTCACCACATGGCCCGCCACCGGTCCACTAAAAGGCCATATTCCCTTGGTGCTGGGAAACGATCAAGGACGTCACCAGAGTGCAGCGAGTTCCAGCAGGCACACTGTCACTGAGGACGTCCGGAATGGCAGCACGGCCAGGACGGCGCCACAGAGAGACGAGACCCGGGAGGTGAGTGCCCTGCCCAATGGCAATCGGCCCTGCGGGGGCAAACTTACTTTTTGTGTTGCAGGCAGGGACTGCCTGGGTCTGCGTCAGTGGCAGCGGTATGCCGATCCTCAGGCTGTCGTCGACACCGAGGCGGCAGCATGCGGTGCTACGTAGAAAGGAGTCGCTGCAGCTTGACAAGCCGCAGCAGCTGCTAGGCTCCAGGAAGGCACGTCGCCGCACCAGGAGAAAGAGAAACAGAGCCAAAATGGCCGCGGACCGGAGGTACCTCCCCGGGACAGGCTCGGGATTGGGCGGTGTGTCTTGCGGGCCCAAGGAATGTCCATCCCGGGCCGAGGAAGGACCCGACAGGGCCTGTGGGAAGGCCCCTCAGAGAGCAGCCGGCGCATATGCCTGACGAAAAGGTAAGGCAACCACCGACTGATAATCTGTGCTTGCTAGTGGCTCTGCGTGAATTGGAGGAATGCCTACAGCCCGCGGAGTCATTATTCCAGGTGGTGCGCGTTCTCCATAGAGGTTTGAAGGAGCTGGAGGTGAAGACAGCTGCGGCCATGATGACGCTGCGACAGTGGGCGGATCGGCGCAGCACTGGAGTCTTCAGCCGGTGGGACGCAGTGGGGGAGGTAAGTGAGACCGACCCCGTAAAGGAAAGGGGAGATCCCATCGCAGGGGCCCGTGACATTCGTGATTGGAACCATGTTGGTGGGTCTCCAACAGCGGATGCGACGGTGCAGGCTGTTCGCGAGGGGAGGGGAGTAACGGCGAGAGGGCAGACGGGACAGGGGCTGATGAGTGCCCTGGGTCCTGGAGCCCGAAGCCCCAAGCCTGCAACAGTCTCCTGTCAGTCTTGGTTTACGCAGACGGGAACGCGTCTGGGCGTTTGTCATGCACAGACTCAAACCACCGTGGCGTCCAAGAGGGAAAGGAGGGACTGAGGGGTGAACGCCGGTTCCTCCGACAGGAAGGGACGTGCAGCTGGGTGCGCACGTCCAGAGAAGGGCCACTCCCCAAAGCCAGTGAAAAAGAAAGAAATGCAGGCGGTCCCGTCAGTATCGTCATCCGGAGGGACACAGAACCCGCGGAAGGGGTTCCGAACAGGCAAGTTCCGGGGTCCTCGTCAAAGGAGGGAGTGCTGCCAGTGCACGGCACAGAGGGATGCCAGGGAAGGGTGTCCAGGCAGCAGCTCTGCCCCCTTGTTTCTGTGTGTTGCAGGACTGGACCCGGGATGAGCAGTAGGACCTGCTTCGTGGGAGGCTGTCCCTCATCGGACGGACCGTCTGGCAGGACGACACTTCGCTGGCGATGGGGAAGCCCCACAACCGGCGGAGGCTACGAAGGCACGAGCGGTGCAGAACAGAGGGGCGCGAAGACCTGAGAGAAGGTGCCGAAGAAGAGAGTTCCAGGGTGCCGGAATGGACCCTGGACAAATAGTAGGACCCACTTCAGGGTTGAACCGCCCTAACGGGGTGTGTCGCTCAGACCAACGGGTCTTTGCTGGCGATGGGGCACTGTGGTACCCGGCTGGGGTTCATGCCTGGCCGGGATGCCCAGGAGGACAGGAGGAGGGCTTGTGCTTCCTCCAGAACATGAGGGGCGCCCGCCCTGGTTGCTTTGGGCGCCACGGGTACAGAGCTTGGAAGCTCAACACTGTAGGGGCTCGTGGTCACCGCCAGGGGGCGCCCCAATGCCTTGGGAGCATTGGACCTCAGCACTTCCGCCACACCCGGAAGTGCTGGGGGGAAGAGGATTGGGGACACCCGGAGGACTTCCGGATACACTGCCAGAGCTTCCGCTACACAGGGGTGTGGCTACAGAAGCTCCTCAGGATGCACCTGGAGTCCGTCCGGGGTGTATAAAAGGGGCCGCCTCCCTCCAGTCAATGGCAAGAGTCGGGTGGAAGTGGACGAAGCTTGGTGGAGAGGAGTGGAGGCGGACCAGACACTGTGAGAAGGCATTGTGTTGTGGCCAAGGACTTGAGGGGTGATTGGTGCTGCGGCACTTGGTTTGTGCTCACTATTGTAAATAGAAATGTATAATAAACGTGTGTGTGGTGAAACCATCTTGTCTACCTGTCTGTGTCCGGGCTGTTCCCCACAACTGCTATATTTTTTTCCCTTCTGAAGTCAATGTTCATCTCTTAGAATGTAGGGTTACACAGAAGCAATTTTAACACAGAAGTCAACATTGTCGATATGACCTCATCTTGATCTGGTCTGCATGTTAAAAAAGAGCATAACAGCTTGTGGATGGAACTAGCTCAATCCTGCTCTAAGTCTGTTGTGTGTGAACTTTAGAATCGCTCAGTTAATTTATCTTTATAAAACACCCAGATCCTGTGTCTATCTGCAAAACCGACTACTGCATTAAATATTTGTCATAACAAATGTAGCTGAACTAATGACTTCAAAAATTTGAAAGGTATCATTCCACAGGCACCTATGACAGTCACTCATATTAGTGCACACATGCCCCAGCATAAAACTGTGTTCACAAACCAACCCATATGGCCACACCACACATTTGGGAGTCAAATAAGTTGACTTTCCAATTTGTACACCAATGGTGTAACACTGATTGCCACCATTCCTTACTGGTATAGAAAGGCACTTGTTACCATCTGGAGCTGATGCCACTCTATAGGCTACTGGTTTAAAAGAACACTCCTTTGAAATAGTATTGGGTTGTTAGCTCATCATATGCATACTGCAGAAAAGATGCGACCCTGTTTTGCTAAACACTTCAGAGTTGGTCCACTGGTCCTTTACTAGTACTACACATGAAAAGAGCAGCAGGGCTTCCATGTTTTTCCTTGCTTAGACTCATATATTCGGCTACTGGAGCCCATCTGTCTTGTAATTTTACCAGCTGTACCTATTTATTTGAAAAGCCCTCCAATTTATTATATCTGGTAAGCCTGACCCACCAATACTGAAGTAACTTGTATTAATATACACTAGAATTTTTGCCCTTACTTTTCGGTTTCTAACTGGTTTGCACAGTATCCAACACCTGGAACTCTTGTTCTCTTCTAATTACCCTGTGCTCAAATTCTCTGGTTCCTAAATACACTTTTTATGATGATTAAAACATTTTTGTCCATCAGTTCTCATGAGTTTGCCTTTCCTAGACAGTCAGCCAGGTGCAAACACCCATACTTTACTTCTAAGCGTTGACTGGAGCAATGTGGCCACTATTTTCACAGTGCTACTACGGCCCAGTTTTAATGTTGCAACCCAGTCACATGCATGAGCATATTCACTATTCTGTCTCTATGCAGAAGGCAGCACTAAAGTTCATAGCTAAATCAATAACACACCAGGAAAAAGGAAAGAAATACATTAAAGCTACCCTGTCTCCTCCTTGTGTCATCCTTCCATTTTCCTAACAACAGCTGCAAGGATTGTCTGTCTCCCTTCATGTGAAACTGTCTGTTCTGCAGTAAGTAACTGTTTTTTAGTTCTTGTCCCCACTCATAATATGCAGTTTTCTTTGCAACATCATGTAGGCCTTATAATCAGTCCTAAAAGTGGGGTAAAACCTCTCTAAACACTACATTCAGTCACACATGTTTGACCTTCTTTGACAGTATTTGAACCTACTTGTTTTGAAACAGGTTATGTTATGTTACATCTTATCTTCAAGTGCTTTTAGTATCACTCCTAAAACTGGCCCTTGTTCATTATTCACAGTCCACCCTGTTCTTTTCATGTTTATTAGAGTGCTGTTCACAATCTGCTCCTTCCATGACAACACATTGTCAAAGCCCAAGCAGTCAGTCAGTCCTGTGGCTATAAGACCATTACAGAAGGTGAACCTGCCGTAAAGCTTTGTCACTGAGATAAGAGTTGTCCACTTTTCTGACTGGCCACAACTTGCTGTTAGAAAGATCACTTTATACCGTTGGCCCTTGGTATGTACAATAAGTTACTAGTTACGGTGGTAGAAAGTAATGCTTTCAGGATTTTCAAATTTCATCTTGATGATGTTTTATGACAGGTGAAAAGAAATTTTCTTCACATTAACAGAGCACCATTTAATATTTCTCAGCTGCTACTTTCCTGAAATGAAGTGTCAGATTTTAAAAACCCCATCTTCTCAGTATCATCAGAAAAATATGCAGTACTGGGGAGAGGACACATGCTTTTTTTTTATATAGCACTCATTCAAAGCACTTTACAACTGTAAACACCCAGAAAATTGGTTTCTTACATTTTTTACAGCTACACCAGATAACTTTTTGAAAATCATCCAGTGGGTCTGAGGTGAGATTTGAACGGGTAATCTTGAGGGTTAGAGGTTTAGAGTCCATTCCTTATTAACTGTGTCATGTTTATCTACAAACAAGGCATAGTGTGGCAGTATTCCAGCATGAATACTTTAAGTGATAACATATTAGAGACAAATTACTTTTGTTGGCTACAAGTAATAAAGAAATCTGATAACAACAAAATTTGTTTCAAATTAACCCCAAGCTAAAGCAACTTCTCTATCAGCAGATGCGACTGAATACCGTTGAATACACATAAATGATTCTGAACATCCCTCCAGATGTTCATATATGTTTTCCAAGTAGGAAATCCTTTACTCCTGTTTCTGCTCTATGAGCATACCAGTTTGGACATTAAAGGGGCATAGCATGCATGAATTTTGGATAAAATGTGATCACCTTTTCATTGACATGGAAGTTAGTCCAACTGGACAGAGATCTTTGATTTTGTTTGTTCAATTGATCTTGAGCTATAGTGCAATCACAGAACATTTATAAAGATTAGGGAATTCTGTCTTTATACTCTTAAAATAGTTTTAGAAAGCATTGTACCTTGCAGTAGTTATGGACAACCATTTATTGACATGGGCAACGGTGAATCATTTTTCTGCTGCAGGTGGAGGTTATTTTTGTTGACTTTAGCAATAGTCGAGTTTAATTAATCTTTGTAGATGTTCCTGTATATTCTGAGGATTTATGAATTTATGTCTGCATTTTAGGCACATAACATGTTATTTTGTTAAATTAACCTGTAATTGGTTAACACAAAGATATGTTAAGTTTTACAAATAAAAGGGTGACTTTTGGCTATGGGAAGATATTGGCTCATACGGAAATAAAAAGATGAAAGAATATGACTTATGCCATTTATATTGAACTTTAAAACTCTCACTCATAGGTGACAATTTTAAGTGATATAATGTATGTTTGTTAATATTGCATATTAGTAGAACAAAATAAAATATTCAATATTAGTAAATATCAAAGGTATTTTCGATATGGCCCCAGGTCAGGTTGCCTGTGTGTGTCATGCCCTGCTGACTCCCATAATCTCAGCCTTCATTGCAGTCTGGATTGTTTTATTTTAATGGCAAAGCAATTTAATAAACCATGAAGAAGCCTTAGGCTCTTTCTGTAGATGGCAGATCTCTGTTCACTTCCCAGGCATGTCTTCTAAGTTCCGTCTAAAAGGAACTGAATGAGGGATTATTCAGTACACAAGGTGGGAATCTCCATGTTTTTAGCATCTCACAGTACAGAATCTAAGTACCATAAGCCATTTTAACCATTAGATCAAAATGGAGGGCTTCCTATTGGCTATAATTTGTTAAATTCTTGTGGTGTTTTTATACAAATCAACACTGGTGGAATCAGGGGACTTCAACTCAATTTCAGTGTTAGACCAACATATAACTTCTGGTGTGTCCACTTTCTATATGGAGTTTACCTGATCCACTATGTCTGCATTGATTTCCTCCTTATTCCAATTTTCTCCCTGAAATCCAAGAGTGCAGGCTGCCTTTGTTTTGCATTTTTTCTTCTTCTTGCATCTGGAGTTTCAGAGCTCCCTTGTTGCTTTTATCAGACCTTAGCATTCTGAACCTCTGTTAGCTTTCCTCTAGTGCCTTCAATTAACTGTTTTTCTGTATTGTATATTGATTTGTTTGAAGAAATGTTGCTTTGATTGTAAACCGCTGTTATAGTGTTCACTATAAAAGGCAACATGATTGATTGACTGTGAAAATCCATAGATGTGTCGATTTCAATTTTCCAGAATCAATGTTTCCAGGTAAGTACATTTTAGCTAAATGACATGATTGTATCCATATGTTGTTAAGCTCTTCTTATGGACAGTAGACGTTTGTAATAACCAGGGTTTTACAATCACCAACCTGTGTAGCTTAAATTTAAAGGTTAGTGTTATTAACTATTACAATTCACACTTTATTGCTGAAGTAATATTCCAAAGACAGGCTACCCGGTTAGTTTTTTATTACAAAAAGTAACCACAGCCTGCCAGAGTGAGCAACTCTTAATATTTAATATCTTAATAAGCAGTAGGTTTAAGTTCCCACTTTAGTGTCTAACGCAGTCTCTACTGTAAAGAACAAAAAACTGTCATTCTTCTGACTTGGACTCTTTTCATAATCTCTTTGGCATATTACCAGAAGGAGAACTCCTCTTACCTCCTTCCTAAGTTAGATCTGGCTCACAGGCATCTTGAGTTCCCAGTCCATTTTGTGCTGGTCTGCTGATACTCCTAGCAGTTTCTGGAAAATAAACTAAAGTGTATGACATACACACAAATATATAGTTATTTACAATTCAGCTTCATCTTTCATTGCTCTATATTATTGGTCTCAGTAGGAATATTTTAATTTCTCACAATGGATTGTTAAAATTCCACTTCTGAAAAAGTATGTGGTAGCAATTGGTAAAGGTTTTATTTCCATGTAAAGACAACAGAGGATACATTTACACCCTAAACTATGGCAGCTCTGCTTCTGATACTGTACTTTGAAGAAATTGCTTTAGTAGTTGTCAGACCAAACATAGCTTTCCCATTCATTTATTGTCTGGTCATGTGGTAAGGGACACATAATTTCTTATTTATTTGATAAAGGCAATTACAATATTTTGCACAATTGATGTTATTCATTTAACATTTAGTACTTAAGAGTTTGAAAAGGCTTGAAAACAGTTCCGTATTTTCAATGTTTTAAATCTATTTAAACTTATTAAGAAAGGAAATTGCCAAATGCAGGATGTGGATCATGCCATACCAGTATACAGCGAAAGAGAAGAATGATTGGTCATAAATAGTTTACTTTTGGATATTTTAATTCTTATTCGGCAACATGCTATTCTCACGTGAATTCTTGTCTTGATAGGAGCCATTATTTATCAGATGTTGATTGCTTAGCCTTGAGATCTGCTTACAAGTTTGGTTATTTTTTTTTTTTTAATCATTTGGCAAACATGTCATTCAGACATGTTCTATCATAGAAATCTGTATGCTCAGTGACTAGTGAACATGCCCTGCTTATTTGATCATGAGATCTACATTTCTTTAATAAACTACCCTTTACTGTAGGAATCTGCATGAATCAAATTGAATTACAGTATATAACACTGAGCAAAGAGTTCCAAACAGGGTGTTACAACGTGGCTTGGAAGGAGTCATGAAGGGAATGCTGTAATTTGCTTTAAATTTTCAATTTCATGTTTGACTTTCAATGTATAGCAAACAAATTTGAAACGGGGCAGTCAAATTAACCAAAAGTAAGATTCAAATACTCGTATAAAAATAGGTATATATTTATATGGAGCTTAAATATTCTGGGTGCTGCATACATATTTATACCACTCCAAACCTGACTAGTGGCAAGGGCAAAACAAAAAAATCTTTATATATAAAAAGTGTATGTTTCACAAGAACAATGCTCTAACACTGTGAAACTCCTAAGAGCACAAATGACATGCAATACCTGTTAAAGGAAAGTACTAAAGCAAGCAAAGTTCAAATATGAAATCCCAAGAATAGTCAAAATAGGACTAAAAATCTGGTAAATCACTTAGCATAAGCATAGCAAAATGTATCACTCTTAAGTGCATTTGAAATGAACTGCCAGGAAAGGTGGGCGACCCTCCAGATCTATAGGGCAAAGGGAAATTCCTGGCAGTGATTGGTAGGTGGCCCTGCCTCTTGGGTACCACCCACAAAACACATGGAATGTAACACAGGCAACCCACATACTGTACATAGTCAAAATCAAAACCAAAGAATAATGCATTTACTCAATAACAAAAAACATTAACATAAATAAAAATCCAATCAAGAACAAAACAGACATAACACAATAATTTCAACCCCAGCCAGGGGGGGAAATCCTGGCAAAAATGTAACAGCCTTCCAATGAATGTGACACTTGATAACGCAGCTCTCCACAAAATGAGTTTCTCTGTACACACAAAGAGAGAGTGCAATAGAGCACAGGTCACATACAAACAACCCTGGCAAAAGTTAAATGCAAAAAAAAAAAGAAAGAAAAATGCTGCTGATTGGGTGTGTGACCCTAGCTAAGTGCTGCTAACAGGAGCAGTGAATAACATACTATATAGGACTAAACAAAAGAGTCACTTTTGCTTTTTCCCTCTTTACAGTTACAGCAAAAACACAATGCAGTACAGGTGAGCTTAATATTTATTTATTTTTTACATCTTTGCTTAGCTATTGTGTGCCTGTTGCTCATGGAAAAGTCTGAAAAGCACCAGCATACAGATAACAAAGTACTGCTGCTGTTTCCATAATATTCTTAATTAAGATGTAACTAAATATCTAAATGAAAGTGAAGCAACTTAAATGCTGAAAATAACAATTTTATCAAGAAAAGATATCCAAATAAAGAAAAAATCTATTTCCTCAGTAACAGCATATGCACATATCATTCCTTCATTTTTCTGTTCATTCCAGGACTTTATCAATAGTGAACTTTTTGCTTTGTTAAACTGACTGCCAATTTGCATTCACATTTAGTGACACAATTTATTTTGTCTCTTTAGGTGTATTTTCATATAAGGTGATAAGCACCTACTGTCATCATCATGTCTCTGTATCCTGTCTGTTAGCATGAAACAAATTGACTCCCAATGGACTGAATTTGTTGAAATTTAGCACACTTCATTCTTTAATGAAGTTTACCAAGAAAGTTCAATTTTCATTTAGTTATCTCAAATACAGCAGCTGCATAAAGTTTTAAAACTTCAAAATCTCCCATTGAAAATGTGGTGAATTTGCAAACTCGTCTGCCTTAACACAGAGGAACATTTGAAGTATTCCATATTTTACAGTTTCATATTTACCCGAAGAGAAGTCACTTCAACTTGTATATCTTATTAATATAAGGATGAGTGTCTGTGGGTCTCTCCAGTTTCTATACCTCTTTCATTCCAAAACATGGCACATCACAAACATTTTGAGTAAGCAAATGCATTGCATTTGTCATTCCAATAGGTAGGGCATCACAAACATTAAAATCGGTTTTATAAATCCCATACCAGATAGATAGATACTTTATTAATCCCAAGGGGAAATTCACATACTCCAGCCGCAGCATACTGATATAAAAAAACAATATTAAATTAAAGATTGATAATAATGCAGGTAAAAAATGACAATAACTTTGTATAATGTTAACATTTATCCCCCCGGGTGGAATTGAAGAGTTGCATAGTTTGGAGGAGGAACAGATCTTCTCAGTCTGTCAGTGGAGCAGGACAGTGACAGCAGTCTGTCGCTGAAGCTGCTCTTCTGTCTGGAGATGACACTGTTTAGTGGATGCAGTGGATTCTCTATAATTGATATGAGCCTGCTAAGCGCCCGTCGCTCTACCACAGATTTCAAGCTGTCCAGCTCCATGCCAACAATAGAGCCTGTCTTCCTCACCAGTTTGTCCAGACATGAGGCGTCCTTCTTCTTAATGCTGCCTCCCCAGCACACCACCACGTAGAAGAGGGCGCTCGCCACAACCGTCTGATAGAACATCTGCAGCATCTTATTGCAGATGTTGAAGGACGCCAGCCTTCTAAGGAAGTATAACCGGCTCTGTCCTTTCTTACACAGAGAATCAGTATTGGCAGTCCAGTCTAATTTATCATCCAGCTGCACTCCCAGGTATTTATAGGTCTGCACCCTCTGCACACAGTCACCTCTGATGATCATGGGGTCCATGAGGGGTCTGGGCCTCCTAAAATCCACCACCAGCTCCTTGGTTTTCCTGGTGTTCAGTTGTAGGTGGTTTTAGTCGCACCATTTAACGAAGTCCTTGATTAGGTCCCTATACTCCACCTCCTGCCCACTCCTGATGCAGCCCACGATAGCAGTGTCGTCAGCGAACTTTTGCACGTGGCAGGACTTCGAGTTGTATTGGAAGTCCAATGTATATAGGCTGAACAGGACCAGAGAAAGTACAGTCCCCTGTGGCGCTCCTGTGTTGCTGACCACAATGTCAGACGTACAGTTCCCGAGACACACATACTGAGGTCTGTCTTTAAGATAGTCCACGATCTATGCCACCAGGTATGAATCTACTCCCATCTCTGTCAGCTTGTCCCTAAGGAGCAGAGGTTGGATTGTGTTGAAGGCGCTAGAGAAGTCTAGAAACATAATTCTTACAGCACCACTGCCTCTGTCCAAGTGGGAGAGGGATCGGTGTAGCATATAGATGATGGCATCTTCCGCTCCCACCTTCTCCTGATATGCAAACTGCAGAGGGTCAAGGGCGTGTTGAACCTGTGGCCTCAGGTGGTGAAGCAGCAGCCTCTTCATGGTCTTCATCACATGTGACGTCAGAGCAACAGGCCGGAAGTCATTCAGCTCACTAGGATGTGATACCTTTGGGACTGGGGTGATGCAAGATGTTTTCCAAAGCCTCGGGACTCTCCCCTGTTCCAGGCTCAGGTTGAAGATGTGCTGTAGAGGACCCCCCAGCTCCGATGCACAGACATTCAGCAGTCGTGGCGATACTCCATCTGGATCCGTTGCTTTGCTGGTATGAAGTCTCCTCAGCTCTCTGCTCACCTGAGCTTTTGTAATTGTGGGTGGGGATGTCTCTCCTATGCTGATATCAGCAGAAGGATGTGTGGAGGGTGCAGTACTCCAAGGTGAGAGTGAGAGTGGGTTAGGGTGGTCAAACCTGTTAAAGAAGTTGTTCATTTGGTTTGCTCTCTTCACGTCTCTCTCGATGGTGGCACCCCGGTTCGAGCTGCAGCCAGTGATGATCTTCATCCCATCCCACACTTCCTTCATGCTGTTATTCTGTAACTTCTGCTCCAGCTTTCTCCTGTACTGCTCCTTCACCGCCCTGAGCTGGACTCGGAGTTCCTTCTGCATGCGCTTGAGCTCATGCTGATCATCGCCTTTAAAAGCCCTTTTCTTCTGGTTCAAAAGGCCCTTGATGTCACTTGTAATCCATGGCTTGTTGTTAGCATAGCAGAATACAGTTCTTACTGGAACTACAATGTCCATACAGAAGTTGATGTAGACAGTAGTGCAGCCAACAACCTCCTCAATGTTCTCACTATGTGATCCCTGCAGGTTAAACAGATCCTCAGTACAAGTTAATCAAATATTGGGAGCAAGCCAGTACACCCGCTCAATTCTACTGCTGCTTGGGGTAAGTTAACCATAAAAGTAAAAACAACAACAAAAACAAATCTAGAAGTGAATGTTAGAGGAAAGGAATTATGTAAGGATTGAGCTGTAAAGCAAGAATGAGAAAATATGTACTCAGTATTTGTGATATACTGCAAACAACCTCCTGGCTGCATTTTCTGTACATTATATTCAATAATTCTTTGATACTATAATTTATCGTCAAAGCACAACACCTGCTTTCTATCACGGTCTGAAGCAGCCAACAATTCTACCTTGTGATTTCAAAAGAGAATTTAACTCTTCATTGGATACTTAGTTCAAAATTATGTTTAAGAAATATGAACTGCAATTAGTCACAGACTCTCTGCAACCAGCAACTAACAATAGGACATCAATCAGTGCCATTAGTATATCACTTGAATTGGAATTTACTATGTGTGAAGGCAAGTGAACCACAATAAGTATACCTGGGCAACATTTTTAATTACATTATATTGTACCGTTAAAAAGTGTGCATTTAATGCAGTCTACTAAAACATAATTGCATTCTACTATCACAATTATTTTTGATTATGACTGTTATAAATATCTTAAGTAAAAAAAACATGTTAACTGATTCTTTGAAGTATCTAAAAAATGTAAAATGCTTCAACTTTCAAATCAGTTAACAAGTCTCTATACACACCTCACAGTTATGATATGCTTATGTTGTCTAACTTGTTACACTATATATTGTAACAGGCCATTGCTGTCACAACCTGGGTAAATCTTGATTGATCCTGATGAAGGATGTGCAGATCAGCTTTTTTATGAACAGTGCCACCTTATCTCATGTGAAGCATTTAAATAAGTTAAATTTATCTAAAATTCAAAAACAAACAAACAAAAAAAAACAAAAACTAACTTTTCTGAAGCACTGAGGAGTCAATAACTGCATGCACATTTAAATCACATTCTATCATTCCATTTTTCTTGAATTTTTACAACAAACCTAAAGTTTTTGTTTTTTTTTAATTAAAAATAGAATACAAAACACAAATGGGAAAGGAAATCATTTTTTTAAATTTATTTTGAATGGAAGGCCAGAGGCTCAAGCTACGGCAAAGAAGTGTCCTCACAGGTGGCGCAGTGGTAGTGCTGCTGCTTTGTAGTAAGGAGACTGTGGAAGATTGTGGGTTCGCTTCCTGGTTCCTCCCTGTGTGGATAGCGCTTTGAGTACTGAGAAAAGCGCTATGTAATGAATTATTGTTATTATTAAATGTTTCTTCTCTTACCAACTAAATGTGTTCCACCTGTCATCTTTTCCAGCAGATGGCCTATATTTTATCATATGTTGGACAGTGGGATTATATTGGAAATGTGAATGCAATCTTTAGTAGCTGTAAGAGATTTAAATACTGCAGTAGCTTTAAATATAAATGTAATGGGTACACCTCATATAGATCACTCCACTTTAAAAAATATTACAAAAGAGTTATCAAACAATAAAGCAACAGAAAGGGAATGATGACACAGAGACTAAAGTTAACATTATGAAACCTAACCCTGCTTCTCCATGTTAGTTGACTTCCAAAGATTTCACTTTAGCTATCAGTTTTGGAAATTAAAAAAAGAGAGATTAAAGTGAATAGAGTTGTATTTTTAAATTAGTGATTGACAACAATTATGGCATCCCTTTAAATATATTAAACATGTTGTAAGTGAAAGCCTATCACCCTTGCAAACAGTATGTGTTCCCATGGTGGGAAATACTCGCTTTCAAAACCAATTTTTTATAGCCTCAACTATAATTACTGTACAAATACTCAACAGGATTTATTTTTGGTATCTATGAAACTAACTTGAAGCATCTTCTTTAAAGCTTTAAAATTAATTCAATTGGTAGTAAATAACATTTATTGGCCTACCACTTGGCAGACATAACAGATGAATACAATAGCAGCATAAAAAGTCCATTGATCCATCAGTGCATTTAAAATTACTTCTTCCAGATAAAGATGTCCATGTAGCACAATATTAGACTAACTGCAGCATAATGACACTGAGATGCTAAAAACAAAACACAAATAATTCTTTGAAGTTTGCTTTGTATATACATTTAATTGAGTTGGATTTCAGCTTTACACAGAAGCAAAGATAAGCTAGCAGTAATGCGCTATTAAACTAAAGATTTCATAACTGAAGAAAGACTTCAATACATCATGAATCTTTTTAAGTGGCACATTGCAGGGAACAAAAATGATACATTTTTAAACACATTTCTAAACATTGACATTTCTGCATGATTGCTATTGTTATAGTAGGATTAGTGACAGATATGTTCCAAAACTTTTTTAACACATTGGAAACATCTAAGATTTTACAGACCTGCATTATTTTAACTTTAATAAGAATAGCATCAAAGAACCTCTATGTGGCACTAATGAACAGGTTGTGCTTACACAGAATCCTCATCAGCTATAGCATAGCACATCACTCTATGCAGTTATAGCTTCATTTTACTTACATTTTGACATATTCTGTAAGAGTCAGTGAAATGTATTTTCCTTAGTATCAACCAGAAAAAAAAAAAGTAATACAGGTATTTGAAACTTACTGGCGTACTTACATTTGTCCTTCTTAGTTCTCTTGCACTTGTGGTGCTGGGTATAATGAAGAGCTGGAAGAATGGAGCCCTCCAGCTGTTTTGTGACAGGGATAGCTCTGTGAGCTTATGTCTAGAAGACCTGTCTGCCTCTAAAGCAAAAACTATTTATATTCCGAATACTGAAAAGGTTATTTCATAATGCAAAAAGTTATCATATGCCTAAATACAGTGCTTTTATTCTGGCTTCATCAATTCTAACTATGAATAATTCTCCAGTTTAGTCAAATATAGGGTCATATCCTACTCCTTTTTTCATATCAGTAGAGGAAAAGGTTTTAAATTAAAGAACAGATCATACTGTTCAGGCTTTCCTTGGATTCTCTTTTTGTCTGCAAAAAGAAGTCATCAGATTTTATTTTTTCTTAGCACTAGAGGAGAAAACACACAAATGGAGAGGAAACAAATATTTACAATGGTAAATGATTATTGTGTAAAAATAGCAGGTGGAGTGTTAGTGCTGGTGCTTTACAGATCTAGCATCTTAGGTTTAAATCTCATGCCCAGCTGTTGTCCATGTGGAGCTGCTTTTTTTTCTCTGGTACTTGGGTCTTCTTTCTCCACCCCGAGTTTATGCGAACTGGCGATTCCAAACTGACTCCAGAGTGATTGTGGGGGTGTGTATGATTGGACCCCGTTATAGATGGACTCTTTGTCAAGTGACACTGTCTTGGATTAAGCAAGTTTGGGAAGGGTTGTCCCAATAGAAGATGAAATAGTCTTGCATGAGAACACCCTTAATCAACTGTTAAGCTGGGGTAAATCATATTGATGCTATGGTGGAGACATGCACTTTAAAATCATCATTTATCTAAGACTGCCATCTATTTTTAGACCCTTTTGGATTATTTTTGAGGGTGAGTGATAGAGGTGTAGAAGCAATCCTGATTCCTAAAAGGGTGTAGGTATATTTAATAGTTTTATACCCACTTTTTCATCTTAACTTTTGATACTAAGCCATTTTAAGTCCCCCACACACTTTGAAATTCATTTACTACAAACCTAAAAAACTTTCATTCCAGACAGTGGGCAATTGACGCAGTGTCTCTCATACAGCAGATTGTTTTTTTATAAATGTGGATGTCTGCTGAAATGTTTACACTGCCTAAAATGCTTTAATGCTATACAGTGGTCAGCGTCAGTTTTTTTTTTTTTTAGCTTTCTTTACTACACAGCTTTGGTGTATAATATGGACTAATGTACTGAACTATAACTGATAGTAGTGCTCTCCAAAGTAATATCAATTTTATCGTTTACTGTACTGTGACACCTGAACAAATAAGACCTTCATGGTTGAGCGAGCAGAAGAAAACCTTTCCTGCTTCCTAGCCACAAAATCCAGTGCCTGAAGTTTGCTGATGAACATCTAAACAAGCCTGATGCATTTTGGAAACAAGTCCTCTGGGCTGATGAAGTCAAAATAAAACATTTTGACCACAATGTGCAAAGGAAAAAAGGTGCTGAATTCCAGGAAAAGAACACCTTTCCATCTATCAAAGATGGGGGTGGATTGATCATACTTGGAACTTGTGTTTCAGCCAGTGGCACAGGGAACAAATCATTGGTAGAGGGAAAAATGAATTCAAATAAATACGAGCAAATTCTGGAAGCAAACATCACACAATATGTAAAACACGTTGAAGTTAAAAAGAGAATGAGTCCTACAACAAGATATCTCAAAATCTACAATGGATACCCTAAAGGGGCGCAAGCTAACAGTTTTGCAATGGCCCTCATAGTCCCCTGGCCTAAACATTGTTGAAAATCTGTAGATAGATCTCAAAAGAGCAGTGCATCCAAGCCAGCCCCAGAATCTTGTAGAAATAGAAGCCTTTTGGGCAAAAATACCCCAGGTAAGAATTGAAAGACTCTTAGCTGGCTACAAAGAGCATTTATAAGCTATGATTAATTGTCAAAGGGATTGTTACTAAGTACTGACTATGTCTGGTGCCCTAACTTTTGCTTCAGGCCCTTTTTATTTTTTTGGTATGTTGTACCTGTGAATAATGGAAGTAAAAATGTAATCTTGATTAAAATATTAAAGAAATGTGTCATCTTTAACCTCATGCCTTTTGGTGATCAATTCATCTTCTGCTCACTTAACTATTCACAGTAACAGACATTTTAAGCAAGAGTGACCAAACTTTTGCATGCCAATGTATGTCCCATACATATAGCTTAAAGAAAGCTTATCCTAGCATAGCTTTGTTTTATAACTGTAACATGCATTTGGAGAGTGCTTTATCTTTTTTATTTTCTTCACATTTTTCCTTTTGCTTTTTATTTTTTACTTAACTACATCTGACATTTTTCAGCTTTGCCATTAAAACTTTTCAGTTATACTGTATGTCACAAGTTGTTATGAAATGATGTTGAAGAAAGTTAATTAATGCAATTTAGTATCGCATTGTGTTCCATTATGACATTCTGATATCTATTGTCCTCTCAAGATATTAATTCTAATTGTTACCTGATATTTACCTGTTAACTAAATACATCAGTGATGTTATTCTGTGTATATTATGAGAATGTTTTTAAGAGAATGTTTGTTGGTGTTATACTCAAGTTGGTGAGACTTTCAGAGGAGCATGCAATTTCTTTAGGAAGGAAAGTTGATACTTCTCCTAAGTGAAATATTTTGTACCAAGATTTGCCTCCATAGGTACAGAGATCTTCTCTTTTTGCAGTTTATGCTTCCTCCCACATTAACCAGGCTAAACTTCGATCATCAGCTGTGCTTGAGTCGCACACTGAGTGCAAGTCCTATTTGAGTCACAGTACAGGCCACTCAGCATCCTGCTGATAGCATCTCCATGATTTCCTTTTACAATTCCTGCTGCTCCTTTCTTCTTCCTGTCTTTGTATTTAAACACCCATGCATTTCTACTAGCTCTCCTCTAACAGAAGCTGCATTTCAGGTATTGTGCAGCAGATGTTCTAGGCTATATTTATCCTGCTGAAAAGACTGACACCACAGGATTCTGATTTTTCATGTTAGAGCTGATATTTTATTTAAATTCCATTTCTTTATATAGGCATCACTCTGAAATGCCTACTATGTGCAAATGCATGACAGCTTGGACAGGTAACATAATATTTATGCCAGCACCCATTCATTCATCCAGACATTTTTTAATGTCTCCATTTGCATGTTAAGGTTTTAGAGAGCTGTAGCTAATCCCGGCAGAACCAAGCAACACAGGACACGCCCTAAATGTGATAGCAAAAGAAAATGTTTAAATTATAATGCTTCTTGTTATTTTGGCTGCTTCCGTTAGGAGTTGCCACAGCGGATCATCTTTTTCCATATCTTCCTATCCTTTGCATCTTGCTCTGTTACACCCATCACCAGCATGTCCTCTCTCACCACATCCATAAACCTTCTCTTAGGCCTTCCTCTTTTCCTCTTGCCTGGCATCTCTGCCGTTAACATCCTTCTCCCAAAATACTCAGAATCTCTCGTCTGTACATGTCCAATCTAACGCAATCTTGCCTCTCTGACTTTGTCTCCCAACCGTCCAACCTGAGCCGACTCTTTAATGTACTTGTTCCTAATCCTATTCATCTTCGTCACACCCAATACAAATCTTAGCATCTTTAACTCTGCCACTTCCAGCTCTGTCTTCTGTTTTTTGGTCAGTGCCACCATCTCCAACCCATATAACATAGCTGGTCTCACTATCGTCCTGTAGATCTTCCCTTTCACTCTTGCTGATACCCGTCTTTCACAAATTACTCCTGACACTCTTCTCGACCCATTTCACTCTGTCTGCCCTCTCCATTTCACCTCTCTTCCACAATTCCTGTTACTCTCTATTGTTGATCACAAGTATTTAAACTCATCCACCTTTGCCAACTGTACTCCCTACTTCCTCACCATTCCTCTGACCTCCCTCTCCTTTACACACATGTATTCTGTGTTGTTCCTACTGATCTTCATTCCTCTCCTATCTAGAGCATATCTCCACCTCTCCAGGGCCTCTTCAACCTGTTCCCTACTCTTGCTACAGATCACAATGTCATCAGAAAACACCATAGTCCACGGGAACTCCTGTCTAATCTCTTCTGTCAACCTGTCCATCACCACTGCAAATAAGAAAGGGCTCAGAGCTGATCCCTGATGTAATTCCACCTTCACTTTGAATGCATCTGTCATTCCTACCGCAGACCTCACCACCATCACACTTCCCTTGCACATATCCTGTACAACTCTTACATACTTCTCTGCCACTCCTGACTCATACAATACCACAACTCCTCTTGAGGCAGCCTGTCATATGCTTTCTCCAGGTCCACAAAGACGCAATGCAGCTCCTTCTGGCCTTCTCTATAATTCTCCATCTATCACCTCAGAGCAAACTTTGCATCTGTGGTGCTCTTTCCTGGCATGAAACCATACTGCTGCTCACTAATCATCACCTCACTTCTTAACCTAGCTTCCACTACTCTTTCCCATAACTTATTGGGTGTAAATTTATGGTACTTGTAAAAGTTAGCTTTTTTTCAGTTTTATTCTCTCAGTCATGTTCACGCTCTCGCCCCCACACCCCTGATCTGACCCTAACTAACATTGTCACCATAAATTCACACCCGATCTGATGCTGTTCATTTTCAAATAATATTGCATTAGTGCGATGATGTTTTCTGATTGGTACTATTCAGGTCATAAAATGATTTCTTTAAAATGTCACATTTATTTGTCACTTTTTGTTTTTTGCTCGGTGCTGCGTTGACATCATGCACCAGAAGGTGTGAGCAGGAACACATGGGTGGTTGGTTGCTGTGTGCTACAACATGCTTGACCTGGTGGCGATCAACGCACATGTACTATGCAAGGCATGCATGGGGGCCACTGAGAAAAGAACAGTGTTCTTTGCTCACCTTATAGATGAACTTCATCGTTGCTTCTTACAAGAAAAGGTGATGGAAAAAGAAAAAGAGGATGCAACATCGACAAGCTTCTGTTCCAAGACCGCCGCTTCCCCCAGGAAAGCAAACTCAGTCAGTGTCAGGTGCTGCTTCAATGTAATAGGAACCACAGCATAGTGAAGTGTGTCCATTGCAACAGGTACACATGTACTAAATGTAGGAAGGACGGTCCTTGGGTGTGTGGGAGCTGTTAACATTTAAATTTGATGATTGCATATAGGGTGGAACTGACCTCTCTGTACTATTGTTTCCTCTGCATGTCCTGGAGTACAAAAGAAACACCACCATGCAACAAAATGTGGAGACTGGGCAAGATTGGGAAAAAAAACAAAAAAAAAAAAGTGGTCACTGATTACAACTGCAAGAAGGCATGTGAATGAATATGAATAATATGAATAATGTTGCATCAGTGCCACAATGTTTTCTGAAATGTACTATACAGGTCATAAAATGAATTAATTCAAATATCTATACCTATATCTCTGTTTTTGTCAGTGCGGCTTTGACATCATGGACCATAAGGTGCATACTAATTCAGTGTGAGCAGGAACACTCAATAAAACTGAATAAAAAAAAAATTCAAGTGACAGTGAGATATGAAGAAGGCAGATTCACCAGCGTTTATGTGTCAGCTTTTATTCTCCCCAAATCAGAGAATTTCCAGTTCCATTGTCTCAAAACACCACTCACATCTACAGTTGTTCCCAGTTTCAAATAAAAACTAACAGTGTTAGATCTGTGGTTTGGTGGGTGTTGTATTGTGATCGTGACTATGAGAATAAAATTAACAAAAGCTAATTTTTACAAGTACTATAAATTTACACCAGCTGTTACAGACGTAAATCAAATGTATATTTTTATTGTATAATATTAACAATAAGAGCAGATCACTTCTCAAAATGGTAAATTTGCACATCACCCAGGATTGAACTGGCAGCGTTTTGATTACAAGTCAGCAGTTCTTACCATTGCACAACAGAAGCTGTCATATTATATTTGCACCTTTTATGAAAGTGTTTATTTGATATTTGGACTTCAGCCTTCACAAATTATACAGTTCATGAAAACATTCTGTAATTTATCACTAAAACATGAAAAATGTTTCTTTTCTAAATATGTGTTTTCATGAAATGCATGTGTTCCAAATAACGATCTATTATTTCCCCTATAAAACCCCAGCACTTCACTCCAAGATAATCAAGGCTTGAACTGGGAGAACTTCTTGCCCTTTCCATGGGGGGGGGGGGGGGGGGGGGGGGGAGGGGTGGATGGAATGGCGAGGTGCTTGCTGCTTGTGGTTGTGGAAACATTTACAAGACAAAAGACGCTGACCGAGAGGTGCGAAGGGATTTAAGGTGGGCGGGGTTTACAAGTTTTTTCGTAGGATTTGGTAATTCTAGCGTTATATCAACTCCTCTAGTCAGTATGCTCCCTCCAAAACACACCATAACATTCTCCTCTTAATCTCCTCTCTCTACCACTGACATTTCCAACCTCTTCTCTAGTTGTCCCACTTCCTGTCCACTTGAGCCCATCCCCTCACATCTCCAGGCTATCTCTACCTCACTGATTTCTGAAATTACACACATTATCAAAACATTACTCATTACAAGCACTTTTCTCAAGAAGTCCCCCTCTTGACCCATCTCAAGTAAGTCATAACAGACCAATTTCTCATTTCTATCTAATACAGTGGAACATGCTCTCTCTACCCAGGTCCTTCCTTTCACCTAACAGATTGTTCGATCCTAATCAGTCGGGCTTCCAGAAGGGCCCTTCTGATGAGATGGCTCTACTTGCTATTGTTAACCTTTTACAGCAGGCTAGAGCTACCAACATGTCATATGTCCTCATTCTACTAGATCTCTCCTCTGCCTTCGACACAGTCAACCATCATTTCCTCCTTGACACCTCTCTGACCTTGGCATCACAGGGAGTGTCCTCAGGTAATCAGAGTCCTATCTAACATTTATATATATGTTGTAAGGACTCTTGTAATACACAAATAGTTTATCCATATTACTTATTAAAGACAAGTTACTGAATAAATTGAAAAATATTTGATGTCTCTTGTCTTATGTGTACCTTCAGTGCCTTTCCTCAGTATCCTTGCGTGTCTGAATCTCTCTTGTCCAGTGCTCCTTCTGTCAAGTGCATTCCCAAAAGCCTGCTTCTCACATGTCATTTTGAGATGCCTTGCTAGCCTCCTGTGTGAATTTATACTTTCCATCTTTGAAGGCAACTTTCAGTGTGCCTCCTACAACTTTACTGCTCCTCATACTCACACTTCCTCTTCCGATTGTGACACCAAAACCAAACTGACCTATCAGATTACTTGCAGAGACTTACTGTCCCAAACTTCAGGTGAGCACTTAAATCATTCATTACACCCACAGTTATTTTGCACCATGCTTGCACAAAATATTTTCAGCTTCTATAAGTAAAGAATTTATTCTTTTATATTATACAGATCACTGATCAGTTTTTGGGATGAAAGGTCAGGTGTCCCATGACAGAGACTGTATGTGTGCAGACATCTCTAATTTAAACATTAACAGAACTAATTATGTTTGTCCCTCTTTTGCTAAAGACTAGCAAAAAATACTGCAATAAAGATTTAAATGCTATTAAGCTCTATAAAAAAATTTGGAAACAAGAATTGTTTTGCTTTTATTTTGCAAGAAAAACCTACCAATTGAGTAAGCAAAATCCACTTGACGAGATTTCTTAAACTAAGCTAAATCTTAAATGCAAATTTCTTGATAAGTCAATACAATTTACAATAATCAAAACATGATTTAATAGCTTGGTATAAAAAAACTTTTCACTTATTTAGATTTCTTATTGTGTAGTGAACAGTGAGTACCTCACAACCACCTGCTGTCAGGAATATTTATTGGCTGTGAACTGCCTGAATTGATACAGCAACTCCTCAATTTTGAATTGAATGACTTGATGTGAAAAATGGCAATCCAAATGACACAGACAAAATGTACAGACTGCACACACCGCATGACTTGAACTGCACAATGCGTGTCTAGTAGCAGAGCTAACAACCATGCCACCAAGGGTTTGCTGGTCAATGCAAAGTCAGCAAACAATATACAGTATTAAAAAAAGGAGTTTCTACATACATACCTGTTCTTTCCACACCAAAGCTGTGAGACAGTGACATCAGACTGGTGGCTTTTTTCCACAAAGTGCATGAACACAGGCTTTCTTGATGGCTTTTTTCAAATGTGTATGTTCTTTGTCAGTGGTAGATGAAAATGTAATATAAATATAATTTAAAAAGATTTAAACAGTTATCAAAACTGGACAAATATTTGGAAAGTACAGTTTTTAATGTAGCCAAGAACAAAATCTGTACTAAAGTTAAATAAACATACATTTTTAATACAAGATAGGCAATACTGATCTGCCCTGAAAGAGTGTTAGTGTTGTATTTAGACACACCATTCCAATCCTCCAGTTCTTAAAACACCACAGACAAGCAATTAAAAGGTGAATAAAATGTTAGGCGACTGATTTTTGCTTGGTTTTACAGTCTTGCCTTGTCCCATTGATCCTTGTTAGACAAGAAATGTAAATGAGTATGACATTCTGAGTAATTCCGCAGCCATATCTCTGTCATTTAGAAAATAATAAATGATTGTTGAGAAACTATTTTGTATCAAAATGGCCGTTTAAGGCACAATAGCAATATTGCAACATGATTTTACATGTATCCTTCCAAAATCAACGTTATATTGTTTGTTTTTTCAGCAACAAAGAAAGAAAAGGAAAAATATAAAATGAAGTAAAAAATATGACAGTTATTGCTAGCAGTTTTAGAGAAGTGTTTGTTCTTATCAGTGAAACAAATTTGAAAATTCAGAATCTTCAGGGGCCTCATGTATAACGCCGTGCGTAGAACTCACACTATAATATGGCGTAAGCACAAAAGCGGGAATTTGCGTATGCACAGAAAAATCCAGATGCAGGAATCTGTATGTACGCAAACTTTCATGTTCTTCTGCTACATAAATCCCGATCAGCGTGAAAAGTAATGCACGTGCATGCACCTTCTGTCCCGCACCAACTCCTCCCAGAATTATGCCTCTTTGAATATGCAAATCAATATAAATAGCCCTTAAGCTCAGCCTTCTGTGAAAAGACAATGGGAAATGCACGGGGGAAAATATAAGAATTTCAGCGAATACCAAGTGGAGGCAAAGGAACAACATACTATTTGTTGGTTTAAGCAGTGCTATAATCAACAAAAGGAAGTTGATCGAGTGACAGAGTGTCGGAGAAACTCGAAAGCTCAAGCTCACAAAGTCGCACAGTGCCCGAAATAAAAAAAGAAGTCACATATCAAAGTCGCCGTGAAAAGGCGTGTCGTAGCCCACCGTCTGAGTGTCATATGAAAGCTTATTAGGGTACAAACAAAAAAATAGGCACACAATGGGAAAAAAGCACGAAATGTCAACTTTAATCTCGAAATTTCCACTTTAATCACGGTAGTTTATTTTGCCATTAAAGTAGAACATCGTAAAGTTAATCTTAAAATCATTTAATTTACTAGTTTCTCAAATCCCATTGTAACTAAAGTAGCACGTTAAATGCTTTGTTCTGTATTTGATCTTCTTTGTGCTCTGTGTAATGAATAATTAAAATACTGAGATGTATACGTGATATCTTGTTCATGATGATAGGAATGAAAGCATGTTATTAAACATGGGAACACGGTGGCGCAGTGCTTGTTCATGTCTCACGCAAGAGGCTTTCTGCGCGACCTTCGATGTAATAATTTATTACAGAATTACTGTCTCTTTCAAACGTACTAACCTCCAATTCATGTCCTTACTTTTCTTTCTCCAAATACCCAATCGCCACACAATCAGCTCTGTAATAGACGTGAAGCCATCTGTAAGCTTAGAATGCCGATTCTTCAAAACTTTTAAGGAACATTGAAATATCTTCATAGTATGTGTTTAATTATTCTATCCGTCTATCCTTCCAGTGTCACGTCAGCACCAGCAAGAATACAGCGCAAACCAGGAAAAATCCCTGAACTAGCTAGCGCTGCGGCACCGTGTCCTCACATGTTTAATTATTAACAATAAAGATTATTTAAATGATGTTAAAGTTTTATCTGTATAATATAATCAACATATTTTGCTGCATTTCATCTTAAAAATGATATCGTCATCATATGTAAATACGTGCTTTATAAAGTGGCGCAGGTTGTGCAATATTATAACTGTAGTGCAAGTTTACAGTGGGGTAATTGAACTTATAAGTACAAACAGTTCTACAAGGAGCACTTGATGGACTGATTGAGTGCGTTTATAGTTCTTGGGATGAAACTGTTTCTGAACCGCAAGGTCCGTACAGGAAAGTCTCTGAAGCGTTTTGCCATGGCTGAGGCAGCGTCTGCTTCATGTTGTATACCGATAATTCTCTTTCCAATCAGCTGCTGCTGTGATTCCTCACTCAGATACAGTGATATAAATACTCCGAGTGGTGCAGTGAGAGTAATATGGAAAAAGATGATCTGCTGTGGCAACCCTTAATGGGAGCAGCTGAAAGAAGAAGAAGATGCAGTGAGAGTAACAACGCTAAAGCAGTAATGGTATTTGGAATACTATGGCTATTCCCTGGACCATTATATTGCTACAGGTTAATTACAATCAGATGCATTACACTAATAAACAATATGCACTTAGTTTCAGTGTATTTATAAAGCCGCGTCAGGAATGTGGATCTAAGAAAGAAAGGGTAACCACACAGGAACAGTAGCACTGCTTTGACGCTGGGTGCCGCCAGTCTGCAAAACCAAGCGGAGAAATTGTGTACGCCAGGGTATGAGGTACCATGGAAATGTGCGTGGCTTTACGCCAAGTTTAGGTTTTATACATCGCGATTTGAGCGTGGAAACGTTCGTACGCAACATTTCTGTGCGTACGCACCATTTATACATGAGGTCCCAGGTTCCTTAATCACCAAAAATGCATTATGTTCATGGGCCCATCACTGTAAATGGACCATTTTTCACAAATAGACTGGTTTATACAATAATTTTCATAGGTCATTTTTATAAGCTCTTAATAGAGAAAAGCTCACATAAAATCAGATACATACAATGTTAAACTGGGCCAGATGTTACTCATCTAAAGCATACAGTATCCTTTGTGTATTTTTATACCTGAATCAAACCAAAATGCACTCTCTGCATATATTTTAAAAGTTTTAAATTGTGCTTTATCTAATCAGGATCCATCCTGTAGATGTTATAGTTAGCACATATGTCAGTTGACCCCTAGATGTGTTGTGGCAGAAGTGCATTGCTTCAGGCAGGCACTTAAAAAGGCAAATAAATAAGAGTAACAGTAATTTCTTTTTTATATTAACATAGAATCATTGTTTCCTTTAAGCTCAGGACAAACAAATTTTAAGTCCATAAACTGTTATTACAATGCACTTTGTTGCTAAGAAACCTGTGTGCTGTAAGAGTAAAAATAATTGCAAGTTGGTTATGTCGCCAGAACATGTCAGCAATTAGTACAACATATTCATCTGCAGAAAAAAAAAGCAATTCTGCACCCTGTTTCTGGCATTTCATCTTAATTAGCAAATGCAGTTACTAATTCTAATGAAGTGTATGTATTTTAGAGATATACATGATATATACAGTGGTGTGAAAAACTATTTGCCCCCTTCCTGATTTCTTATTCTTTTGCATGTTTGTCACACAAAATGTTTCTGATCATCAAACACATTTAACCATTAGTCAAATATAACACAAGTAAACACAAAATGCAGTTTGTAAATGGTGGTTTTTATTATTTAGGGAGAAAAAAAAATCCAAACCTACATGGCCCTGTGTGAAAAAGTAATTGCCCCCTGAACCTAATAACTGGTTGGGCCACCCTTAGCAGCAATAACTGCAATCAAGCGTTTGCGATAACTTGCAATGAGTCTTTTACAGCGCTCTGGAGGAATTTTTGCCCACTCATCTTTGCAAAATTGTTGTAATTCAGCTTTATTTGAGGGTTTTCTAGCATGAACCGCCTTTTTAAGGTCATGCCATAGCATCTCAATTGGATTCAGGTAAGGACTTTAACTAGGCCACTCCAAAGTCTTCATTTTGTTTTTCTTCAGCCATTCAGAGGTGGATTTGCTGGTGTGTTTTGGGTCATTGTCCTGTTGCAGCACCCAAGATCGCTTCAGCTTGAGTTGACGAACAGATGGCCGGACATTCTCCTTCAGGATTTTTTGGTAGACAGTAGAATTCATGGTTCCATCTATCACAGCAAGCCTTCCAGGTCCTGAAGCAGCAAAACAACCCCAGACCATCACACTACCACCACCATATTTTACTGTTGGTATGATGTTCTTTTTCTGAAATGCTGTGTTCCTTTTACGCCAGATGTAACGGGACATTTGCCTTCCAAAAAGTTCAACTTTTGTCTCATCAGTCCACAAGGTATTTTCCCAAAAGTCTTGGCAATCATTGAGATGTTTCTTAGCAAAATTGAGACGAGCCCTAATGTTCTTTTTGCTTAACAGTGGTTTGCGTCTTGGACATCTGCCATGCAGGCCGTTTTTGCCCAGTCTCTTTCTTATGGTGGAGTCGTGAACACTGACCTTAATTGAGGCAAGTGAGGCCTGCAGTTCTTTAGACGTTGTCCTGGGGTCTTTTGTGACTTCTCGGATGAGTCGTCTCTGCGCTCTTGGGGTAATTTTGGTCGGCCGGCCACTCCTGGGAAGGTTCACCACTGTTCCATGTTTTTGCCATTTGTGGATAATGGCTCTCACTGTGGTTCGCTGGAGTCCCAAAGCTTTAGAAATGGCTTTATAACCTTTACCAGACTGATAGATCTCAATTACTTCTGTTCTCATTTGTTCCTGAATTTCTTTGGATCTTGGCATGATGTTTAGCTTTTGAGGTGCTTTTGGTCTACTTCTCTGTGTCAGGCAGCTCCTATTTAAGTGATTTCTTGATTGAAACAGGTGTGGCAGTAATCAGGCCTGGGGGTAGCTACGGAAATTGAACTCAGGTGTGATACACCACAGTTAGGTTATTTTTTAACAAGGGGGCAATTACTTTTTCACACAGGGCCATGTAGGTTTGGATTTTTTTTCTCCCTAAATAATAAAAACCATCATTTACAAACTGCATTTTGTGTTTACTTGTGTTATATTTGACTAATGGTTAAATGTGTTTGATGATCAGAAACATTTTGTGTGACAAACATGCAAAAGAATAAGAAATCAGGAAGGGGGCAAATAGTTTTTCACACCACTGTATATACTGTATATATATATATATTGTCTATCAATCGACTGTACACTTAATAACCCATAATGTAATGTTTTCAGAAATTACAAATATATTAATTAAAAACTTAAATCTGTATGTTTTGCTAGAATTCCCAAATCATGATTTAACACAGCGCTTCTCAAATTGAAGTAACAAAAAAGGGGGCGCGAATGTTGCCATATGTGGCGTAATTTCGCTATTCGTAGGGAACAGCAAAAAATATAGGAATAAATTTTGTTAGGGTTTCAAAAAAATGTTAGGGGGGCGCGATTAAAACTGTTATGAAAACTTGGGTCACAAATACTTAAAGGTTGAGAAACGCTGATTTAACACAGCAATGAAAAAAGTTGAATATAACCTTTTTGAAATGCATTATTCACGAAATAACATCACCTGCACAGCTTTGGGACTATGCAGGAGGGAAACTGGAGTACCTGGTAGAAAACCCTTACATGGTAAGAGAGATCATGCAGTTTCCACATGACAACAAGGATTCAAACAAAGGAAGGTGGATCAGTAAGGCAGCAACCCTAGCCACCATATTACCAGGGCACCCTAAACATTCCTAGTTTCAATTAATTATAGAAACCAAATGTCGCTGTTGAATTCTAATGATATATGGTGTAGGGGCAAGTGAGAAGGGGGAGTGAGTCCCAAAATAGTTCCAACCGGGTAAACCCCATTTAATTTGCAAAAAAAAGTAACAGGTGCATAATGGTGTTTCTCAACAGAAAATGGGTAATATCCTCCTGTTGCTCTCTAGCAATGCTTTCTGGTAGGGTCAAGCTTAGGAGGAGTTACAGACATTTGGAAACTCAGGTCCATATATGACACCAGCTTCCGAGAACATCTCTCTTTATATTATCTGGACCGGAGGGGTTCAGGCTTCTTGGGCACTGTTGCCCTCAGTGGCCAGTTTCTCAACACTGTGAGGGGAAAAAGGAGACAAAACCGTTAACAACAGCACATCCTCTCATTCCAGGGTGGTACTGCATACCTTAGATGACCCCCACCCAAAGGCACGCATGCATGGCAATGGATATTTAAAAATAATGGAATATAATTAATTGCTTATATGGCCACACTTTAACATGACCATGGTTTTTAAAGCTTTATATACAAATCACCTGCTGATTTATTTTTCCAGTTTTCACATAATACATTTCCTATTATAGTTTTATATATCTAAAAAAGACAAAATGCAAATGGAAAAATACATGAAAAAAAGACTTTGGTACTATATAGTGACCAATGATTGTACTAACCTTTCTGTTTTCATACTTTTCAAAGAGAATACAGAGAAATATCATTTTGAAATATTAAAAGTTCCTTCCCAATTTTTCCTAGTTAACCAATCATTAATCATTATGTCAGATCTCTAGCCTTGCTAGAAATATGACATTACGCCTTGCATCCTTTATGTTTTAGTGTTCTTTCTTTTTTGTATTCTCTAACGCTGTATCTAATAGCAATTTATTTATGACATATATGTGCAGTTAAATTAGATTGACAATAAGTGTTAAACTTTTTATTCAGTATTAAATTTTATTACTTTTGATATAAAACATTTAAAAGTGTAAAATTTCAAATCTCTGGGTTACCTGTAATTTTCTCAAATAGCTGTGACTAACAGAAGAACTCTTCAAATTTATTATATTCTGGTTTTTGCCTTTTATGGGTATCAATAGGAAGGCTAAAAGAATAAATTTTTTTGAAAACTGACTTAATCATGTAGGACAACATGGTGTTGCAGTTGTAGTGCGACTGCCTCTTAGTAAGGAGACCAGCGTTTGTCCAAAGCTGTACAGGTTAGGTGAATTGATGACACTAAATTGTCCCTAGTGCATGTTTGATGTGTGTGTGTGTGTTCACCCTATGATGGACTGTCCTGGGTTTGTTCTTGCATTGCCCCCTATGCTAGCTGGGATAGGCTACAGTGCCATCCCCTCCAGCACTCCCAAATCTCTTAATTAAGTGGGTTAGAAGTTGCTTTATTTATTAATGCAATTTTGTAAAAAAATATCTGTACACTGTATTTATTGAGGCAATTTATAATATGGCTTCAATTATAAAAGTAGACATTGTGTATTTTTTGTTGTTAAAGTGCCCATGTTGTTTGAAAACATAGACCACTTGCAAATTAAAAGAGCATCAGAAGAAGCCTTAGACTGGTGTCTCTGTTGCAACACTACAACCACCACTGCAAGTGGAAGTAATTCCAGGTGTTGGCTGGAAATAAACTTAGGACAGGATTTAATATTGCCATACTGGGTCTGGAGTTGACATTGCTTTTTGATAATTTGAGGTAAGCAGCTAGACAGGCCATACTATCTAGTAGACTCAGGGAAGCTATGAGCTTTGCTGTTTTACTTCTTTATCTTTGCTACTATGAGTGTTCCCTTTATTCTCTCACTCTTGTGTTTTCTTTTTTAATAAATCATACGTTAAAAAAAAATGAACCTATTGATCATTATTTTGAGTAAGAGGATTTCTTCAATAGAGCCCGCTTCAGGTTATAATGCTAAAATTTAATTCTTTACAACATGGATTGAATAAAGACAAGAGTTTTATGGCCAGATATGAGGATTGTTTACATCTCTCAGAATGACAGACAACCTGTCTACAGACCCACATTGTTTTGAAAAAACTCATTACAAACTTCAAAAGACTTTGTTGGACAGTTATCTTATCCAGAGATCTTGACAATACATTGTTCTTTTCTCTCTTGTTAAATTAACCCTTAACTGAATGAATCTATTAATTTTTTACATTCAAAATCTCTCATTTAAATATTTACCAATGTTGTTTCTTGTCCTAGAGTGTGTATATAAACATAGGAAACTTCAGTTTCTGTATTACATCTTGCCTGAAGAAGGGGCCTGAGTTGCCTCGAAAGCTTGCATATTGTAATCTTTTTAGTTAGCCAATAAAAGGTGTCATTTTGCTTGGCTTTTCTCTACATTCATAATGGCTAACACGGTACAACACCCAAGTACTACAGTTATAATGTGTAAACACTTCTGGGTAATTGCTCATGTCATTAGGCTTACCTGCAATGATTGACTCTCATCTATTGTGTATTAGGCATGCAAGGCATCTGAAACAATATTAATTATTCTGAGAGATAAAATGAAGAGTAGGGAGCAAAGCTGATGTGAAAACAATATTAGCTATTAGAACAGCGATGCAATAGGAAACAATAAACATTGCCATACTGTTTTGATCGCTGTTTATCATTTGCCATTATAAAATGGCACAATAATTCCCTAAAACCCTAATGTTTGTCTTGTCTGAAGACCATCCATGTACATGCTAGCTTAGGTCTTGATAAGGTTTACATATTCTTAATAATATCTTTACTTTTTCATGAATATGTACATTTCAAGAATTATGTTCATGTTCTGTTCTCTTTGCCATTTTTTCCCATACCTGATCTTCTATCTTTAACTTTGGTTTGCTGTTATAACCTAAGTTATATGCATACTATATCTAATTTCTCTTATCATTTTCTAATTACTTTCCCACTCAATTAGGATCGTCTATATCCCATTGCATGCTTAATGAATTAGCCCACTACAAAGCAGGTACAATATATGCTGGGACAGTTTTTTCCAAAAATCCAACTATTAATTTACCTAACTTGAAGTTAACGCAAACATCACACCTCAGTCCTGATACCTTTGTTCTGTTGGTGTTTATGTCACTTTCCTATATTAGAGTTTGCAGTTTGGTAGACCTCATCTTGACTAGGGTGCGATAATAGGCTTTGATTCCCAAATACTCTGAGTTACATAAAAATTAATGTATAGAATATCTACTCTGCTTAAAATTGCAGTCGAAAAAGAACCAACAGAAGAGTTTTCCACAGAACGTCACATTTATGGATGCGTTTATGGTGATAGAGTGACAAAATATTTACTGACAGGTCTGGTCTTTATATAGGCCATACTCCTGGGCAAACACAGGCGGGCATCACATATCCTCTCAGTCAGTGACTTCTGGACTGTGGAGGAAACACTCAGGTATGTGAGTCGTTCAGCTTTAGCCACAACTCTGTTTTATGTCCCCATTAAACTGGTCCCTGTGAAACTAGTTAAATTATCATCTTTCTGAAAAGTGGATGAGTTTAAATAGACCATTAGAGCAGGGCATTTACTTAAATTCAATATATATTATTTGTACTTTTTTTAAAGCACATTTTGCATTTCTTGTATTCAAACATCACATTCAGTTGAAAATGCCACTCAAATTTAGCATGCTACATCGTTCCAACATTTCACATATACATAGTTAAATTATTGACACATTTTTAGCCTGTGCTATGAAAGAACTACCTGGAACAAATATAGCATTTGCATATTTAATATGTCCAAGCACATCTGGAAACAATATGCAAAGAATTACAACAATCTAGACGAGAAAAGGCCTTTTAGCCCAACAAAACTCACCACTCCTTCCACTTAATCCTTCCAAAATAGCATCAAGTCTTTATTCAAAGGTCTCTGTAGTACTAGGGTGTTGTACTCTGTTAGCCATTATGAATGTAGAGAAAAGCCAAGCAAACTGACACCTTTTATTGGCTAACTAAAAAGATTACAAAATGGAAGAAGGGGCCTGAGTTGCCTTGAAAGCTTGCATATTGTAATCTTTTTAGTTAGCCAATAAAAGGTGTCATTTTGCTTAGCTTTTCTCTACATTCAAAGGTCTCTGAAATTCTATTGTCTACTACACTGCTTGGTAACTTATTCCACCTGTCTATGGTTCTCTGGGTGTGTGTGTTTTTTTTTTTTTTTGGCTAATTGCATTGATTGCATGTGGAAAAACAATCACTGTTGCAAAATTCCTTTTTATGTTGGCATGTACAAACAAACGATGTGGAAACAGAATGTAGCCAGGTCCCTAAAGTAGGTAATTTTGGCCAGAGTGCCAACTTTTGTTAATGCTTGTACTGTATATGATCAAGTCTAGCATGATGTCATGCACTCAGTCTTTCTAATGCTGTGGCCAACTCAGTGCATACTGTACTTCCAAGGAAATGGCTCTTGAAAGTCTAAAATGGCTTATAAGCCAGTCATCATCGTGGGTAAAAAAAAAAAATCTAACCAGTCCCTAAAAGCTCATTCCTTTCCTATATGAACATTAGAACACCACAACTGTAGCAATTTGTCAGAACTTTACAGTTATATTCAAAGAAACATTGATTCTTCCTGGTTCTGTCTACTACTGATACTGGCTACAGATAACTGGAGACTGGCTTTCTTCCAGATCTGATTTTGGGGTTTCCATCTACATTCCAGAAACATGCACATTTGCTTCATTGGAGACACTAAACTAAACATTGTGGATGAGCATGGGTGTGTGAGTGAGTGTACCATGTAATGGACTAACAACTTTTCTTTGTGCCCATTACAGCCAGGGATGGCCCCTGCTCCCTTTGATCCTAAATTGGACATTAAAAAAAAAACAATCCTCCTTTATGTTGGCTGTTTAAAATTAGATTTTCCTTTTGAAATCAGCAGGTGTTACACTTTTTTATTTTTAATTCCAGCAACTGTCTTTTGCATAAGACATCACCATTCCAGGACCATGTATATCTGACATGCAAAATCTTGTTATTCTAATGTACTATATATAGTAAAGAACATTTTTTGCTTAGCGATTGATGTTATCTTTTATGTACAGAAAAGCAACAGGCAACACTGCTGATGAGGTTTGATTATTTTGCCCATTTGTGTTTGACATTTTTTAGTTACTTACACGTAAATGGAAGTGTGCTGCTAGTGTCAAAAATCCACTATCATGTTGAGTTCAGATTATGATTCTGCAAATTTTAAAATGTTGATTTTAGAATGGTGTCTTTATGCGTGTCTGTGGAAACCTTTGTACAATGATAACTTCTTCTCTTTTTCAAACAAGGTACATCATTTTTGACTTGTTATAGGCTATGAGCCTATTGTTTTTGGTCTAGTTTGGTCCAGTACTTATTTCTATATCCTTCACACGCGTACATACACACACACACATGCGCGCACACACATAATTAGACCTTTAAAGTTTGACTTGCACAAAGGCATTAAACCACCTCTGTACCAATCTATCTGTGCAATTCACTTACTTCATTTGACCAAACAAGTTCAGTTTCAAAATATGTGTTAAGTTGTTCATTTGATTCAGTCTTTCTGTTCATTTTACTCTACTTTTGTGTACATAATAAAAATGCAGTAAATTAATTCACTTTATTATGTGTTATTGTACAGTACATTGAATGATTTCCTGCTTTATCACTAAAATGAAATTTACATGGAAGTGCTGTATGCACTTCATACAGATTTTTTTTTTTGTTTATTTCCGTTAATTTGTGGCTGTTGTTCAAAGTGAACAAATGATCTACATAATCAGAGGTGGTTGTATCTTTTTAATGTTTTTCCGTGGATTAACACACTGCTTACAGCTTTTACTTTGACCTCCTGAATTTTTACACAGATATGAATAAAACCTGTCACATTTGTTCTCATTTTTATATCTGCTCAGGTGCCAGACTTTGCTTGTCTGCTGACAGGACTATTTGTGAGCATTGTTGTTTCCCTTTATTTTTTAGATACACATCCCTGAAGAGGTCTTATCAAATACACTGACATTAACTGTATATCGTTTATTAGTTTAAGGCATCTGATTGTAATCAACCCATAACCACATAAAGGTGCACAGAATGGCCAAACTATTACAAATAATACAGCTACTTTAGCATTGTCACTGTCAGTGCACCACTCAGAGTATTTAACTTACTGTATCTGAGTGTGGAATCACAGCTCTACAGCAGCTAATTGGAAAGCGCTACCGCAGATTGTGTCAAGAATGGGAGAAATATCGGGATAGAGCTTCTAGTACACGCTGCCTCAGCTGTGTGCACAGTCTATTTGAACTTGTCTCATTCAGTATACGCTTCAGAGCCTTTCCTGTACAGACCTCGCGGTTCAGAAACAGTTTCATCCCAAGAGCTATAAATCCAATGGGTCCATCAAGTGCTCCCAGTAGAACTGTTTGCACTTATAAGTACAATTGCCTCACTGTAAAGTTGCATTACAGTTGTAATATTGCACAACCTGAGCCACTTATGCTTTCATATTGTATATTTATCACTGTTATTTATCCTATTATTATTATTATTATTATTGTTGTTGTTGTTAAGTTTATGGATGATTTGCATATTGTACCATACAATAACAATAAAGGAATTCAATTCAATTGAGAGCGCGCATTTACATATGATGACGACTGGCTTATAAGTTGATTTAGATTTCCAGGCACTATCTTCGTGGAGCTCTTGATATCATTTTAAAAATGAAATGCATTAAAGTATATATATGTATTACATTATACAGATACATTTTAAACTTCATTTAAATAATGTATATTGTTAATGATTAAATATGCGAGGACTTGGTGCCTTAGCGTCAGTGATGAGCTGCCACTCCATTCAGGGATTGTTCCTGCCTCGTGCTGTATGCTTGCTGGGGCTGGTGTGATCCTGGAAGAATAGATGGATGGAATAATTAAACATGTACTATGAAGATATTTCAATGTTCCTTAAAAGTTTTGAAGAATCGGCGTTCTAAGGTTACAGATGGCTTGACATTTATTACAGAGCTGATTGTTTGGTGATTGGTTATTTGGAGAAAGAAAAGGAAGGGCAGGAATCGGTGGTTAGTACATCTGAAAGAGACAGTACTGCTGCAATAAATTATTTTATTGAGGGTCGTGCACGAGGCAGCAAGCATCTTGTGGGAGGCAGGAACAACCTCTGGAAGGGGTGCCAGCTCATTGTTACTACTGTGCCAACAAGCCTCAATGTTTTTATACATGCTTTAATTTCTATCATCATCAAAATGATATCAAGTATACATCTTAGTATTTAAATTGTTCAGAGAGCTGTAACAGAATGAATGAAATGCATTCTGTGTCCTGAGAAAGCCCATTTAAGAAGCATGTACTTATTAACACACGTAAGAGTACATAGAATACGAAACATTTAACATGCTACTTTAGATACGATGGTATTTGAGAAACTATTAGATTTAAAGATTGTAAGATGAAGTTTATGACGTTTTACTGTAATGACAAAATAAACTACACAAAGTGGAAATTTCAACCTTTTTTTCACACTGAGTCCCAGTTTTTTTCTTTTCTCTCTATCCTAATACGCTTCCTTATGACACTCAGATGGTGGGTTACGACTCGCCTTTTCACGGCAACTTTGATATCTGACCACTTCTTTTTTTATTTCGGGCACTGTGTGACTTTCTGAACTTGAACTTTTAAGTTTCTCCACCACTCTGTCAATTGATCAACTTCCTTTTGTTGTTTATATCACTGCTTAAACCAACAAATAGTACGTTTTTCCTTGCCTCTACTTGGTATTCACTGAAATTCTTCTTTTTCCCTGTGCTTTTGCCATTGTCTTTTCACAGAACATAAAGCATAAGGGGATATTTATATTGATTGTATATTGAAAGAGGCATAATTCTGAGAGGAGTTGGGGTAGAGCGACAGGTGCGTGCACGAGTGTAACTTTTCACGCTGTCCGGGATTTATGGAGTGGAAGAACACGGAAGTTGGCATACGCACAGATTTATGCATCTGGATTTTTTTGGGCATATGCACATTTCCGTTTTTGTCCGTATGCCATGTTTTAGTGTGAATTCTACACACAGCGTTATGAATGAGGCCCCTGGAGCTTAAAAAGTGGAGCTAGTGCTGTGAGCTAGACCTTGGATTAATTTAATTTATGTTTCTTTGGAGGATGTCTTTGATTCCCTTGAGGAGCCTGAGAAAGGGAGAAGAAAGAAGGACTGGAATCATTGTGTCTTTTTTCTCGTTTGGGATTTTCTTTGTGTTATTTTTATTAATGCACTTGGGAACTGTGATAGAGTTGCTTTGGTGATTTTATTTCACTTGATACTTCAACTTAAATAATTGTCGATTTCTACCATCTTTTCAGTGTCTTAGACTGCTGCAAGATATATGGTGGGTATGGGGAATCACATAGACAACTGGGCTGTAAAATGCTCTGGTAGTAAGTGAACTGGAGGTCGCAATGTAGCTAACAAAGGATAAGGTGCCCCAATACAATTGGGTGGTGCACAGGTATTAATTACAACATGTATATGATTAAAGAATAGAGGAGGATCTTGCAAGTTGGGAGTTCCCCAAGCTGTATGTAGCTGTTTAATTGCTACCATAATGGCCAAGTCTCATTGAGCTAGCCTCACTATCTATGTGTGGTTCAGAACTGAAGTGAGACCTAGTTCTGCCCAAAAGAGTCCAAAAGCCCATTTGTGATTCCACAATTGGTCTATGGGCATGCTCCACAAGTTTCTTTTGGCCAAGGTTTCCTACTAACCGTAAGCACACTTAGGTTAGAGGTGGGAAATTAGAGTAAGAAGCAAGGTCTCCACTGGTGAAAGAAAGGGAGGACAGAATAGGGGTGGGAGGGGACAAAGGAATGAACAGGAGCAAACTTTGAAAAGTACCATTCTGATACGCAGGTGGACCAGCCAACCTACCTAATAAATACAATTTATACCTTTGTTTAGGAAGATCCAGAGGGGCTGAAGTGCCAATTTTGTGAGTCCTGTGTGGTGGGTGGCCGGCTAAATATTTCGGCCCTCACCCCCAGGCCGCCAGGTGGAGCTCTCCCAACAGCGTGGACATTCCCCGAATTCCTGCAGGGCCTCATGGACTTTGTAGTTTATATGCACAGCCCTGCTGGATACCATGGGGACCACCAGGAGTCACTGTGGGGAGGCTGCCGGACTCTTACTTGCCCTATAACCCGGAGGTGCGTCATGATCACATGTCAAGAGGAAACAACGTGCTTCCGTGTTGAAGAAAGGAGCTTTTTATCTGACCCGGAAGTGTTCATGATCACATGGACAGAAGGGAGAAACGCTTCTGGGTCATGGACTATATAAAGGACTCTGGGAAACCAGTACATTGAGCTGAGCTGGGAGGAAGGGTGGTGAAGTGTCTGGGAGTGTGGAGGATTGATTATAGTATTGATTAGTGTGTTTATTGATTTATGAGTACAGTGATCCCTCGCTATATCGCGCTTCGCCTTTCGCGGCTTCACTCTATCGCGGATTTTATATGTAAGCATATTTAAATATATATCACGGATTTTTTGCTGGTTCGCGGATTTCTGAGGACAATGGGTCTTTTAATTTCTGGTACATGCTTCCTCAGTTGGTTTACCCAGTTGATTTCATACAAAGGACGCTATTGGCAGATGGCTGAGAAGCTACCCAACTTACTTTCTCTCTCTCTCTCTCTCTTGCGCTGATGTAGGGGGGTGTGAGCAGGGGGGCTGTTCGCACATCTAGACGATAGGGACGCTCGTCTAAAAATGCTGAAAGATTATCTTCACGTTTCTACCTTCTGTGTGCAGCTGCTTCCTGAAGCGACATGCTGCACAGTGCTTCGCATACTTAAAAGCTCAAAGGGCACGTATTGATTTTTGACTTTGTTTTTCTCTCTCTCTCTCTGCTCCTGACAGGGGGTTTGGTGTGAGCTGCCGCCTTCAACAGCTTTGTACCGGCTTCGCATACTTAAAACAGCCCTATTGATTTGTTTGCTTTTCTCTCTCTGACGCGCACTCCGTTGAAGAGGAAGATATGTTTGCATTCTTTTAATTGTGAGACAGAACTGTCATCTCTGTCTTGTCATGGAGCACAGTTTAAACTTTTGAAAAAGAGACAAATGTTTGTTTGCAGTGTTTGAATAACGTTCCTGTCTCTCTACAACTTCCTGTGTTTCTGCGCAAATCTGTGACCCAAGCATGACAATATAAAAATAACCATATAAACATATGGTTTCTACTTCGAGGATTTTCTTATTTGGCGGGTGGCTCTGGAACGCAACCCCCACGATGAAGGAGGGATTACTGTATTGTGGAGTGGAGGGTGCTTTGTGCACGTTATTGTCCAAATAAAAGTAATATTTGGACTTTTACCTGGTGTCTGGAGTTGAGTCAGAGGGTTCAAGAGGACGACAGCGACCTCAATCTCTCACACCTGATATTAAGTTGCAACTCAATCTTGCCTAGAGGCATTGCTTTAGAAGACGTGATATTTATGTTGCTTATGCAACAGCTATGAAATTCTTTTCCTTTTCAAGATTTGCGGAGAGAAACTAACTTTTGTTAGCGACTCTCTGTTTCCCTGGTTACTGATCTTTTGGCTACAATTTTTGATTCATGTTTTGGTTACAGCAACAGTATCTTTGTCTTCCTGGTCACAACTTTACTTTGTTTTTCAATTACGTCCACATCCAACACCTTTCTAAAACTGCTAGCTGTCCAAGTGGAAAGAAAAGGAGAGGACAGACAAAGTGCATCTGTAGATTACAGAGCATATTTTTGTTTCCCTGAGTAGCAGTAACAACAAATCTTAAGTTTTGAAAATGAAAAGCTGGTTGAATCATTAAGTGGCCTTAATTATCAAGCATGTAATGCTGTTGCACTGAATGGTCATCTCCTGTTTTAAAATTAATTTATAATATTTTTTTCAATATTTGCAACACTCTTTACATTTATTAGTAAAGATTTTACAGAGCACTAGCAAAAAATGGACAAAATACACAAATGCTGTTAATTTTGAAAAGCCAAAAATAAAAACCTGAAACGTGTGTATTTATATATGACTTCTCTTTTTTTTTAATGGCTGAGCAAATTCAACTCTGTGTTTGTACAGCATTTTCTAATGTGAATACATTAGAATTGTCTATTGTGTAGCTGACAACTAAAATAAGATGATTTTCCTGAAACTCTAATGCATTAATTACCATTTTAACCATACACATATCAGTTTGACTCACTAATTGTTGGAGTGTGCTTTAGCTTCTAAATTAGTTAATTAGAAGCCATAAGAAAACTGATTGTATAATTTTAAGATGTTAGTTTAATAGTTTAGCTCTGTGCAGTTGTCATAATGTTGAATTATTTTAATGAAGTGTAAGAATAGCTGCATAATAATACACTTTTACACAGTAGTGTCTCTTATGAGTACTTTGGGAGTGCAGTAGTTTGCATTGCTGACTCAGCTCCCAGCCAAATCCCTTCCTCTCATGTTTCCTCAGTGTGTCTGTTTGTTTTCACCAAGTACATTGGTTTCTTGCCACATCCAATGGACTTTGAAAGTTAAGGTGGATCGGTGACCATAAACTGTGTCAATGGATGCATTCATGTGTTGTGATGAACTTTTGTTCTTTAACTACTAAATCTGTACAGCCTGTAATACAGCCTGTTTTAGTCTTGTATAATAATTGAAACTTTAATTATCAGTACTTGGAGGCATTACAATTTTGTATATTCATTACATTGAAACACCCACCAACCTCCCTAACTCTCTCTCTCTCTGGACTGCACCCCACATGTCACTCTCTCAAAGCCATCACCAATCATACTGTACATGTTCATTTACTCATCTATTGTCATTATAAGGTCCTTGAGTAATGCCAGGATAAGTTCCTCCTCCCTGCAACTTGTCATTGAATATGAATGAATTGAAGTCTTTTATTCCAAGCTCTACAAAAAGGCATTTTATAGATTAAAGCTTCAGGACACTTGGCTGCATTGGTTTTGCATTTGGAGCAGAAGTAGGTTAGTCGTGGCACATACAAGTTAACAGAGGCTTTACGATGTACACTGCCACACGTATCTATTTATTTCGGTGAATCTAAGGCTTAAAAATCCCATTAGCTCAATCATGCAGTCTTGAAAGCCATGTCACTTTTCTTCATTCTTGCAGGAAACTGTATGAGGATTCATTTTCACTTTGGAAAACATTTCAAAGAAGCCTTATGGGGAAAATAGGATATGCTCTCTTTGCAGTGTGTAACAAGGAGGCTAGATGTGAATTAAAGGTTATCAGCAATTAACTTCTGATAGAAGTCTCAGTATATGTCCCTAAGGCTTGGTGTATATTCACTAGATTTGCCACTCAGAAGCATGTATGAAAGATTAAAATAAAAAAGCTGCCGGCAGGATTCCATACGTTTTTGTAACACAAATTTGAAATAAGTCGAGGTCTTAAATATCTAAAAAGAATAGACCTTTTGCATGATTTTATTTCTGTAAAAATGTATGATCAAAAAGCTAAACTGCACAGAACATACTTTGATTCCTTTAAAAATGTGTTGTTGCCTTTGTTTCTTTAGTCAACATCTTGGGAGAGAAGTCTGACATCACTGGACCGAACTCATCAATACAACTGAGAGTGTGAATAAAGTTAACAACATTAAAAGGACATAGTCCTACAGGAGATCAAAGGAAAAAAGTTCAAATGATTAAACAATAAAACAAGATAAAAGAGGATATTGATAAAATCTTTTTATAGTTATTTGTGACGTGTTTAAAAAAGGAATTCCAGTAGCCACTTAATCCTTAACATCCATTATTTTTTGTCGAAATCTTTATATCCTGAAAACAAAATTAAAAGTTACTCCATATAAAAATGTGACAGTAAATCAATACAAATTTCCAAAGTTGCTGGAACTAATTTTCAGCACTCCTTAGTGCCATCTGAGAAAAATCCTTTCAATAATAATTCTTCTTAATCATAAAGGCCTGATGAAACTGGTACCCTCACTTCTAATTCTTTGTTCTACTTTTGTTGATATGTTTCTTTTTTTGTGCTAGCTAATTATATATAGGACACATACACATGTACTGAGCCAATTGTTTCATTTGCCACATTGGGGCTATGTTTTTCACATTTGAGATATGACGATTTATTTCCCAGAATGAACCATTAAAAAACCATTTGCATGTATCTGGGCTCTCGTGGTTACTGGCAACTTCAAATAGATAATGACACCTAATCTCCTTCTGCAGCTATGCAATTAGTTAGATGGTGTTACCATTGCTGGAAACATACCTGGAACTCTGTTTTTGAAATACAATTGAATTCCTTTGTATTGTTAGATAGAATGTCAGAAATGTTTGTAGGTCTTCATCCTTGCATGGAAGTTTTTCATTTTTGGGAAGAGCCAGAAATCACAAGGGGCTATTCACAAGTCAGGTCAATCGGGTGGATGATCCAAGTTGGTAATTGATTTCTTATCCAGAAAGTCATGAACACTGAGCACATCCTGGCTTGGGGCATTGATGATGAATGATCCACTTCTGGCTTTGTCATTCTTCTCACACCCTCCTTAAACTTCTTGTACTACTCAAAGACTTTTTCATAGTATTGCCAAAATGCATTGAAATCAATAGGAAAGACGAAATTGAATCTAGTCTGGATGAATTATAATGATACAATGGTCTTTTAGGTGTTTTTGAGGACTAGGGAAGCATCTGCCAATTATTATGACTAAAAATGTGACTAGAGCTTTGAGACAGAAGTGATAATTACTGTGCCACCGTACCTCTCTGAACTAAAATTATGCTCCAAATCCAAAAAGTTTTTTATCTCCGTTTGTGTCTCCTGAGCTCCTATGATTAACTAAAACCTAAAGAAACTTTGATGTAAAAGATCCACATTATGTACTTGGGTGCTGTCTCTGTCACTACCCAATTTGTTCTACATAGTGAGAAGCATGATAGGCTTAATCCAGTAGTGAAGACACAATATACAATAAGTCTATGTAGGGCAATAAAGTGTTGTCATTATTCCCTTTATAGTGTGCTAATGTACCTCAAATGAAAACAATGCTAGTTCTGTATCCACATGTGCAGTTTAGATTGGGCCATGCCGTAAAGTGTAATCTTTGTGGGGTGCAAATCTGGCTAGAGTACCAATCAGGTGGTGAAATCATGCATACAGATATACACTGTAAATCATTCTTACATGCATGAAGCAGATCAGGCTATGCTGGTAGAGGTGTGAGGTAGAGTATGTTTACAGTGCTCATGTGTGAAAATTCTGTACATAGACAATGCAAACCGGCAGGTAGCGCAAATTGGGTAGTAACATCTCTATCCAACATGGGCTGCTAAATCTCTGTGAAGTCACACTGGCCTTGCAAAGCCTCCTGGGGTGCTGGGAAAAAAAAAAGTTTGCCTAAACTGGCCATATGTTGATTTTTCAGAGAACAAATTGATGAAGACAGCCTCTGGCCAACCTATCAAATTCACAAATTTTACTGATCATCACTAGTGACCACTCGAAGTGTGATGTCTTTGTTTAGGAAGTAATATAAAATGGCAGTGTACTAGTTTGGTTCTCCAAGATTTTGGATTCTGTATCAACATTTTTGCCAATAGCTATTGAAATTCATTTTAAAGAGTTATGATAAAGAATGGTTATCGACTTTGACACTTGTTTAATTATTTGTATTTTGACATTCATTATTGTTGTAGAGCATCTCTAAACGGTAAGTTGCTATCTTTATTATAATCTTTACTAAATATTCTTGGAAGGACACTGTTCTCTTGTTTGTTCATCATGCTTGTTTAGTAATTACTATTTACTTAATATTTTGCTTTTCTTCCCTACTTCCTGTTTTTGTTTTGTTTGGATTTTTTTTGATGTGAATTGAGGCTTGTGAAATAGGGCGGCCCAGACACAGACAGGAAGACACATTTAAAGCCATCACCACATGTTTATTTACACAATTATATACAAAGTCTTAAGTGCACCGTCACACACAAACCCCAACAGTCCAGGCTTCACAAATAGCCGTCTCCCTTTCTCTCCCTTTCTCTCTCTTTCTCTCTCCAGGCCTCTCCTTGTCGCCTCCTCTCCGACCTCGTCCTTCTCCTCACCCGACTCCAGCCTTGATTGAAGGGAGGCGGCTCCTTAAATAGGCAGGCGGCTGATGACCACACCCGGCCACCTGCCACAGGCTGTATCTTTCTTTGCAGAGTTAGAGGTATGAAGAATACTCTTTGTGAGTCACTTTGTAGGACACTTGTTAGTTTTTCCCCTAAGACAGGGCTTGCTAAAGACAGGGCTTGCCAGAGTAACACTAAATACTGTTTGGCTCTCCTTGTCAGTATAACAAATAAGGTGCAGCAGCACAACTCATAAACAATTCACCTAAACACTGATGGAAAGAACAAGAAATATGAGATGAATTGCCCCGATCATAGTCACAGTACTGTGTAACAACACATTTTCTAAGCATTAGCCTCTTGAAATACACGAGGCTATTATAAAATATTGTGGGTAACAAAATGAGTCATTGGCATAATGGCTGAATTGAAACTAATCACTCTTTTGAAAGGTTTTAGAGAACAGTAAACCCCACATATGCATTATCATTATTTAAATTGAATGCAAAATCTGGAAGGAAGTTAAATACAATATTCACTGACAAACCATTTTCCGGAGTGATAAAGAAAACAGGAATTATACTATTTAATTCATTATATTACACATTTAGCTGGCACATACTTTGTGGCTGTGATGTGAAACAATTAATGCGCTGACTGATCTATATAGTTTAAGAGTACATTTATCTTTGAAAATAAATGTTGCTAATTGGTAAACAGATACTGAATATTGTTAAACAATTCTTATCTATGGAGGCAAAAACACTTTTCAAAATGAGAATAATGCCAAACATTCAGGGCTCTATGGTGCTGCTAGAGATAGTATTGCTGCCTCAAAGCTAATGTAAAATTAATTTTTGGCTGAATTGCCATCTGTGTAGTTTGTATTTTATGCTTATGTCTGAGTTATGTTGGACACGGGTTTCTTTACACAGTCTAAAGACATGAGCATCATGTACCATCACAAACACAGAAGGAAAAGTCAATGAAGTTACAGCTTACGGCTTGGCTGAGAACATGCATTTATTTAATACAAGTGATCTCAATATGCTAGATGAATAACTCAGCCAAAGAGATTTTAAAATAACACCAAATGTTGAAGGCAAGCAGTCTGACAGTAAAATGGGTGCTAAAGCAAATGAAACTCGCTGAACAAATAAGAGATGTCAAGTCAAGCCAGTGGTCAGTGTTGTGCAACCTCTGAAGCCAAATTAAGCCACCATTTTTCTGCTAAATGCAAACTTACAATAAGGAGGTTTATCACAAAAAGTCAGTCATAAAATTCAGAATGTATGGCTGATGGAAGTGTTTAGTTTACTTGTAATATAGAAATGTAGTACTACATAGAAGAAGAGAAATACACTAACAATAAATAGTGCAGGTTAATCTGTCGTTTGAAAACATACCCAGTAATAATCTACAACATTAATTTAAAATTTACTTATAACACTTTGCCCTATCCAAGATGATACCGCTATACTGTAAGTCACACTTTTGGTGATGTATTTGATCTGGATAGCAGGTCAACCGTAAACAGCCAATCAAACCTCTTCCTGTGATATTGATTGATTAAATAAGATAAATGAATATAAAGAAAATGACTCAGTGCAACAGAGAAAGCAGATAACAAATGTAATAAATCAATTATACAGAAATCATAAAAATAAATGGCAGCAATCAGATCCTTAACCGCACACCCCACCACTCCAACACACAGTATGCAAATAACATCAAAGGAAAAAATCTTTGACAACCGCACAAAGTCTACACACTTCTGTCACTTTTTAAATGAAACTGTAGTCTCTTTTTCTTTCTCTTTTTTTGCAGAGAACACGCTATCCCATAACAATAAAGATTGTTTTCAGATCACCCAATCTTGACCCTCTTGACTGTCCTATCTGTTTCTTTCTGTAGCACGACGGATGATAAAGTCTTTGAGGTGGCCACCTACAAACTGGTAAGGGAAGTGAGGCCAGTCCACGCTTATATCCTCTACCATGAAGCTTGGGTTCAGTATCATTCTTTTTCCAGCCTTTTCACACTTTTTTTTTTAACTGTAAATTACTATCTGTTACCATGGCACCCTCCCAGAAATCATTGCAAATGACCGTCTCACAAAGGTCCTCCTTATTGCCATCTGTTCAACGTGCATGTTTTTTTCCCTTTCATGTTTATATGTATGCTTATATGTATGGAGAGAGGGTTTACATTGAGGGCGACAGAGAGAGAGCCAAAACTCAAACTAGAAAATAAATTATGTGGCAGTGCTACATACTGGATAGCTGTTTTTTCTCCAGTTCCTTTTATATATAAGCATATACAGTATATAAAGATATAGTATTTTTGAAAGTAATTACAGTACTATTTTAATAAACAATGGTAATACATAGTACTGTTTGTCTAAACTAGAATTTCCAGGTGTCATCTTTTTCCAAGTATATGTCCTGTTTATGAAGTCAAAAATGTCTGTCTAGCCAGGATTTCTAATGATAGCCGTAGATTTTGTTTTGCTTATTGTTACACAGATTGTGTAAACAAACACATGTCTACGTATATATTGTATCAGCCCATCAGGATAAAGGGGTGGACTGTAACAACACTGGCAGTAAGTAGGTGGCCTATAAAAGTACTGTTGGTTTCATAGCGATCAAACCCAAATCTCCATCCTCTGTTGCATTTCCATGCTCCCATTCCTCCTCATGCTGCTGCTCCCGTGAGACTCTGCTCCTGTCTTCACCCAAGCCACTGTCTCCTCTGCCACATCCATCGCCCGCTCTGATTCAGAGTCTTCCTATGCTTAGATGGGGGCCCATGGCACTGTCTCTTTCACACTTCACCTTTGTAAACCAAGGCCAACAGATTTTACTAGCAGAGAATTGTCTCCTAAAAGTAAGTGCTTTCTCCCATTTGCTTCTGTAATTTGCATGGGCTCCCTTTCTCCCTTTCCAGTTTCTCAAAATAGCTCTTATTCTAATAGCACTGTGAACAACTTACCGGGCCTCACCTCAGGTTACAGTATTTTAATTTTTTCTGTGCACTGATGGTAGATATTATGAAATTGCACCCAATTTCACTTCTAGGAAATGCAGAGGGTTTGTTTAAAGAAAAGTATGCATTACAGTTTGACTAAGTTGTGAGCCACGAGGACATGGCATAGCCATGTTTTAAAACCAGATTAATGCAAATTATGCAGAGACCAAAGCGTAAATTTAAAATTTAAAAACTGAACACTCTTGTTTTTGACATGAAAGCAATAAATATGAACATACATTCGCAATTTTTAGAGCTGACATGTAGAATATGTTTCTGTAGAAAATAAAGGTACTAGTTACTAAGGCTGAATTCACATTTTTTCAACAATATATAACCCAATTAAAATCTTTTAAGAGTATAGCTAAAATTCTTAGAATAAGAACTATTAAAATAAGACTTAGCACAGTTTTGCATGTGGTATTAAATCTGATGTAGGCATATGTGACTTAAACGTGACCTGCTTAGCAACAACTGAATCAGAATTATCTGGAATTTTACCGTCCCTAACTAGTTTTAGGTCATTTCATGTCATATCTCTGTGTTGAAAATCAAGATGGTTTGCAGTACCGACTCAGCATGCCAGTGTAAAGAAGGTGGGGTGGCAAACTTAAAATTATCTAGGGCATCTATCAACAGCTTGTGTAATATAATTGCTATCATTTTCTAAAAGAAACTGCACACCTCATGTGTTTATTTTTCCAAGACGGTCTAGCAGACAGATATTGACAGGAATCAAATGTCCTCCTCAACATTTTGAAACTGTTAAACAGTTCCCACATGTTGCCCTCAACAGTTCTGAATCCACTGTCACGTCCACAGTTTCTACGTTCAGCTACTGCAGTGATAACTATGCTTGAAGCAGCAGCTACAATTTTTTATTTTCTGTTTTTCTTCCTTGCCATCATGAGATGATGAATTCACAGGCGTCCTACAGTAAAAACAATGTTAACTGGTGCAGCAGCCAGCAGTGCTGAAGGAATTCAATAAAAGTCAAACATTGAAATGGAGTCACTTTAAGTCACAGTGTGAATGTAGACCATGACATTTTTTACTCATTTTACAAAGCTGAGTGTTTGTTTCATTATGTTTCATAATGTTTGATTTTTGCAATCAGGATGACTTTTTACTTTTTTTGCAATTATGGAAGAAAAATGGCAACCCTGCAACTTTCAAAATTTTACCAAGATGTTTAATGAAAAAAAATAGAAATTTAAATTGTTTTTTTTTGATTAGAAAAATAATGATGATCCAGGGGTTTAGTGTTGAATGCGCTCTTTCATCTCGTTCACTTTTTTGAAAAGCCAAATATGATGACACTGATCTATACTATTATTTGTATCTGCAAACCTGAGCACTTTGCATTTTCTGGATATAAGTAATTTGATTGATGCTGTGTTTTAGAAATGTGTGTGAATTAAATATTATGTACAGTTGAACACTGAAAGTTTCTTGTTTGTAAAATAACAAACATTATCAGTAAACAGTGTGGTGAAGTGGATGACAGATAAGAAATCTGACTTTAAAGGCTGAAGGTTCACTGCATGCCCCTGACTCACAGTGTGACACTGAGTAGGTCATGTAACAAGCCTGTGCTCCAAACATAAAAATGTCTACAGTTTCAACACATTCTGACCGTGTAAGTTTCTGTAGCCAAAGGCTCCAGCTAAATATACCTTAAGTAAAGTAGAAATAATATAATCAACAAAATTGTTACTCTCATTTTTTATATATCTCTTTGTTGCAAATTACATTTACCTTCACATACAGTTCTTGTGTTCTCTTAAACTGTACAGCCGCCAGTCAAACTTGCCTGCAAGTTTCTAATTCATTATGCAGTCTTGGATTTTCAGTAGCTGCAGATATCACCCTCCAAAGTAATATTAGTGGCATACTACTTCATATAAATTTGTATCTACCATACATTACTGTCAACTTGTTTGTGAAATCTGTAACGTAAATGATTTCTGAAAATATTCTGCCTCTTCAGCAATACGTTTCTCCCTAAGAAATAAATTAAAAGGAGTCATATAAAACAAGCCAAACAAGAAATCATTTTGTTGAGCCTTTCCACGTATTAAATGTAATTTACCTCCAACATATTCCGTTGACATATTCAATAAGATAGCAGTTATTAAGAAAAAGTGTACAAGCTACACATTATTACAATAATAGATTATTATATTTATCCAGAGTAAATCAATGTTCTTAGAAGCATAATCAAAACTTAAAGCTGTGCAAAGTACAAAAACATTTCTTTAGCAGTTGATGCTTTATATTGTTTATTTGTTATTTCCTGAAAACCATATTTAAATGGCAGAAAAAAAAAATTTGTGGAAAACTGTAGAACTAATATAACATGAGTTTGAACATTTTCTATTACCTATATTTTTAAGCAGAGCCGTTACAAATTTTAACCAAAATATGTTCCTCAGACAAATGTCTCCCTTGTGGCCAAGTTGTCAGTGTATTTGTTGACGTGAATGTGTTTCCATCTGACAAACAGCTGTGGCACTGCAGGCAGATTCTTTCCACTTGAATCCGTTTGTTTTGCTTCTAACATCACATTGCATATGATCAGAACAGAATCAGGTGATATTTTATGAACATCATAATAAAGATAACCTTCAAACATTTCCTAAAAGAAACCTGGGCTTTATTTTTCATTCATGCAGCATAACTTTAAAGTAGGAATTTGTAAAAGTTGTGATTCTAACCTAATTTTCTTTTATCGACATACAATATTTGCTTTGAGTCTCATGTATTCTTTCCTCGGTTTAAATGTAAACTATATTTAAGAACATTTTTACACAATTATGATTCATGTTTTGTAAAAGAATAAAATGGAAGTTCAGATAGCTGGTCCTGCAGCTAAAGCTCAAATAGGTTTTGAACTTCTTGGCTTTTTGTAGACTTTTGCAAACCTCAAGTTCAGAATCTTGGGGTTATTTTTGATAGTAATTTCTCTTTTGAGTAACAGATTAATTCTGTCGTCAAGGGTGGCTTTTTTCAGCTTCCTCTTTTAGCCAAGGTTAAGGCTTTTTTATTTTGTAGTAATCGTGAAAAAGTTACTCAAGCTTTTATCTTTTCTTGGCTTGATTACTGTAACTAATTGTATTCGAGGATCACTAAATCCCTGATAGGTAGGTTGCAGTTGTTTCAGAATGCTGCTACTCATTTTTTTTTGGTTGGATCAAAAAAGTCTGCCTGTGTATCTCAAATTTTAACCTCTTTACACTGGCTGCCAGTTAGCTTTAGAATTAATTAAAAAATTTTGATGCTGGTTTTTAAATCACTACATGGGTATGCTGCTGTCTATTTATCTGAATTGTTTGTGTTTCACCAGCCATCCAGAGAGCTCAGATCTACCGTTCAGTTGTCCCTTGTTGTCCTTCGTACTAAGTGTAAAACTAAGGGGGATGGGGCTTTTGCAGCTGCTGCGCCTCGTCTATGGAATTCTTTACCTAATTACATTAAGGAGTCACCTTCAATTAAACTGTTTAAAAAGAGATTAAAGACACATTTCTATTCTGTAGCTTTCCGTGAGCTTCAGTGATACTGATGGTAACTACTCCTCTTAGTCATTCATTTGTTTCAATTTACTGCTGGTTGTATTGTATTTTATTTATTTTATTGATGTTTATTGTATGTTATATTGGCTACAGCATTACTGATGTTGTTATTAAATGTGCTCTATAAATAAATTACCATTGACATTACTAACTATGTACACATATTACAGCTGCACCAGACCATATGGTATTTCTGCCTGTATTATTCAAACAAGTTTATTCCTTATTGTTAGAAAAAATTCTGACCAAGATGATATCAGATCATTTATAGTTAAGGTTAAATAAAAATGTGAATTCTCATGCAAAGTTCATGATTTACAACTGTGTAGCAACCATTTATTATGTGACATAATATTGCAATAGATTTGATTAGTATTCTTAAATATTTCTACCAATAGTTATTTGTCAAAAAGCAAAGTTTTTTCTATATATGCGAAAACTTCAGAAGTTGATAATCTCCCAGCAGTAAGAGGGATTACTAATACAGTACTGAGTGATTTGGAAATTATTGAGGGAGAAGTACTGCTTAGATTAAACAGGCTGAAGTCTAACAAATCAGCAGGACCAGATAATATTTGCTTTACTTAATATTTAATGAACCTTTAGAAAAAAAGGCATTTAAAATTTATAAGCTAAAGTCACTGTGCAAAAATTATCCCATCATATAAAAATTATATTCAGGGTGATTCAAGTAACTATGAGCCAGTAAGCTTAATGTGCATAACAGGTAAATTACCAGTATCATAGTATGTGATATCAAAAGTGTTGTCCTTCAGAGTTCACTTTTTTGAGACTGCTGCTATTTTTAATATATGATGATGTTTCTTTTTTAATGTTTGATAAATGATTTTGATAGAAATATAAATAATAAATTGGTTAAGTTTGCAGATGATAGGTTGATTGGCATATGATTTAGAATTAATAGAATCATTAAAAAGGAACTTGAACAGAATATAGGCTTGCACAGATTTACAGCACATGAAAGTTAATATAAGTAAATGTATGGTATTGCATATAGGAGGTAGAAATGTAAGGCTTAAATACACAATGGGTGTTCTGAAACTTGAATGTACTGCTTATGAGAAGGATCCAACAGTCACTCTTCACTATCTTTATCAAGACAGTGTACAGACGCGATCAAGATGGCTAATAGAATGTTAGGTTATATAGCACAATGTGTGGAGTACAAGTCAAAGGAGGTTATGTTCAAGTCTTATAGTGAACTGGTGAGGCCTCATCTGGAGTACTGTGTACAGTTTTGGTCCAAATTTTTATCTAAAATATTCACCAGATCATCTATAAGCAATATGGGTCAAGTAACTCTAAAGCACTCTTTTAAGTTACAGTACCCTAAAAAAGTATTCACACTATTTTAATTTGCAATTTTAAGAGGCTATGGACTTGATGTAATAGATCTATTTCTGGGTGGGATATTCTTTTTTCATAATGACCCTCCCATAATCAAATAATATAATAAAAGTATCATCTTTTCATGTGTTCATCTGAGTGTCTCAGTACTTTGGATAAATTCTGGCAGCTATAATAGCTGGTATATTTTTTTTTTATCTTTTAGATATATACAGTAGATTTAGATTTTTTTACTCAGGCTTTCTTCCTTGCTATTCTCCTACACAGGTTAGTATAACGGAATGCTTTTGGAGTCACTGATTTACACACGTCATTCTATCATCTGTAAGTCAGCCAAGTCTCATTTAGTTTTGTGTGAACCTCCCTAAAACTCGATATCAACCCTTCATCTCGTGATAATTCACTCACCTCAGGACTTGTTGGCTGCCTTCTAAGCGCTCATGTGTGACAACATGTAAAAGATAGAAGATTTGCACAAAATTATCTTTTATTTTAATTGAGAGGTTTTTGTTTTGAAGTCCCTACTATGCTGTGGGGCCTTGCATGGAAAGTGGTGTTATCTTCATGAATCTAAAGAATTTGTTCTTGTTAACAGTTTTGTTAAGTTGGTGTTCACTCTTTTAAGGTTATTGGGTTTGCTCTAAATATCCTCCACCCAGGTGGGAAATTTTTTTCTTTCCATCTGTATTTTTATACTGGAGCAAATTTGACCCCAAACTATAAGGCAGGTGCTCTAGTGAAGTCATAACATATCCATCATAGCACTTTCAAGCTGAATCACACATTATAACAACCTTACTGTGACAAAGAAAAGACCCAGCAGGAACTCATGAGAGCATGAAGGGAATATGCTAGCTCTACAACTTGCAACATGTAACATGTCAAGCTCTATTTATGTGCTTGGTGGTTGGTAAACAATGGCTAATCATCACTTATATTATTGTATGTAAGATAGCACGCAAGGGCAGACTGCCTAGTCCTGTATTTAGGGACTCAAATTTAGAAATCGTAAAACAGAACTTGTGATTTGAACTTTTCTGAATCTTTGATTTCAAATAATAAATAAATCTAGCACTAGATAATACAGTAGTATAGAACTATATGGAAAAGTGTAAGAAATCCTCATTTCAACTATTTGCTTAGCTTGATGTGCAGATTAGTCTTATTGTCCAAATGGCGCTGATTAAAAGACTCTGGAAATAGTATTAAAGCTAGAACCTTTCATAAATAATGTTTACATATTTATCCATTCCATTTCACTGATTTCTAAATTTTTGAATTATAAATGTGTGGGATGTATTTTGTTCTAAATACAGTGGTGTGAAAAACTATTTGCCCCCTTCCTGATTTCTTATTCTTTTGCATGTTTGTCACACAAAATGTTTCTGATCATCAAACACATTTAACCATTAGTCAAATATAACACAAGTAAACACAAAATGCAGTTTGTAAATGGTGGTTTTTATTATTTAGGGAGAAAAAAAAATCCAAACCTACATGGCCCTGTGTGAAAAAGTAATTGCCCCCTGAACCTAATAACTGGTTGGGCCACCCTTAGCAGCAATAACTGCAATCAAGCGTTTGCGATAACTTGCAATGAGTCTATTACAGCGCTCTGGAGGAATTTTGGCCCACTCATCTTTGCAAAATTGTTGTAATTCAGCTTTATTTGAGGGTTTTCTAGCATGAACCCGCCTTTTTAAGGTCATGCCATAGCATCTCAATTGGATTCAGGTCAGGACTTTGACTAGGCCACTCCAAAGTCTTCATTTTGTTTTTCTTCAGCCATTCAGAGGTGGATTTGCTGGTGTGTTTTGGGTCATTGTCCTGTTGCAGCACCCAAGATCGCTTCAGCTTGAGTTGACGAACAGATGGCCGGACATTCTCCGTCAGGATTTTTTGGTAGACAGTAGAATTCATGGTTCCATCTATCACAGCAAGCCTTCCAGGTCCTGAAGCAGCAAAACAACCCCAGACCATCACACTACCACCACCATATTTTACTGTTGGTATGATGTTCTTTTTCTGAAATGCTGTGTTCCTTTTACGCCAGATGTAACGGGACATTTGCCTTCCAAAAAGTTCAACTTTTGTCTCATCCGTCCACAAGGTATTTTCCCAAAAGTCTTGGCAATCATTGAGATGTTTCTTAGCAAAATTGAGATGAGCCCTAATGTTCTTTTTGCTTAACAGTGGTTTGCGTCTTGGAAATCTGCCATGCAGGCCGTTTTTGCCCAGTCTCTTTCTTTTGGTGGAGTCGTGAACACTGACCTTAATTGAGGCAAGTGAGGCCTGCAGTTCTTTAGACGTTGTCCTGGGGTCTTTTGTGACCTCTCGGATGAGTCGTCTCTGCGCTCTTGGGGTAATTTTGGTCGGCCGGCCACTCCTGGGAAGGTTCACCACTGTTCCATGTTTTTGCCATTTGTGGATAATGGCTCTCACTGTGGTTCGCTGGAGTCCCAAAGCTTTAGAAATGGCTTTATAACCTTTACCAGACTGATAGATCTCAATTACTTCTGTTCTCATTTGTTCCTGAATTTCTTTGGATCTTGGCATGATGTCTAGCTTTTGAGGTGCTTTTGGTCTACTTCTCTGTGTCAGGCAGCTCCTATTTAAGTGATTTCTTGATTGAAACAGGTGTGGCAGTAATCAGGCCTGGGGGTGGCTACAGAAATTGAACTCAGGTGTGATACACCACAGTTAGGTTATTTTTTAACAAGGGGGCAATTACTTTTTCACACAGGGCCATGTAGGTTTGGATTTTTTTTTCTCCCTAAATAATAAAAACCATCATTTAAAAACTGCATTTTGTGTTTACTTGTGTTATATTTGACTAATGGTTAAATGTGTTTGATGATCAGAAACATTTTGTGTGACAAACATGCAAAAGAATAAGAAATCAGGAAGGGGGCAAATAGTTTTTCACACCACTGTAAATAAGAAGAAAGTATAACAATATAATAATTTTTATTATTGTTTTCTTTTTTTCCCTTTTGAATTGTGTGCTGTCACACTTCAGTTAAACTGTAAGTGAAATAGAATGTGACATGATAGTTAGCACAAAATGTAGATTTCAAAAGTACATCAACCCTGTAGATAAAGTGCTCTTGGAGACAAAATCACTGTAGAATTGCTAAAAAAAACAGGATACTTGTACTTAACGATGTGGTTACCTACATGTGATATACGAATGCCAAGGGAAAAAGAAAGCTAACTGTCTCAAATGGATTCACAAGTAATGTTCTGGCGATGTCCTGCTAATTACAGCATTGGTAAGCCAAGAATGAAGTGGAGAAAAAATGGGAAACTATCAGTATTTCCAGTTATTGGAGACTAAGACCCACAGATTAACCCTCTCCTGAGATTAGAAACTAAGGATAATTCAGCATACAGCTCCTTCAACAACAGAAAATACAAATTAGAAATGGCATAACATTCAGAAACTTATTTAAAATTAGAACATTTTAAATTTTTGTTAATTTACTTCATGAAGGATCTGGATATCATAATTTATTAAATCTTTTTGTAGTAAGAAGTTTGAAAACAGCAGTAAAACAGATATAAATTACATAAAGCACATGTTTTTAAACAAGATTTTACAATACCTTCTTAAAAATGAGCCAATATATGCTAATTGGAAGATTAAATAACTTGCACAGACAACAGATTTCAAATAAAGTGATATAAAAATTGCATTGATTGATGTGATATATTGTTAGTTGTCAGGTGTGGGAGGTCTACATTGAATTGTAATATATACATACATATATGGGTGACATAGTGGTGCAGTGGTAGCGCTGCTGCCTCGAGTGGAGTTTGCATGTTCTCCCCGTTTCTGCGTGGGTTTCCTCCGGGTACTCCGATTTCCTCCCACAGTCAAAAGACATGCAGGTTAGGTGCATTGGCGATCCTAAATTGTCCCTAGTGTGTGCTTGGTGTGTGGGTGTGTGTGTGCTTGTGCTCTGCGGTGGGCTGGCACCCTGCCTAGGGATTTGTTCCTGCCTTGCACCCTTATGTTGGCTGGGATTGGCTCCAGCAGATCCCCGTGACCCTGTGTTAGGATATAGTGGGTTGGATAATGACTGACTGTCATACGTATATGTGTGTGTGTGTATGTGTATGTATATATTGTGGTGGATTGCCGGCATTTTACTCTGGCCATCACCCCCAGGCCGCCAGGAGGAGCTCTCCCGACAGCATGATCGTGCCCCGAGTTCCAGCAGGGCCTCATGGACTATGTAGTGTTTATACACAGCCCTGCTGGATACCTTGGGGGCCACCGGGAGTCGCTGTAGGAGGGCTCGTGGACTCTTATGTGACCTATAACCCGGGAGTATGTCACGGTCACGTGACAGGAAGAAACGACGTGCTCCCGGGTTGAAGAAAAGGACTGTTTACCCTGACCCGGAAGGGAAAAAGAACTGTGGACTGATTGGGCAGGAACACCTCCGGGTCAGGGTGTATAAAAGGATTGTGGGAAAGCCCAGACATTGAGCTGAGCTGGGAGGTAAGGTGGCGAAGTGTCTGGGCGAGGAGGATTGGTTTATTGTGAAAGTTTATTGTAGTTTATGAGTGTGGAGTGGAGGGTGCTTTGTGCACTGTACTTAAAGAAAATAAAGAAGTCTTGGACTTTTATCCAGTGTCTGGAGTGGTACCTGAGGGTGTTAGAGGTGGCTCCACGCCTCTACTGCTACAATATATATATATATATATATATATATATATATATAAAATATATATGTGTGTGTGTGTATATTTAAAAACATATTTCTGAAAAATATCAGATGAAGTCTTAAAATCTACAATATGTTGAAGTCTTTGCTGTACAGCTTATGTGAACACATGGAAAATATACACATTGAAATCGTCTCTTTGAAGGTAAATTCAAAAAGTAAATGAATCGTTATCTGAGGTCAGCAGGCTCTTTTTCTATTTTGGGAAAGACCGTTTAAAAAATTTCCCAATGATCTATCAATGGAAATTTATGAAATATCAGAAATTTGTGCAGCTTTCACTATTTGAGATCTGTCAACAAAAAAAAGGGAACTTTTAAATCCTCGAAAACTAAGTTTATGAATGTTTTTTAAAATATGGTGCTGAAACTCAGCTGTTTTTTGTGAACAGACAGAGAGATATGACAATCACAATGGTTGCTTACTATACTGCCAGCAGACTGAGTAGAAAAAGAATTTAATTCCATGGATTTGGAGATGAATCTAAATAAAAATGAGTTCTTTATCAAGAGAACACTAAATTGATTACCCAAAATAAAACACAGTCGCACTGGTATTTGAAGTGTCGCATTATGCCGTTAGATGCAGTGGCGTTTGAGTAGTGTACTAATGACAGGACTCTTAAGAAGGCAGAGTTCATCTACAAAACAAAATGAGACTGTGGCAGTGCTGCATAATCACAAATATAAAAATTACTTAACTCCAGAGGAAGAAAAAGGTAAACACATAGCCACTGTCACAAACTCGACTCAGAGTCATAGAAAGGTTTGGGGCAGCCACCCGTGTATTTGGTTTCTTGGCTGCAAAGTTGTAAAGTGTATACAGCACTGCTGTGCACAAAACCGAGTCCAAAACAGAACTGATGGAATAGGGAAAAGGTGGAGGCTTTTAAAGGGGAAGACAGCAAGTGAGATCAAAGGGGTCGGGCTCATGAAGGTCTTCAGCCATAATTTCCAGCCCGGACATGACATCACAGGGGCTGGAGCCGGCATGGTCTCCTTCCATAGGCTCAGTCCCGGAAGTGACATCAAGAGGGCCAGGTGGAATCTCCTGTGAATGGTCTACAGGAAAGGGAGAACAAGAGTTAGTGCACTCTGCCACATCCCGCTATGACTCGGAACTGCCCTTACTCAAGCCTTTTAGCTGCCTCTCATGTGCACGTGTGTGACACCATATGTTCGTTGACATCCAAAACCCAGAAATCCAAGCATGGATTTGCAAAATTACAACTTTTATAAACCCATAATATTTTTTTAAAGTTGTCAAACTCATAAGCACTCTTACATTTTCATATTATGTGTATTCTTTACGTGTTTTGCTTGGGTGTGCACAAAATAGAATTATCTGGGATGATTAAAATATCATCCACAAACCAAAATGTCTCTGAAAAGAAAAACAGAATGTTCTTAACAATATATTTAAAACTTCCAATATTAAAACTAATTTCTTGTTTCCACCTACAGTGCATTTCAATTGTTTGTTTCAAGCCTAGACAGCTCTCAAGTATTGATCTGTATCTTGCAATTACACACACATTATAAAATAGTTTATACGTCATTTTTTTTTAACCATAAAGTACCAATATTATGAGAGTTATGAGAATGAGAACCATTTTTAAAAGAAGTCCAGTCACACATGGTAGCTCAGCACAACCTTTCACCCCCATAGGATGTGGTTTCCTGTTGAAAGACCAAATCACTGTGAGCTATTCATGCCACGTGGTTGGTCTCATTTTGAATTACTTCTATATCTATATGAGAAATTGTGCAAACAAATAGAAAGATATCCTCACTGTGTGAAAAATGGTACCAGAAATATGCAATAAATTGTTATTTCCAGATTCCTTTTGGTTTTACAAACATTTGTCAGAAACAAAGAATTGTGTGGATCAATACTAACTCGACAACTGTCCTGACTTGAAAAATGGACGTATCTGGTAAGTTTTAATGTTTTTCGTCTGTGCCCAATACCCAGCATTGTAAAGCACCAGTGTGGGCAAGATATGTTTTTAAATTTAGAGCAAGCCCTTAACTTTAGAACATAATTTTTGAAAAGCAACTGCATATATATCATGTTTGTGAAGAAATAACCTCAACTTGAAAAATACCGAACTTATTCTAAGTTGAAGAGTACAGCCCAATGCACCAATCATATGTTGTCTTCTCACTGTAGCATTCCCCAATATCATCCATATACTGTTGTGGCACGCAGCTGGGGGTGGTACCCAGCTGGGACACCCAGGATGACCAGAGGAGGGCTTGCGCCTCCTCCAGACCATGAGGGAGTGACCGCCCTGGTTGCTTTGGGGGCCACGGGTACAGAGCTTTGAAGCTCAACCCTGTAGAGGCCCGTGGTCACCGCCAGGGGGCGCCCGAATGCCTGGAGAGCCCTGGACCTCAGCACTTCCGCCACACCAGGAAGTGCTAGGGGGAAGAGGAGCAGGGACACCCGGAGTGTTTCCAAGGATGCAGCGGGCACTTCCTCCACACTGGGGCGGGTTGGTGTAAGATTGCTGGAACACACCTGGAGCACATCCGGGGGATTATAAAAGGGGCCCCTCCCTTCATTCAAGGCTGGAGTCGGGTGAGGAGAAGGACGAGGTCTGGGAGGAGGCAAGGAGGCGGCCTGAAGAGAGAGAAAAGGCAGTTGTTGAGGGCCTGGACTGAGGGTGATTGGTACTGCGGCACTGGGTTGTCCGTTTAGAACTGTAAATAATAGACTGTAAATAAACGTGTGGTGGTGAATTTACCATGTCTACCTGTCTGTGTCTGGGGCTCGTTCCACACTGTACACATTTACTAGATTGTTAATTTTATCTTTGTGGCACCAAGCTGTAACACATGGTTAACTCCCAAAACCAAGGAAAATACGTAGAGCCACAAACTGGACTGTAATACATAAGCAGTACATTTGTATATCACTTCACTAAATTACTCCTGGCCTCCTCTCCCAGCGTTTGCTACTATGCAAAATACTTCAGATAGAAGTACCATGATAATAAGGTCAGGGGAAAATTAAACGAGGAAGCTTCATAGAGACTCATCCCTCTAACATTTTGGTTTCTGCCTCTCAATAAGCTCCTTCTATGATTTTTGCTAATTTGGTGATTTTTGACCATTTTTGCCTGTTTTTGGATTCTGCCTTTGCTTCCTGGTTTTATTTTTATTTTTTAGGTAGGATATTCATCTTATGGGTGGCACGGTGGCGCAGTGGGTAGCGCTGCTGCCTCGCAGTTGGGAGATCTGGGGACCTGGGTTCGCTTCCCAGGTCCTCCCTACGTGGAGTTTGCATGTTCTCCCCGTGTCTGCGTGGGTTTCCTCCAGGCGCTCTGGTTTCCTCCCAAAGACATGCAGGTTAGGTGGATTGGTGATTCTAAATTGGCCCGTGTGTGTCCTGCAGTGGGTTGGCACCCTGCCCAGGATTGGTTGGCTGGGATTGGCTCCAGCAGACCCCCGTGACCCTGTGTTCGGATTCAGCGGGTTGGAAAATGGATGGATATTCATCTTAACAATGTTAATTCTTCCAGCTAAAGTGAGATGAAGGGTTGACTATGTATGCAGGTCTAGCTTAATTTTTTCTATACAGACGGCAAAATTTTGCTGATAAAGAGCTTTATATTTACTTGTGATGTTTACCACTAGGTATTTAACACTAGAATTACCAGAGCCAACGAAAAAATTTGTAAATCCGGCCCACCTTAAATTTCTTCACACCTGTCCATCAGCGTCTTTTGTCTTCTAAATGTGTCTATAAGCCCAAGCAGCAAGCAGCCTGCTATACAAACACCCCCCACCCCAACCTCAGAATGGGCAAGAAGTTCTCCCAGTTCCTGCCTTGATTGATTATCTGGGAGTGAGCTACCCAGAATTGCAAGGGAAAATAATTTGATGTGCGTTTTGTGTCTACAACAATCTATGTAAACACATCGTTAAAACAGAAACGTTTTTCATGTTTTAGTAATGACAAATTGTAGACATGAACTGCATAGTGTGTGAAGGCTGATGGCCAAATATCAAATAAACACTTTCACAAAAGATGCAAGTACAATATGACAGCTTCCTTGGTGCAGCGGTTAGAGGTGCTGACTTATAATCCAGAGGTTGTGAGTTCGAAACCAGTTTCCCTGCAGATTTACCATTTTGAGTAGTGAGCTGCTCTTATTGTTAATATTATACAATAAAAACATACATTTGATTTGTGTCTGCAACAGCTGGTGTAAATTTATAGTACTTGTAAAAGTTAGTGGTTTTTTTTTTCACTTTTATTCTCTCAGTCACGATCACGATACAACACCCCCATCTCTCCCCCCACCCCCCTTTGCTCCAGATCTGACACGGTTACATTTATCTGAAACTGAGAATAACTGTAGATGTGAGTGGTGTTTTGAGACAATCAAATTGGCAATTCTCTGATCTGGAGTGATAAAAGCTGACACACAAACGTTGGTGAATCTGCCTTATTCGTATCTCATTGTCACTTGATTTTTTTTATTCAGTTTTATTGAGTGTTCCTGCTCACGCTGAATTAGTATGCACCTTATGGTATATGATGTCAAAGCCGCACTGACGAAAAAACAGAGACATTGGTATATATGATATTCGGAATAATTCATTTTATGACCTGAATAGTACATAACTCTCCATCCCTCCACAAACACACAAACACAGTCTCTCGGATCCCAACTCTCGTTTATATATATATAGATAAATAGCAAAATACCCGCGCTTCGCAGCGGAGAAGTACTGTGTTAAAGAGGTTATGAAAAAGAAAAGGAAACATTTTAAAAATAACGTAACATGATTGTCAATGTAATTGTGTTGTCATTGTTATGAGTGTTGCTGTCTTTTATATATATAATATACACACACACACACATATAAACATATATATACATATACATATATACATATATATACATATCTACATATATATATATACATATACACATCCACATATCAACATATATATATACACATACATACACACACACACACACACACACACACACACACACACACATATATATATATATATATATATATATATATATATATATATATACAGTGGTGTGAAAAACTATTTGCCCCCTTCCTGATTTCTTATTCTTTTGCATGTTTGTCACACAAAATGTTTCTGATCATCAAACACATTTAACCATTAGTCAAATATAACACAAGTAAACACAAAATGCAGTTTTTAAATGATGGTGTTTATTATTTAGGGAGAAAAAAAAATCCAAACCTACATGGCCCTCTGTGAAAAAGTAATTGCCCCCTTGTTAAAAAATAACCTAACTGTGGTGTATCACACCTGAGTTCAATTTCCATAGCCACCCCCAGGCCTGATTGCTGCCACACCTGTTTCAATCAAGAAATCACTTAAATAGGAGCTGCCTGACACAGAGAAGTAGACCAAAAGCACCTCAAAAGCTAGACATCATGCCAAGATCCAAAGAAATTCAGGAACAAATGAGAACAGCAGTAATTGAGATCTATCAGTCTGGTAAAGGTTATAAAGCCATTTCTAAAGCTTTGGGACTCCCGCGAACCACAGTGAGAGCCATTATCCACAAATGGCAAAAACATGGAACAGTGGTGAACCTTCCCAGGAGTGGCCGGCCGACCAAAATTACCCCAAGAGCGCAGAGACGACTCATCCGAGAGGTCACAAAAGACCCCAGGACAACGTCTAAAGAACTGCAGGCCTCACTTACCTCAATTAAGGTCAGTGTTCACGACTCCACCATAAGAAAGAGACTGGGCAAAAACGGCCTGCATGGCAGATTTCCAAGACGCAAACCACTGTTAAGCAAAAAGAACATTAGGGCTCGTCTCAATTTTGCTAAGAAACATCTCAATGATTGCCAAGACTTTTGGGAAAATACCTTGTGGACTGATGAGTCAAAAGTTGAACTTTTTGGAAGGCAAATGTCCCGTTACATCTGGCGTAAAAGGAACACAGCATTTCAGAAAAAGAACATCATACCAACAGTAAAATATGGTGGTGGTAGTGTGATGGTCTGGGGTTGTTTTGCTGCTTCAGGACCTGGAAGGCTTGCTGTGATAGATGGAACCATGAATTCTACTGTCTACCAAAAAATCCTGAAGGAGAATGTCCGGCCATCTGTTCGTCAACTCAAGCTGAAGCGATCTTGGGTGCTGCAACAGGACAATGACCCAAAACACACCAGCAAATCCACCTCTGAATGGCTGAAGAAAAACAAAATGAAGACTTTGGAGTGGCCTAGTCAAAGTCCTGACCTGAATCCAATTGAGATGCTATGGCATGACCTTAAAAAGGCGGTTCATGCTAGAAAACCCTCAAATAAAGCTGAATTATAACAATTTTGCAAAGATGAGTGGGCCAAAATTCCTCCAGAGCGCTGTAAAAGACTCATTGCAAGTTATCGCAAACGCTTGATTGCAGTTATTGCTGCTAAGGGTGGCCCAACCAGTTATTAGGTTCAGGGGGCAATTACTTTTTCACACAGGGCCATGTAGGTTTGGATTTTTTTTTCTCCCTAAATAATAAAAACCACCATTTACAAACTGCATTTTGTGTTTACTTGTGTTATATTTGACTAATGGTTAAATGTGTTTGATGATCAGAAACATTTTGTGTGACAAACATGCAAAAGAATAAGAAATCAGGAAGGGGGTAAATAGTTTTTCACACCACTGTATATATATACATATACACACATATATACATACATACATACATATATATATATATATATATATATATATATATATATATATATATATATATATATATATATATATATATATAGCAAAATACCTGCGCTTCGCAGCGGAGAAGTAGTGTGTTAAAGAGGTTATGAAAAAAAAAAAAGGAAACACTTTAAAAATAATGTAACATGATTGTCAATGTAATTGTGTTGTCATTGTTATGAGTGTTGCTGTCTTTTATATATATAATATACACACACATAAAGATATATATACATATACATATATATACATATCTACATATACATACGTATATACACATCCACATAAACATATATATACATATACAAATTTACATATCTACATATATATATATATATATAGACATACATATATACATACATACATACACACATATATATATATATATATATATATATATATATATATATATATATATATATATATATACTGTATATATACATATCTACTTATTGGCTCCTGTATTTAGGATATGGCAGGTTGGATAATGGATGGATGGACATTTGTATGCATAGCCCCATTTGCCCGTTTTCGTTTTTTTTCTTTCTTCAGTAATATTTCAGCAAACCCGGAGCTTGTCAGTTCAAATCCTGGTACTGACACCACTGTGTGACCCTGAGGAAGTCACTTCACCTGCCTGTGCTGCAAAAAACAAAAGTAATGTAACAAATTGTACCTCAGATGTTGTAAGTTGGTGGAATAAAGGCATAAGTAAAATAGATAAATATGTATTATACACATAGGAACTATTCATTTATTTTCAGTTAAGTCATCTGCAGCAAACTTTTATAAATGAGGGTTTCTGATTTTTAGATAGTGCAAACTGTTTGTTCTTCATTGACGTTTTCTCTTGGAGAGCTTTTTTCATTTCATTGAAAATGAAAGCAGCAGCTGCCAAAATATGTAGCTTTCTTATTAATTTTTCAACATTGTGTAAAATAAATGTATAAAGTAACATAAAAGGTTTAAATACTGGTTATCCTTTTACAGTAAAATATTACTAAAGAGATACAAAAAAAGTAAAATGGATATGTTCTTTTTCTTTAAGGAGATTAAATATTACTGAAGAAAGAAAAAAAAAATTAAACAGCCAAATGGGGCTATGCATACGAACTTAAAAGGTTTAAATAAAACAGAAATATATATTTTATTTTTACTTGCTTAACTTGTGGAGGGTGTATCCTGTAGCAAAGCCCTAACTTTTTTCGTGAAAGCCCGTTTCAGTCAATAAGTCTTATGTGTGTGTTTATGTATGTGTGTATATATATATGTAGATATGTGTATATGTAGATATGTATATATATGTATATGTATATAAATGTTTATGTGTGTGTGTATATTATATAAATAATATATTTATATATATATATAAAAGACAGCAACACTTATAACAATGACAACACAATTACATTGACAATCATGTTACGTTATTTTTAAAATGTTTCCTTTTTTTTCATAACCTCTTTAACACACTACTCTGCTGCGAAGCGCGGGTATTTTGCTAGTATATATATATATATATATATATATATATATATATATATATATATATATATATATATATATATATATATATACACACATACATGCAGTTTCAATAACATAGAAATCAATATAAACATTAGCATCATTATCATATGAGAATATGAAGTAATATATAAGAAGCACATTTCATATAAATATAAATTATTAAACAGTAAAATCTTCTTCTGTAATTTGCTACCGTGGCAATTTGTGTGTCTGTCCAGGATTTTAAATCACCTGTAGCTCGCAAACCGTTTCACCTATTGACTTGAAATCTGGTACACATATAGTACGTCACGTCTACTATCCGCTTTATGGGTGATGATTGTATTACTCTTTTTATCTTTATTTTATTTTATTGTAGAATCAACTCCTATCTGCGCACACCAGGGCGTCTGTGGGCGGATGCGTATGGTGTATTCACTCCATGTTATCGTGCATTGCGCTGTCACTGGTATTTTGAACTGGTATTAAACAGTAAAACATTAACATTTAAGAAGTAAAGTTACATTAAGTACTACTGCAGTGCCTTCGGGTATACCTCATTTTTTGTTTGCCCATTACATGCTTAAATGTATACATTTTTTGGTGTACCTACCCGAGAACACGCGACATATAACCGAGCGTGGGAGAAGCATGGATTTTAAACACGCGTTGAGTTCATCTGCTGGTCTCCCTCGTGGAATAACTGGTAATGTTTGACTAAAATCTACAGCGAGTAAAACGACATTACCTCCTATTTTTTTTTTACGATCTCTGAGATCTTGCTTTTTTCGGTTCAAGGCTTCATAAGCTCTTTTATGTTGTATGGTGTACTTATCCCAAACCATCATCTTTGAATGTTGCACGACTTTCGCCTTGTATGTAGATCGGGGTAATTACATTCATTGCATTCCTAGTCTGAATCACAATCAGATTGTATGGGTGGTTACCTGGCACTGTAGGGTTGCCACCCGTCCTTTAAAATACGGAATCGTGCCACATTTGAGAATGAAATTGCGCGTCCTGTTTTGAATCAATACGGGACGGGATTTGTCCCGTATTTTTTTTATCATTTTTTTTAAAGCAGCGTCTCATGCAAATCATCCCACACGCATTTTATGAAGATGCCTCCTTTCCTACTTATGATTGGGTAATACTTGATGTCATCGTTAGTTTGATTGGTCTTTTTAACTGTCCAGTGAGGAGGGCGGGTCTTTTAAGTACCAGTCTGCAAACTGTTGGCACTGAGATGTGGCACCCGCTGCAGTATGCGTCCCTTATTTTTTTGTATTAAAAGTGGTAACCCTACATGGCAGGTAACACTTAAGTTTGGTCATGAAGTCGTCTAAAATCCGCCACGTGCCCTCTTTTAATTGCGAGAAGCAGATATATATAGCCAAATTCTCACGGTTCGTTGCGGCGAAGTACGGCTTTTAATTTTTTAATAAGAAAAGAAAACCTTTTTAAACGGATCGAAAATATACCAATAACAATTTGTTAAGGATCTGTTTTTTTGTGAACCTCACTTTTCACAGCTGTCGCGCTACGGCGTGTGTTTAGTTTATTTGACAGTATGTAGATCGTGGTAATTACATTCATGGCATTCGTTTTCTGAATCACAATCTGACTCTATGGGTGGTTACCTGCCAGGTAACGCTTTTGGTTGGTCAGGAAGTCGCCTTACATCCGCCACGTGCCCTCTTTCTGTTTCCAGAAGCTGATCATAGAATGGTTTTAATAGTTTACTTTCAAATAATGCAAAGAGTATGCAACATGTGTTTCTCCCTAATTCTGGGCTCATCAGGCATACACACTCACTGCATCACCTCTCGTGAATCGAATCTCTATCGTCAGCGCCAGAGTTGAAGCCCCTAACGTTGCGGTCAGCAAGTTGGCTAACATCCGCCATGTGCCGTCTTTCAGTTGCGAGAAGCAGATCATAGAATGGTTGAAACTGTTGCCCCTAACGTTGCGCCACGGCGTGTGGTTCGTTTATACCTCGTGTCTTCTCATTAAACTTTTATCTCGCGAATATGTTATTGCAATCCGCAGCGGGAGCGTTTCTATAAACTTAATTTAAACTTACGTTTTACACCGTGCTTTGTTTCCCTTATGAACATGCTTGTATGCTTCATTCGCTCCCTTCTGAATTGTTTAATGAATTTTTTGCTCTTCGCTGTTTGCGGCTCTTCCGTCATTTCCCCCTACTTCGTTCTTTTATCTCGCGAATATGTTATTGCAATCCTTAACGGGAGCGTTTCAATAAACTGATTGAAAATAGTTTTGCATTTACCTTTTTAGTAAAAGGCGAGCTTTTAAGCCTGAGAAATCACCCCGTAAATGCACATGTGTTAATATGTATGGTTACACAGTATTAAAAGACAGTGAACAACGTCAGTTACCTTTGTTCCCACGTTTGATAAAAGGCGAGCTTTTAAGCCTGAGAAATCACCCCGTAAATGCACACGTTTAATTGCACGTGTTAATATGTATGCTTACACAGTATTAAAAGACAGTCAAAAATTAACGTCATTTACCTTCGTTCCCGCGTTTGACTCGTGCTGTAAATCTCTTCCTTGTTTTTAGTTCACGTGATTACGTAGGAGGCGTGATGACGCGATACGTGACTCCGCCTCCTCCATTACAGTATATGGACAAAAAATATATTCCAGTTATGACCATTACGCGTAGAATTTCGAAATGAAACCTGCCTAACTTTTGTAAGTAAGCTGTAAGGAATGAGCCTGCCAAATTTCAGCCTTCCACCTACACGGGAAGTTCGAGAATTAGTGATGAGTGAGTCAGTCAGTCAGTCAGTCAGTCAGTCAGTCAGTGAGTCAGTGAGGGCTTTGCCTTTTATTAATATGTATAGATGATTTTATCTCCGTTTGTGTTGGTGATTGCTGGGATTGCATTGCGAACTTCTTGTCTGTGGATTTGTTGATCTTATTAGCTTTCTCTCCATGTTCGTAATAATGATGTCTTGATTTAAGTATGAGTTGTTCAATTTCTTTAGTTGTTAAGAGGTTGAGCTCTGAATGCAGAGCCTGCCTTTTCCTATGAAGCACCTCACATCGAACACCTGGCATGTTCTGGATCTATTCCAGTAATTTCTTTGATTAGCTCTGATACCTTCTTGGTTTCCAATTTATTTCTGTGGGAAAGATATGAGATAATCTATCCTCTTAAGGAGGCCTTCAAGGTTTCCCAGAGTGCTCCTCCAGAAACCTCTGAGGATGTATTTGTCTCTAAAAAATGTATTTGCTTGGATATAAATTCTGTACAGTTCATGTCTGCTAATAAAATTGGATTAAGACACCACCTGCAAGATGAGTATGTGGGGCATAGTGATTTTAGCTCCAAAATTAAGGGGGCATGGTCAGAGATAACAATAGTGTTGTATTTCCATGATTTAATCATAGGCAAGAAGTTGTTATCTACAAAAAAATAATCAATTCTTGAGTAGCAATGATACACTGGTGAGTACAGTAGAAGGAATATGCTCTTGAGTTTGGGTTTAGAAATTTCCAGGGGTCTGAAAAGTTGTGGTCAGTTACAAACTATGTAATTGTCTTTGCAGTGTTAGATGTCATCACCCCTGACATAGGAGACCTATCTAGGTCTGGATTTAAAACACAATTAAAGTTACCAGGCATTATAATTTTATGGGTGTTCACATTGGGAATGGATGCAAATACATTTTGCATGAATTCCATATCATCGATATTGGGTGCATAAATATTTATCAATATCACTTTACAGTTAAATAAATTACCTATGACAATCACATATCTCCCTTCTGGATCAGATACTACAAATGACACTGTTCTATGTATAAGAATTCCCACACCTCTAGTTTTCTTTGTATAGCTGGAACGGAACATTTAGCAATTCAATCTTTGTGCAGCCCAAACTGATCTTTACTTAATAAGTGGGTCTCCTGTAAAAATGCTATTTTAGCATTTAGACCTGTTAAGTGAGAGAATACTTTCTTTCTCTTTAATTCATGATTCAGACCTTTAACATTCCAGCTCACAAAGTTAACTGTCCAGTCTTGGAGATATTGCTACTGAACTTTTGTTGTCATTTTTTAGTCTTAACTGAAAATAAGAGAGCTTTGAACTTAATTTCCAATTTTCCCAGGAGTTATTGCCATGAAGCCTATTGTTATGTTGGCACTTATAAGAATTAAAAGGATAGATTAGAGATACAGGGGTGTGGAAATCAAATTTTTTTCTACTTGTCCACGGACAAGTAAACTTAGAAAATCCACTTGTCCGCCAGTTAAATTCACTTGTCCATAAACAAATAACAAAAGTGAAAAATAGTTTATTTTTTTCTGATCTCTTTTATTGATACCAAAACTGCCTTCCATTTTAAAACTGAAAATAGTTCTTTCAGGGAGTAATATTTTGCCACCTTGCTCTAGAACATTTTATGAAAGATTCCCTTATCATTTTAACTCACTAATAAACAATGCCTTCATTATAGCTACACTAGTTCTGTTTCAAATACTACAGTTACAGTGAAGATTTTTATAGATATTTCATAACCTTTGGAAACCGTTAGAATGTTTTCTTCTTTATTTTTAATAAACTGACAGCGCGAAACCAACTTGTTTTATATGAAATATTCTCTAATCAAAAACGATCTATTGACAGCTTATCAAAATTGATGTTGTCACGCAATAAATTTCTTAACTCCTCAATATATCACAACCTACACGAAATCACAAATTTCAGGAAAGATTAACTGCCTAACAAGCTTTGTTATGTGGTGAAAACATTTGTATTGTAAGTAAAATGACTGCATTTTTATGTAGAAACAATGAATTTTATCAATCTTCTTCTATAATACGCTACCGTGGCTGTTTGTTTGTCTGTCCAGGATTTTAAATCACCTGTAGCTCGCAAACCATTTCACCTTTTGACTTGAAATTTGGTACACATACAGTATACTACATGACGTCTACTATCTGCTTTCGGGGTGATGGTTTGTATTACTCTTTATTTTTATTTTATTTTATTGTTGAATCAACACTCGGCTGTGCGCAGCAGGGCGGCACATGCGTATGTGTGCCGTTCTCATTCCCCACCACCTTCGCTAATCATTCTTGAGGCAGATTGAAGACTTAAGTGCCAGTTTAAGTGAAAAATTAAAGAAAACGTACTAAGTAACTGCAACACAAAAACTAACTTAATCAGTTTTAACGCTTGCAGTATGCCGTTACTGGTAATATATAAAAGTTATTGATTATAATGAACAATCATCAGATTACATCGTAATGTCTGCATTAAAAAAATGACCGCATCTCCAAGCGTGTATTAGAGTAAAATACTTATGTAAGACCGTAAGAGTGCTTCCCCTTTGAAAAATCAGCCGTCATTTTGTAAACAATATTGAAGACCAATTTGAGACAGGAAGAACATGCCTAAGTAGACTGTTTCCGCACAAAGTACGTACCCAAATGTTTAAAATGTGAAAGTAGTGGTAAAATGAGCCCTGCACAGCACATATAATATTTTTTCTCCAGAAAATTGCACTTGTCCGCGGACAACTGAAACAGAAAAACACGCTTGTCAGACGGTCAATTTACCCGTGTCGGACAAGTCGGGCGTTGGATTTCCGCACCCCTGAGAGATAGCTTGCTCTCTTTCTTTCTTTTCCCACCTAGAAATTTTGCCTCCCCACTTGAGGCTGGACCACACTTCACAAAGTCCCAGTCCTTTGACATACCTAGAGACAGAGAATGTCCAAAACAAAACAAGCCCCCCAGCTGCAGAGTATGAGGAATAAAATTGAGATATCTATTGCCAATACAGCCCAATTACTATAAGCATAAAATCTAATCTTTAGCAATCTTGAGACAGTAAAATAGTAAGCCCAGGGAATGGTGTTAAAAAGTGGCCCTGGATAAGCATAGTAAGGGTATGATATTGAACAGTCTCCTTTAGAAGAGTAAAAAAGAAGGAAAAAAAAAGAATTATTAATTTTTTCCACACATACATACAAATAGACATATAATTGTAATTAAAGGATAAACAAAAGGTGTCCAAGAAGGGAAAAGGATGTATAATTACAGTACTAGTATCTCTGCAAGTGGATCAAACAGCTGGCAGGATCTTCTTTGCCATGCCATGACAGGATGCGACTCACAATCGTATTTCAAAAAAGTGTCGGGATCAGTTTTCTTAACTGTTTTTCTGCTTCCTCCATAGTGGTAAAGATGTAATGCTGGTCTTGAATATGCACTTTCAGTTTGGCAGGGTACAAGAGGCTGTATCTGATCTCGGCTTTTTAGTGCTGTTTAATGTTGTAAAAAGCTGCATGTTTAGCAGCTGTTGAGGGTGATGAATCCAGGAAAATGCGAATGTGGTTATTTTCAAATGTAATCTCTTGTTTCTGTCTGAGAAGTGACATTACATGTAATTTAAATTGTAATTTTTCAAAGCGCATGATAAAACTCCTAGGTTTAGAGGTTTTTGGTCCCCATATGCGGTAAGGTGCCGCTATCTTGGTGTCTGATTTAAAGTCCTCTAGAATTATTTTAGAGAATAATTCAGCTATGAATTTCACTGGATTTGGACTTTCACGATTCTCTGAGAGACCTCCAATTCTACATTATTCTTTCTGCATCCGTCTTCTAGTGCAACAAGTCTGTCTCCGAGTTTTTTGCATTCAGAATTTGCAGCTGTCGCTTTTCTGTCAGCAGTAGATGCCAGATGTTTGGCTGATTCAATTCGAGTTGTGAATGTTTGCTTAACGTCTTCCAACTGATCGCCAAGTGCTCTCAGTTTATTCTCAAACTTAGACTCATTTTCCTGAATTTGTTCCTTAATTTTTTCTAGCATACCTTTAAAGGCTGCCTCAAAGGGATTATACACACGTTTCTCCAGGTCTTTATTCTTCTGCAGCCGCTTCTTGTTTTTCTTGAGCATATCATTTATTTATTTATTTATATCTGTCTTTACATCTTTCATGAGCTCCTTTATGTCTTGAGCGGTGGCCAAGGTGGCCGTGGCCATTGCACTGATCATTACCTTCAGTTCAGACAGATCGTTTCAGCCTTTGTGCTCTGCAGGTGAAGTGACAAGCCCTGTTACAGCCTATTTAGCCTATTTCTGCATGACCATTTGTTTGACTAGTTTTCACTACTCTTTTGGATTACAAACTTACTAATAATAACTATTACTGTAGTGTCACACACACTACTTTCAGCTTGTCCAGATCTGCACACCAATCAAGACTTCTGCAGCCAACTGGTCTTTACAGAAATGCATGCTGCACCATGCCACTAGAAGCTGGGGCTGTGCTGTGAGTGGGCACATTTCTGTGGATGTGTCTAGTTGGATTGCAAGGAAAATTAACAGAAAATGAAATAGGAGATGCAGTTTTCAGGTTTAAACAGTCAAGATTTAGATGATAATGGCTTTTCATTACTCATGGATTTTTATTAACGCCATTGGACACAGACTTCAAAATTAAAAATAAATACATACATACATACAACTGCTTTTAAAGTGTTGTTTTGCATATTTATATACTAAATATTTGCCTTGGATAAATGTGTTCTTATTTAAACTTCATTCTTTGTTGTCAATTTGAAAAGCTTTGTGTCGTGCACAAGGAGCAGCTGGTTTTAGAAAATAAAATGTTGGAACAAAATGTTTGGATTTGTAGAGGTTGAAGTAATCAAGATTGTCAGGCTCTTTAATAGAACAGGGTCTGAATAGGAAGGGAAATGCCTTTTCCATGGAAACCTGAGAAGAACTAATAACTGCAACCAAGGGAGAGGTGAGTGACTCCGTTTAAGGCAGAGGTTTCCTGCACAGAAAGCTGCCAATTTAATTTCAAATCATTCAAGTGTTTCAATTTGTAGGGCTGATTGACCAATGTATAAGAAACTGGATTCTATGGTTACCAAAAGTGCATCTTATTAGATTATAAAGTAAAACTATGTCAAGTTGCTGAATTTGGTATAAACACACTTTATCGTAGAATATAAGCATTAGGTAATCAAGCTGCAAAAAACTGAGCTAAACCAGATCTCCAGTCAAAATGCATGCAGAGTTAAGCCTGAACATATCAGAGAATAAGCAGCCCTCCTTAGGGACTGAATCCAGATCTCCATGGTGTCACAGCAGGCAGTGAAAAATTACTACTACTTACTAAAGAACACAGTACAGGTGTGTCCTAAAGTGGAAGTTTGTTTTGTACTCTGTCATCACATTAAAGAAAAGTAGTGAAGTGTTTAAATGTATAAGTTATTTGCTTTATTAGTGCAGATTGCTACATACAATGTAGATAAATGTATAGATCTTGTGATAAATAAATAAAAATAATTATAAGTAGTATAAAAAATAATACATGCATCATGTCTAGTTCCCTAGAGTGGAGGATGACAGTGGATTGTAGGGCATCTCACATTTAATTATATAGGGTAATTTGGTTCAGATGGAAATGATGCCATTTATTTGTTTTCTATGTTAGGTCTGGTTTTTAAATCAATGAAATGCCTGCGCTGATCAATGTGCTCTAAGGCAATGGCTTAAATTGCCCAGCTTTGGTTAAGGTTTTGGAGAGAAATCGAGTCCTACATGTTTTGATCCAATATGGAGACTCTCAGAGGATCATGCTTTCTTGAACAGCAGAACTGAGCTCATTGTGAACATATGCAGAGAGAAACATGCAATAATCAGAAATTGGTAAAAGCATATGTTTATTTAGATTCCTGGCAAGAAAATCTGTCCGGATCAAATAACATTTACTCTGATTGCTCAACTGTTGCCCCTTTGCAAGTGGAGAGACATTGGATGAATACCAGCCACTCTGAACATATCCTGCACTTTCTGAGAGTCACCACCATTGCAGCAGGTGTCTGGCTCTGCCTGCCTATGTTGCACTATTAATTACATCATCCTGGCAATTTCCTTCAAAAAGGGTCTTGGAATTTTCCAGGCACTTTGTGCATTTGCATGTATGGCTGTACACTGGATAGAAAAGTTACAAGAATGAAGCTGTCACACTTCAGGCCATGTTCTGTTGCTGAGTGTCTTATCTGATTATTTATGTGGTACTGTTGCTGTGAAGCATATGTTATACAGGCTGTGTTAGGAGCTTGTTTTGCTAAAGGAAATCAGGAGATTAGAATTCAGATGTTGTGACGACTAATTGGGTAACAAACTAATTAAACAACCAACCACTGTAGATTTCTAAATGTCCTGTTTTTTTATTTCTATTAGGAAGGGATAATCATTATAATTCAGAGTATTTCTACGCATTTAATAATAATAATAATTCTTTGCATTTATATAGTGCTTTTCTTACTACTCAAAGCGCTTAGCAATTGCAGGTTAAGGGCCTTGCTCAAGGGCCCAACAGAGCAGAGTCCCTTTTGCCAATTTACGGGATTCGAACCGGCAACCTTCCGATTGCCAGTGCGGATCCCTAGCCTCAGAGCCACCACTCCGCCACATTTAAACAAGACTCAGAGTAATTTCAAATTTACAAATATAACAGAGTTCAAATACAACACAAGCAATAAATAAAACTTAAATACAATGCAACATAAGCATATAAATAGACACAGATTGACACTTTATTATGATCATCTGCACCTACCACATAATTAAATTCTCTGCTGGTCAGAACTTTATATGGGCAGACACTACTATGTTAAGCAGGTAGGCTGATGTGTATGAATTACTTTTGCATACAATTAAGAAGGAGAATGGGAAAGACTACATATTTAAGTGGCACTGAAGATTGTGATAACAATTACTAGTATATCGAAAACATCCACTCAGTTGGGATTTCCATGTATCAGAGTATTATTGAGTTTATGCTTAAGCTTTATAATGCACTGGTGAGGTCTCACCTGGAGTACTGCGTGTAGTTTGTCTACAAAACAAGAAACACTAGAACAAGTCAAGAGAAGAGTGATTGGGCTGATTCTGGGACTAAGAGATACTGTATATGAGCTATAAGAAAAAATTAAAGGAGTTCAAGCTTTTCAGTTTAAGCAGATTAATATGAAGAGGTCACATGACTGAAGTTTTTAAGATTATGAAAGGAATCAGTATAGTGGAGCCAGGCTGTTACTTTAAAAAAAAAAAAAGTCAACAAGAACACAGGGATATAGTTGAAACTTGATAAGAGTGAATTTCGTACAAATGTTAAAAGTTTTTCTTCACACAAACAACCACAGATACTTGAAATAAATGATCAAGTAATGTGATAGTTAATGGTACTTTAGAGACCTTTAAAACTCTGAATTTATTTTGGAGAAATTAGGTGAATAAGCTTGGTTGGGCTGAATGGCCTGTTCTTGTTAAAATGTACTAATTACTGTACACATGTATGGTGTCGCAGATTGCGGCCCTTGCCGTCCTCTTGAACCCTTTGACTCAACTCCAGACACCAGGTAAAAGTCCAATAGTAATATTTATTTAGACAATGTACAGTACAGAAAGCACCCTCCACTCCACAATACTCATATAATTAATCAATAATAAACACAATAATCAATCCTCCACACTCCCAGACACTTCGCCACCCTTCCTCCCAGCTCAGCTCAGTGTCTGGGCTTTCCCATGAGTCCTTTATACACCCTGACCCGGAAGTGTTTCTCCCTTCTGTCCATGTGATCATGAACACTTCCAGGTTGGATAAAAAGCTCCTTTCTTCAACCCGGAAGCACGTCGTTTCCTCTTGTCACGTGATCATGACGCACCTCCGGGTTAAAGGGCAAGTAAGAGTCCGGCAGTCTCCCCACAGCGACTCCTGGTGGTCCCCAAGGTATCCAGCAGGGCTGTGCATATAAACTACAAAGTCCATGAGGCCCTGCTGGAATTCGGGGAACGTCCACGCTGTTGGGAGAGCTCCATCTGGCGGCCTGGGGGTGAGGGCTGGAATATTTAGCCGGCCACACAGCACAATGGGAAAAAAAAATGCAGCCCGTGGAAAAATGTGCTCAGAAATAGAGTTTTGATGAAAGGGGCTGAGATTAGCACAACCTCTGGAGAACACCATATGGTTCTAACTTTGGAGCTAAAAGAAAACTCTCAAAATCCCACTACCATTATGCTGTTTCACAGATAGGGTATGGCTGCCAATAACCTAGCCAAATTCCACTTCTATCAGTGTCAAATATTTATTTTGCATATAAAAGAAAAGACATTGCTTCTTTTTGTTTTTCAGAAATTATTTTGTATTATTTTGTTTTTAACATGCTTCTTCAATGCGAATACTACAAGTGCATGGGAGTGTTGTGGCCACCTTTATTAGGTTGACCCCTATACACTTCATTGTCCAAATTTTGTTTTCAAAAGGAAGAAAACAGCATGAGAATTCTAGCTTATTGTGTAGTTTTTTCTTTGGTTTCGCTTCTTCATATTTTCCTGAACACAAATTTATTTTGCCCCTTTGGTATTGGTCACTGATTTCACTTATAGTTATGATTCCCTGTTGCATTTGATAATTTGTTTTTGTTTGTCCTTAAAAAAACATTTCTGCCATTCAACTGTTTTCAGGCTTATCCTTTCATTTTCTTCTGTAATGATCTTAATGGTTGCAGAAAAACCTTTAATTATTAGTGCTTAGTTGTTTAAGCCTTAAGCATAATCAAATAACTACATTCAATCCCCTCAAGAAATCAGGTGCTTTTTATAACTGGCCATGGGGTTGATTTTTTTCATTTTATTGGTGAACTTCCTATAGAATGGTGTTTAACTAAGTAAAGCCATAATACTTGGAAAATGGGATTGGTGTGTTTGATAGAGACAGCATGGCTGTAATAATGAAAGCCCACTCAGTAGAACATCCATTGAAGTCTGTTTCTGCGTCCCTGACCACCAGCTCACGATCCCAATATTTATACATTTCAGTTATTTCAACTAAACCAGTGGGATACTCATTCATACATCTAGACTCTTGGAGCCTTGTCACAACTGCCATAAATGATCTCTGCATTGAATGTACAGCTACTTTTACAGTCACTTTTAGAGATATTGTGGCAAGGTGTCCTTTAATGGATGTTCTTCTGGTTGAAGTTTCTTTATTGCAGTTTATGCACTGTTTATACATGTGGCCCATGGTCTGTGGCATGGTCGCACAGTGGTTAGCACTACTGCCTCACAGCACAAGTCATAATAAGCCACTCAAAACTAGTTCAGTTCCTCATTCCCTACTGACTTCAATGCATTTCACAGAGTTTGTGAAAATTGGTATGATTTTGCTGAACTCAAGGCAAAGCGAAACCTGGAGGGTTAGTCCATCATTAATTAAAACTTATTAATCTTCTTTTCCTATCTACATGTTTAATCTATTGTACTTCCAGGGGCAGGGAACTAAGTTCCTTTCCTCGCTAGGTCAATCATGAGTGACGGAGGACATTCTCAACAGAAAAGGTGCAGTGACAGTCATACCTGGGTGAAGTCTGAAGGAACTACTGAACAGGAGGAGGTAGTGCACTGGAGTTCTGAGTGCAAGTGCATTCCTACTGTTAACTGTATATACCCAAAAGTAGGTAAGTGTAAGAAAAGATAAACAAGAGTAGCAACAGAGGGGTGACATAAATAGTGGGCCTACTGGAAAAGAATCTGTGCACTTGAAAAGAAGTTTAAGATTTATGGCTCAACGCCTTTTCACAATTAAACAAAATCCCCCTTGGACAATTTTTGGTGCACTTCCTTGTTCTGAATTCCAAGGGTAATTCAGCAGTAAACTGCAATTTTCTAAACCAATTCCAAGCCTAACTTTACAAGGTGGAAACAATACAGTACACAGAATAGGTAGTATTTAGTAGTATAAATCTTTATTGGCACACTACCAAGGTTAAACTAAAGCATTTTTGTCTTTTTAGGCAATACAGTATATAAGGCTTCAACTTCTGTTTCACATCCTGATGTGATTACTTAGGAAACAATGGACAACAATTTGAGTATGCAGTCTGTCTCTAGCAGGCTTCTTTCAAAATGCTTAATCTTATGTCAGATACACTTAAAGTGCTTTTACGCAGCTTCTATGGCAAGGGTTTAAATGACTGTCAAGGACAAGTGGTTTCATTGCAGAAGAGCTTAAACATGGGTAAGTAAAGAATGATTTTTACTATCTGTTTAATACAAAACATTTTATTTTATTCTATAATTTGTTTAAGTGTTCAAGATGCTCCAATATTTTGGAGTTACCCAAGTTAGAGTGCTAGAAAATATTTGCTACTATGCAGTGAAGAGAACTGCAGCAGAAGTAACTTCTATTCATCTGCTGATAATACTTTATAACAACATCCATTACAATTATTAATAAACCTTCACTATGGTGGCCCTGAAGTGCAATGTGCAAAAACAAATTAAATCATGCAAAAACAAATCAGAAAACACAAAAAACAAATCGGAAACACAAAAGCAAATACTCAGAAACAACAAATGTAAATGGAGCAGCATGCAAACAAAACAACATCTATCATCTATTTGTTATATAGTATCTATCTATCTATCTATCTATCTATCTATCTATCTATCTATCTATCTATCTATCTATCTATCTATCTATCTATCTATCTATCTATCTATCTATCTATGGTGATTCCACATGCTCTCGTGGTCCTCATCATGGTGCCAATGCATGCCTTGGCCTGTCTAGTACCAGACCCATAGGACAAATCCAGGCTAAAATTTAGTATACCCTTTCCACCATGCTGCCCAATTTGATGCCAGCTTTCCCATTTCTACTGTGCTCTAAAACCTCAGTCTGTGACATCCACAGTCCCCTTATTCTTCTCATAACTTACCCTCTAGATGTGCAAAGGAACAGGTGCACCTGCCACCCATTTTATACTTCACCTGTCTAAATTGCTCAGTCCTCTGCCAACATGCCCAGTTCCCCATTTTGCCAAAACCCACACCATAATGTCTGCACCCCCACCTTCCACAATTTTTTTGCATTTTCTAATTTTTTTAGCATTTCCAATTTGTTTTTTACATTTCCTATTTGATTTCTGCAATGTCTCAGTTTGCTTTTCCATTTTCTGATTTGTTTTTGTGTATTTAATTTGTTTTTGCATATTGCACTTCAGGGCCTCCATACTTTACAAACAATTAATGGTTTTTGTATTTTAAGTAATAGCTAAATGGTTTGTAAAGTTGTATTGTAAGGAAGTATTATCATGCTTGTTAATAACTTAATAATGAAAGTTCTTATAAAGTGTTATCATTTAATGATTTAAAATGTAATGTCAGTTATAATTATTTGAATATATATTATACCACATACTGTAAATTAATAATCAGTTTAGCATTATATAATGTTTGTGAATGACTTATTAATTAGAAGTATTATAAAGCATTGCCCACCTGTCCTTCATTAAAAAACCTTTGCTCTTACAAGAGAATGATCATCATCAGCATCAGGCACAGGGCAAGAACCAAACATGGATTGCACACCCACAGTTAATTTAAAGTACTGTACAGTTAAGTTAAACCATCTCATTTATGATATTTAAAGGCCTTCCACTGATTGGTGGACTTAATGGATGTAATTCTTTAACCAGGACCTTGTGTTGACCCGTGATGTAAATGCTGGGGAAAGAAAACTGGCCGATGGTGTTTTCTGTGTGAATATATTGCTACTTTTAACGTTGCTTGGAGACTTCTTACCTCATACAAATGCCACTCCTGTATTTCATCACTGATACCAAGGAAAGATATACTCAGAGCCTGCTAGGTATTTCAAATACAGACAAATACACAGATGAATTTATGGAAGTGCAATTGACTGAGTAATTTGAAATGTTAGTCTTAAAAAGAGAATTGGTGCATGGAACAGTCAAAAGAAATATGAGGATGTGGATTCCAACTGATGAGAAAGGGAAATAGAAAGTGTGATAGAAATGGTATGTGTATTGGACATACAGTCAGGCTTTAGTTACAGGTAATTGGCATACAACATTCTTCCCCTTTAGACGTGAAGGGCGAACTTTCTAACATTTATGAAAATCTGCCTTTAACAATTTTCCAACTGTGCCCCCTTAATCCAATTCAGTGTATTTGGAGCAAGAACTAACCCTCATTGGATGACACAAAAGGTGGAAACCATCCCTGGATAGAGTCCACACACAGTTTAGAGTGTCTACAACTGTTACAATATCAAAAAAGGGGGCCAGTTAAGAGTAACTACAACCGTTCTATTCTCAAAGCGGCTAAATCCATTTTTAAAGATGGAGAAATATTTAAAAGAAAATGGGGCAAGAACCCCACCTTAAATAACAGAGTACCACAGTGTGCATGGAAAACCAGTGCCAGTGCTAGGTTATTTTGCTCCCTAGGCCAAGTTTTTCAATGTGCAAATCAACTGTTCGGTAACTAACCTGTGTGGGTGAATTTCCCCTCCTTACAATCTGCTCCCTAGGCGAATGCCTAATTCACCTTAATGGTGTCACCAGCAATGTACACCCACCTCTGACTTCAGCTTATGCTTTTGAACAGTGGGAGGAAACTTGTTGTTGCTCAGGTACAGTCAACTTCAGATTCAAAGAAGTTTAGTATAGTTTTTGCATTTAGTGGATTTCAAACTACTGATGCCAGATATGTTAGATTCACTTTATTTCCTTTACTAAGCTTCAAAATATTTTGATAAATTAATACCAGAGGGAATTACTTTCAGAAATTAAATCTACATTATATTAACGAAAATAGTATTAACTAAGGAATATTAATATGACTGTCAAAACTGATTGACTATTATTTTCCCTTTTTGACAAGTCCTCCACATGTTAGAAGATGCTGTATCATTCTGTAATAAGGAGACAAAAGTATCATTTTTTTTTAAATCTAATGAGTCTACTCTATTCTTGGCTGTGAGCTAAAAATAAATTTCAGCACCATTTTTATTTGGCAAGTTTGTCTTATTATTCCTCATCAGCCAAAATTTTAGAAAGCCACACTTCTGCTAAAATAGTCATAAATTATTTTTAATGTATGCCAAGCTTAAAAAGAAAAAATAGTTGTAATATAGTACTGATTTTCTTGACTTCATTTAATTCCTTCACTTTTAAAATAATGGGTAACTTCACTGATTTCCAGTTGCAGTATACAAAAAGGAGTTGGAAAAAGGAGCAGTTTAGAGATTGAAATGCAGTGTTTTTACCTACTATATAAATCATACAATATAAATAGAGAAAAGGATATATCAGGTAGCATGTTGGCACAGTGGTTAGAAGTGCTGCCTCCCACTTCCAAGTTACACATTCTTAACTTGAAAGATGTCCTGTTAAGTTGATTCACAAGTCATCTGGCCCAGTTTTGGTGAGCGACTGATTGTGTCTTGTGATGGAATGATACCCCGACAAAAGGTGTCTCCTTCTTTGAAAACAGACTCGGTCTCACTGTGATTTTGATCTCACATATGTGTAAGTGTTTTCTTGAGGCATAAATGTCACTGCCCTGTCCGGTAGAAAGAAAGGTCCATACTTTCAGGATTGGGTATTTTAAGAGGAGGTACTGCTTGTCATACCTAGTGTTCTTGGAATTCAATCTTTAGACTGACAAGGATAGTAGCATCCTTGTAATAAAGACAGGATGCCAAATTATTGGTGTCAGATTCCACGGAGGACTGATAAATAGCCAAAGCACCTCCAGAATGATAAGAGATGGCACATCGTTCCTAGCATATTTAAAACAGAAACCAGAAAGACCTAGCAGGTGAGTATTACAATGTCACATATCTGAACAACCAGCACACCACCTCCACATGATTATTAACTGATTGGTCTGAAGCATCTCAAGCATAAAGTTCTGGTGATGCCATTAGAGTTGATCATTAACTTCAGGCTCAGGTATGTGAAACCTTTGAGCAGTTATTTTTTTTAATTATGAATGATTCACATAAATAGCATACATGTTTACTTCTCAGGTTTAGTTTGGGCAGTTCTCTTAGAAATACAAGTCCATCAGGTATCTCTTCTAATTGTGTTCATTGATGTTTCCCAGTAGAACTAAACAGTTGTTAGATCTGATTTGAAGAATAACTACTACTCTCAATAATGTGTTACTGCTGTTATTTATGCAAATTCATGTATTTTTTTCCTCACTATGATTTGAAGTGGCATTTCCAAATGTAGGAAATGAGTATAGGGGATCTCTGTTTTGTGTGAGAAGAAGAATTGATTGATGTTAATCAATCAGTTAATTAATTACCAGTTTTGCTTTGGCAATGCCAGTAATTAATTAAATAATTTAGTAAGGCCCAACTTTATTTTCCTTACCTTTCTTTGTAGGAGAGGTTTCTGGTCGTTAGACTTATATCAAGGTAACTGAATCACACTGTTTTAAGAAACAGAATAATACAATTTATTGATAAGCACAAGAATTATATAAATATGACATCTGCATATATGCCAACATAGAAGACAGAGTGCAAGACGGACAAGACAGGCAAACATGTAACAGAGAAGAGACTGGCTGTTTACTGGCTATTTAGAGTTACAGTATAATTTTTCTTGGCTCAGAGAAACAGTTTTGTGATACCAAGTCTTTAAGGATGATTTCTGATTTTGTGTGGAGTTGCGTGTTGTTGCTCCAGGTTCAAATGAAGGTCTCTTCTTGCATTGGAGTGCACTCTTTGTCTTTGCTACATGGTCCTTTAACCATGGTGTGGTGTTGCCTTAATCAGCTTGCTGTTAGGCTTTTTGCTATGCCCTCTGCATTGTTTTTCCTGGTACAAGAGTGTAGGTGCAGAAATTCCCTTCTTGAAGTAATTCTGCTTTTCAGTTTTCCTAGGCTGTGCACAGTCAAAGCTTTTGCTTCTTCCTGCTGCACTACTGTTCACTTGGTTTGATCACCTCTTCTCTTTCTCTCATTCAACCCGATGTCAACTGTCAAAGCCTATCGCTGGCTGCTGATGTGTGTCGCTTCTTCAGCATCAGCCCTGTCAGGCTACAATGTTCTTTGCCGGAGGGGTTACCATGGATCAGTGGCTGAAATCTGGGGATTTGAAATACAAATCTACCAACAATTGATTATTATGTGGCTATTTATTTAAATAAATAATTCTTTGTTGTTGGGAGGAAAAACATTAAAGTACAGTAATCCCTCCTCCATCGCGGGGGTTGCGTTCCAGAGCCACCCGCGAAATAAGAAAATCCGCGAAGTAGAAACCATATGTTTATATGGTTATTTTTATATTGTCATGCTTGGGTCACAGATTTGCGCAGAAACACAGGAGATTGTAGAGAGACAGGAACGTTATTCAAACACTGCAAACAAACATTTGTCTCTTTTTCAAAAGTTTAAACTGTGCTCCATGACAAGACAGAGATGACAATTCCGTCTCACAATTAAAAGAATGCAAACGTATTTTCCTCTTCAAAGGAGTGCGTGTCAGGAGCAGAGTCTGTCAGAAAGACAGAGGAAAGCAAACAAATCAATAGGGCTGTTTGCTTTTAAGTATGCGAAGCACCGCGGCACAAAGCTGTTGAAGGCGGCAGCTCACACCCCCTCCGTCAGGAGCAGGGAGAGAGAGAGAGAGACAGAGTTTGTTTTTCAATCAAAAATCAATACGTGCCCTTCGAGCTTTTAAGTATGCGAAGCACCGTGCAGCATGTCGTTTCAGGAAGCAGCTGCACAAAAGATAGCAACGTGAAGATAATCTTTCAGCATTTTTAGACGAGCATCCTTATCGTCTAGGTGTGCGAACAGCCCCCCTGCTCAATCCCCCTACGTCAGGATCAGAGAAAGTCAGCGCAAGAGAGACAGAAAAGTAAGCCGGGTAGCTTCTCAGCCATCTGCCAATAGCGTCCCTTGTATGAAATCAACTGGGCAAACCAACTGAGGAAGCATGTACCAGAAATTAAAAGACCCATTGTCCGCAGAAATCCGCGAACCAGCAAAAAATCCGCGATATATATTTAAATATGCTTACATATAAAATCCGCGATGGAGTGAAGCCGCGAAAGGCGAAGCGCGATATAGCAAGGGATTACTGTACATATTCTCATATGCAAGTTACAACATTACAATACTTTCCACACAATCTTAGATAATGTTAGTATTAAAAGCAATGAAATCACTATTTTCGAATGAGACCTAATTGCTGTTGTTTAGCATTGAGGTTTTAAATGGCTGTTTTGTGGAACTTCTACATAGGGCAGGTAATCAACATTTAAATATTTGTCAACAGAAACTCACTAATTAGGGACTAGTATACATTAAATAAAGCAGAAGATTATCTCAGTATAATTTGCAAATTATAAGCAGGTTAAAGCCGTGCTGTGAGTAGTGACAGTCAATGTATACCATTTACTATTTAAATTAAGGCCCAAGCATGATATTTGTAAAGTAAAGAAGACTTGAAAATGTCAAAGTATGAGGTTGGACCCAAAGTGGAATCTGTACTGTGGCATATGGTAGAATCTTAAATGACAACATGTAATAAGTAATTACATGTAGTATATGTGTAAGAACTTCATTATTCTGCCTTCAAATCCAGTGATCTTCCAAAAAATAACCTGACAAATTCAAGTGCTAGCGATTATGCAGTCAAAATCTATATTAGTAAATTCGAGCTTTGAAGATCTAATGACAATTATTTTAGGCATGATTTTTATAACAGTAAGAACATAATATGATCATGTTGCACATCCTCATCCCCTCTCCTGCATGAAAACGAAAGATAAGGAAAACAAACAGTATTCCTGCATTGCATTTCCCTCATCCCCTTTACAATTAAGTAAACAACAAAGGGAAAAAACACAACACAGTAAAATTACAGCCAGACATGTTCCGATGAGGACAATCTTTCTAATCTTAACTCAAGAGCATTTGTAGAAATACACATAAGCTTGCTTACTGCCCGTGCTTATATTTAAACCTTAAAGAAAATCAAATGACATTTCAAATATAATAATTTACCAACTAAAACTGACTCCGTCATACCATTTAGATAAATTCGTGAGATAAATGAGTTTATGCGATTATCTAAAAACCAGTGTTATTTTTGGTAGAGAAAGTGCACATAAGCATGGGGAATGATAAGATCTCAGCATTTTCTTGGCAAGAAGACTGATGTGAGAATTTGATGTTTCTTTCAAACACCTCTGGGAAAGAACAATTGTAATATACAGCACTTTTTCTTTTCTTTCTCTTAATTAGAACTTCCATTTCCTTTCACTTGGAAACAATGAACTCAATACATTTTAGAAAGAAGTACCACCTGGACTCACCATATTTTAAGTGTTTATGTTTTCTTGGAACAGAACATATGTGCTGATCTTTAGGACTTATAAGATAGAAGATAAAAGTGCACAGATGTTTTGGCAAGATTATTTGAATAAGTAAATTAACAACATGTACAGTTTCAGAGTAATGTAGGTAAAATGAGGAAAAACAGACTGGCGCAGACACCATGTCCTACAATTTATTAGTGTGGCGCATAGAGTAAGATTGAATGACAGTGGCATAATTTAGTGGCAGTGGTAGATAATAGAGACAAAATAGAATTTTTACATTCTTTTCATGCACCACAGACTTTTAGAATGTTCACATACTGCCCTATTTCTAAAAGAATGTTTATTCAATTATCATATAAGCTGCCTCCTTTCTGTTAACATGGCCTCACCATTGTAGATGTTGAATTAATCGTCTTTCACTGTCAATCTGGACCAAGTGATGCAAGATGATGTATTTTGGAAAAGTGGCAAAGCAATCCTTGATACGCCATTTAAAATTCTGAAACCTTAAAGCTTAACTTTATTACCAACCGTTAGAAGTTTAACCTCAAGAAAGTGCAATTTGTCAAATGAAGGGGGATTCCTTACCATGACTGAACACACGTATCACCAAACATAATGGGGGAAATTAAAAATAATTTCACTGCACTAGGCTGGGATTAACTGGATCAGCACTAACTGTTGCACTAACTGGATAAATAAAATAAATTATACAGTATGCTCTCATTTGCTAATGATTTGTATTTAGTAGCTGCCACTCCTGATTTTTGTTGTTCTTCTCTGTTTTATTTTTCTCAATTCATGTTGCAAGTGCAAGATCAGCCATGTGAAGAAAACAGAAAGTGCAGTCAGTATCCATTCTCCCTTCCATCTTAGCTGACTAATTGCAGAGTAAACATGAGCCACCTGAATAGATATTTAGCATGAAACTGTTTTCAACTGTTTCTGTAACCATAATTACACAGGTTGAATCTATATCCCCCAAACCTGTCTTATGTTTTATTTCCTAAATAACAACCCTGATAAAGGACTCACATTTTTGCTTGTCAAAAACAACCGATGTTCAGTGATTCTCTATTTTGAAAATTTACAAAACAATGCTGTCTTGCTGACATTTTACCAGCTTATGCAATATCAAACAAAAAAATATCTAAATTCTTTCATTAATTGTACAGTATACATATTTATGACATGCATTATTTATTCAATCACCTTCTTTCAATTTTGTAAATTAAAATGTTGCATTGTTCTTTTGTAAACTGTTCAACTTCCTATCTGTGAATTTTGTTTTAACAGCAAATTTAACCACAGAGTTTGTTGCAACAGGTGTTTGATTGAATATTTGAATAGCTATTAGCAGATGTTGTCCTAAAAAAGCTTGTTCAATTCATTAAGTGGTGACCAATATATATGAAAAGGGAAATACATTTTGTATGTCTATACAGTATACTCTATATATGTATAATTAAAAAAGAGTGGCAAGCTGGTCCAGTGGTCCCACCTTCTGGAGTTTGAAAATGATGCGTAGTCATTGTCAGCATGGGAAAGTGTGGGTGGTGTGTGTCCTGTAATGGATGTTTGCCTTGCCCCAGTTTTGCTGTTCTAGGCTCCAGCTTGCTGTGAATTCTTAATTGGTTCGATAGAATGACCTTGCCAGAGCCAGACGTGTCTTTAGACACCTGGGCGCATTTAGGGTTTAAACCAAATAAAACAAAAGAATACAATAAAAATAAATGCAATAAATAAATAAAATATTAAATTCTAAACCCCACTTAATCAAAGTCAGGATCATGGGAAGACATAAAATATAATACTCAGTATTATATAATATACTAGACAAAGAGCCCGTTTCGACAACGTAAGATGAAACGGGCACGAGTTTGTGTCAGCAGTGTATGAAGAACAAATGATAAGTAACGAAGAAGTTGTTTTGTAATGATTGTAGTCCGCTTTACTCATTACTGTATAGGCTTGTACTGTTAGTTGATGAATTTTCCAGGCCTATAGTATAATATTGAATGATGAATGTTCCAGTACAATATGGAATAGTAATAAGTATAAGCACCACAAACCTGATATAGGTGTATTGAATGAATGTGTAATTGAATCAGAATGTGTAATTAGGCCTCGAGCTGTAGTCGACATCGCTTTTCAGGCCTCTAGAGCTTTAATCGAAGTCGTCTTTCTCTTTGAATTTTTGCGGCCGTAAATCCACCGCCTGCCGCGATGTTGGGGTTGGATGTCAGTCTCGTAAGGTTTTTCGGGCAGCTGCGCAGAAGGTGACTGCGCATTCGGCTTCGGACGTGCGCAGAAGGCGACCGCATTTGGCTTCGGATGGACGTGAGTGAGGAGGCAGGCGAATTATGTATTAAGATAAGTATATAGAATATAAAAGTGTTGCTCTTCATGAAAAAGCACTTTATCTTGTTATACATTTGAGGAAGATGAACTATTAAGCAAACAGGTGTGTGATGCCCTTGCAAATTTAGGTAGGCGTTCATGCTACACTGAATGGAGTGGCATTAGTAATTAGGCTCAGGAAGTGCAATTATATTAAGAGAAAAAGGAATGCAGTGAATGTTACACACTTACTGTTTATCTCTCACTCACTCCATTCTAGCACACTACAAGAGGTCCTTAACTATTTGTCCCTGCACCTCTAAATAGTACCTGGTTTTCTAAGCATCCTTAGAGTTGTCTGCCAGTTTCGACACCCTGACCATACTCACCTTAGTAGGGAATTGGGTGACAGAATATTGGCCTCTTGTCAATTCTTCCCAGCCTCTCCCTTAAAAGTGTATAATTGTTATCCCTGTTCTACGTGGAGACTTGTGCTGACATCTGGTGGGATGGGGGAGTTGTGGCCTTCTGCCTGCTCTATGATGCTTTAGTAAGTTGGAGGGTCAGTCCCCTTTAGCATCATTGTCAAACATCGAGATATGTGAGAGTATGCAGGATTCATTTTGCATAGACGTGGTCTACTTGTAGTTTTTTCCATTCTGTGAGCTATATCCCAGAAAGCATTTACCATAAATAATTTTTATTTTCTGCTTCTCTTTTTTTTCCACCACACCTCTAGAACTCCAGGGAGCAACAGTATAACATATGTATATATTATGCTTACCAAGAGCTTTTAATTATAACTTATAATGAAATTGTTTAAAAAGTTTGCCAAATGCTTTTCAGATGAAAATGATTAATACATATAAAATCATATTTTTAAAAATTATGTTCAAGCAAGGAAGCCAACTAAGATTGAAATTGTATTACAATATTTAAAAAGCATAAATGGAAAAAGCAGGTACCTAGTTTTACTTTAAATCATGTATTTTCATTAAGTTCTTATCGTGCATAATAGTCTGACTGTATTCCTTGCTGTTGTTCTTGGCTGAAAAACTGTTTGATGGCATCCAGGAATCCATACATTTTGCTCAGTGGAATCATATAAGTAGCAGACTGGAAATTTTAAGACTAATAAAAAAATAGATATGAAAATGTGTTACAGTTTTTCTCAATCGCTTTGGTGCATTTCTTGAAACATAATTTACAGTATGTGCATTTCTCAACAATATGTGCTATTACCTGCAAAAGCAAGTAACTTGCTCAAAATGCTTAGTCTATGCCCCAAAAGCAAATATTTGTGTCAGTGAAACTGTCAGTGCCATCAAAATGACAATCTTTGCACCATTGCCTATGAACAAGATGGTCAAAATGCGTGAACATGTTTTTAATATAATTGTTTGATGTTTATTGAAAATTTTGACAAGGATTTTGGCAATACTGTCTGACAATCGACAGTATAAGGCAACATATTTTCTATGTGGTATAACAATTTTGATATTACAAAGTTTCATATTACTGTGTTTACAGTTGAGGGATTGATTGCAAGAGTCTGAAATATTGTTTGAAAATGCACAAGTGACTGTAACATTTTTTCAGTATCTTCAGTTTCAATACTACCGTAAAACGTACTAGAAGTAGTTTTAGTAAGTTACAAAGTACAAACAGTCCAGAGGGGATTGATTGCGAGAGACTGGATATGATACAGTATTATTTATACTGTTCTTTAATGTATTGTACAGAAATTTGTTACAGTAACATAGTTATAAAGAAAAGAATGCCTTTTACAGCAACAAACTGTATATAGGAAAAAGTGTACAGGAACAGAGGAAACACTCCATAGAATGTAGTAGTGAGGGTATAGCTGTACGTTTTTGTTTTACAAATCCTGAGGTTCTTGTCTGTCAGGTCACAGATTTTCATCCACATCACAGTGGATATTCTCTCTAGCAATACAACGTTGTGTGTTCTACGGGCCTACAAGGGGAATATGAGTAAGCACACTGTTGTCAGAGATGGCTGCACTCATGGTGATATTCTCTCCCCGCTGGTCTGGAATATCAATAGTAGCTCTTGTAACAAAGGAGCTATATAGGCGCCAACCCGACACACACCGACTGACACCGGAGGCACGTATAAAAGTAAATAAACTTTTATTTTTCTTCACCTGTGGGGCATGTCTTCCCCGAGTCCCAAAAGCACCAACCAAAATCAAAACACACACTATTCGCACCACCACTCCTCCCGGCAAGCGTTGTCCACTTCCTCCCGACTCAGGCTCCTGGAGTGGTGGCTGCTAGCCCCTTTTATAGTTCACCCGGAATTGCTTCAGGTGCTTGAGCACCTGCCTCCGATTGCACCTCTGGGTGTGGCTGAACTACTGCCCAGATGGGTCCAGGAACCCCTGCAGCGCCTCCTGGTGTCCACCCCAGATCCCATCATGGCTGTGGAGAACTCCATCTCCCATGGAGCCCTGCGGGTATCTGAGGCACCACAGTCACCCAGGGGGGCTGCCACCAAGTGGTCCGGGGGAGGTACTGTGCAGCCCATGGTTGCTCCCCTGGCACACACACAGAAGGGGCGTCCTGGCCAGGCATGGGCCCCGGCCATCCGTCACACTCTGTGACCAATGAGATTCCTTCCACGCCTTCTGCCTTTAGCCAGACTGAAGCCTGCCTTATCAACATATATGAAATTATGAAGTGGTTCCCTCGAGTCCAGATCCATTATACACTATACACAAACAGAAAAAAAAAACATAATTATAGTACATACTGTACTGTAAAATGTTATTTTGTTTACAGTATTTTGGACAACATATATCATCAAATAGATCAGATTTATTACTTTATTGTACTATGCAGAAATATAACTAAAGTTGTACTGTTTACTGTAGATTACAGTATGCAAATAAAAATTTTATCTGAACGTATTGGTAATGCAGCTCCTTTACTCTGTCATCATTTCTATTATATGGGACCCAGTAGAATTGGTTCATGCTCATTTAGTGTCTTTTCAGCACTCTGTCAATTGTTGAGACATTTACAAATGCGATGTTTTCAAATACATTGTTGTCTTCAATCACTGCTCTCTGTATCTCCTGTAATCGAATGGCATTATTTGCAACCACCATGGCACAAATGGCCTTCTCTTTTTGAATAATGAAAAGATGCCTTTGACCACCCCTATGAGGTAGTCTTGCAGTCCTATTTGAACAGTATTGTAAAATGGAGAGAATACATACAGTAAATATACTAGTGTACAGTACAGCATCAACTATGTAATGAAAATATTCAGAAAAGCAAGTTACTGCAAACTCTGTACATTGGAAGCTTTACAATATACATATTTTTACATTAAAGTACCCACCTGTTCTCCCAATCAAATGTTTGTATGATTGAGGAAACAGTAGTTCGCCCAATATTTGGTTGTACCCTTTGACCAGCCTAAGCCATTGCGAGACCGTGATTGACAACGTGGTCCACAATGGTGGCCCTTATTTCATCAGGAATAACCCTGTGTACTTGGCCTCCTCTTCCTCTACTTCTATTTTGTCTCCTTACTCTTCCACCATGCACCCTAACTCGCCTTTTTCCAGGCTGTTGCACCTGTTCATTAGCTTGTGGTTGGTCCATTACCATAGAGGAAAATGTTTCAGTAATCTGTGTTATACAGTACTTGGTATATATATGTTATTAGTAAATTGAAGGTTCATGGAATTCACCTCTGAACAGTTGTAAAGAATTGGTTGATCGTTGGCTCAGCTAATGCCTCATGATTATAGGTTAAGAGTCACCTGAGACCAATTACTCAATACTGTTATAAATTTCAGATTTACCAAATGCATAAGTAAATATGATAGACAGATTATGACAACTAGTTCATAATTTTGCACAGAATGACTAAAGCAATGAAATAATGAGATGTTTTGAGTAGAAGGACTAATTAACAGAGAACGAGCATAACACATTTTGACTGAGATGACAAAAGCAAATGTAGAAAACAGCAGACAATTGTACACAATGAGTTGGATGGATGTACAAAGCATTTGCTATTTGTTCAAAACAATGGGAATTTGCTGTTATGATGTGCACAACTAATAAACAGATATGGATTCTGAACAAGTAGTTTTGAGAATTTCAGTTCTAATCTGAGAAATGCACCAAAGCGATTGAGGAAAACTGTAACAGAAAAGTGAATTTAGCTTGTTGTGTTCTAATTCGTTTATTCAGAACTACAAACTTTCACTATACATCGAAGCTACATGTTATCCTGTGCAGTAAAAAATGTATTCTTCTGTACTGGTTATAACATTACAATCCAGTACACAGTGTTTTTTTCAATTGCAAGAAAAGCACTTTATATAGTACCTTGAAAACCTTTTCAGCACCCAATGTTTTTTTCACATAAATGATCGTCACAACCTGATCAATCTGACTTTGAATTTCTATTTGTAAATCAAATACTCTTTTCTAGAGTGTTGCTCAAAAATAAGCAAAATTTCAAACCTTTGAAAAATGCAATTCCCAAATAGCAGTGTTAATAATTTGTCAACCCGGTTCAGTACTTGGCTTGGCTGGAGTCTTTTTGTATTAATTTCTCTACCATTTGTCCATAAATGTCATTTATGGAGAATCCACTACATCCATTAAACAGTGTCATCTCCAGACAGAGGAGCAGTTTCAGCGACAGACTGCTGTCACTGTCCTGCTCCACTGACAGACTGAGAAGATCATTCCTCCCCCAAACTATGCGACTCTTCAATTCCACCAGAGGGGGTAAACGTTGAACATTATTCAAGTTATTGTCTGTTTTTTACCTGCATTTTTTATTACTCTTTAATTTAATATTTTTTGCTGCTGGAGTATGTGAATTTCCGCCTGGGATTAATAAAGTATCTATCTATCTATCTATCTATCTATCTATCTATCTATCTATCTATCTATCTATCTATCTATCTATCTATCTATCTATCTATCTATCTATCTATCTATCTATCTATCTATCTATCTATCTAAATCCATGCAAAATTGCATAACCTGTGCCAGGTTGGAAAATGGTAATGGATAAAAATTTTTATATCTTGCCATTAAAGATTAAAGTTTAATGGGGTTAAGGTGAGGACTCTGATTGGGACACTCAAGGACATCAGACTTCTTTATCTTAAGCCACTCAATTGTTGCTTCGCCAGTGTGCTTTAAGTCAATGTCCTGTTGAAAGACAAACTTCCTTCCCATATTAGGTAGGCAGGTTTTCCTCCATGAACTGCTTGTATTGTTTAGCATGCATCACTCCATCACTTCTGACTAGATTGACAGTCCCTGCCACAGAAAGGCATCCTTACAATATGCTCAGACCAAAATATTCCACTTTAGTCTCATCATATAATAAGACTTTCTGCCATGTCTTGTTTTGAAAATTCTATATGTTTTTATTTTCAGCCAGGGCTTATTCCTTATCACTCTTTCATTACATCCATTTCCTGCAATTCTTTGGAGACTGTTGAACCATTAACATCTTTTTTTTTTTTTTAATTTTATTTATTAATTTTATTGTAATCATTCCATACAAATAGATCAATTAATACAAAAAAGAATTGAAGACAAATCAAACCCCACCCTTGAGAAGGAGACCATGGCCAAAGGAGAATTGCCTAGGGCTTTTTAATAGGGCAAATATAAACAAAAAAAAAAAGGAAAAAAAAAAATAAATAAATAAATGGAGAAGGAAAAGAAATGCAGAAATAATTATTTCTTCTTATTCTAAAATATTATTGATTAGATCCTGCCAGGTTTTGAAAAAATTCTGTACAAATCCTCTAACTGAGAATTAGATTTTTTCCAATTTCAAATAATATAAAACATCGGTTTCCCACTGAATTATTAGAGGAGAGTTAGGATTCTTCCAATTTAACAAAATCAGTCTGCGTGCCAAAAGTGTAGTGAATGCAATCACAGTTTGCTTGTCCTTCTTCACGAACCATTAACATCTTCTCTAATTGTGGTCACTAATTTCTCCATATCAGTCAGAATGAGATCTGCAATCACAGTAGCTTCTATGACAAATTACATTCTTGTTGAGCAATTATTTTTAGAGAGGAGGCCTGACGTGTTCAGTGTGGCTGTAGTTTAACATTTTTTCCTCTTTCGTATTATGGCCTACACAAAGAATTACAATACAGGTAAAGCCATTTTTGTCAACTAAAGAAAAATTTAGCAGGATATGCGGGTCACCCAAGTCAGACATTGAGCCTATAAACACATGCATAGTATAAACGTACACACAAAAGTGACTGATGACACTCAATGCTGAGTAATCTTCCTAGTCAATGAGGCCCTGTGTGCACTGATATGATTCTGACCTGAAGCTTTTCTAAAGAGAAGTAAAGCACTATGATATTGTGTCATGTTGTCAAATCAAGCTGTCTGTCCAGAAATCCCCTTGTCAGCCATGTTCCTCAGAATGACAATCCATTGCAATATAAACTCACTCACATTAGTCCACTTAACAGTGCCAGTCACCTAACAACACGACTTTTTATAGGAATTTAAGATTACTGAAACAAGGCTAGGGACATCATTAAAGTTTCACACAGACTTTATTAAGCTCCTTTAAAAGTAAATATGATCACATGCTACTCTAAAAAGTTTACAATATGATGAGCAATACATTTAATAGTATATAAAAGTAGATATACATAATATGGAAAAAGATGCAGACAAAATTAAGTGTTACAAAGTAAATGAATGACAGGCAGGATTTAAACTGAAAATGAGAAAAGGAAAAACTTAGCCTATATCTGAACATTTTATAACAAGACAAACAGAATAAGAAGTTCTGAAATTCAATTAAAATTTAATAGAAAATTATTCTAATATTTCAGAGAAATGTAACTAAGCCTCACATGAAATTCTCAGGTCATTAACTGAAATAATAAATTAATGAGATATCTAAAATATACTGTACAATTATTGAAAATGAAGTAAAGCAATGGCTGGAAAAGTAGATAAATGTTCTAAGCAGGGTGACCCAAATCACCTCCAATTCTTTAAGAATCTTCCTGTCATCCTCATGACCAAATGAGGATTCAGCTATATTTATAAATGTCATATTTATAATCTTTGTATTTTTCAGGAGTCCACTAAAATCATTTAAGTGAAATAATTTGCCAAGACTTGCACATGACATAATTGAATTTTGCATCCCAACTGTAGTTTGAAATCCAGTTTATTAAGATGTAGACCAGGGATGTGCAAAGTCATTCCTGGAGGGCCGCAGTGGCTGCAGGCTTTTGTTCCAACCCAATTGCTTAATAAGAAGCACTAATTGCTCTAGAAACACTTCTGCTTCATTTTAGTTATCTCCCTCGTTAAGATTTTGAACCCTTATTGCTTATTTAAGTCTTAAACAGCTGCATTCTTGGTTTTTAATTGCTCCTTATTAGCAATAAGATGCAAATGACAAAAGAAACCAGCAGTTATCCATTTTGCTTGTTACCCTTTACGCCTGTGTGTATTTATCATGCACTATTTGGTTTAATTAAATACTTGGAAGGAAAGAGAAGACAAAAAAGTCAAGGATTGAGAATTACCCATCCGTTTTACACTTCAAAATATTTGGATATCTTTAGAATGGAAAAAAAAATCTAGGATTTGAGAATGACTTGACATAGCAGAGTTAAAGCACTAAAAAGCCATGAAATGTAATTATTGGCAAGGATTGTTTTCTAATTAAACAACTGGGTTGGAATAAAAACCCGCGGCCACTGCGGCCCTCCAGGAATGGCTTTGCACACCCCTGATGTAGACAGCACTGCATACTTTACATCCCATTGTCAGTAAATATTGGGACTCCAGAGTCCAAGCATGAAAGTCATTTAACATTTTTGGGAACAACTAGAGAACATATTCTGTGATTCCATAAACTGTCTGATAAATAATACCTGTAATCTGCATAAACAAAAATACCAACATACTCATTTGAACAGCAACATTTACAAATATTTTAAATCTTGCTAAAGGCAAACAAAATACATGTCCATCATCTACTTTCAAATGTTTACAATATGTTTTATGCTTTTTATTTAAAAAAAAAAGAAACTTTTTTAAACCATTTGTGCATTGCATCAAACTACTGTATACCAGTCCAGAAGCTTCAGTTTGTATTAACAACATGCCCCTTGTCACCACTGCTTTTTGCAATTGCCATTGAGCCACTGGCAGTTCACTGTCAAAATGCTTATGAGATAAAGGGGATTATCAGACAAGGACTTGAACAGAAAATTTCTCTATCTACAGATGATATGGTACTGTATATATCAGATCCACAAAATACTGTGCCTGGAGTCCTAACAGCACTAACATAATTTCAAAAGATTTCTGGTATCTAATTTGAATAAAAGTGTGCTCTTTCCAGTGAATTCTTAAGCACACAATATTTAGATTGGACACCTTCCCTTTTATCATTGCAGATCAGTTTAAATACCTAGGGGTAAACATCACAAGTAAAATTAAAGCTCTTTATCATCAAAATTTTGCCATCTGTATAGAAAAAATAAAGCAAGACTTTCATAGTTGGTTTACCCTTCAAGATGAATATTCTTCCTAAGCTTCTTTTTCTATTTCAAAACATTCCAATATACATCAACAAACCATATTTTTAAGAAGTTAGATTCAATCATAACCTCATTTATTTGGAAATCAAAACATCCACGTATCCAAAGGGTGAACTACAAAGACCTTAAGCGGAAGGTGGCATGGTTCTACCTAACTTTCAATTTTATTACTGGGTGGCAAATATAAAAGCGATAAAAACCTGGACATTGACACAAATAGACGAACATACACAGGCGTGGTCTGCAATAGAAATAAAATCCTGCAGTACTTCTTTATATTCCTTGCTTTGTACCCCAATAAGTACAAGTCATCAGCAATATACTAACAACCCAATTGTGCTTCACTCACTCAGAATATGGAACCAATGAAGGAAGTATTTTAAGACAGGGAAGCTTTTATCTATGGCACCTCTACACGAGAAACACCTTTTTCCACCCTCTCAAACATACTCAATTTTTAATGTCTGGAAAACATTTGAGATTAAATCACTTAGAGATCTGTACATAGACAATGTCTTTGCATCCTACAAACAATTACACTCCAAATTCAACTTTCCAGCAACACATTTCTTTCACTACCTTCAAATTAGAAATTTAAATTGAAACCTTCCCAATTTTCTACACTTCCCACCTACCACTATGCCGGAAAAAATATTGATCAGTCTTGAGGACTCAGACAGCATCTCCATAATATCTAAAAACATTTTACAGTCCTTCCCTTTCAAAGATCCCAGAGTATAGTGGGAAAAGGATCTCTCAGTCAACATTTCAGAAAAGGAGTGGAAGGTAGCAATGCGCAGAATTCACTTGCGCTCCATATGCACAAAGCATACAATTATTCAACTTAAAATAATAATAAATGGCTTATAAATAATAATAATATAAATAATAAATAATAATAAATATATCGAGCACATCTGTCTCATTTAAAATTGTCCAAAATGTTTCTAGGGCAAGATCCAACCTGCGAACGTTGCAATCAAGTTCCAGCCTGATTGGACCACATATTTTTGGCATGCACCAAATTAACATCATTCTGTATCAAAATCTTTAAATGCCTTTCAGACAGCCTCGGTGTCACAATCCCTCCTAATCCACTGACAGGTGTGTTTGGTGGACTCCCAGAAGGGCTTAAAGTGGAGAAGGACAAACAAACTGTAATTGCCTTTACTGCACTATTGGCACGTAGACTAATCTTGCTCAGCTGGAAGAATCCTAAATCTCCTGTTTTAAGTCAGTGGGCAACTGATGTTATAAACTATTTGAAATTGGAAAAAATCTAATTCTCACTTAGAGGATCTGTACAAAAATTTTTTAAAACCTCTCAGGATCTAATCAATAACATTTTAGAATAAGCATTTAAATTTAGGAAGCTGATTCTCTCCCCTCTTTTTATTCTGTTTATATTTTTTATTCATTTACTAATTTATCTATTTACTTATTTTTGCTAGTTTAAAGTTTTACTCTGCTGGCCTACCTCTCTTTCTCGTGGGTGGGGGCTGATATGTTTCGAACCCAGTTTTGTTAAACTTGACTTGCTTGTATGGAATGTTATTTGATTTTAATAAAATGCAAAAAAAAGCCCAATTTAAAGTATGGTTTCTAGTAGCAGAGTTGTCACTTAATCACAGTTATGTTTGTTTCTTGTAATATTATGTTTTCTTGTTTTCTTTGTAAAGTGCCTTGTGATGGCTCAATATAAGTTTAAAATGGATTGACTGTAAGTTGCTCACTGTAACTTCAAGGGGAGACAGAATTATATACTTAGCCCCTTTCCACTCTGTGTTTTCAAAGAAGACAATTGATAATGCTGAATTTTTTTGTTGTTGTTCTAGTCAGACTTTTAATGTTATAATTGCAATTGCATGACTGTTTTATCTAAGTGATGACAGCATTAACTCAAAAAAAAAAAAACAACTCAGTTTTCTTGTACACTACCTTAGAAATACAGGACCTAGAATTAAATTGTATATTCAAATATATGCAAATATACTGACAAGGTCTGAGATGAATTATTATTTTTGTGTAGTTATGTGCACGTTTTTCCATTATCAATAAATTTACTTCCTTGCTAAGTAACTCATTTAATTTCCCTAAGCTCTCTATGATCTCTGATGTTGGTGGTCTGTGATTTCACTTTCATGCATGCTATTAGTACTACATTCCACCCTCCACTTTCAATATGAGAGTCTTTGTGATTTACTGTGATCTGTTGCATTTAGCCAGAGGTTGCTCAAGTAAAAATCTGCAGTGTTCTTTCAGGATTCTTCTGCCACCTACTTGGGTGACTACTATACTATTAATGTAAATGTATGGAGAATATGGAGTCTTTAATAATAATAATAATAATTCATTACATTTATATAGCGCTTTTCTCAGTACTCAAAGCGCTATCCACACAGGGAGGAACTGGGAAGCGAACCCACAATCTTCCACAGTCTCCTTATTGCAAAGCAGCAGCACTACCACTGCACCACCTGTGAGGACAAAAATGAATGAAAGCTTTGTTACTATTTTACACATTTTTATATCAAAATTGAAGTTGAATGTTTAAGTCATTGTCGTAACATGCTCAACCTCTTCTCAGCTTTGAGTCAATATCTGCTAATTTGCCCAGCCATGAACCTGAAAAGTGAAGGACTATTGAAGTCATGGAATGTTATTGGAGTCTGTAATCACTCGTCACTAAGTAGTGGGATGCCAATGCAGCATATTCAGTCTTTATCTCTGTTTCATTATACTACATGGATAAAATATCTTTACATTATCAATGCTTCCCAAAACACTGAACTACCAAAGGCAACAACACAATTAAAAAAAAGATTAAAGTGCAAGCAAATAATACCAATACTTACAAAAAAGATGAAAATGCAAGCAAATAAGTTTTAAAAAGCCATTTGCTTTCAAATCTGCTTATGCAGTGCAAGTTTTTGAAGGGTCTGTGTCAAAGCACTGGTCACTTCTCTCACACTCATACTGAATTGGTTCTGGGATGACAGCACAAAACTTGGGATACCCAGAGGAAATTTCATGCTTACTTGGGGAGAATGTGTAGAGCCCATGTCAGATTTCAACAGAGGGTGCTGGAGCTGTGAAAACCAGCAAAAACCATTGTGCTGCAGTATTTTCCAACAACAATGTATTTCTTGTACAGCACAGAATCACACAAGGAGTGCTGCAGTGTGTTTAAACAGGCCCTGTTTTTTGAAAGCCTCCCAGCCTGGACTCACTAAGAAGACAAGAAAAAACTCCAAAGAAAAGAAACTTGGTAAGGAAAAAATTGGAAGACATCTTGAGAAAAAGCAATTCAGAGAGAGAACCCTTTCCAGGTAGGTTGGGCTTATAAATGGGTGTCAGAAAATGGGGTAAATACAATACACAAAACAGAACACGAGTAATCTTCGCAGTGCTAGATGGCCAATCTATTACTGCCACTTCAGGAAAGCGATACAAAAGTATAAACTACAAGGCAAAATGCAAGAATAGGTTATAACACTCAGAACTATCACATATGAGGATAAAGATTTATTCAGAGTCCTAGAGATCTCAGCCAACAAGCTGCCTCCCCACTACTGGCCTTTTCCAGAGCTGAGTCAGTGCTGGGCTGGACAATCAGATGAATGGACCCAACTACCCAGTGATTCTAGAGCCCCTTTATGAAAGATGATTTTTCTATAGGCAGGTAAACAACTTGATATTAGAGTAGTGGCCCCAAGTGCCTCATGAGAATACCAAGAAGAGAAACAGAATAGGCAATTATTAGTTTATAAATATCATAGTACTAATGACTAACAACAGAGATGCATTATGCACAGCTAACCAGCAGCTCTACTCGGGGTATGCTAAACTGAAGTAATGAGTCTTCAGCCTGGATTTAAAAGCTGAGACTGAATGGGCATCTGTTATAATAGCAGGCAAGACCATTCCACAGCTTCAGGGCCCTCTAACTAAAAGCTCAGCCTCCCATTATTTTAATAATTTGACATTTAGCCTCACAAAACAATTGCTTTTTTTTTGAGTCATGACCGTTTTATATATCTTTACAACTAGGGATGTAACGATTCACTCTGTTCAAGATACTGGGTTCACGATTCGAAATCCCACGATTTTTAAACAAAATTTGAATGAAGAAAACCTAGGATTGAATTTTTTTTTTTGTTATTAGTGCCACTGATTCAGTGAAATAACCTCCAAGCAGAATTCCCACAGATGACTTTTGGGAGTTGGTTGGTCCAACTCAGGACCATTTCCTATTCCCCTGTTATCTGCATCTACAAATAGCAGAGGATACAAGTTTTTTTTTTTTATTAATATAAAAATGACTGGCTGCAATTCCAATTTTAATTTCTACTGTAAAGGTAAACTCTAAGATGTGTGAGGAATGGTTTGGTCTAGTTATAAGTCATGATATTTTCAATATTTATTATGTGACTAGTGTCAGTTCCATTATATAGCAGTATTTGAACTGTCATTAACCTTCTTTCTATCTCAGATGCTATTGTGAGTTGTACTACAAGTACTTTACATAACATACTTTTTACTGCTGAGCACAGACCCAAACACACATGTGCAGAGTAAATAAATTCCTGGCTGCACCGTAACTGCTTTACTTTCTCCTTCAGCCTGTCGAACACAGCATCGTGCTGGCTGTGTTGCAGATGTGGCAGAGTTCTAAATCTAGCATCCATCTCTCTCCACAAAAAAATCATAATCCTCACTGTACCTGCCTGCGAGGTCTTTCAGAATTGCAGTCTTTATGCTGGCCACAGTAGTTGAGTCTTTGTCTGGGGCCATGCTTTGCTCACTCATGTTCTTCTGCAGCACGATGAGAGACACAGTGGGGATATGTTCATTGCATAGCACTGTGGTGGCTGACTTGATGAATTTAAGCAGTTGTACGCCGTCCTCTGCATTACTAATGTCAGTGCCATCCAGTGTGTCAATTTCACGTCCATTTTGCCGTACTTCTGCACTTAAGAGAGCTGCTGCTATCGCTGCTTCCTGCTCAAAATAATTATCGATCTTTTCCAGTGTACCATTCCATCGTGTTATAATGTTGACTATCAGTGTTTGTGACGGAAGGCCCAGTAATTTCTGTTTGGTGGTGAATGCAGCTGTAGTTGTATGGTAAGACAACCATGAGTGAATTGTGCTTAAAACTAGGTGGGAACAATAAGATAGCTCACTGAAAGTCACATTTTCAAACCAATCCAACGTCTCATGAAAGTGGTACTTAAAGTAGGAGCGATGATTTTGAACTGCAAAGATCAGTGGTGCTGTCATTAACCTGGTCCAACAGCAAGCTTCAGTTTCTGATGAACCGTCTACAGTCGAAAAATCTCCTATAAAAAAAAAATTCCATTAGACATTTAATTTTAGGCTGTTTGTGCACATTACATATTGTAAAAATAACCATAACCTGTTGCAAGGGTAAAACCTTTCTGTAGCATAAAATTATACATTAGCATTCAACGGAATCAATAGATGAGTGGTAAACATAAATGATATGTTGTCGCAGATGACGCGTGTGCTCTCTATTGTTCAGCATTATGATGATAGCGTAGGAGTTGATGTATGCTTGAAAGAATTGGTAGATATGCTTGTGAAAATATGAACTTCAAAATATTCATTTGAAGTAAACGGTGTGTCACTCCTCATCAAAAGGACTGCCGTTAGGAGAGCTAATAATGAGAAGCTGCAGATTTCATACTCAAATCACCTGAATCAACAAATCTGCCTAACGACACCAGTAAAATCAGGGAGAATGTTGCAGAGCTCCAGCTTTTGACTGCACGTCTAAACAAATAACTAAATTAACACTACTGTCTAAACGGAAACGCAAACATGCCAAGACAAAATAGCTGCAGCTTATTATCTAAAATCTAGTTGCTGTTGTTATGTCATATAGTGATGCAACAATTAAAATTACAAAAAGATATTGTAACAGACAGAAGCACTTCTGAAACATGTGGAACCCAGTAGCTGTGGTGGTCTATGCGTGTGTGTGTGTGTCTGTCTGTCTCCATGGTTGCAACACTCACTGCAACATGCAAATTAATTTCTAAACTTCAGTTACCTTGTTACCCCGTGGACTATGATGTTTGCTGATGACATTGTGATCTGTAACGATAGTAGGGAGCAGGTTAAGGAGACCCTGGAGAGGTGGAGATATGCTCTAGAAGGTCAGTAGGAACAAGACAGAATACATGTGTGTAAATGAGAGGGAGGTCAGTGGAATGGTGAGGATGCAGGGAGTAGAGTTGGCGAAGGTGGATGAGTTTAAATACTTGGGATCAACAGTACAGAGTAATGGGGATTATGGAAGAGGTGTGAAAAAGAGAGAGCAGGCAGGGTGGAATGGGTAGTGAAGAATGTCAGGAGTAATTTGTGATAGATGGGTATCAGCAAGAGTGAAAGGGAAGGTCTACAGGACAGTATTGAGATCAGCTATGTTATATGGGTTGGAGACGGTGGCACTGACCAGAAAGCAGGAGACAGAGCTGGAGGTAGTAGAGTTAAAGATGCTAAGATTTGCACTGGGTGAGACGAGGATGGGTAGGATTAGAAATGAGTACATTAGAGGGTCAGCTCAAGTTGGACGGTTGGGAGACAAAGTCAGAGAGGTGAGATTGCGTTGGTTTGGACATGTGCAGAGGAGAGATGCTGAGTATATTGGAAAAAGGATGTTAAGGATAGAGCTGCCAGGGAAGAGGAAAAGAGGAAGGCCTAATAGAAGGTTTATGGATGTGGTGAGAGAAGACATGCAGATGATGGGTGTAACAGAACAAGATGCAGAGGGCAGGAAGACATGGAAAAAGATGATCCGCTGTGGCAACCTCTAACAGGAGAAGCCGAAAGAAGAAGAAGAAGAAGTTACCTTGTTCTACTGAGCTTTTGAATGGATAACAATAATTTTAGTTCTTTATTTTCTCTTAGCGTCAAGTCTTTTGTTTAGTATCTTTTGCTGTCTCTGATACCCCATTTACAGTTTAAAATGCATGGACTGAGGGAACTAGTGGCGGACGTTTTAGGAAACCCTTTGGGTGTTGCCTTTGCAGTGCAGAATTTCAACTCTACACAGACGCACCCGTGAATTTGCGGTCATTTAAATAGCTGCTTGAGGACTTGTTTGCTGACAAAAGCAGCTAAATGACATATAAAAGAAGAAAATACTGAATACAAGATATACAAGTTAAAGTGACCTCTCTCAGGGTGACTTTAAAACAGTGATGAAGTTAGCAATTCATGTAGTCCAGAATGTTGATCAATTTGATGATGTGCAAGCGAAAATTGCTTAGGTAGGATGGATTTAATTATGTATTTGTTGATTATCAACATGTTTACATTAGCTATGGCCTAAAAAAAAGAAAAAGAAAACTTTTGAGGAAAAAAACAAAATGTTTTGGAGATTAATTTCAGTTACTTAGTGTATCCATTTGCCCAAACCACACCCCCCAAAAATCAGCGTATGCATGGCACCCAGACCTACAGCAAGTGGTGCTTCTTCAAACCTTCAAGCTGCACGCTTGAAAAGTGTGGGAAAGGTTCTGAGGGGAATTGTTACCTTCTTCGAGTATTCCTGCCACAAATTATTGATCCACCCAGTTTACTAACATGTAGAGATGTGTTCTGCATAGATTTTTTGTTTGAATTTTCATTTTTAATCACTTTTTTGGTGTTTTCATTTTGTTTTTCATCTTTTTTGTTTGCTTTCTTATTTTTCCTTGCATATTTGTATTTCTGCTTTTTGTTTCCATATTGTTTTAGTTTTTTCATCTTTTTTGTTTGTGTTTTACTGTTCAGGGCCACTGTACGGAATAGGTTTAAACTTATGAAACAGATGGAAAACTGAGTGGATGTTATAATTATTTATTGTTGCTCTCATCTTCAAATATTAATCATAAATTAATAAGGTTGGGCATATATATGTGGAGGATTTTACACATACAGTATCAACATATATATTTAATAACAACAAACTGTTACTTTTCTAGGTTTATGCTCAATACAATTATCACAAACTAAAGTAATTAAGTCATTATTATTATAAATATTTTGTCTAAATACTTAAAAGACAACTTTGCCCAAACAATAATTTGTTAAAAGAAATTGTACATGTCTAGTCTTGTGACATTTAGAGATTAATTAAATAAGCTGAAATACTGAATTTGTTTCAACCCTTAATGAAGAATAAAATAAATAAATAAATAACATTATGACCCAACATTCATTAGCTAGATAATTAAAGTACAATATAATTAGATTAAACATCAAAATGTAATGCATTCATTAATAAAACCGACAAATTCAAAGCACAATTACCTGTGTTTGTTAGTTTTGATCATTTATGAATAGAACTCAAAGTTCTCAAGATTAATTACCACCAATTGGATGAGCTAGCCAGTCACTAAGTGCAGAAACTTAGATGTCAGCAAACTAAACAGGCTTGATGGACTGTTGTCAGATGTTCTACAGAGGCTGGTCAGTATTTCAGATGCCTGCAGTCAGTAACATCCATCCATCCATCCATTTTCCAACCCGCTGAATCCGAACACAGGGGTCTGCTGGAGCCAATCCCAGCCAACACAGGGCACAAGGCAGGAACCAAACCACCGCAGGACGTCAGTAACATTGAGGATTTAATATTATGGAGATCGACAATTGCGTTTATGAAAGCCAATCAGTATTTAGTAGTGATGATTACAAAGTAAAGTGACTTGAGAGTAAACCAAAACATTTTAAAGAAAATTTTGACTGAAATCATACTTTAATATAAGAGTGGTAAGACAGCCTTATTCTGAAACTGTCCAAAAATAAATTGCTCAAGCACAAAAACAGCTTAATGTACCATACCAGTCTCCAAAAGGAAGCTCATCTTATTGATGATAACCCCTTTCACTTTTTACAAGTTTGGTTCAAGCATTTAAAAATGTGTTTGATCAAGAAAAATTTATGAAAGAAACCTTTTATTCCATGCGACACAGGCATTTTAAAAGCAGTCATGAGACAGCAGGATGTGTGCATGTACTTTATAATGCTGTGTGGCAAGACAAAAGGCTAGTCATCCCAGATTGCTAGTAAGGGAGATAAAAGATAAACATCAAGGCCATCAGCATTCAAATTGCATTTTATACTCTAGGCCTTAGCGTTTAAACATTAAATGACAAAGAGTGCCAAAGAGAGCATAAAGAAATGCTGCAATCCATAAATTAAATTAGATTCATGGCCATCTATTAAAACAAATATGATCTCAGCCAGTTTTCCACTATAATAAACTCAACTCAACATATAATACTCATGCTCGTATCATGTCTCGTATTTGAATTTTTTGTAGAATGAGTAAAAAATATTGAAACTTTGATGGTCATTTTCAATTTGGAATGAAAAATATTTTAGTGTTACAATAGCTTTGCCATTTTCATACTTTACCATTTCAGTAATGGTGAACAATATTGTAAAAATAGGTATAGAAGCCTTTTTCTAGCTTGAGCAATACAAACAAAACCAAAGTTCTAGAAGGTCCATTACACATTGAATCATTTTTATTATTTCTATTCCAGACAAAATTCACTCTTTTTAATTTCATGTTCTGTGATTGGTAACCATATTACACAATGAATAAAGACTGAAAACAAAATCACAGCTAAAGATATTTACCAACTACTAGTTCTATAAAATGTTTAATTTGTGTTTAGTGCATAGTGTGAGACTTGCCCGGACATCACCAGTCGGAAACCACATCTTTATAAAATTCACATGTTTATTAAGTGCAAATAAACAGAGGAGCACAGTCCCAAACACAAACACAGTGCACTCAGCACTAATCTCCTCTATTCAGACTTCTCTTTCTCTCAGTCCTTGGCCGCCTTTCTCCTTTTTCTCCTCTCGGGAGCTTTGTCCTGCTCCCACTCCCGACTCAAGCTCCCCGATTGTAGGAAGGCGGCCCCTTTTATTCCTGCCCGGATGTGCTCCATGTGGCTGATCACGTCCTTCCCGGAAGTGCTGCCCTTTGCACCGGAAGCATTCCGGATGTCCCTGTAAGGCTCTTCCGCCATCTTTCCGAGTGTGACGGAAGTAAAGGTTTCCCGGGTTCTATGAGGCTTAAGGTGCCCCCTGGCGGTGGCCACGGGTCCCAATGAGTTGGAATGTCTCTCCTCTTCTCCCGTGGTCCTCTCCTGCTCCAGGTGCGGTTGCCCCCTCATGACCCAGAAGACATAAAGGTCACCTTCCGGTCCTTCTAGGCGTCCTGGGCGGATCAGAACCCCAGCCATCTGTGACAATAGTTAAACAATTCAAAAGTGCACAGATATCATGTGTGCACCATATTATTCTTCTAGCCTAATTTACTGTGCAATCTAGAGTTTCTCGTTAACCAGAAGTTATGGATGAAAGTTTCACTCATTGTATCAACTTAAAAAATGCAATTTGCTTATTTAAAAAATTTTTTTTAATATTTATCAAAGGCTAAATTTAGAAGTCAGAGTTCAGTCTTTTAATTTTTTTTTAAACAAATAACAATGATTTTGTTTAACTCAGAGTTAGTTAAAATTCAGAGGAACAGATGTGTAGTGGGTAGCCCTGCTGGCTTACAGCTTCAGGAGACAGAGTTTGAATCTTTGCCTGGTCACTGTTCTTTATGATATTTTAATTTCCTCCATATGTTAATGTGGGTTTAATTTGAGAATCCCAGTTTCTTCCCATATCTCAGATAATTAACTGACAACTCCAGATGGGTCTGGCATTATTGACTGTAGTTGAATGTATTTATTAAAATGGCGTCATATCTGGGAATTGTTCCTGCCTTACACGAAGGGCTGTCATCTCCTAAAATATGTTGATTCAGCCAATGGATGGTTGGACCAACAAAGGTGCAGACTGCTTTGATAACTGTTATAAAAATGGTATCGGACACCATTATTCTTTAGAAATAAATTCTTCCCAGAATGAATCTTGCAAAACTTGAAAAAACTCCAAACATCCTCTTGTGTTTAGAAGAGAAAATTTACAGTGCTGACAGACAAATCAGTCATTGTAAATGACAATCAAACTGAAGGAAAACGTAAAGTAGCTTGCCAAAAAAACATCAGGTCTTGTGTTTATACAGTGGGATGAATGACTGCAACAGAGGAAGGAAAAGTAATCAGTAGGATAGTGTTCTTATGTGTGAGAGACTGCCCTAATACATGATCCATGAAACAGCAAGGGGAAATTATATTTTGTAGCATATGAGACGTTAACAAGCCAAAAAATAAACAATCATTCATTATTTAAGCTTGAATAGTAAAAAGCTAAAATTTTTCTTCTTCTTGAAAAGAAAGGTTTTCCAACTCAAAATGTTAAATCATTCAACAAAGTATATATGGCACATTAAGTGGTGTTGAATAGGCATAGAAGAAATGGGTGTAACTTTTTTCAATTTAATAATAATAGTTCTAGATTTTTCACTATGCTGACTAAGAAAAGTAGATGTTATTTCTTTCCACATTTTCTTCAGTTTATTTGGAAGTAAAACACGGTGAAGAAGAGATTTATTTCTATGCAAATTAGAGGGTTTTACAATTTTAGGACATAACCTCCGATATTTTATGCTCATAAATCCATTTGTCAGTCCATTTTGTCTTCTGCCTTGAAGAGCATACCAGAGTCTGCCCTGGGGCAGCACCCTTAAAATAAAATATATCATATTTTATACCAGTGTGGGCAAATGTGTGTTGATACACCGTCACCCGATCAATTTCTGAATGGCTTACCTGCTTCAGGCATCAACTAACATACCATTTTTCACATTTTATTACTTGCAATATGGTTCCACAAACAGTACTTCATATAACGTTAAAGAAAAGGTTAATGTATTGGATTTTTCTGTTTCACTTATTGATTACTTTTGATTATTGACTTCATACAAACAAAAGAGTAAAACACAAAAAATCTAAAGTACGCATGATATTTACTTAAATGAAGCAAAAATTTTATTGATTTAGCTAGAGAGTAAAACTAATTCTCTCAATGATCAAAAAGGACAAATTGGTACTTATCCACATAGATTTCCTCCATGCACTCCAGTTTCTTCCAACATTACATAAATATGCATGTCTGCTTGACTTAAATAACTGTGGTGTTCTGCGTCATTGAAGGTGTGTGAGTGTGTGTACCTTCTGATACACTGGAATCCCGTCTAACTCAGCTTTGTTTTCAATTCCAGCACACTATGACAGACTCCAGCTCCATGAAACCTTGTAACAGATAGATTAGTTTAAGATAACAGTCCAGAATGGTGACATTTACTTTATCATTAATGTTATGGATTGTCCATGAATCTGCAAGGAAAACACCATGCAAAAGAAGTATCTGTTTGTATTTTTTTTCTCTATTCCAAATAAAAAAGGACAGACTTTCTTTTGTATACTTGTGTAAAGATCCTGACAAACGCAATCACTTTTACCTTGAATAATATACAACCTTTTATGAGTCCATGTGATCAAACAGGGTTTCACGGGTGTTGACAGAAGGGTGTAATCCTGAGGCATATACAAATCCAAATACCAAAGACCAAAATATCAAACATATCCAAAATTAAAGAATTGGTTTCATTATAAGGGTAAGCACAAAAGGGAGAGTAAAACTAAAGCTAACAACAACAGAAATAAGGGCAAATAATTGACTTGACAATTCTTCAAGGGTCTTCCGATATATAAAGAAGTCTTTCCCTAACTATTATGAAACCTTTGCACCTACCCAACATGACCAAAACAGTCCTCCCATAATTGCCAACCATTCTCCTCTGGCCTTTCAGCCTTATGGCTAGCAGGATCCTTTAAGCCCCTCCCTTTAAGTGCTAATAGGATCACTTCACTTCACCCCCAAAGAACTCATCTCTCCTTTGATGGGCACCAGGTTAGTCATCCACCTTCTGGAGCCTGCTTTAGCTGTAACTCCACTGGGGCCTGACTATAATGTAAATTTAGGACCTATACATAAACTAAAGAGCCCTGTTGTTTGCAATATAAGGAAACATGTTTTCGTCTTCACAGCCTGTTCCGTATACTATGAAATTCCTCATTCTCACAAAAATAGTGATAGTTTTCCATTAGTATTACTTTAATGCATAAAACACATTTAATAGAGTTGAATGTCAATGTTTTTTTTTCCATATTGCACAGGTTTAAGTTCAGGAGTAAAATAGAACCTTGGATAAAACAATCATATTTTAAACTTCAGGTGGTTAGGGTTAGGTCAGGTGGTTTTCTGTAGTCTATTGTGAAAGACAGGAATGTCCTCTTTTTGCCATTGCCATTGAGCTACTCTCCATTTCTCAACATAACAGTGCAGAAGTTCTATTTATATGCAAATTATATATTGCCTTGAATTTCTGTTTCTCTGTATCTTTACTTTATCAAGTGTTATGGACCATGCGTGATTATCAAAGGATTTGTTTTATAATATTTGTAGTTAACAACCTTATTTATGGTCTTAATATGAGCAGTTTTCATTCACAGTGTTGTGGAAATATATATGTTTTGATGCTGCTATAACACAGGAATTAATTTAAATACAATTGCATTCCCCTTTTGTGAGCAGTAAAGAATCCATGTAAAACTGGTTCAGTACTGTATACGAGGACATGTCATGAAACATAAAGAGAATTTCATTGTGAAAAATGATTATGTTAACCTTCTTCAAAATAGCTGAATGCAGAAGCAACACACCAAGTCTACTGGCTCTTTCACCCCCGGAAGCATTCCTGGAAATGTTTTTCTGTGAGGTTTAAAGTGTCAACACATCGGTTAAGGCTTTCTGAATGCTTCCAATCTCTTCAACTTAAGAAGGAGCAAAAAGTTGCACAGTGACATGTCTGCTTGGAGGCTAAAAATGATGTTATGGACAGTGCAGGGAATGGATCATTTATAATGGTGGAGTATTTAATTTGTTACATTTTCACTTTGGAAAATAAAAATGTTTCAATTGGCATTTGGTAACATAATGCTATTTAATATGCTTGTGTTCTATTTGTGACTGGCATGATAGATATACTGTAAGTTTCACCATAACCAGTCTTTCCCACAAAAATCTGATCTGGTAAAGGAGGCCTCCATTGTGGTGGGTGTTCCCCTTGAAAATTTACTGTTTTGGACATGAAACAATTTCCAGTATATCTTGGTGTTATGTTTTGGAGGGTTAATTAATAGATATATTAATAGATATATATAGTTGCCTCATGGTTATGGTGATTATTGCTATTTTGCATAGTGCTCATCTGTTAAAAGTACCACACATTGATAACTTTTTTTTTCATTTTAATCAATGACCACCAATTTCAGGTGCAATAACAACTGTTATGCACACTTACACACTTTTCTATTTTATGGGAAGTGACAATTTGCAAAATTTTGTTGCTGAAGTCTACCCATCTTAGAAATCAGACCTGAAATTACTGAAGCATATTGCACATCTACCAAAATTTTACCTTGGATGACGCACTTTAAAACTGTAGCTACAGTGATGCAAAAAAGAAAAAAAAAAAGAGTAGCAGAGCTAAGTGCAATCTTTGCAGGTGAGCAGGTTTACAAAGGTTTAAAGGTTTAGAACTCTTATTTTAATGAAACCAGTACCTGGTGCTTGCATAGTGTAGACGCAGCAGGCATTTCTGCAAAGCTAAGGGCCAGTTTCATAAAATACTGTATTTTTTTTTTGCACACATCATGTACAATAAATACATCCCTCATATTTTAGTGGGCATTGCAGAAAAAATGTTAAGGTAAAACAGTGAACTAACATCAAAGAAGGATTCTATTTAAAAAGAACACACTTAACTCTGTAAATCCAAAGCCATGTGTAAAATATGCCACCTAAAACTAAACATTTACAGTAATAGTTTCTGAACAGCCTGTGTGAAGCCACATACCACATTAAAGTTTTGGATGCTTCGCTATCTGCACACAAAGCTATGATGTAATTTAAATGCATGCCACGGGTCAATTTAAAGTTAAAACAATGTTGACAACTGTGCTGAAAGTACATATATTTAATTGGATAACAATTTATTGTTGCTGGGCTACCCTGCTCCTTGTACTGCCACAATCCTATAATAGAAGAGGCTGATTTGAAAAATTACATCGAAATTTGATAAGAATGAAAGTTTTGTGGAGTAATTTCAGTATTTCCTTGTTGAACAGTCGACCTACTTGATATTGTGTTAAACAAATCACTTGGTTTAAGGGTCTTCACAATAATGAATAAGTAGCTTAACCAATTTATCAATGCAGGAAAATCAAAAGGAACTCTGGTTATCAACTTGGTGGCTATGTAATCATACAGTGCACGGGACAATTTATAAATAATAGATATAATTAAATAGCCTCAAATAGCACTGAGTGGAAAAAGATATTCCAAAAATACAGTTGGTTAGTCTGTGCTAGGTGTGGTTTAATATGATTGAAAATTATACACCATATTTATGTGTCCAAATTCTGACTAAATCTTTTTTTTTAATATTTTTATTGATTTTAATTAGAAACAGATAACATTCCATACAGTCAAGACAAATTTAACAAATCAAAGCCAAATTTGTCCCTCACTGAAGAGAAAGAGAGAAGAGCCAGCAACTGCAGCTACTCTATAAAAAGAGCAAGAAAAGAAGGATATTCTTTTTCCCAGAAATGGAAGCTTATTCTAAAATGTTATTGGTTACATCCTGTCATATTTAAAAAAAAGTTTTGAACAGATTCTCTAAGTGAGAATTAGATTTTTTTCCAATTTCAAGTAGTATAGAACATCGGTTAGCCACTGATTTAAGAGTGGTGGGGTGGGATTATTTCATTTGAGCAAGATAAGTCTACATGCTAGTAGTGTAGTAAAGGTCAGTCAGTCATTATCCAACCCGATATATCCTAACACAGGGTCACGGGGGTCTGCTGGAGCCAATCCCAGGCAACACAGGACGCAAGGCAGGAAACAAACCCCCTGCAGGGCGCCAGCCCACTGCAGGGCATGCACACACACACACACACACACACCAAGCACACACTAGGGACAATTTAGGATCGCCAATGCACCTAACCTGCATGTCTTTGGACTGTGACACAGTCCACACAGACACGGGGAGAACATGCAAACTCCACGCAGCGAGGACCCGGGAAGCGAACCCAGGTCTCCTAACTGCGAGGCAGCAATGTTACCACTGTGCCACCATGCCACCCATTTACTGTAATGTGATCTATAAATTTAATAAAACTTATAAAAAAAGAAGGCATGTATATAAGAATGGGAATAGCCAGGGGCACAGAAGTTGATGAAGTTATTTATTTAGTCATTATTTATGAATTATCACATATTTCAACTTCTATTATTCAAATTAATGTATTGCAGATACTTTTTTTATATTCTTCTTAAGGGCATAGTCATTGGTGCTAAGTAGCCTGCATGTCTTTGGACTGTGGGAGGAAACCCACGCTGACACGGGGAGAACATGCAAATTCCATGCAGGGAGGACCCAGGAAGCGAACCCTAGTCTCCTAACTTTGAGGTAGCAGCGCTACCATTGTGCCAACGTGCCACCCTGTGTAGTAAAGGAAATTACAATTTGTTGGTCCTTCTCCACTTTAAGTCCGTCTAGGAGTACACCAAACACAGCTGCTAGTGGATTAGGAGTGATTGTGATACTGAGGCTGTCTGACAGGCATGGAAAGATTTTTCTCCAAAATATTGTTAATTTGGCACACACTCAGAACATGTGGCTCAGTGAGGCTGGAGCTGGATTGCAATTTTCATAGGCAGAATCTTGCCCTGGAAACATTTTGGATAATTTCAATCAAAATAAATGCACTCGATAAAAGATTGAATGACAGAATGATTTGCACATATAGAGCTTGAGTGTATTCTGTGCATGGCTGCCTTCCACTCCTTTTCTGAAATATTAAGTGACACTTACTTTCCTCAGTGTACTCTAGGGTTTTTGAAAGGTAGAGACTTTAAAATATTTTTATAAATTGTAGAGATGATATCTCAGTCTTCAAGACTGACCAATGATTCTTCTGGAATAGAACAAGGTGGAATGTGAAGAAAATAGGGCAAGTTCTGTTTTGCGAAGTTTCTATCTTGAAAGTAGCGGAGGAATCATGTTGATAAGAAGTTCTTTTTGAAGCATAATTGTTCGTAAGATGCAAAGACATTATCTATGTACAAGTCTGCAAGTGTTTTAATCCTGGACATTTTCCAAACATTGAATATTGTATATGTTTGAGGGGGTGGAAAAGATGGTTGTTATGTAGAGGTACAATAGATAAAAGCTTTTCTGCCTTAAAGTGCTTCCTGCACTGGTTCCATATCCTGAATGAAGGGTAACTGGATTTTTAGTGTAATGATGTTAGTTTGTATTAACTGGGGCACAGAACAGGGAATAAAAAAAGTACTGCAAAATTTTATTTGTATTGCAGAGCAAGCGTGTGGTTATTCATCGATTTGTGTCAATCTTCAAGGTCTTTATAGCTTGTATATTTGCCACCCAGTAATATAATTGAAAGTTGGGTTGTGCAATGCCCCCTTCTGTTTTAGGTCATTGTAGAGTCGCCATTTCAATGCATGGATGTTTCGAATTCCAAATAAATGAAGTTATGATTGAGTCTAATTTTTTAAGAAATGAATTGTTAATGTATATGGAGATGCTTTAAAATAGGTACAGCAGCTTGGGAAGGATGGACCTCTTAACAATGCTGATTTTCCTGCTAACATAAGGTGAGTGGTAGACCATCTAGTCACATCTTGTTTAATTTTTTCCATGGAGACAGCAAAATTTTGATGAAAAAGAGCTTTATATTTACTTGCAATATTTACCCCTAGATATTTAAACTGATCGGCTGAGATAAATAGGAAGGTGTCTAGTCCGATATTACATGCTAGAGAATTCACTGGAAAGAGCATGCTTTTATTCAAGTTGATTTTAAGTTCAGATATATTTTGAAAATCTGCTAATAGTTTTAGGACTGCTGGCACAGACGTTTGTGGATCCGATATATACAGTACCATACCATCTGCATATAGTGATATGTTCTGTTCAAGTCCTTCTCTGAAAATCCCCTTTATCTCTGATGCATTTGGAAAGTATACAGCTAATGGTTCAATGGCAATTACAAAGAGATTAGGTGATAAGGGGCATCCTTGTCGAGTACCACATTCTAGTTTGAAGTTATCTGAAATAATGTTGTTAATACGAACTGAGGCTTCTGGACTAGTATAAAGTAGTTTGATCCATGCACATATGCTTGGGCTGAACCCAACTTTGTGCAATGTGGTGGATAGATCACCCTATTCAACCATATCAAATGCTTTTTCTGCTTCTAAAGATAATAATATCTGTGGGGTGTTAGATATAATGGGTTAATAAATTATATTAAACAAGCTTTGAAAATTAAACGTTAAGTGTCTGCCTTTAATAAATCCTATTTGGTCATGTGATTTTTCAGAAGGAAGCACGTTCTCATTCCTTCTGGTAGACCTATAGATACTGTAGTTGCTTGAGCCAGGGCCATTTGAGATGACTATAAAAGACTCCAGGTGGCCACTGTGCCCAGCTCTTGCATTGTGTATCCTGCTGTTGTGCTTCTGGCATCGTGTTTTCATTTATCAGTTTGTTTGGTATTTTGTTTTTTAACTAATGGTTAAAAAGCTAACGTTATTGGTGTTTGCTTCTTTGAGACACTTTTGTTTTAGTTTTTTAGCTCCCTCTCTTTTGAGGCATTTAATATTAGAATTCTGGATTTTGAACTTTTGCTATGGCTTATTGTCTTTTTGGTTTTTTGATTTTATTGTTTGGCTCTTAGTTGCATTTATTGTAGGTTATTTTTTTTTACTTATTTATTTTCTGAGTGTAGAAATATATTTTTTTTGTTTAGATTCTTGTTTCTTCCAGGTATTAGTTATTGAAATAGTTCCCTTATGTTTTCTATTTTGTTATTACGTTTTAAAAAACAGCTAAAGACTTTTCTATTTAGGAAAGCTTATTAACAAAAATGCTATAAGTATTGTTGTTTTATTGCCTTTGTTTAATCTTTTTATGTTGCACTTTGAGATTTACTGCTAATGTAAAGTGCCCCTAAAAATAAAATGCATTATTATTATATTGTTATTATTATTATTATTTATTATTATTAGATTCTGGTTAATGTTTTTTATTTGAATTTGATAGTTCTGTTCTTCAATAAATCTATTTAAATTTAATAATTGGTTTTATTTGATTTTTGTGACAGTATTAATAATTTTGTTTCTCTCTTTATGGGCAAAACATAATTTCAATCAATTTATATTGATTATATTGCCTTCCGTGGCTTAGGGCAATTGTCCATTATCTTTAATTGAAAACACTTCACTTCATCTGGGTTAATTTATCTATTTTTACTTTTTGAATATGCTCTTTATTTCCAGTTTCCAGATTAGCCACAAATCTTTCTTTACTTTATAGTTTTTGTTTTGCTTTTTGAAAAAAAAAAAAAAACTTAAAATGTAATGTAAAGCAATTGATTTTTTTATTGTTCTTTTAAAATAACTATATAAAATATTTTTAAAATGAAAGGCTGGAACCTTCATATACCTTTCATCTGTTCATATTAGTTATCTACTTGAGGACAGTGAGGCTGCTCTCTATGCCATATGCTATTTTTTATAACCACAAATTAGGTTTTAACTACTAACATATAAAAATATAAATTAATCCTTTCATCACCACATTATAAAACCAAATAATTTTAAATTCCTGAAATGCATGATAAAATGTTTGTTTTGTTCTATTTTGCTTTCTAAATACTGATTTTGAATTTCTAATTGATGCAAACTAAAATAATAAAGCAGCAGAGAAAGTCATAAAGTGTTATTGTTAAACTACTTTTATAAGTGCTCCTGTATATTATATTTTAAAAGGTTTTCCCATTGATTTAGAGTTATTGGCAAATCATAAACCACTGGACAGACTATGTTTAGTTTTCTGGTTTTAAAAAATCCAAAAATATTCATCCCATTTCTGAATCCACATTTCCAGTTCAAAGGTTACAATCTTGTAATCCTGCAACCAATAATGGATGAGACACATGGCATAATCATACACACACCCTCACTCATTCATCAGGCCAATTTAAAGTCTCCATTTACTCTAAGGAGTTCCATGGAGGAGCTCTACACAAAAATGAAAAAACATGCAAATCCCATATTGACAACACCCTTGTGGGAAGTCAGATTGGTCCTAAATTATATGAAGCAGCTACAGTATCTACAGAAAGCTATGACTGATAATTATAGAACATGCCAGATGTTCTAAAATGTGTTGCTATACTATATGATATGATTGGGAAATCAGCTATGCTTACTACAGAGGACCAATTGCAAACGTACCTTTGATATCCAGTCATTCGAAGCTGTAACTCTATCTGAAGTTATTGAATTGAAGCCTTACAGAGGTCTGCAATATACTTTATGAAGTTAAAGGGCAGTGTACGCTGGCCCAAATTCGAAATAAAGCAAGATTTTATTTACTTTTGAAAACATTAGCTTCAAAAGAAGGAACATTTTATATGAAGTTGAAAGTGTTTAGGAACCAGTGGTCTTCCTATACTCTGCCTTTTCTTTATTTAGTAGAAGATAATTCACATGCAATTTCAGAACTTTTAAGTTAATGGGAAGGCTTTTCCATTTTTAATATTACACAGATGTTATAATTGTACATACTACAATGTAAGCACAGTAAATACCTTCCAAGGATCCGGCATCCTTTCTTCTCATATTCTTCCTTGCTCAGTCTACAAAAATGCAAACAAGGTAGAGTCATATAAAAGATTCATCTTATTTTTTTGTTTTCAAAAACAAATTAAAAATTCTTTCGACTTTAATTCAGCCATTATCTACATAAATACGACAAATTCAAATGTTTCCTGTTAGGTTTATTTACAATATATTTTTAAATAATTTGTAGCATGAATCCATGTGCCTACAGCATACTGTAAAACTTGAAAGCATTTATTTAAATTAAACAATCTGTTTTTTAAATTAAACTCATTAAACAATGCAACTCAGATTTATTAGTTTCTCCTTTGGTTCATTGATAACTTCACTAGTTGTTATTCAGTTTAATGTGAACATTTAAAAGAAACATATCAGATCATGTTTTCATACTACATATTTTATGTGAGGGGTTCCACAGGGTCACAATGTTTGATGTTGCTATTCCCAAAGTCCTTCATCAATTACTTTTGTGATTTAATTCTAGATTCAAGGTTTCCTACAAACACTTAATAAACCTTAATCTCACTATAAAACCCATATTTCTTAGCAAAACAATAAAATATACAGTCGTAAGTAATAGTAGTGATATGACCTAGGGCGCTGGTCATTCCAGTAAACTTAAATAAGTTTTGAACACCTCCAAATTCAGTATATTTATTGGATTTTTAAAAGTGCTTTTGAAGATATATATTAGTAATAAATGTGTTAGTATTTTTGGTATTTGGTTAAGTGTAATATCAATACACTCTCTAAAGGATACTGTCCACACAACTGTTGTTACGGTTCTGCCTTTGTCCAGAAATGGTTTCATAAGCTTTATGACCTTAGTCTCACAAAGTCTTTGTCCCATGGGGCGACTGGGATCTTTTCCTGAATAAGATCAAACACAATTGTGTAGGATGCGACAGGAGCTTCCATCTGCAGCTCAAACACAGAAAGCTCTGCAGCTTACTTGTGACTTTACACTGTAGGAAGATACGTAAATAAATCAAAGTAGACAACATTCGATGTGGCTTTTATATAAATAACATATAAATGTTTTTATATAAAGACCATCACAAAACATAATCACAAACTGGGCTTTGCACGATACCTTGGCGAGCACTGTAATAAATGCTTTTTCTTTGAAGGACAGGTGTGGGGCAGACTGACTGGCAGGATGATGCCAGACCTGTTGCTGCATCCAAATGGTGCCATCTATCACCTTTATGCCTGGTATAGCTGTGTTGTTCTTATGTGTGACTTGACGTTTCTTGCAGGGAGGGCTTCTGTTCTCTTTCTTCAATGTAGAACCCTCATCGTCATCTGAGTTCACCTCTGTTATAGCACGTCTTTTTTTGAAAACAGCAGTGTCAGATCAGTGGTGAGCATGAATGTGACCGAGAGAATAAAACTGAAAAAAAATTAAAGCTAACCTTTACATGCACCATACATTTACACCGGCTGTTACAGACTCAAATTAAATGTATGTTTTTATTGTATAATAGTAACAATAAGAGCAGCTCACTACTCAAAACATTTATTTTGTGACACAGCAAGGCTTGAACCCACGACCTGTTGATTTTGAGTCATTTGTTCTTACCGCTGTAATACCAAAGCATTCGTGACACTGAAGTATACTAACCTGATTTCTTTTTCTTCGGTTATATTTTTGAATAAAGGCACACTTATTTTGTTATACTTGTACCTTTTGTGAAAGTGCTTATTTGATATTTGGACTTCAGTCTTCACACATTATACACTTCATGTCAAAATTTTGTCATTAGTACTAAAACATTAATAAAGTTTGTCTTTTAGGTATGTGTTTAACATTTCTTGCATTTCATGTCATTCTACACTTGCATAGATCTTTGTAGACACAGAACACACATGAAATGCATGTGTTCCAAATAACAATATATTATTTACACTATACAGCTCCCGGTACCTCACTCCCAGATAAACAAGGCTTGAGCTGGGAAAGCCTTTTGCCATTTCTGCAGTGGTGGGAGTATGGGATAGCAGGCCGTTTGTGCTTATCAACACATTTACAACACAAAAGACGCTGACAGAGAGGTGCAGACGGATTTAAGGTGGGCCGGGTTTACGAGTTTTTTCGTAGGCTTTTTTAATTCTAGTGTTAAGAAAATAGGTAAACATTTTGAAACAACAGTTGGTGTTACTAGAAATAAGGGATCTAAAAGGGTCAAAGCCACCCCATGAAGGGCTGATGGGTTCAAGAATGTATAAGTAAATTGATGTTGTTTTGTACTTTACAATTGATTATTATAATGTTTTAAATTTTTTGTTTGAAGATATTACAACATATGTTGTCCCAATTAATATATTCATGCTGTTTTTGTACAACTCCCATTATCTATACATGAATAAGGAATTTAAACTAACTAAGCAAATCAAGAAAAAAAGTTATAGTCGAGTTATAAATAAACCTTTCTCTGGCCAACAAGGGCAAATGGATAACAGAAAAAATAGTGTATGAATTTAACTAAAAAAATGAGTGCATGAAATTAACCAAAAACAAGAATGGAAATAAAACCCCCAATGAAAGGACAATCTTAATGCAAATTATTTTCCCCCATTAGAAGTACAACAGCTGTCATCACAGATGTAGGAAGTTAGCAGTAACCTTCCATGTTGAAGGCATGTTTTAACAAAACTGGAGAAAAGACAAAAGGAAAATGATCCTGGCAGTGACTGTCTTGAGATTATAGATAGGTGAGCAACAATTCATCATCCTTACATTTCTTCTAGTATTATTTTTTTCATAATGTACTCTAATCATATTTTTAACCTGAAGAGTATGATGGATGGTAAAGTGAAAAATGGAAGAGTCAAGTCAGAAGCAACAAGAATTCAAAGGTGCATATTATTGCATTTTTATGACTCCTGAAAGTTGAGAATGTTTTGCACCAGTGAGATCTTTGAGCCCCAATACTTACACTTCCCTGGCAGTTAGCAGTGACTTTGAAGTCAGTTGCCCAAGAACACATCTGGCAATACTTTTCAGATAATTCCAGGTTGACTTCCTCTGGATCCTTTGCTCAGCTTTGTTCAAGATGCTCTTGATCATCTAATTCATTGGTAAACCGCCCATGGTAGCCTGCATTTACCAAAGGGTCACATGTGCACCAAGTTTTTTAATTTATATTTATGATGTGAAATTAATCTTGTTTAAATTAATTATTTGTGCTCCTTTTTTGATCTTGTATCCAATTTTGATGTTAATTTCGTGCATAAGCTTGTTTTTACTCTTATTGTCCATCATATTATTCATTTGTAACAATTTTGAAACAAATTCATTACCTAAATATGTGTCCATTTACAATGACGATAATCCCAAGGAAATGGACTGGAGAATTACCAATTTGTCCAAACTTCATTCTATGCAGCTGTATTTTTAAATTTATTGATAAGCTATTTAGATTTTCATTTATGTAAGTTATTCAAAATATTTATAGAGTGATTTGTATTTGAAAATTTATGTAATAAAGCCATATATAGCCAAAGAAACAGCAATTTATAAGTGAACATTTTAAAAAGTTGGATGAAATAATCCTGGCAGTGAAATACAGTCTACAAATAAGACCGCTGTAACATGGAATAAAACATGATCACAATGTTTCTAATAAAAGATATAGCACATTAGCCATGGTCATGTATCTTGGTTATAGTCCAAGGAACTTAATGGTCTCATACTGAATAGATGATTGATTTCAGACTCCCATCTGAGCCCCATTTTCCCAAAGTCTCTTTTTCTTGCCTGCACATGTGGCAGTGAGAAGATCCAAATGATACTGAATGATGATTTTGACATTCTTTGGCTTTCCAGCTTGTTGTGCCAGCAGTTATTATTGCAAGTGCAATTCTTAACAAGTTCATTTTTATTTGAAGTAATAAAAAGCAAAAGTAATCTGTTAAGCTTCTGAATTAATTGTATATATAATATAGTCATTCTAGCATTTGTAATATGATTTTGGTGTGAAACTCGTGAAAGCTTTAATCAAATTAAATTATAATTTCCTGAAAGACAAGATGTATTACTTAATATTGAGCCCTTCCTGTGTTATGTATAACTACAGAAATTAGGCAAAGAGGGAAGAAACAGAAGAAAAGATGAATATTACTTGGGACTGTCCATACAATAATCCAGTCAGGTCCATAAGTATTTGGACAGTTACACAATTTTCATAATTTTGGCTCTGTACACCACCACAATGAATTTGAAATAAAGCAATCATTATGTGATTGAGGTGTAGAGTTTCAGTTTTAATTTAAGGGGTTTACCAAAAATATTGTTTGAGCTGTTGCAGAATGACAGACATTTTTCTGTATAGGTCTCCCATTTCTAGGGGCTCAAAAACATCTGAACATTTGACTGACAAGCCAGATGGGAGCAGTTCCCTCATTATTTCATTAACTATTAAGCAGGTAAAAGGTCTGGAATTGATTCCTAGTGTGGAATTTTCATTTGGAAGCTGTCACTGTGAATTCTCAATATGAGGTCCAAAAAGCTGTCCATACAAGTAAAAACAGCCCATTGTTAGGCAGAGAAAACAAAACAAACCCTTCAGAGAGACAGCAGAAACATGAGGAGTGGTTAAATCAACCATTCGACATATTTTTTAAAAAGAAGGAATACACTGGTGAACTCAGCAACACTAGAAGGTCTGGAAAAACCACAGAAGACAACTGTGCTGGATGATTGCAGAATTTTATCCTTGGTGAAGAAGAACCCCTTCACAACATTTAGCTAAACCAAGAACACTCTCTGGGAGGTAGACTTATCATTGCCAGTCAACAGTCAAGAGGAGACTTCACGAAAGTATAGACAGAGGGTTTACCACAAGGTGCCAACCACGGCTGAACCTTAAGAATAGGAAGGACCGGTTAGACTTTGCCAAAAAAACAGTTTTTAAAAGCCTGTCAAGAACTTGAACAATTTTTTTGGGCAAAGCAAACTAAGATCAACATATACCAGAATGTTGCTAAAGAGAAGAGTACAGAGAAGAGAAGAAATGGCTCATGATCTGATGAATACCACATCATCTGTGAAGCACGTTGGATGCAGTTTTTTGCACTGTCATGCATGGCTGCAAATGGAAGCTCAGTCACAGCGTTTATGGATGGTATGACTGCTGACAGAAGAAGTAATGATGAAGAAGCAGGATGAATTCTGAAGTGTAGAGGGCTATACTATCTGCTCAGATTCAGTCACATGTTGCAAAAGTGATAGAACAACGGTTGGACAGTTAGCCAAAATATACTGTGACAGCAAACCAAATGCTTTTCAAGGCAAAGAAGTGGAATATTCTTCAATACCCAAGTCAATCAACTGATCTCAACCCAATTGGACATGCATTTCACTTACTGAAGACAAAACTGATGGCAGAAAAACAAGCAGCACCTAAAGACAGCTGCATAAATGCCTGGCAATGCATCGCTAGGGTGGAATTTCAGCACTTGGAGATGGCCATGGGTTCTAGATTTCAGGTGGTCATTGACTGTAAAGAATTTTCAACCAAATATTTAAAATGATCATTATATTTATGATTATGTTAGTTTGTCCAAATACTTTTGAGCCCCTAAAAATGAGGGGACCATGTATAAAGTTGTCTGTCTTCTCTAAATGACGTGTAGAATATTTTTTTAAAACTATTTGAATTAAAGCTGAAAGTGTATACTTCAATCACATCTTGATTGCTTTGCTTCAAATCCTTTGTGGTGGTGTATAGAACCAAAATTATGAAAATTGTGTCACTGTCCAAATACCTACTTTATGAACCTGACTATGAATTAAAACTTTTAGCATTCACATTTGAATGAGCAAAAAAAAAAAAAAAAAAAAAATATATATATATATATATATATATATATATATTACTTAAAAATACAACCGGTTCAATGCAATACAGTAACTGAGTGTCATTAACTCTTGAAGTGATAGTTCGTTAAACATATACGAATATTTCATTTAATTTTTTTTTCAATATGATAACACCAAAATCTGTAAACCACAGTGCTACATGTAATTGAAACAAATGTATTGAGCTAACTGTCCATCCATCCAGTTTCAAACCCACTTAATAAGTTCAGGGCTGTGAAGTGGGAGCATTTTAGGACCATCAGGCCCATCACAGAAACCAGCTGAAAAAGAACATACTAACATGCACTCACATATACACAGCAATAAATAGTGACCAACTAATTTAACATACAGTAGGTGCCTTTAAGATGTAGGAAGAAATAGCAAAGTCACTGGAGAAAACCCAATGGAAAGAACATCTAGATTTCACACAGAGAATAAGCGGGCCTAAGCGTGAGGGGCTGTAAGGCAGTGGTGCTAACCACCTTTACCAATGTGTGCCCCCTGTGGCATTTTCCTGCCTCCTTCCAGAAGAGATGAGCTGAATTATCTGGCTACACTTTCCTCATCATTTATTTTGTCTTTGCAGAAAGTAAAAATACTTTGTATTATTTCTTCAATCAAATGTAAAGTTGTGATTAATTTGTAATTTTCTCCCTTTGAATTGTCCTTGCTTTTCAAAAATACATTCTCGTAGATCTTACTGCCAACTGTATACTTGCTTTGTTTATGATGATTGTGCTTTATGATAATTTTACACAGTAAAAGACAATACATCCCATAATGTTTGACTAGTTGAACCTTATGAATTCTTTGAGCTGATATTTTTTTTGCAATTGAACTTTGCCTTACAATATGAAATAACACACAACACAGGTCCATTAGTTGCTTAATAAATACAATTTGGGCAATTGATTTTCAGATTATTAACTTTTTTCTGCAGTATTGTCATAGGAGCACACATGAGTGGTGAGGAAAAAGAAATTCTTTTTAGAGTTAGATCAGCGTAAAATTCTTTTTAGAGTTAGATCAGCGTAAGTAAAGGTTAACAGGAAAAACTCTATCTATCTATCTATCTATCTATCTATCTATCTATCTATCTATCTATCTATCTATCTATCTATCTATCTATCTATCTATCTATCTATCTATCTATCTATCTATCTATCTAACCCCAATGGCTACTACTTGTCAGACTTGAGTCAGTTTTTGGGACCCTTTTTGACAGTTTGATTGGCCAAGACAAGGCTTAAAAATTGGTTTATTATCAGGGCATAGTAATGTCTTGTTTGAAGATGGGAAAGGTTCAGCTTTTAAGTTTGGACTCTTAAGCCCAAAAGTGGTGGTCCCTCTCATAATGGTGTATTATAAAAGTGCAAGTACATACAAACAAATAAAAATTGTTGGTTTGTAATGCAGGTTTCTGTAACTTTATTGGCATCACAGTTCAATAATAATTTCAGTTGTATCTCCCAATCCACTATAGTGATTCTGCTGTAAAAGTCAAAATGTCACACATCTCTGTTCGAAAAACAGGAAATGGCTAGTTTCCCCTGAGAGCCTGCAGCAAAAATACAGAGACACATTGTCAGCACAAGAGGTCCTCCTTTAGTCAGGGTGGAACAGTGGCGGTCCCTGGGGAGCAGTATGTTGCATGTGAACTGGGCAGCTAACAGCGGTGCCAGCATGATGCAGAGAGAATGGAACAATGAAATACATTTCCAGCTGTTGATGGGGCTGCATGACCCTTTAGGTCATTGGTCTAAATTCCAATAAGATTTTCATTTACAGTATCAATCGTCACTCCTTATTTAAAAAAGTAATTTAAACTACACATCAGAATAACATCTTACAATATTGGTCATTTGAATTCCTTAAGAATATTGAACAGGTTTTGAAAATGGGTGCATACGTGGAGGAATAACAAGACAAATGCGGCATAGTTTTTGTTGTAATGAAAAACAAAATGAATTTTTTCAAATTGTTTTATGTGTATATATTTTTGTTTGTTAAATGTGGACACCAGGGGTGGCTCCAGCTCCCCAAACAACTGATACAAAGGCTCTGACACAAGTGTAAAAGCACAAGAGAGATTTATTACACACAATCTTCAGGAAAGTGTTTCCCACACACAGTAACATAGTCTGAAAGCACAAATAAAGCCCACAACACTTTGTCTTCTCTCTCTGTCACTGTCACCTCCGCTCCTCCCAGCAAGTTTCATCCTCTTGACTCTGGTTCGACGATGTGAGGCAGGCAGCTCCTTTTATTTTAGCCACCACTGGAAGTGCTTCCAATCTTCTGCACTTGTGGTCTGTTAGCACTTCCAGGTGAGGCGGAAATCCCACGATGTAGGGAAGCCCCAGATCTGCAGCTCCCTCTGACAGACACCCACGGGACCCAACAGGACTACATTACCCGACTTGGCCTGCAGGCACCCACATGGGGATTCGAGCCTGAGCTTGCTGCCATCTAGTGTCCTGGGGGAGACAAAGCCCTGTGTAAACTGTCTCCCCCTGTCCTTCCACCCTAAGGGCATCTCAGCTGGGTAAGTACACTGGCTCTCCCTCACATAACATACCATTTCTAGTTTCCTGATGGGATGTACTCAATGTTAGATCTACTCTAGCACTTATGGCATGAACAATCTTTGTGCCTGTGTGTGCTGTGCTGTGTTCTAGAAAGCTACTCTGTAGAAAAGCATACGTGGCTGACATTTTAAAAAGAGCGTGTGTCAATCAAACTTTTCAGGTTTTGAGCTGCGTGCTGTTAGCATCTAATCAACTAGCCACGAACAACCTCGCAGATACTTTTACAGTGGTATATTTTAGCAATACAAGACTTGATGTCAGATTTGTAAATGCATCCTGACAGGAGGACTAAAAAGGAAAGTGAAAACATCAGACAAGACATCATTACTTGCTGATATGGTTCATTTCTATAAAGCTTTCAATTTCTTTTCTCTGATCTCACATTTAGCACTCTCTCTCTTTCTCTGTCATTTATTTATTTATTTATTTATTTATTTATTTATTTATTCCAGTAAAGAAACACGAGGGGGCCAGAGCCATCCCAGTAGCATTTGGCTTAAATCAAAGATCCCACCCTGGATATAGGACTTCATATTACAACAGTCTTACTTTTATACTTTTATTTATTTATTTTATTTATGAAATCAAATCAAATATACACAATTCAAAGAAACTATTTTTTGTCTAAATTGTGGGGTTTAGTTGGTAAGAACATGCTGGTCTGTAATTGTAATATTGTGCCTTAATAACCTGTACTTGTAAATGAATATCATTTTCAGAGATGACTAATCTCTAGTCAAATTTTCTCTCACTTGCAAATATCTGCCATCTGGTTTTGTGCACAGAATTACTTCTTTCCTCCTTTACAATACTGCGTGCTTTTCTCTCATTCTTTGCAGCTGATTTCTTTCCAATGCTCTCCTCCAATAAGCTTCAGATATCAAGTAACAATAGTGTGGCTTCCTCTTGTATCCCAAAACACATTATAAGAAACCTGTCATAAAGAAGAATTTCAAAACAAATTATAGGAGCAGAACAGGAATATTATGTTTCTGTCTGAAAAAGAAAAAAAAACCTTTACAAATGCTAGACCATGCCAGTATTACCTTATTTTGCTTAATGGTTTGAAGCAATTATAGAAAAATGCTGCACAATATCCCCAAAAGAACATCTAGATTAAATCGACATTAAAGAGTCCTAAGAGACAATATAATATCTACCAGGTTTCCTGTTGCAAAATTCATATAATAATTGTGTCAATGCTTTTACCACCCTGTTTTATTTCTTACTTTTTAAAATTTGTATTAAAGAAAGCTCTCCATCTTTCCTGCTACTATCTTTATTTGTAATTTCCATCATCATGGAGGTTAATTTGTACTCTGAAAATATTTGGTGTGGTACATTGCTATCTGCTACTTATTGAATAGAAAAAAATCTTGTTGACAAAATACAATAATTTAAAGTGACAGAAGAATTAGTGCATACGACATATAAACAACTTTTTGTAATATTTCACAACAAATAATTAAAGTTTTTTGACTACTGAACTGTGCAGGATTATTAAAAAGAAATATAAGTGCCTCGAGTTCTTTTTAAGATTATTTACATAATATACAGTTAACTATTCATATTATTTGTTACTTTGATAGTTTATTGTAAATCTTACTCCTTTAATGTAATTCAGGTTTGTGGAGGGCCAGAAATTATTCTGATATCCATGCAGCAAGGTACAAAACAACCCCAGACAGAGAATTGTTTCATATCTTAACTCTTTCGCCTACACACACACACACACGCACACACGCACACACACACACACACGCACACACACACACGCACACACACACAACCAACTTACAATGTGCAGTCAACTTAACATGTCCATCTGTAGGATGTGAGGTAAAAAAACTGACCTATCTAGAGGAAAAAAAAACACCCAGGCAAGAGCTGAACGTCCATACTCTGCTCTGATAACAAAGTGACATGAGAATCAGACCAAGGATCGGTATGCCGACAGTCCTAACTGCTATTCTTAAGAAATCCAGTTACAGGAATGCCAGACGTACAGAAGTTCTTACAAAGCCTCACCTGCACCCCAAAGATTAAACAAGGAGGTATTTCCCAAGTTAAAACAGCTGCCATATAAAGGATGGCCACAAAGCAAGATATTGTTTTTCTAACAACATAAACTGTTAGACTCAAGGAGCTTAGCAACACTTAAAGACCTAGGAGCAAAGCTGCAGTCTTTGTGGAATGAGAGAAGCCATACGAGGTGGCTTGTAATGAGGAGAACCTCAGGACACCCCCTACAGAACTTGGACCAGGTAGATCCACTGCTGGAGCCCTAGAGGACATGCTTAAGAGATCATTTGTTGGTTGGTATAGGGAAATCTGAGAATTTAATAAAAAATTACCTTAAGACTGTGAAAAGATAGAGAGGGTTAGTCTGTCTTTGGCGTGTTCTACATTTTAAAGGCGCTATAACACAACAGGTAAGTAGTACTAACAGCAGCTAAAATGTATTTGGATCATCTCTCGGTAGTAGATCCCTTTTGAAAGGCGGTACACGACGGCTGTGGTATAGAAATTACATTTTCTATGTGAACGTCCAAATTTCTACCTGTGGTAATGTGCCTTACTGGCATTACCAGCAATTAAAGAAAATTAGTTTTGTGTCCTCTGCAGTGTTGAGAGAAAGGCTTTGGTTTGGGATAAAAGGAATAAAGGTATATAGAAAGGAAATTTGCCTTTTTCTTTTATATAGTGTAGAGAGACGTCTTCGCTGACAATATGATCGCCTTTTGGGGAGCGTCGTGGCGGGTCTCGTGTGGACTGGAGAGACAGCCCTGCCATTAACTGGCTGGGATGGCACTGTCGGTCCTCCACTCCTGTGCGTGCCTCCCGTGACCTCATAACCCTATATGTGCAAAAGAAAGTGCGAAGCGCCTTAATATTAGTTTGCCACGGTCTAGAAAAGGGATCCCGTGTTTGTAGCTATAGCTCAGGGGAAGGAGGAAAAAAAATAAAAGTGCTCACTTTCACTTAAGGCAGATGCGCAATCACAGTCTCAAAGGCTGGCACAGCTACGTGCGCGCGCCCCGGCTGATCGACTTTTATTGTATTTTTACAGGGCAGGAGATGCCACTTTTTGCAGACACATTCACGTCATCGCGTGCCTACGGAGGGATAACGTGGAACAGGTTAATTGTTCGGCGCCGAATACAAAAAGAAATTACAGCGCCTGACAACCTTGCACTATGTGCCTGTGATTCAAGAGAAAAATAATTCTGATAAATGTGGACGCTGCCCTTCCGTGCTTAACGGGCAGAAGGTCCAAACAATTCTCAAGTCCAACACTTTACTTGAAGAAGTCTATACATCTTCTTAGATGTAAACTCTCCATCTTCTTAAAATAATTGATTACAAAAGCAACCTTGAATGTTGGGGGGTTTTAGTGACCCAAACTCCCCGGACAGTAAGTAGTCGTGCAGGGCAATTTACAAACAGAGTCCTGCTTCGATGGAGCCGATTACACTCATTCGCAAAGATTTCCACTCTCCCAGGAGCCGATGGGGCACTTGAAGTGTCACAAACAGTGCGAGAAGAGAGGACGCTGCCCGAAACTGTGAAGCTCTTGACCCCACGGAGCAACCTGACATTCCGTGCCTCCCAGCGTCCACTTTGTTCTCAACGTAATTTCCATATCACGTGGTCATACGTCATTTCCGTTTCAAATGTGAAAAGAATTATATATAAATATATATATATACATATACATATATATATATATATATATATATATATATATATATATATATATATATATATATATATATATATATATATATATATATATACTGTATATGTGCATATATGAAAGGTTTTTTTCTGTGTCCAGAAATAGTAGGTCATCACAAAGCTCAGATACCTAAGGGGTAATCATTGAAGGTAGTCTGATCTTGTCATATTATAGAACAGAACATTTTCTTTATTTTTAGCTAACATTTTCAGCACAATCTTACTGTAATTCAGTAGTATTTATAATAGTAGCAGCAGTAGAACCATCATGTGTACAGAGTAGTAAGAGTAGCCTGTAGATTGTGTAAGTTGTTTTTGACAAGTAGTGATCTTCTAGCATACTTATACATAGATGCCATTAAAGGAACTAATCTGACAGACAGCGTTTTAGAGACTTTTGCTAGATAGCCATCAGGATCTGCTGCTTTCCCACTTTAAGAGGAATTTATATGATTTTGAACTTCAAAGTGCCACATTGATGTCTACAAAAATTGTATGAACCTGCAGCATTTCTATTTCATTAAAAAATTAATTTGTATAATCCTCACATAAGTTGGACTCTGATTTATATGAAAACTTTTAATATTCCTCAAAATATGTTATTGTTTGCTAAATTTAGCTCTAACAGCATTGTTAATCTTTGTAAATCCTTTTCATGAATGTGTTGGCATAAAATCTTATTAACCTTTTTTCCAGGCTTATAATGAAAGTGACATAACTTTAAAATAGTTGTTCTGTGCCTCAGGCCAAGAGATTCAATTCTTTTTGTAAAGACACTGCATGGTATTGAGTGAGCTAACATTTCCTTGGTCAGTTTTTTAATCTTAGCAATTAGTTTTTATAAAATAGTAGTTCTGTTTTAGATCATTAAAACAGATGAAATTAAGAACACTTATTTAGGTTATACACAACATATTGCTTAAATTAATCGGTATGATCATTAAGACTTCAGCAAAGCTAATTCTTTCATTTTTGTTATGACAGATTAATGAGCAGTCCTGACTTCAGCATGTTGATTCATATTTACTAGTTCAGTCCATGGTTAGAACCTATCCAAGTTTAAAAACAGCAGGGGGTCATTTTTATTTATTTATATATTTTTAAACTTTTTAAGGTAAGTGGTTTTTGTAGGTGTAACCTTCAGCCATAACCCTCATCTTATAGCTACAGCATGCCGTCACTACTTAATTAACATTATTTGCAATTCTCTTTTCAGCAATTGGCACAAAAAAGACTGGAAAAGTATAGATCAAATTGATTTTAAAAAGAAACACAAGCTTCTCTTTGGCATGAAGGAGCACAGTTTCTTTTATTTTTGATGATGAAAGTTCTCAATGATTCTCTTCAGATAATAAATGCAGCTCTTACGTCTTTAATGGTGTCACCTTGGATTTTAGTGAAGAGCTTCACAATTAATTTTATAGGATTTCCTCATTTCACCTATTTAAGAATTCTGACAGTTTTTCTCTTGCTGTGTCTTCCAAATCTGTTAATTTATTATAAAGATTTTTACCTTCATTTGTGAAGGCTGTCATTCTTTCTTTGATAGTTCTTTGAGATTTATTCCAGTTCTTCAATGCAGTATGTTAAGATATATTTTACCTCACCAAGCTGGGCACCAAGCATTTTAGTTTTACTCTCAATTTTACTGTCCATTTGTCTTACATGCAGTTTTAGAGCTTACCTAAGCGTTTAATTTCATCCCTCGTTTTCTGCTTGGTATCATTCAAGCCTGCTGTTGTTCTTAACAGTCATTTCAGTTATAAATATTTACAACTTAAATATCATCCTCCTTAAACTGGGACTATTTTCTGTATATTCTTTCGCACAGTGGTCTGGCCACATTTAACTGTGATGATTTCACGGTTACAAAATTTATAGAATCAATTTTTGTTATTATTTTGTGAATTGAATTTATTTTTAGGGGGCGGCACAGTGGCGCAGTGGTAGCACTGCTGCCTCGCAGTTAGGAGACCTGGGTTTGCTTCCCGGGTCCTCCCTGCGTGGAGTTTCCATGTTCTCTCCGTGTCTGCATGGGTTTCCGCCAGGTGCTCCGGTTTCCTCCCACAGTCCAGACATGCAGGTTAGGTGCATTGGTGATCCTAAATTGTGCTTGGTGTGTGTGTGTGTGCATGTGCCCTGCGGTGGGCTGGCGCCCTGCCCAGGGTTTGTTCTTGCCTTGTGCCCTATGTTGGCTGGGATTGGCTCCAGCAGACCCCCGTGACCCTGTAGTTAGGATATACAGTTACGTCCATAAATATTTGTACAGAGAGACAACTTTTTTCTAATTTTGGTTCTGTACATTACCATAATGAATTTTAAATGATACAACTCAGATGCAGTTGAAGTGCAGACTTTCAGCTTTAATTCAGTGGGGTGAACAAAACGATTGCATAAAAATGTGAGGCAACTAAAGCATTATTTTAACACAATCCCTTCATTTCAGGGGCTCAAAAGTAATTGGACAGTTGACTCAAAGGCTATTTCATGGGCAGGTGTGGGCAAGTCCGTCGTTATGTCATTATCAATTAAGCAGATAAAAGGCCTGGAGTTGATTTGAGATGTGGTGCTTGCATGTGGAAGATTTTGCTGTGAACAAACAACATGCGGTCAAAGGAGCTCTCCATGCAGGTGAAAGAAGCCATCCTTAAGCTGTGAAAACAGAAAAAACCTATCCGAGAAATTGCTACAATATTACAAGGTGCAAAATCTACAGTTTGGTACATCCTGAGAAAGAAAGCAAGCACTGGTGAACTCAGCAACGCAAAAAGACCTGGACGTCCACGGAAGACAACAGTGGTAGATGATCGCAGAATCATTTCCATGGTGAAGAGAAACCCCCTCACAACAGCCAACCAAGTGAACAACACTCTCCAGGGGGTAGGCGTATCGATATCCAAGTCTAACAGAGGGTGCACTGCAAGGTGCAAGCCACTCACAAGCCTCAAGAATAGAAAGGCTAGATTGGACTTTGCTAAAGAACATCTAAAAAAGCCAGCACAGTTCTGGAAAAAACATTCTTTGGACAGATGAAACCAAGATCAACCTCTACCAGAATGATGGCAAGAAAAAAGTATGGAGAAGGCGTGGAACAACTCATTATCCAAAGCATACCATATCATCTGTAAAACACGGTGGAGGCAGTGTGATGGCTTGGGCGTGCATGGCTGCCAGTGGCACTGGGACACTAGTGTTTATTGATGATGTGACACAGGACAGAAGCAGCTGAATGAATTCTGAGGTGTTCAGAAACATACTGTCTGCTCAAATCCAGCTAAATGCAGTCAAATTGATTGGGTGGCGTTTCATGATACAGATGGACAATGACCCAAAACATACAGCCAAAGCAACCCAGCAGTTTATTAAAGCAAAGAAGTGGAAAATTCTAGAATGGCCAAGTCAATCACCTGATCTTAACCCAATTGAGCATGCATTTCACTTGTTGAAGACTAAACCTCAGACAGAAAGGCCCGCAAACAAACAGCAACTGAAAGCCGCTGCAGTAAAGGCCTGGCAGAGCATTAAAAAGGAGGAAACCCAGCATCTGGTGATGTCCATGAGTTCAAGACTTCAGGCTGTCATTGCCAGCAAAGGGTTTTCAACCAAGTATTAGAAATGAACATTTTATTTCCAGTTATTTAATTTGTCCAATTACTTTTCAGCCCCTGAAATGAAGGGATTGTATTAAAAAAATGCTTTAGTTGCCTCACATTTTAATGCAATTGTTTTGTTCACCCCACTGAATTAAAGCTGAAAGTCTGCACTTCAACTGAATCTGAGTTGTTTCATTTAAAATTCATTGTGGTAATGTACAGAACCAAAATTAGAACAAAGTTGTCTCTGTCCAAATATTTATGGACCTAACTGTAGCGGGTTGGGAAATGACTGACTGAATTTATTTTTGAATATGTTGTTTATTTGTTACATCATTTAATACAATACCATTTTGTATTCTTTATTTTGATAATGTTGCTAACATCGTGCGTAGTTTGTTTGTATGAAATGTACTCTTTGCTATTTTGTCACTTCCAGAACTTGAGGTATGTAATGTCAGCGAGATGTCCGTATAAAAGATAGTGATGTATTCTTTATACTGTACAAGGTTATAGATTTAAACTCTAGAAGATTCCTGGTGTTAGTGGTTATCCCTTAGTGTAGAAGGTTATCGAATTCGGTCAAGATTTTTCAATAAAGATTTCAGGTTAATATTTTATGTGGCTTCATTTGACTAGTGTAGATCTTGATATTTGATCTCTCCTTGTTTTCTGGCTTTCACTTCTCACTCATCCCTTGGTCAATTTCTTAATCTAAAATTCTGTTGCATCCTTTTGACAGGACACTTACAGTCACTTGGTGTTTGTACAAGTTTGTAGACTTAGAGTGAAAAAGTAACCCTGTTTTTGTTTGCAAGCTGTATTTGAGGAATCCTCACTATTAGCCTTGGCTTTGATCCTGACTGGAGTTGGACCTGGACCACTGCTGAATGTAGAGTATGTTGGCTCTTACTATAGCTCTTTATTCTCTTTAAAGATTTACAGTTTAAGAAATAAATTGTGCTGTGTGGCATAAGAAGTATTTGTTGTAAAACTCAGGATGTATCATATTTAAGGCAGTATTTCTGGGGATGGGGTCATCTCAAGTGTCCCTGCCCTGGCAATTGATGAAACCAAGAGTCCCTTACAAGACTTTCCGCACTGGTATGTAGAGGACCTTTTCCGTTGCCAGCGTCATTCTTGCTGTCTCTGCCAGAGAACTTTTGTGAAACTTTGCTCTGCCTTTTGCTATCCTGGTGATGCTGTTGCCCCTAGCAACCTATATATAGTGTGTCTCAGAAATGTCCAAAGAAATTGATGAGTGCAAATTTGTATGACGTATTTTTCTGGAAAAATACCAATTATATAATTGAAAAGTCAAGTAAAAATCAAACGTGTACACTTTTTGTAGACAATGTATTTACAGCATCTTTCCTATAATTCTGTAAACAAATATTTTAAATTTAACAGATGAACTTAAGCAGTAATATTATAAAGAATATAATTTGATGCACTAATATCCTGTGACTGTATGTGGTGTTCCTATTTACAAGGCACAATAAATATTAAAGGATACATTTGGTGTTTTAGAAGTTAAAGATATTTTTTACGGTCACGACCTTCATCCGTTTTCCTTAAACACTTGCATTTTTACATTAAACTGATTTTATGGAAAAAAAAAAAACAGCTTGCAATTACAGACAAAGAGAGCAACAAAAAAAAATCTTTATGCTTGATGTTTGATTTGAAGATAAAAAAGTTTGGTATACGAAATCAGGCCTTCTGCATTTTGGAGGTATGTTTAGAACAACAAAATAGAGATGAAAATAATTAATTTTGATCACAGGTTCTTGGCACTGTTTTCCTCAGGGAAAGAAATATGTTCGCTTCCAAGAAAAGGATGCCATGGAACCAATTAAAAGCACTCTGGGGTAGAAAATCACAAATAATGAGAAAGTAAAAGAAATGTGTGTGGCTTTTTGAACCAAAACTAACTTTCATCTAAATGGCTTAGAAATATATATAATTGGGATGAAAATCAAACAAAAAACGGAGGTGTGTGTACTTTCAGCTATCCTCTTAAAAGTCATTGCCTTTTAAATGTTTAGGTTAAGTGTAAACACTCTAGTTGAATGCCTTCAGAAAGCTGATTTTTTGATTCTGCGCTGCACACTTTTCCAAGAATAACTGTTTTCAGCTTCGGAAGAAAAAAAAAAGATGTTTGTTATCATCCTTATTTCCACTTTTATTTACATTTACTCACATAGCACAAGCTTTTATCCAAAGCAACTTACAAATGAGGTCAACATAATTGAGTCCCCCTCAGTTAGGGTCTGTTTTCTGTAGACTAGGTTACAAATAATGTACCAAACAAGTGAAAAATGTTGTAGACCTTATAAGCAAGCAACCAAGAAATTAATCAAGGCATAAGAGTAGTCAACCTTACCTTAACTACAAAAATTCACCTTGTATCATAATCCTTTAGAAATTACGAAGGTAAGCACAAAACTAGAAAGTCTTCTTAAACACACTGATCGAGTCAGCTATTGAAAGAATGTAGGTAGTTCATTCTGCTAGCATGGTGTTACACATGGAAGGAGTCTGGATTGAAATTTGATGCCACGTGTAGGTGGCATCACCAGACACTACTCATAAGCGACCTAAGTGAGGGGTGGGGTGGGCAAAGGATGTAACGAGTGCTATAAGATAAGTGGGTGCTGAACCACTGACTACTTTGTAAGCAAGCATCAATGGCTTAAACTTGATGCCTGCTGTTACAGGGAACCAGAAGAGTGACCTGAGAAGGTGAGTGACCATCTTGGCTTGTTGTGTTATGTAGCATCTACAATGGCTTTTAAGTATCTGCTGAAGCTTTTGCTAGTAAGCAGATTTCAGTTTTTAATGCAGTACTGTCAGGTTCCGAAGATCACAGTCATCCAGTGTCAGTTTTTCAGCTTTATCCTTTCCATACCCCAGAAAGCATATACACAGTTTACACCTGTGGGCAGACCACGGACAGTGTAGGTTTGGGAAAACCCAATTAAAAATCGCACTGGCCCAATGTGAGGGCTACACTAAGGGGCCCCTTAGCAAAGTTCCTCTTGTGCTCCAAAATGGGTTTATCATTAGCAGTATAAGTTCTGTAAGTCCCTCATTGACTCAGTGATGATTTGCTAATGCCATCACTTCACCATAGTTTCTGACTTTTTAATTTTGTCTCTGAGTAAGTAACACAGTGAATTAGCATTTTCAGATTGTACAGTAGAAGTATCAATTAAGAGAATTGTTTTTATATATTATTATTATTAATGTTTTTGCATTCTGGGTTGTAACACTGCAAAAAAAATCTACACTAGTACCAATAAATACAAGGGCATTTTGTGTTTTGTAAGAACTAACAAATACCAAAAAAGAAAGAAGGAGATAAATTCGACACTTGAATGAATGAGCAGGAATATTTTCAGCTTTAATGTGAGAATATTCTATATATCTTTCTTTCATATTTCTTCTGGTTCACAGCTGGCCCCAATTTGTAAGCTAATGGGGAAAATTTGTTTTCTTTTAATTGATAAATACATATTTATAAACATTTCTTGGGCAAATGAAGTAATGCCAAGATTGTAAAAAACTTAAAAAACATAATTTTACAAAATATCAATGGATGTTGCTGGTAACAGAGAATAATCCTACTGTAAGTAAACCAGCAGACCAACACATATCCCCAATACTTAATACAGCATTTCTTAACTTTGATTTACTTCAACAAAGTTCTTTGAAATATCCTTTTGACATCTAATTAACAGAATCCTCTTGGGTCAGGATAGCCCTGCAAGCTCTTGTGCTGAAAGCTGACTTGGGACACAACACATTGAAAGGTTCCATATTTTCTCAAGTTATACAGTATGTTAAAATAATAGTATTTTGATTACATTAAGTGAGAAATAGAGTATTGAATAACAACAAAAACATGCATTTAAGATATAGTATAATATACATCTATCCATCAGAAGCTGTGTCACAGGGGAGCTGGAACCTATCCCAGCAAGCATTAGAAGCAAGGCAGAAGCAAACCCTGGACACACACACAAGGCCAATTTAACAACATTATATTATATTATATTATATTATATTATATTATATTATATTATATTATATTATATTATATTATATTATCCATCCATCCATCCATCCATCTTCCAACCCGCTGAATCCGAACACAGGGTCACGGGGTTCTGCTGGAGCCAATCCCAGCCAACACAGGGCACAAGGCAGGAACCAATCCCGGGCAGGGTGCCAACCCACCGCAGATATTATATTATATTATATTATATTATATTATATTATATTATATTATATTATATTATATTATATTATATAGATTAAACCAGATAACTCTGCTGTATTTCATACTAAAACAAAAATATGGCTAAATACAGTCCATTTTTCTGTTTATTATATTAAGAGTGGTTAAAACTATTTCTTTCACACTAACAATAGAGGTCAAATATATCTAAACTTTACATTTAAATGACTTCTAGTATCAACTGTCAACTGGATGAAGTATATTTCTCCTGTCATATACTGATGTGCTAAATTTAAACGTTACATTGTTCATCTTTCTCTGGATGTGCAAGTAGAGCTGATATTACTATTCACAAAGAGCAATAAAAGTTGACAAAGGTATACCTTAATTACAATACTTTAGGCAGTGAATATTTCCTGGCAATTAAATGAGCATTCACTAATAAGTCACTTTGTATGCAGATTTTCAATTCTATTATAAAAGTACCCTTCAGAAATGTACTCTAAATGCAGAATGTGCTTTAAACTAATTTTTAGTTGACAGAGTGAATGAAATTCTAATTATTCAATGCCGCATAGTTTAATCTCTATTAACCTAACAAAGTCTTGAGGTCAAAAAGTGTTGAAATTGCTTTATTTGCATAACATGACATATTAACTCAGACCCACTTTTCTACAGAAAAAAAATAGTCAATTGCATACTGTCGAAACCACTTGTTTCCAGCTGTGACAAACCATTAAAAATATCTCATGAGGTTTCATGTATTGACAGTTTTTGAAAAGCCAAAAGATTACTAGAACAGTTATTCCTTGTCTATTCCCTTACAAACACAAAATGAACACATTTTATATTGATATTTAAAAAAAAACGGATCACTTTATGGCTTGGAAATAGCATTGTTCTCTTTTCTGTCTTACAAATAAAAGCATTTTACCTTTTGGTTTTACAGAGATAAAAATCCAATTTGCCTTCAAATATTGATTTTTTTTTTTTCTGGTGCCTTTCTTAATGAAAAGAATTTGAATCTCAAGCACAGTATGGAACTTCAGAGACAACTATATATATATATATATATATACACACACACACACACACTTTTCTAGCAGTATTACTAAATTGCTTAGGTTTAATGAAAGAAAAAAAAAACTATTTTGTCTATATCACATATCAAAAATGTATCACTGGTATTTGAGGAATCCTTCCAGCCTTCCACCCATTTTATTTTGCTTCTTTCCAGCAAAGCTGTCTGCCTCAATTGTGTCATGCACATGGCAGGACCATATCCTGGCCGAGATCTCTCACTCAGACACACACTGCTGTATTCATTGCTTTCCCACACATGCATTAGGTGAGTGGGAGGCAGCAACAAGTCAGGTCCTTGGAGTGGTGACACAAGAGGGCTAACTGCTATGCCACTCTGCTGGCTACAGGAAAAATATTACAAACAAATATTTCAACATAGTATTGAATTAATGCTTAGTACTAACAAAAGTAGCTGTGAATTTAAATGTACTTTAGAATGTAGTCATTTCAGTTGCTAAAATCAATAAAATATGTGCTTGAAATTCACAATATAACTCATGTAGCATTAGTAGAATTTAAAACTTGTATATGCTCATTATGTTTTCTTGAAGATATAATTTTTAAAATGTTTTGGCTAGTGAAATATCAATTAAAAGTGTAATGTAAAGATGTATATTATTTTTTCTTTGCTCTGGTGAACTTAATCTCATATTTGAAAATTACAACTAAACAAAGACAGAGCAGCAAATGGGGTACAAAGAACCATCGAATTTTTGATATAAAACCACCCTAACATATACAAAGTATCTGCATTTCTGAAATAGGTACTTCATCATGTTTTATATAGGTCTTTAGAAGATAGAGCATAATTAATCACCACTCAGTAATCAAACGCATGTAGGTGGGATGTGAGAAAGAACAAGGAGTTGCCCTTTAAGCACAAAAGATGCCTTTTTTGTGAACTAAAAGGATCCTTGAGTTAAGCACTTGCAGTAAAAAATAGCAGAAAGAGACCTATGACTTTACATTACTTAGAGAGTAGAGAAAAACTGAATGCTTCCAGCCCTGACAGACACATTCACAATAAGAAATAAATAGAGAAATAAAAAATAATTGCAGTTCTCAGTTGGTTTGACTGGGTAAGACGGTGGTTTTCTCACAATCAATATAGGTTCTGGACTAGATTTTGCACCCTGGGAGCTGTGAAGTGAGTACCACCCGGTTTCATAATAATAAAAGACATACTTGAGAGGAGGGCTGATAAAAATTATTTATCCATGTGAACTTGACCTTTTAAACTGAGAAACACCAACACTGCTGTTAAGGTACATCCAGGTTCAGTTGGTGAACTGCTTTATTAGACTAATGCACAGACTATGAAAAGCTTCCTCTTTTTTATTAATTTTCTTACAGTAGTCTTGGACTTTACATCATTATCTACATTTACTTGTTAACTTTATACTTTATCATTTTAATGTATTTTATATAAATAATAATAATAATTCAATCTCACGTATTCATATAATCAGAAGAATCATATGAACTATACTGATAAGGCTGATGTCACACACAATGAAAATCTGAGAAAGGATTATAGAGAGCAGGTTTAGGGAAGAGACCACCATAGGGGAGAAGCAGTTTGGTTTAATGCCAGGGAGAGAACACACTGATGTAGTCTTTGCATTGAGACAGTTCATAGAAAAGCATAGAGAAAAACAGAAGGATTGCATATGGTGTTTATTGATTTGGAGAAGGATTATAATAGAGTACCACACTAAGAGGTCTGGAGGTACATGAGAGTAAAAGGAGTCCCAAAGAAGTATGTGAGGATTGTCCAGGTTATGTTTGAGAGAGTGAGGACTCGGGTTAAAAGCAGTGTTTGGGGTAACAGCCAAGACCCCAGTACATGTCTGCACCAGGGATCTTCTTTAAGTCATTGCCTCTTTGATTTGGTTATGCATTGAGTCATAAAAGACCAATCCTCCTGGTGCAGGCTTTTTGCTGATGACATTGTGTTGTGTAGCACCAGATAAGAGAAAGTGGAGAGGAAATTAGAAGAATGGAGAAGGCTGAGGGTTGAAGAAAAATAGAAAACAAAATATAGGAAGTTTAATGGCAATCAGGATTCAGAAATTTGCCTGCAGGGAGACCTATTGAAAAGAATGGGTAAATTTAAATATCTAGAATCCAAAATGGAAAATTAGATGCAGAGAAAACTCATCGAGTACATAATTGGAATTGAATAATTGGAAGAAGGAGTGTTCTGTGATCTAAGAATGAAGGTACAGGTTAAAGGTGAGATTTTTAAGACAGCTACTGTACATAAAAGAGTTACATAAAGGACAGAATAAGAAATTAGATAATCAGAGGTACAAGAAAAGTGGGAGAGATATCTAAGTAAGGAAGGTAGGAAGGTAGATTGAAGTAGTATGAACATGCGACGAGGAGAGACAATGAATATGTAGGCAAAAGACTGATGGGAGTGGAAGTATAGGAAAAGAAAAAGTGAGCAAGGCCAAAGTGGAGGTGGAAGATCTGAAGGAAAAAAAGGGCTTGACTGGTGAAGAGATTCAGGACTGAGCTGTTTGGATAAGGTTGACCAAGCAAGCATATCGTCCTCACATAAGAAGTATGAAAAGATGATGAAGAAGAAGAAGGTATTCATATGATCATATACTGTATGCAATTATATATGACATTTTTAGTACCACCCTGACTTGGAACAAGAAGTGCCACAAAGTCTAAGGCATGATGAAATTGTTGTTGTTATTAAATGAACCGCACAAGAAGGAACACAAAGCGTAAAAAGAGCCAACACAAGCCGTAACTGTTTTTATTCTGATCCATATTAGCTGGGGAAGCTTGCCTGCTTGCTCACGTGCAGTACTGAGCATTGACTTATGCATCTGTAAAGACTTCTTGACTCATCTTCTGCTCTCTCTCAGACTGTCCTGTTTTTTGCCACACTGCCTTCCTGCCATTTGAGGGTTTGCCACAACTTGCCTTCCAATTCCAAGATTAAAATGACACTAAAAAGGAGCAGCCTTAAAAGTTCCTCTTCAAAAATATACTCTTCCTCAGTCTATACTTAGCTCTGGATGTGATGTTTATACATTCATTCTCAAAATTGAAACTTAAACCCTCGGTGAAAATCAAAATTCATATAATAAGCACTGTAAGTTAGGCTAGTGACATCTGTTAACCCAGAGGGCTATTTGTTTGCAACAGAAAAGTACAAAACATTGGACATTGTTACTTAAATGCAAGAAATAAGCCAAGATTCACCCTATAGCAATCATTTTTACAAATTGTACACACACCCATAATATTTTCCAAAAAGAATAATTAACTCTAACAGTGCATAGTAATAATTTGGAATTTGGGAGGATCTCTACAACTACAAGAATTCAAAATGCTTATAGCTCTGAGGATAAAAGAGTTCTTAAGTCTATTGTTGTTAATCCTTAGGAACCTAAATATGCAACAATAGAGAGATAGGAATTGCCCATCATAATGGAGTCAACCTTTTTTCTTACTTAATTTTGATACAAACCAAGAGAACGTGCAAAACTCTTAGGCAACTGTGCTAATCACTATGCCAGCTAACGCTCCTCTATCATGCCAATAAAAATATAAAATTTATAAATGTCAGGAAAGTCATTTAGTGTTACTGTGGCCCTCGATATTTTTATAAAATGATTAGCAGAGGAAAAAAACGAGTTTGTTCTTAGAAACATTACATTTTTTATTTTACAAACTGTTCCAAATCACTTTATAAATACAGAGGTTGTTTTTTTTTATTCTGTATTTATTCAGAAGTGAAGCATTACCAGGTTATGACCTACTCCGGGTCACAAATAAAATTTGACATGAGGAATTAAACCAGTAGTTTTGTGTTTTAGAGTCAAATGGCATAGTCAGGAGGTCAAGGAATCAGGATTTGTTTTCATAATATTCTGTAATTGTTGCATTAAATGTTTTATTGACTTTGCAATAGGAAATACAGGATTATGTGAGGAGAAAGGAAGGGTGTGAAGCTTTTAAAAACTGGAAGTAATCGTGTAAGGGAACATAAAGCTACTCAGAGGAATATGTGCAGGAAAGAAAGTGGTACAGACCATCAAAGGAGTACAGGCTACACCAGAAGGTAGATTAAGGAAGGAGGCAAATGGAAACATAAGGCAGACAATGAAGTTCAGACAGAAGGCTGATCCCCCAAAAGCCGCTTTTTTTTTTTTTTTTTTTTTTTAAACATTTTTCTTAACAGATGATGGAGCCTTTTAGGAAAAGCCTGTGTTTCCATAACCTAAGAAGTAGCCTGAAGTACTGTTTTTATATTTGAACATAGCAATATTACTGCCCTTAGAAGCATGTGTCTCTGATGAATTAACATCAGATGATATCGTCAACAGTGGGCCTTGTTTCTTATGCATCATCGCAAAAGTGGTTTGCAGCTGACTTCAATTATGTAGACAGAAACAACACACCCTTTTTGTGTAGAAACAGATTTTTATGCATGAAACTGAAACGATGAAGCATAAGGGATGTTATATAAAACCATAACATAGCAAGGCCAAAATCGAGTCCAAAAGATGGTGTGGGGAGTGAAACAGCTGATGCAAAAACACAGATGGTGTACAAAAGCCATCCTGCTCTGTTTAATTAGGTCTCTCTTTTTCCTTCTTATTAAATCTCCTGTCAGAGTTAGTGGATGACCACACAGTCAAAATACTAAAAATATTCTGCCTCTACTTTTTGCAATAAACATTTTCCCTGAAAAAACTGTGTTTTTCTCTCTGTCATGATTCTTCAATTATTTTCTTTAATTGATTCAGCCAGTCTTAGAATCTTTCATCACCTCCAACTTATTGTTTCTGTTCTTTATTCCACTTTTAAAATTCAGTCCAAATCTAATTATTTTCCATACATTTTCTGAACTTACTTATTATAATTGTATGGCCATGGGACCTTAGGCCTATTACAAGAGCTTTAAACACAATGGAGGAATACAGTGCCAATAAAAAGTATTTACATAACTTGGAGATTTTCACTTTTTATTATCATAAAACATTGAATCACAATGGATTCAATTTGCCTTTTTTGACTAATCCACAGAAAAAGACTGTTTAATGCAAAGTGAATTCAATGAATCTATACTAATAAAAGGCAAAGCCCTCACTGACTGACTGAGTCACTGACTGACTGACTCACTCATCACTAATTGTCCAACTTCCCGTGTAGGTAGAAGGCTGAAATTTGGCAGGCTCATTCCTTACAGCTTACTTACAAAAGTTAGGCAGGTTTCATTTCGAAATTCTACGCGTAATGGTCATAACTGGAACCTGTTTTTTATCCATATACTCTAATGGAGGAGGCGGAGTCACGTATCGCGTCATCACGTATTACACCTCCTACGTAATCACGTGAAGTGAAAACAAGGAAGAGATTTACAGCACGAGTCAAACGCGGGAACGAAGGTAAATGACGTTAATTGTTGAGTGTCTTTTAATACTGTGTAAGCATACATATTAACAGATGTGCAATTAAACGTGTGCATTTACGGGGTGATTTCTCAGGCTTAAAGCTCGAAGTGATCACTTGAGTGAAGGCAGCTTCACAAAAAAACAGATCCTTAACAAACTGTTATTGGTATATTTTACCTCAATTTTAAAAGGTTTTCTTTTCTTCTTAATAAAAATTTAAAAGCAGAACTTCGCTGGTGCGAACCGCGGGGATTTGAGCGACTGACACATACAGACATATTCATGAGTGCAGGTACTTCGGAAAGAAAGCACCGTGTAAACCTAAAGTTTAAATTAAGTTCATAGACCTACAAAAGGTTGCCATTGATTTCAGGCAAGATTGCTTTTCTCCTGTACAACTATACGTTGCATTCTCAAGAGTGTGCTTGCACGGCTTGGTCATATTACAACCGAAGAGCTGAACTGACAAACTGGTATACAAACAGAACAATCGTAAAAACAGGATTAAATAAAAAGGCTGCTTCCGTTGGCGAAGCAACGAAAAAGGAAGACCTTATATGACGTTTGTTTATAAAACAGCGGAGAGGCTGTGTGAAGTCAGCTACACAAAAAAACAGATCCTTAACAAATTGTTAGTGGTATATTTTACCTCAATTTAAAAAGGTTTTCTTTTCTTCTTAATAAAAATTTAAAAGCAGTACTTCGCCGGTGCCAAGCGCGGGGATTTCAGCGACTGACACATACAGATATATTCATGAGTGCAGGTACTATGGAAACAGAGCACCGTGTAAACCTAAAGTTTAAATTAAGTTCATAGACCTACAAAAGGTTGCCATTGATTTGAGGCAAGATTGCTTTTCTCCTGTACAACTATACGTTGCATTCTTAACAGTAAGCTTGCACGGCTTGGTCATATTCCAACCGGAGTGCTGAACTGACAATAGATAGATAGATAGATAGATAGATAGATAGATAGATAGATAGATAGATAGATAGATAGATAGATAGATAGATAGATAGATAGATAGATAGATAGATAGATAGATAGATAGATAGATAGATAGATAGATAGATAGATGTGTATGTATGTAGATATGTATATATGTGTGTATATATGTGTGAGATATAGATAGATAGATAGATAGATAGATAGATAGATAGATAGATAGATAGATAGATAGATAGATAGATAGATAGATAGATAGATAGATAGATAGATAGATAGATATATGTGTATGTATGTAGATATGTATATATATGTGGATGTGTATATGTATATATATATATATATGTATATATGTAGATATGTGTATATGTAGATATGTATATATAAGTATATATGTTTATGTATATATATGTTTACATAACCTCTTTAACACACTACTTCTCCGCTGCGAAGCGCGGGTATTTTGCTAGTTACAAATATAAAGCAACAAAATAACTGATCACGAGTTTTCACCTCTTTAATACAACACCCATATGTGTTTTTATTAGTCACATAATTAGTGTAGTCCCGGTGTTTCAAGTGATTGTAGTCTAATCCTGGAAAGTCCCATTTGTGACAAGTCAGTATCATGTCCTAACCTATAAAATGAAGACAAATGAACACTTGAAGCAACTCTGTAAAAAGGTAATTGAAAAACACAAGTAAAAGGACGGCAAAAATAAAATATCCAAATTGCTGAAACGGAGTGATCATACAAGAGGAAGACTAGTAAGGAATGCTCCCAACAGAGAAATCTTAAGGAGTTTCAAGTTACAGCGGTTAAGATTGGAGAAACTGCATACAACCAATTTTGCCCGGGTGTTTCACCATTCACAGCTTTATTGGAAGGTGGCTAAGAAAAAGAGGGTGTTTACCAGAAGGCACATGGGAGACTTTAACATCAGTTAGAAGAAGGTTCTGTGGTGTGGAGGCCAGTAAAATGCAGAGAAAATCTGACAAAATCTACAAGTAGCCTGCTTCTTGAGAGGCGATTTTGTTTTCCATCAAGACGACAGTCCCAAGCATAAAGGCAAATTTACACAGTAATAGCTTAAAACAACATTGTTAAATAGATAGAACTTTATATGTCCCAAGGGGACATTTGGCTTTTTACAGAAGCTCTTTCAAATAAATACATACATAAATAGGTAGTTTGCTGCTACATCCAGGAGGATTCAAAGTGCATACAGTAACTGAGATTGCCCTTTTATTTAGCCTGTTGATTTTGAGGGCCTCTCTTGAAGTGATGTTACCAGCCCAGCACACCACAACATAGAAAATCGCACTGGCCATCACAGAGTTATAGAAGATATAAAGGATGTCAGTTCCCACATTAAAAGAACACAGTCTCATAAGAGAAAAGAGCCTGATCTGCCCTTTCTTATATAGCTCCTCTGTGTTTTGAGATGAGTTCAACCTGTCATTGATATGGACTCGAAAGTACTTGTCGGAATGGAGCACCTCTACATCTACTACCTGAATTATGACTGGACATAGAGGCTTTTTGGTATCGTGAAAGACAATAACCAGTTTGTTAATTTAGCTGATGTTAAGATGCAGACAATTCTCCTTTCACCAAGAAACACAGTTATCCACCTGAATCATATATTGTTTCTCACCCCTCTTATCAGTACACCCTATAAGTGCAGAATCATCCGAGAATTTCTGCAAGTGACATGACCTGGTGTTATATTTATAGTATGAGGTGTAAAGAGAAAAAGAGACAGGGCTGCTTCTTGTGGTGCTTCAGTGTTCCTCACATCCGTATCAAAAATACTGTCCTTGAATCTCACAAACTGTGGTCTGCCTGACAGATAGTCCATTATCCAAGGCACCATAGGCTCATCCACTTGCATATCATGAGCTAACCCCTTAACAGATATGTCTGGATGGTATTGAAGGTGCTGGAAAAATCAAAAAACATAATCTTCACAATGCTGCCAGCTTTGTCCATGTGAGAATAAGCCTTGTGGAGCATATATATAAAAATTCATCCTCCACTCCAAGTTTTGTTCAATAGGCAAAATGCAGTGGGTCCAGGTGGTCTACCACAAGAGGATTCATATAGTGCAGGACCAATCTCTCAGAGGTCTTCATGATGTGAGACATAAGTGCTACTGGTCTATAGTCATTAGGTGAAGAGGTGCCTGCCTTCTCTGGAACAGGAACAATGCAGGATGTTTTCCACAGAAGTGCCACTTTAAGGAGCCTTAGGGACAGACTGAACAGGTGATAGAGGATACGACAACGTTGGTCAGCATAAGCCATAAGAACACAAAGACTAACTTCATCTGGTGCCACAGCTTTTCCTATGTGTAGCTTCCTCAGTTGTCCCCTTAATTGGTTTTCAGTTATGGACAACCCATACTGATGGTCAGAGGTGGACTTGTCACTGACCATTCCAGTTGAGTTGTTGATATAACAGGGATGGTGTGGGAAGACTGGTCATTGGAAGAAAGATGCAGTGGGAGGGAAAATCTATTATCCACATCCTCTTCTAGCACCTGAGCCCTGAATTGCTTGAGTCCGGTAATTTTACCCAGTCCAATTCAGACATCTTTCATGTTATTCTGAGATAAGTTAATGTTATGAAGTGGTTGAATCAGAGTCCACATCTCAATCCAATTGAGAAATTGTGGCTGGATAGTTTACTCATGATCTCAATGCTGACAGAGACATGTTCACACAGACTCGAGCTTTTCATGGTTCCATGACATCATGACTTGAAGGGAGTGAATACTTATGTTTTATGTTTGTAATATTTGACCACTTTGCAGAGAACTGTTTTCACTTTAACATTAAGGAGGTGTTTTCTCTTGATCAGTGACAAAAACACAAATTAAATCCACTGGTGGTTCACTGTTGCATAACAATAAAATGTGAAAACTTCCAGGGGGTTGAATACTTTCTATAGGCATTATAAGCCTTAAATGAGAAGCTGAGAGACACAACAGCAGGCACTTACTTGAGGCCACTTTAGAGTCACCAGTCAACCTAATAGGTTGTATCTGGGTTAGGGGAGGAATCTGCAGTCTGTTTGAAACTCCATATAAAAAATAGGATTAAGTTAAAATCTCCACATGGTGAACATCTAAGATGGCAATCACACCAAGGTGTAGCCTTTATTTCTTGGTGCAGAAAGCAACACCTGAGTTAGCAAACCAGTCCTGGAGTGGGAGAAACCTGGCTTAAGACTCAGTCATGAATACTGGTGATGACCGAGATGATGGTGCTGCTTGTCATACCATCATGGAACTTTTGTAGTCATCACACATTTTATATTTTAATAAAGAGAGTAAAGCTCTCCAGAAGTGGTTGGTAATAAAAAGGAAACTTTTTCAAACAGTTAATCAAAAAATATATTTTGGGGATATTTTAAAGTAAATTAATGGTACTTTTGGTTTTGGTAAACCAGCATGCTGTATTGTAAGGTAAAGGTTATTAAAAAGAAACAGCAGATCAAAATTTTAAGAACAAAGAAATACATTTTAATAAAGTTGAAATGTATGATCTGCTATAAAGGTTACAAGCTGTTCTATCCCAGAAGGCAATTCCATTAATTGAGTAAAGTTTCTGTTGTACTAGTTCTCAATGGTAGATCTCTAAAAATGACACCAGCGCTAACTTTCCTCTTAAAAGGAGAGTTGGAGAAAGGAATGCAAAGTTATTTATTGGGAAATAAATATGATTTAAATAACTTACGAGTAAAACACTGGAATGATAAATTAGACATGAAATGCATGAATTGTTTATTCCTTCTGCATCCTTCATATCTCAGGAACACTTTAATTATCTTTCATTTCTTATCTAGAAATAGTAGGCCTTGGGTAGTGATTTAAGGTGAGTACTAAGTGAAAGGTCACATGTAAGCTGGATGCTTATTTAACAACACTAATATTTATATTATTTTACTGAAAGTATCTTCACAGCTCTGCAGAGTGTGCTAGTCAATCTCAGGGCCCAAACACACACATTGAGGTAAGAATTATTTAAAACTGCCAGTTATCCTATCCTGCAAACGTTGGAATGTAGGAAGAGAACCTGGATACCTGAACAAAAAACAGTGCTGACAAGGGTGCGCATAAAGCCCATCTGGGCACAGGATTCAATCCTAAGGTGCTGATGAGATAGCAGTGTCAAACAATGTGCTTTAAAAAATTTTTTTGATTCTGTTAAATAAGTCTGTTTTTGAGATACTGTACACCTAGACAGTTATGGGTAGCCATCAGTAAAAGAACTATAGTTGGGGTATTAGAGTGGACTTTAGCTTTTGTTCAAAGCTGTCTGAACACTTGATTCTTGTTCTTATTGTCTTGTTTGTAGTTGGCTGACGGCACAGCTATAGCTTTCAGACTCTCTCCGTCGTCCCCCCACTTGGCTCTGTCTCCAAGGTGGCCACTTGTTCGGCTTACTCTCATTCAGCCACCCACTGAGTTGCTCTCAGTTGCCTACTTGCTTGGGCGTATGACATCAGAGATGATAGGAAAAAAAGAGCGAATATCTGTTGCAATTTTAAAATTAGTTCTTCAATAAAACCACATGGAGACACAGATGGATGGTGAATGTTGAAGGATAAATTTCACACAAATGTTACAAAGTTTGTTTTTTTTCACAGAGACAGCCATAAATACATGGAGTACTTTACTTCGAGAGTATCATCTAGGGGACCTTCAAATCCTGATTTGATGATTCTTTTGGAATTGCAAATTCTAGGCTAGGTTGAGCTGAATGGTTTGTTCCTTTCAGCCCTTCTCTTATTTCCTCATGCTGTTAGATGTTCTTAAGAACTACCAAATTATTGTTCTTATATATTGAGAAGTAATTTTTTGCCAGGTAGCTTTTATTTATGGATACTCTTTCAAAACTATAAATAAATAACATGGCTATATGTATACAGTATATGGTTCCAGAGAACCAAATGAAAGCCTTTGCATAAAAATTATATTTTTAAATATTACATGTTCACCCACTTAGTGCAGTTGGACTGACATACTTGAGAGCATAACATCTTTTCAGTGTCCGAGATATGTCTGCTTTTTACTATGGTGCTAGGCTATGATAAATGTGTTCACAGATTTTTCAGAAAAGCAAGACAGAAGTTTTAATGTGAGCTTGTTATACTCAGTAATTATAGGGCGCCAGAGAAAAGTGACTTGTTGCATGTTTAACTTCTAATTAATTTGCTTTTCCCCTTATCTGGCCTTGCTTTCCTTCTACTTTTGTTTATCATTTTCACTCTGTTAGTCATCCTTCATTGTTCTCCACAAACATCCCAAAACCAACACAGATTTCTTCAGCTAGGCCTTTTCTGGATGTCGCTCCATTTCACAATAATTAAAGGATCCTTGCTTCCCACATCCTGTGTTTTGCATTATAATACTTAATGCTTGAATTAGTGGGTTTTTCTTCCATCAGTGCATTGTTGCATTATTGATAATGTGGTTTGAGGTAATTTCTCCATTTGAAGTAATTAGCTTAGAATCCAATAAAAATGAAGTAAATCTCAAGTTGATAAAATTGATTATAAGGCAGCTCCTTTGAGATGACTCAGATGGGTCCCATTGAATGATCACTTAAGGCTAACATTACAAGTGAATGCTAAGCATGCTTTCTTTGCATAATGAATACTCATATTATCCTTATGCCCTACTTTTGTAGTGGATACAATTAATCGAGTAAAGCCATTGCTTAATTTTCAGTTCTATTATTTGATGAACAAAACTAGTTTTCTTCTTTATTTGGTATTTCTTTCAACGTGGCAAAAATAATACAACATATATACAACAAATTATTTAAGTTTAAAAACAAGTACAGTAAGTAAACAACAAATGGGGAAATTGTAAAGATGTGGATTATACCAATAGTTGGAAATGACTTCATAAGTGAAACTGTAAAGAGATTGCAGATGAAAAATGTAAAATGAAGGAAGATCAAGAAGAAGAATGTGAGTGAAGAGTGCAAATATGATGACTATTAAAGTTCATGAATGAAAATCAAAGAAAAATTAGCAAATTTTAAGACAAAACTTAATATATTCTTGAGAAAAATAGGTTGAAAGTAGCTACCTAGTTAAGAAAGTATCTGTGTTTTTATATAACAGTAACGGTGCACTGCAAGATACACTTGACTTGAGCATTCCTAGTTTTCATACTCTTTCTCTATAAGTTTAGCATTTGTTTGCTCAGAGGTTAATGTGCTTGCGGCTTCCTGAGCAGCTCTTCTTTTCTTCACCCTAGCGGCCCGCTTCTTCTCTTCTTACGTCGGCATCTTTTTGCATGATTTAAGATATGAAGACGTAGGGGAAGCGATGTCGAAGGTGGTAGAGATGAGAATGGCTCCCACGGCCACCTTGCTGGCTGCTGCCGAGAGTTGATTCTACAATAAAATAAAAATAAAAAGAGGAATAACCTTGGAGGTGAATCATCACCCCGAAAGCAGATAGTACATGTCACATAGTATATGTGTACCAAATTTCAGGTCAATAGGTCAAACAGTTTGTGAGCTACAGATGACGTAAAATCTTGGAAAGACAAAAAGTGGACAGCCACGGTATCATATTATATATAAATATACAGTATACTTCTTTCTGTTCAATTTAATTAAAAAAATGTGTTTGCCACACGTAATGTCATACAGTAGTATAAGATGCCGTGAAATTATATTTCTAGCATATACAGCAAAAATTACTAAAACTAACCCATACAAACCTATGGCACAGTGATAACAGACAAAAGAAAAATCTATTAGTGGTATCTATTTAACAGTCTGATGGCATATGGATAGAAGTTCCTACAAAATCTTTCAGTCTGAGCTTTTAGGCTGAGAATGCTGTCAACGGTTCCAGAGTAAAAAATCTTCTGAATGTGTGAAGGAGTCTAAACCTCATCTGCCTAAGGTGGTGAAGTCTCTGTATGGTTTTACAGAGAACAGAATCTGTATGTGTTATCCGTAAATGACAGTGTGACCCCCAAGATACTTAAAATTGCTTTCCTTCTCTGCAGGTATGCTGTTGTTGTCGATGGAGGTGTAATTTGTCTTTCAAACCCTCCTAATGTCCCCAACCTTCTCCTTGCTCTTACTGACATACAGGTTAAATGACTGGCCTGACACCACTGCATGAGGCTGACCACTTTATCCAGGTTATAGCTGTTGTCTTGCCCCAAGATGCAGCCCACCACAGCTGTGTCGTCCGCAAACTTCACAGTGGAGTTAAAACAGTACTAGCTATGCAATTATAGGTATAGAGGGTATACTGCAAAGCACTAAGAACGTAACCCAAAGGTGGCCTTCTATTGTATTCTATTGACAATGAGGGTGTTTGAAGTGAAGCTGTCCACCCTCACCACTTGCCGTAAGCAAATCCAGGTCCCAGATGAAAGTGCCGTATCCTAGATCATGGAGCATAGCAATCAGAATGGGGAACACTAAGATGTTGAACACTGCACTATAATCTATGAACAGCAGTCTCATACAGTTCCCACAACCACTTTCTAAGTGATTTATGTGGTATTCAGTTACTTGGCAATGGCATTGGTAGTCACTCAATTCAAGCAATTAACAAACTACAAAAAATCTAAAGTGCTAGATAGTGATGCACAGATATGGACTTTAACAAGCCTCCTGAAGTACTTCATCAATCCAGATGTCAGAGCCACAGGACGATAGCAGCAAGTGCTGTTTGACTCGGGTATAGGGACAGTACACTTGTCAAGGAAATCACTGAACACGGAAATAAATATTGGTGCAAGATAACCCCTAGAGTGCAGTGGAACAACTGGAAGAATGTATCAGGAGTTTTGTGTGATCGAAGAATTAAGGGAAAGGGTTAAAGGTAAAGTTTTTATGATAGCTGTAAGACCAGCAATAATGTACAATAGCTGGGACATGGGCAGTAAATGAAGCGCAGGAGAAAAAGTCAGGTGTGACAGAAATGAGAATGTTGAGATGGATGTGTTGAGTTATAGAAAAGAGCACAATAAGAAATAAGACAATCAGAGATACAGCAAAAGTGGGAGAGATATATAAGAAAGTACAGGAAAGAATATTGAAGTGGTATGGACATATGATGACATATGTAGGCAAAAAAGTGATGGGAATGGAAGTACATGGGAAATGAAAGTGAGGGAGGCCAAAGTGGAGGTGGATGGATAAAGTAAAAGAAGATTTGAAGGAAAGGGCTTGACTGGTGAGGAGATACAGGACCAAGCTGTTTAAAGAAGGTACATCGACCACACATAGAAGTGGGAAAAGATGAAGAGAAAGAAGAACATTGCTTAGTAAAACATCATAGAGAAAAATGATCAATTAAAAAGATTAAAGTAAACTTAAAACAGATTCAAATTAATCAAAAAATATTTTTATTGGCTTTTTAATGGTTCCAGAATTTTTTTTTTTATTTTTGTAATTTCCTTTTTAAGCATAAATACCACATATTGTGGCTATTGCGTTTAGACTCACTAATTAATTAAAACTAGTAGTATTAGCATTTCCCCATATCCTGTGCATGTAAGATAAGCTCAGTTTGTATATTACTTTATCAGGCTAAATGCATCCAGTTAACTTTTCACCAAGCCCCGATGTGTTTTCTATTGTCTTCTGATAAAAGAGAATTTTTAGATTTGATTATTTTTTTCTTAAGGAAGACTTGTAAGGTTGAACTGCTATTGAAATTAAGTGCTCCATTGCAAGAGATTTTGTGCTGGGACAGTGCTGAAGTGTAAGTTATAAGCAAATTTACCTCTCAGCAGCTCCCATATCTTGTTAATGTTGTAAATTCCTTGTTAATTTTCCTCTCAAGTATCACTCATTTTCACTTTTTCATGCGCAAATATGCAGACATCATATTTTCTTCCTTCATAAGTATTTTCATGTAGTCACATGAAATGGGAATGTAAACTTTTACTTTTTCTCTGTTTCCAATAATGAAAATAATAATAAATAATAATAATAATACATTTTATTTATATAGCGCCTTTTCCATGCTCAAGGCACTTCACAGAGTTTAAGAAAGAGTGTCAGGGTATACACTATATACAGTTAGGTCCATAAATATTTGGGCAGAGACAACTTTTTTCTAATTTTGGTTCTGTACATTACCACAATGAATTTTAAATGAACAACTCAGATGCAGTTGAAGTGCAGACTTTCAACTTTAATTCAGTGGGGTGAACAAAACGATTGCATAAAAATGTGAGGCAACTAAAGCATTTTTTTAACACAATCTCTTCATTTCAGAGGCTCAAAAGTAATTGGACAATTGACTCAAAGGCTATTTCATGGGCAGGTGTGGGCAAGTCCGTCGTTATGTGAATATCAATTAAGCAGATAAAAGGCCTGGAGTTGATTTGAGGTGTGGTGCTTGCATGTGGAAGATTTTGCTGTGAACAAACAACATGCGGTCAAAGGAGCTCTCCATGCAGGTGAAAGAAGCCATCCTTAAGCTGCGAAAACAGAAAAAACCCATCTGAGAAATTGCTACAATATTACGAGTGTCAAAATCTACAGTTTGGTACATCCTGAGAAAGAAAGCAAGCACTGGTGAACTTAGCAACGCAAAAAGACCTGGACGTCCACGGAAGACAACAGTGGTGGATGATCGCAGAATCATTTCCATGGTGAAGAGCAGCCCCTTCACAACAGCCAACCAAGTGAACAACACTCTCCAGGGGGTAGGCGTATCGATATCCAAGTCTACCATAAAGAGAAGACTGCATGAAAGTAAATACAGAGGGTGCACTGCAAGGTGCAAGCCACTCATAAGCCTGAAGAATAGAAAGGCTAGATTGGACTTTGCTAAAGAACATCTAAAAAAGCCAGCACAGTTCTGGAAAAAACATTCTTTGAACAGATAAAACCAAGATCAACCTCTACCAGAATGATGGCAAGAAGAAAGTATGAAGAAGACGTGGAACAGCTCATTATCCAAAACGTAGCACATCATCTGTAAAACATGGTGGAGGCAATGTGATGGCTTGGGCGTGCATGGCTGCCAGTGGCACTGGGACACTAGTGTTTATTGATGATGTGACACAGGACAGCAGCAGCCGAATGAATTCTGAGGTGTTCAGAGACATACTGTCTGCTCAAATCCAGCTAAATGCAATCAAATTGATTGGGTGGCGTGTCATGATACAGATGGACAATGACCCAAAACATACAACCAAAGCAACCCAGGAGTTTATTAAAGCAAAGAAGTGGAAAATTATTGAATGGCCAAGTCAGTCACCTGATCTTAACCCAATTGAGCATGCATTTCACTTGTTGAAGACTAAACTTCAGACAGAAAGGCCCACAAACAAACAGCAACTGAAAGCCGCTGCAGTAAAGGCCTGGCAGAGCATTAAAAAGGAGGAAACCCAGCATCTGGTGATGTACATGAGTTCAAGACTTCAGGCTATCATTGCCAGCAAAGGGTTTTCAACCAAGTATTAGAAATGAACATTTTATTTCCAGTTATTTAATTTGTCCAATTACATTTGAGCCCCTGAAATGAAGGGATTGTGTTAAAAAATGCTTTAGTTGCCTCACATTGTTACGCAATTGTTTTGTTCACCCCACTGAATTAAAACTGAAAGTCTGCACTTCAACTGCATCTGAGTTGTTTCATTTAAAATTCATTGTGGTAATGTACAGAACCAAAATTAGAAAAAAGTTGTCTCTGTCCAAATATTTATGGACCCAACTGTAGCATTGTACTAAACCAGATAAATAAATAAAGAAGAGTAAGATAGTAAATTCAGAGAAAAGCCTAACAGACAACATAATTGATGGTCTAGAACACACACAGAGGTTACATGAGCATCTTGACATAGAGGTAAACTGAAAAAAGGTAATGAAGTCAAGGAGAGCTAAAAGCCTTCCTGAACAGATGAGTTTTGAGTTGTTTTTTAAAAGAATTCATGGAGTCAGCTGATCTAATTAATTCCGGTAGGTCATTCCAGAGTCTGGACGCTATGCAGCTGAAGGCCTTGTCACCCATGGAGTGTAGATTAGTGAGGGGCACAACAAGATTACCAGAATCAGAGGACCTTAGTGGGTGGACAGGCACATAGTGATGGAGGAGGTCACTGATGTAGTTTGGTGCAAGGTCATTTAAGGCTTTGTAGGTTATTAGTAGAATTTTATATTCATTTCTGTAAGACACAGGGAGCAAGTGAAGGCGAAGCAGGATGGGTGTTATGTGCTCACTGCTGCTGGTCCGTGTAAGGACTCTTGCAGCCGAGTTTTGAATAAGCTGGAGCTGTGATATAAGATTAGAAGGGGCACCTGCCAGTAGGGAATTACAATAATCGATGCAGGATGTGATAAAAGCGTGGACAAGTTTCTCAGCATTAGAGAAGGAGAGGAAGGATTGAACACATGATATGTTACGTAGGTGAAAGTAAGAAAGTTTCTTAATGTGATTTTTGTGGGTGGAGTAAGAAAGAGAGCAATCAAAAATGACACCAAGATTCTTTGTAGTAGAGGCAGATCTGATGAGATCACCGCCAAGATTGACTGGGAAGGACCTCATTTTCTTAAGTAGCACTTTAGTCCCAATTTGCAGGAGTTCAGTTTTGTTGCAATTTAATTTTAAAGAGTTCTGCTCCATCCAGATTTTACTTTCACTGAGGCAAGTTGTGAACTGAGTAAGATCTGATGAAGTTCCACTTTTAACATTGAAATAGAGTTGAGTATCATCTGCATAAAAATGATAACCCAGTCCAAAGCTATGAATAATATGGCCAAGGGGAAGCATATAAATACAGAAAAGCAGAGGGCCGAGGACAGAGCCCTGTGGAACTCCTTGTATGACTGGTGCTGTGCTGGACCTGCTGTTGCCATGACTAACAAACTCTTGCCTATCAGTCAGATAAGACTTGAACCGCTGGAGGGCAGTGCCATAGATACCCAGCATATTCTTCATTCTGGACAGTAGGATGTCATGTCTGACAGTGTCAACTGCTGCACTGAGGTCTAACACAATTAATATGCTGGTTTGTCCAGAGTCTGCGGCCATAAGCAAATCATTGGTTACCCGTAGCAGAGCAGTTTCACAGCTGTGCTGTGCTTTGAAACCAGATTGAAAGGGTTCCATCAGATTATTAGAAGTTAAGTAGTTGGTGAGTTGGGAAGCTACAACACGCTCAAGAACTTTTGACAGAAAAGGTAAGTTGGAAATAGGCCAAAAATTGTTAAGATTGTCAGCATCAAGACCAGACTTTTTTAACATTGGGGTTACAGAAGCGGTTTTAAAAGTGAGCGGCACAAAGCCAGTGTCAAGGGATGAGTTTATTATTGTTGTAATTGTCGGGATTATGGTGGGGGGGATGGGGTCCAATACACAAGTAGTCAGCCTCATCTTACAAAGCAGGTCATTAATAAACGCAGATGTGACTGTTGAGAACTTAGAGAAGGAGCTGGATGGAGTGGAAAAACAGGGAAAGATATAAACAAATGATGTATTTATGTTAGTTGAATTATTTAGATCTTTAATTTTATTATGGAAAAAGTGGAGGAATTTCTCACAGACTTCAGTAGAAGAGGTAGTTGGGCCAGATGCAGGTTGAAGTAATTTATTAACTAAAGAGAACAAAACCCTTGGGTTGTCATGGCCATTTTCTATTATTCTGCCATAATGGATGTTCTTGGCAGCAGTTAGTGCTTCTCTGTAAGCTCTTTGGTGGTCAGAGAAAGCCTGGATGTGCACGGTGAGGCCAGTCTTACGTGAAATTCTCTCAAGGCGTCGGCCAGCTGCTTTCATAGATCACAATTCTGAATTATACCAAGGAGCTGAACACTTAAAGGAAACCTCCATATGTTTTAAAGGAGCTGTTTTATCTAATGCTGAATGAAGGGCTGTGTTATAGTGGTCAACAAGACTATCTAGTGTTGATGGAACAGGTGAAGACAGTAAAAGATCAGAAATGGATCCAGCAAGAATAGAGGGACAGATATTTTTAAGGTTTTTGTAAGAAATTTGTCGTTTACAGGTCAGAGGAGGGAGAGGTAATGAGACAGTGAATAGTATTGCTTTATGGTCAGAAAGTCCCAAATCAGTGCTGTAAGTGTTGGCAACAGATAATCCAGATGTACAGATCAGGTCCAGTATATGACCACCAGAGTGGGTGAGAAAATCAACATGTTGTGTCAAATCAAAACAGTCCAGTAAATATAGGAATTCATTTCTCAGTTTAGATGTGGGGATGTCAATATGGATGTTGAAATCACCAAGAAGAATGACTCTCTGGGAAAAGGAACTTAAGTGGGTTAATAGTTCAGTCAGATCAGATAAGAAGGATGCATTGTATTTTGGAGGACGATAAAAAACAATGAGTAAGACAAGACCTGATTCAGTTATTAGTTTAAGAGCCAGACACTCAAAAGACAATGGACAACATATCAAGTTTGGTATCAATGATGAATTCTGACAGCACCAATGCATTGCTATTAAGAGATCTCAAATTAAGCAATGCAATATTGGTTTATGAGACTTCTTTTTGCACAGAGCCGTGACTGGAGTTTATTTTCACATACTGTAAATTTGGCACAATTGGCACTATTTCCAGGGCCATGAGTAGGACGGCATATTCCTGAGCAAATGCTGCCGGTGATCTTTTCATTCACAGCCCGGCGGTGGCGGTGACCTGACCCGCAATGTACTGTACATATTTCGGCGCCACAAAATACCGGTGTCTTTTAGGATACTCCAGTCAGACCATTTGCTCTGGACAAACTGTTTAATATGAAGGAGTTTGTCACGAGAGTATTTTAGCATGATACTGAGCAATATTTATCTGATACCAGTGGAGAAGCAGCACAGCACAGCAGAGCCAGTGAGACAGGTGGGTGTGATGGCGCAGATGAGCGGCGATAGCAAAGCAGCAGAAAGCATAGCAGAGGAGGTAGCAGGATTTGGAGGTTCCAACATACAGCCACAAACAAGTAGCACTGGGTATTACAGGCGTGAACACCCCAGAGCCACAAGCCAGGTGGGTGTGAACATCAGATCAGTTCTTAGTCATAAAGCACAGTAAAATGAATCGAGAGAAGACCAGCATAGCAACTATATCCCAGGCTCCTAGATCGACAAGGTACAAAGAAATGTTCGTAGGTCTCGTCCCGTGATCCACAGATTCAGTTGTTCCCAGTCAAGGTAAAGTCTGCATCCATGAACTATACATACAATAAAGAATATACAACAAGCGTAAAAAAGTGCAGGATTAAGGCGAATTTTGTTGTTAACAGGGAATAGCGGCAACAGCATGCATGCGCCAGCGTTCCCTTCTCTGATGTATCAATGGTAAATTTGCCCGGGAGCTGGTTTCGAACTCGCGACCTTAGGTTTATAAGTCAGCAGTTTTAACCACAGCACCACGGAAGCTGTCATAGAGTAGTGGTAGAGTAATCCAGTAGGCAGTTGGGTTAGACGGCTCCATTGAGGAGCTTCAAACTCTGGGTTCTCTTTTCTTTTCTGCCATTGTTGTCTTCAGTCTTCCTTATCTGATAGTTGGTACACTCCCTCAACTCCAATGAACTACAGCCTTGTGAATCATGTGGAACCAAAGTATCTTTCAGTAGATAGGGTCTTTCAGATAGTACTGTTGTTAGGTAGTCAACAAGAGTGTCTTTTAGGATTTCCTTATTAGAATAATCTACATGAGAACAGGCTATTGTTGCTCAGTTTTTTTCTTAATAATTCCTTCCATTATTTTACCTGTAATGCATGTTAAGCTTACTGGCTATAGTTGCTTGGATTTGTCTTATCAACCTTTTTATATAATAGGATATTTTCCATTTTCCAGTCTTTTGGAATTTTCCCAGTGTGCAGTGATTTCATAAAAATATGTGTCAATGGTTTATATATGGACTCACTAACCTCCTTAAAAACTTAAAAAAGGATAAATATTATGTGGACCTGGTGATTTGATTTCAGCCTATTTAATCTAAGAAGTACTTCTCCCTCTACAATTTCCAAATCATGCTGCACCTCCCTTTTACTGCTGGGAAGTTTTCTGCTTCCTCACTTATGAAGACCTCAGAAAAATGCAAGTTTAGAACATCTGCTATTTCACTGTCTATATATTTTAATTCCACTTTACTATTCCTAATGCACTTCACCTCCTCCTTGAGTATTCTTTTACTGCCTAAATACTGAAGGAATCTCTTTGGGTCATCTTTCACCTTATCTACTGTATTCCTCTCTTAACTGCCTCTGAGCCTCCATAAGGTCATTCATAACGGTTGCACTAATGTTCTCATGTGCCCTACGATTCATATTGGAGTTAAAGTTTAATTTGTGCACTAATTTTTTCTTTTGGGCAGATATTTTTCCATTGAGGTTTCGATTATCAGGGAATCTTCGAGGAAACAGTTTATTAACCCACAGTGTGATCTTTCCTACATCCAAGACTGTGAAATAATCCTTCAAATAGTCTGGTAAGTGTTGCTTTTGTTTCTGATTAATTAGGGCTTTGACCTTGCACAGTTTTCACAACAAAAAAAAATTGATTTCTGATTTGGTTTTAATATTTTGATATTGATGGTTTTTGATGGCTTTTGACCCGTTATGTTCCATGAAGAATGATCAATCTCCTACATGCTTTAAATATAAAATATCTTTGTAACTTGTAGGTTATCTTAGCTTTCATTTTAGCAGAATATATTTGAACCACTTGCTCAGGGCCACCCCATATTGTCTGAATAAGCTCAGCTGGAGGTAGAAGACTTGTCTTAGGTGACAGCATTTCAGCATTCAAATACAGTGGCCGTCAAGTGGAACTTGTTAAAGTTGGTAGGACCAGTGCTTCAGTCCTTGTAAAAAGGCTGTAATAGTGTTAAAGAGAATCATCCATAGTCAGCCTTGATAGAATCTCTCATCAGATGTGCGACTTGGAGAGTTGTGTATTAAAATGTACAATATAGGCTAATAAAAAGGACATATTAAATGTTTTAAAGCGAATATGATATTTATATTTATATCCTACTAGAACTTACCACTCAGATTCAGGCATTTCTGTATTGAGAGACACAGCAAATAAAATCCATCCTTCTAAAACCAGTTACTGAGGTTTACCTGTCTGTGCCCTAAACCATCTCTCTCTTTTCTTATGATTGTTTTTCTTCCACAAATGACCAAAGCAGATGCCCCTGAGATGGTTGTGTCTGAGATCATTTGAAATTTAACAAATCTAATTATTAAGGGATTACACAGTGGTTAGCAGCACTGTTTTACAAGTTTAAGGTCTTGGGTCTCAGGGCAGACTTTGCATGTTTTTTATTTTGTGATTTTTTTTTACTATTCTCTAAATTCTTTCCACATCCTAAAGATGTATGAGTTAGAATAACCATGATGCTGCTCACCAGTGAGCATATACCCTGAAATGAGATAGTGCCCTGTCCAGGGTTTGTTCCTGCTATGTGCTTGATGCTGCTGAGACAGTCATCAGTTGCCATCTCACTTGGTATTTTAATGAGGAGGTTTGAAAAATAAATGAGTGACACAATGCAATTAATTAACACTCCAATAGTGCATCCTGAAGAAAATGCTTTCAAATCATGACTTAAGAACATGCTTTCAGATCACCTTCCAAGTCTAATTAACATTAATCAATAGTTCCAGATAGTAAACCTTAATTACGGAAATGGTCAATCTTCTTGTTCTACAGCTAATGGTGAAAACCATTCTGAAGTACTCTACAGCTGAATTGCTTGAAATCATTTGAAGAGGTCATAAAAGGTTCAGCATGTAGAATAACACTGTTCATTTCATGGAATTAATAGCAATGGTGTAAAAATATACAGTACTGGACACAAGTCTAAGATACCCTGGATGTTTTATATAAATGTTGTCTTCTGCATTAGTGTGTTTGTAAAAAAGAGTAAAATGTTACAAAAACATGTTTGGATTTCTTTAAAATATTTACTTTGTAAGTATATTGCCTGGTGCATTACTAAACAACGGTAATTAACAGGTTTTGTAATACTCAACAAAATGATTTCTTCTGCATCTGTTTCTGTTTCAGTTAATCATGCTGCTTCAGACTGGGCAAAGTACAACCAAACTAAAAGGTGAGAGTGTGGCAGATGTGACATTGCAACCTTCAAAGGGCTTGTTGGTTATATTGCCTAGTTTTACACCCCAGAAATAGTTTTGGCTGTGACTGACCTGGAATAGACCCCAGAGTGGGGTTGATTCCACAGCGTACTTCACTATACAATTAAAAGGAGAGTGAGGGCATGCACCCAACTAACATGAGCTAATAAGATGGAGCTTGGAAGAGACAACGAAAGAGACATCATTAGAAGTTAAAAGACAGAGACCTTGGTGTGCTATTTGAGGTGAGTAAGTGGAAACTCACCCCACCTTAGAGACGCAGTTCAAGGAGCTCAATGAATAGTCCTAGATGTTCAGTGCGTTTGGTTGTGTCCTTTTTTATTTAGTACTCTACTGTTGTCATTCCTTCTCTTAATTGGTCCTTCTGTTTTATTCAGTTTCAATGACAACCACTAATTTAATACTTTGCCTTTCTTCCGTCATTCTTGGTTTAAGAGCAGCATGACAGCATGAATAATTTCACTTCTGTATCTGTCTGCATATCTCATTCTATATGTAAAGGTCAATTTCAGTGCGTGCCATGCTCTTGAAATATTATGCACCATACTTTTGATTTAATTCTGAAAGTGATGTTTCACATGATTGCCTGAAACACATGTGATGATTATTGGCTAAAGATAAGAAGATCCATCTGAACCATCAAGGTGAAGAGTTTAACTTTCAAATGAAAGACAGCCAAATGAAGAGCAAATATTGACTCATCAGAAAACAACACATTGACGGGTTTGTTACATGAAACACATATAAAATATGTATTTGTATTTTTACTGAACTGCAATTTCTGTCTCTTTAAGAGAACTGCCCAGCGGGGTGATGATGTGAAACGTTCATGCATCACTTTACTCTCCGAGTACATAACTTGCCATTTGACTGAACTAACACAATACATAAAATGTTTCTTTACTGTTTTTAATGTGTGTTTCTGGAAAAGTTGTTGGAGGCAACAACTGGCAAATAGCAGCACACATCTTGCAGATAAACTGGAATTTGAAATCTAAATGACTTTCTATAGCTAGGAGCTTTTGTCAGTGTCAATAGCTTTGCTATTTTTATCCCTTTATTACACTGTGGATTTAACCTAGTAATTGCAATGAAATCTTTTGGCCAGCGGCTCATGATGTGTTCTTTCCCTCTTCATTTGTATGGCTTCTTATTTATAAGAAAACCCATGGCTCTTATCTTAAGTCACAGCTGTCGGTCCAGGCCCAGAGCTCATTTAGATCTGTACAGTTTTAGAGGTGAGCTGTAGGTCTTAACACCTCCCTTTTGCTGTTCTTGGAATGTAAACATTCAGCACAGCTGCTTTTGCAGTCTCTTATGGTTTTGATTTTTATCTATTGATGATCGGAAATGCAGATTCTACACAGGTGTGAAAGATGACAAAAAAGAAAACAAGGGTTACTAGCCATCCAGGGGTTTATGCAATCATAGCACTTGGTATGTATCAAGACTCTGCATCTTGTGGAGTTGTACTCTGGCACAAGAAAAATATATTGATATTGCTATTCATATTATTAAATATGGAAGATTCTCAAACAAGGCATCTAGCAAAATTGATTGCGAAGCTTGTTAAAGATACCAGAAGGAGATGAAAAAATCCTTAAATTCAAGGTGAAAGAGTCAACTGTTACATTGTGCCACAGATGTTGTCAGTCCATGAAGACATTTTCATTCAATATTATATGCCGTCTCTCCATAATCAATATTTTTATGTAAGGCCAGGTTTATACTTCACTCAACACGATGCATGCTCCAGCGGACACTTCTGCTACACAAACGTTTTACTGTTTATACTTGCGCGCGTACTTTACTTAAATCTGGAAGAATCTATCAGGTGGCAGTGCAAGATATTATCATGGTGAGAACAGGTTTGGCTTCGCTGTGTTGTGAATTGCCTAGAACACCCATTAAATTCTGATGACACCTTACCATAATATCTCTGAAAAGGATGTTTAATGATTGAATTCATCAGTGCAGGGATGTGTCTATTCCAGCATGCATTGGGCATGGGGTATCAGCTCATCGCAAGGTGAATACAAGCACTCACATACACTAGTGTCATTTTAGTGTCACCAAATTTGCATATCTTCGAAAGGAAACCAGAGCACAGTGTGGAAATGTAAACATGTAAACTCCTGGCAGGGAATACCAGTGACGTGACTCCCTGCGGGACAGCAGTGCTACCACTCCACCACCATGTCACCCTCATGTGTGTAATTATTAACAGTATTCATTATTTAAATGAAATTAACTATTTATCTGTAAAATGTAACATAAATACTTTAATGCATTTCATCATGATAGTGATATCAAGTATAAATCTAAAGATTCTAAATGTGCAGAGTTGGAATATCATACATTTAATGTGTTTTGTGGGGTGATCTATTGCTGTTTCCTGCTGCTATCAGGTCAGTAGGAAGCCCCAGAAGCTCATAGCGATTAACAACTGGGATAACGGTTATGATGGTCTGCTTTAATGATAAAGTAAACTATGAGGTTAAAGTAGACATTTCGAGATTAAAGCCGATATTTCCACTTTATTCACAAAATACACCTTTTCACCATGTCCTTAATTTTTTTCTGTGTGGCTCAAATACAGCGCTCTACATTATGTTGCTGTTGTGAAGTTGCAAAAAAAAAAAAAGATGGCACAAAAGATTGTATGTGAGACTTTTCAAATTTATCGTGTCATTACAATCGGGAATATGCGACGCTTGAATATAAAATAAATATAAAATGAATATAAAATATATACCTGGTGGCATGGATAGTGGACTATCTTAAAGACAGACCTCAGTATGTGCGTCTCGGGAACTGCACGTCTGACATTGTAGTCAGCAACACAAGAGTGCCACAGGGGACTGACTGTACTTTCTCCAGTCCTGTTCAGCCTATATACTGTACATTGGACTTCCAATACAACTTGGAGTCCTGCCACGTGCAAAAGTTCGCTGATGACACTGCTATCGTGGGCTGCATCAGGAGTGGGCAGGAGGAGGAGTATAGGAACCTAATCAAGGACTTTGTTAAATGGTGCAACTCAAAACACCAACAACTGAACACCAGCAAAACCAAGGAGCTGGTGGTGGATTTTAGGAGGCTCAGACCCCTCATGGACCCCGTGATCATCAGAGGTGACTGTGTGCAGAGGGTACAGACCTATAAATACCTGGGAGTGCAGCTGGATGATAAATTATACTGGACTGCCAATACTGATGCTCTGTGTAAGAAAGGACAGAGCCGGCTATACTTCCTTAGAAGACTGGCATCCTTCAACATCTGCAATAAGATGCTGCAGATGTTCTATCAGACGGTTGTGGCGAGCGTCCTCTTCTACGCGGTGGTGTGCTGGGGTGGCAGCATTAAGAAGAAGAACGCCTCACGCCTGGACAAACTGGTGAGGAAGGCAGGCTCTATTGTTGGCATGGAGTTGGACAGCTTGACATCTGTGGCAGAGCAACGGGCGCTCAGCAGGCTCCTATCAATTATGGAAAATCCACTGCATCCACTAAACAGTATCATCTCCAGACAGAAGAGCAGCTTCAGCGACAGACTGCTGTCACTGTCCTGCTCCACTGACAGACTGAGGAGATCGTTCCTCCCCCAAACTATGCAACTCTTCAATTCCACCCAGGGGGGTAAACGTTAACATTATTCAAAGTTATTGTCTGTTTTTACCTGCATTTTTATTACTCTTTAATTTAATATTGTTTTTTGTATGAGTATGCTGCTGCTGGAGTATGTAAATTTCCCCTTGGGATTAATAAAGTATCTATCTATCTATCTATCTATCTATCTATCTATCTATCTATCTATCTATCTATCTATCTATCTATCTATCTATCTATCTATCTATCTATCTATCTATCTATCTATCTATCTAAAAGCACCACAAATGCATTTTATGATGGTATTTTGCTTCACCACATCGAACCATTTATCAAATATCAAAGCGTGCACATCAATCCCGTAGGATCCCCAAAGTGGCTTTCTGTCACATGTAGATAGTAAACAGAGACTCTGACGTCACTTTCCAACATTTATCAAACAGCGCCCGCTGACTTTTTGCTGGTACTGCAGCTTGTGTACGCATCACGTTAATTTCAGGGGACGCGTCAAATGAACGCTGGGAACGCGTGGCAGCCATGATGCGAGCATGTACGCGTTCTGAGCGTGAAGTATAAACGAGCCCTAACACATTTACAACCCCATCAGCTCTGTATACATTTACAGATCTGTTTCTTTACATGACTGTTTTACTGGGTGAGCAAGTAAGTATGTCTGCCACCTTTGTTATCGGTCAGATACAGCATTAAATAGGTTGTGATCTCAAGAATATGCTGTTCAGCCAAACTCAGATCTTGACTTCTTCTTCTTCTTTTGGCTGCTCCCGTTAGGGGTTGCCACAGTGGATCATCTTCTTCCATATCTTTCTGTCCTCTGCATCTTGTTCTGTTACACCCATCACCTGCATGTCCTCTCTCACCACATCCATAAACCTTCTCTTAGGTCTTCCTCTTTTCCTTTTTCCTGGCAGCTCCATCCTTAGTATCCTTCTCCCAATATACTCAGCATCTCTCCTCTGCACATGTCCAAACCAACACAATGTCGCCTCTCTGACTTTGTCTCCCAACCGTCCAACTTGAGCTGACCCTCTAATGTAATCATTTCTAATCCTATCCATCCTCGTCACACCCAATGCAAATCTTAGCATCTTTAACTCTACCACCTCCAGCTCTGTCTCCTGCTTTCTGGTCAGTGCCACCGTCACCAACCCATATAACTCAGCTGTTGACTATGAGGCAAAAATAACAGAAAAGTAAAATGTTTTTATTTTTGTGAGAATTTTACTCTGTAGACACCTTGTATGTCCTGTACTTTTGTGTCAGTCAGATACAGCATATGTTCTGCATGTTACCGTACTACTGCCTGGTGTGTATTATCCTCATTGCATCTTGCATCATAACACAACATATGTATTCAAATAGAGCAAACTTTGTATGAGTGAATGCATTATAAATGTGTGTGCATCGAAGTGAACGTCAACACAGAAATATGCATTTGGAAAGTCAACTTGGCTGCTGCCTGCAATGAGCACATCCCATAATAGTCACTCAGTAGTGTCTAGTAATTACACTGCACCAATAAATTCCTTAAGAAGCAACAGGTTTTCCAAAATAACACCTCTACTACTTTGGGTCCACATCCCTAGGCCTGGGTAATTGTTTGAAATTAGCTGACACCTCTGCAATATGTGACTTTAAAATTAGCACTGTTTATGCATGCTTGGAGCTTTACTGTACTATAACAAGACATAATTTTAAAATTATGTAATATTCCAAAGCATGCACACAGAGTCACAGGATGCTGGATTTTACCCCAGATGGCATCAGACGCACAGACACACACCATGTAAAATGGACATAAAAATAAGTTCTTGACCATTTCCCTTTGTTTTACTGTCCTTTTCTCCTTGGCTACCTCTTACTAAAACAGGAACCCATGCTAATATTTATGTAAAATTGTATATATATTATGTTCTTAAATCTTCTAAATAATTAAATAGGTAAGTATATCTTAAAAATGCATATTGTGTGCATCCATTAGACATACTTGTTGTTTTCAGTACTGAAATCATTCATGTCTCATTTTGCATCCTTAATTTAAGTGAGACGCCCAGCAAATGTTCCAAGTCGTGGTAAGAAGCAGGTTTTCTGGATTTCAGTAACATTGCTTTTTATAATGTGAAGTTTTTGCTTATGCAACACATTGTTAATGCTTTGCTTTTTGTTGCTGTACGTTATTTACACATTCTTAAGGATGGCAAATTGGGTCACAGATAACTAAAGATTTCCTGTAGGCTAGGAGCTGAGATCTTTTATGTATGCAGGCAGACAGCTTAGATTTTGAAGCTGTGATATTCAATTGCAGAAGATGTGATTCAGAGAAAGTAAACAGGTAATGAAGTGTAAGCAAAGGGCCACCACAGCAGGGAGGATGCATTGAACATGTATTTGGCCAGAAGGTTAGGAATAGCATCTTGACGTGAATTCATTTACATTCCAGCACATTTGCCAGTTTTAACTACCAAATGATATTTGTTTCAATTTGTATTCAGTTTTTTTCTTTTATGGTGCTCTTTTCACCTCAGACAGCTAGATATGCATACATATTTATACAGCTATATAGTGGCATTATATTATTAGAATATAGATTCAGGTAAACATCCAATTAAATGTTTTACTGTGACAAGAACTCCTTAACATAGTGTCACACCCGCTCTGTCCCTAGCACGCAAACAGAAGAGCCTGACTATCATAAGCAATGTTGCCTCACAATGTGGCTTGCATTTTTCTGTCAGTGTGTCTTTCAAAAATGTTGTACAGGTTGCAGTTTAGTCTGTATCATCACTATGTATGAGTCTCATGGTTATCACATCAATAGTAAAAGCATAACTCATTACTAAAGGTGACCTGTTACATATACAGTATAAGACTGGTCAGGCCTGAACAAATAAGAAAAGTCAATGACAGATGGTCTAGTGGAGACTGTGAAAGAGCTCTCATGTCTTCCAGTCGTCAACCCATGCCACTGGTCCACAGTGATAACCACATGTCTTTGAATAGTAGAAAAAGTTGTAAGATATATTATGGCTGGCAGGTGCTTGACCACCTGATCTCACAGAGACGTCATTCAGACCAATGAAGGAATTCCCAGAATTCTATAATTGCACGCAAATCACATATTCCAATTTTACTTTTAACTATGTGTAACTTAATGTGCATCCTTGTAGTGATGTTAAGTGTAACTGACATGTAAATGTAAACAATTTGTGTTCTTGAAAATGCTGAATTCTTATGCTGGTTTTGTAGAAACTATTAAAACTTCACATTCTCAAATCTGCTTAATCAAACTGAGGATCACAGGGAGCTGCAACCTATCCTATCATCATTGGGTTCAATGCAGAGCATTGCAAGGCCCACTCATAACCACACACACATGGGGCCAGTTGACAGTCTTCAGTTAACCGATCCTGTCTTTGAGATGAGGGAGGAAAATTGGAAAGCCCAGGCAAACACTGGGAGAATGTGGATCCATAAGGAAGCAAAAGCAATAAAAAGTCACTATTTTATTTTAACAGAAATGCTTCCAGATAAAGATTTGACAAATATTTAAATGCTGTGGTGCTTTAGGAGAATTCATATGAATAACATTAATATTATTTTATTACCCTTTGCAACTACATTATCAGCTCCTTTTTTATTCACTGCGGTATTTTCTTAAAATTCCTAATGCTTTTAAATATTGGGGTAAACTTGACCTGCATCATATGGTCACTTTTAAACCTGCACCACACATTGTCAACTGTCTCTATACTAAAAAGTAAAATGATCTTATTTAGGCTTTGTTACATATGCTATAAATTTCCATCCATCCATTTTCCAACCCGCTGAATCCGAACACAGGCTCTGCCAAAGCACTACGAAATGTAACGTATTATGGTCACTAGATCCTAATGGTAAAATCACCTTTACCCCTTTATTTCTTGCCTGATTATTACCAAAGCATAGGCAGGCCTTCCTCCTCGTTGGTGCTTTAACATACTGTGTTCAAAACAGTCGCTGATTATGTCTAAAAGCTCCTGTTCTTGTGCTCTGCTATTTGTAAGGCTAATCCAGTTAATATTTGGACAATTAAACACTGCTCATGACAATAATATTCCTCTCTAAACTTGCCTTTTCCGTATTATTGAAAAGATATACATTTAAACTATCATTTGCCTTGCGAGGTCTATAAAACACTCCTAAAATAGTGCTTCATAGTTGAGTCCATCAGTCGATTAAAGTTGAAATATTGACTTATTTGCAAATAATGGGTTCACAAAAATCCTTATATTACACAAATTATTAGTAACTCAATTTTTAAAACATCCAGGATATCAGATCTGTGAGATGTTAACATATGGCAGAAAATACAATTTTACAAGCTTGGCTTAAAGAAAGATCCCACACAAAAACAGTGTACTTCACTGTTTAAAAAAAGATAATTTACTGGGCATCTTAAAATGTGGCTGGCGTGGTGGCTTTGTGTTTAGTATCGCTGCCTCATAGCTCCAGGAACAGAATGCAGTTACCATCTGGGCACTCTCTGTGTGCCGTATGCACGTTCTTACTGTGCTCACTAACTATTTTCCAGTTTGCTCCCAAATGCCAAGAATATGAAAGATTAAAAGAGCTGATGCTTTTCAGTTTAAGCAAAGGAGCATTAAGAGGTTACATGATTGAAGTGTTTAAAATTATTTAGGGAATTAGCACAGTGGATCGAGACTGTTACTTTAAAATTAATTCATCAAAAACTCAGGGACACAGTTGGAAACTTGTTAAGGGTAACTTTTGCACAAACTTTATGAAGTTTTTCCTTTACGCAGAGAACCATAGACACTTGGAATAAGCTACCAAGTAGTGTGATAGACAGTAGAGTTTTAGGGACATTCAGAATTCAATTTGATGTTATTTTGGAAGAATTAAGTGGATAGGACTGGCAAGCTTTGTTGGGCTAAATGGCCTGTTCTTGTCTAGAGTGTTCTAATGTTGTAATGTGTTACGTGAGTCTGAGTCAATCCTGTGAGAGTCAGTTTTGCAGTGTGCATCACTGCTATATACCACTTGCTGCTGGTGACTCTCCGTGCCAATGAAAGGCAATGAGCAGATTCTGAAAAAAATACATTTTAAAATGCCTAAAGACTGAAGATAACACTAGTCATTGCAGAAATTGTCAATTATTTATATGAAAGAATAGATAACACTGGATAACTTGCAACTTCTGCCGTCCATTATTAAACAACTATTTATATAAGGTAGTGGTGGATACAAGTCAGTTCTGGATGGCATATCAGGTAACTTACAATTGTTGTCTATAAAAGTGCTCAATTGCAGGATCTGCTAGACCTTTATTGACTGATTGAAGTGTTCAATATGTATTTATACCTTACTTTCCCTAATTATATCTGTTTTATTTTTTATAACATTTTGAAAAAGTAAGTTAATTATTCATAGAGTGAGTGCATTATGTGGGTTTCTGGCTTAAGGGACAGGAAGAACCAGCATGAGGAGAAAGAGGGTTCAGCCTGCACCTTAGCCATTCCTGGCTGTTACCTAGCTTGTGTATTTCATGTTGGTGACTTTTAGTGACTATGTTCAGAAGTCTGTTGTCACATAATTTATATCTTGGAATGTATTAGGCAATTCATAGTGAACATTACAAGTGGCAGCAGGAATTCCAAGGAAGAGGTCACTGAAGCCAGTAGTAGGGAAGTGTACTCAGCATGGAATCACTGATGGGTGCCTTGTTGTGTAGGCTATCCGAGTACAGTGGTTTAGAGATTTTATGGGTTACCAAAGAGCTCAATTTATGACCACTGTGGGACCAGAAATTAGAAGTAAGTGTCTGGTGGGGTTTTTCAGTTTCAGTATAATGCATTCTTATTTCTGATGGTGCAAGACAGTGGCAACATGCTGCATATTGTTCAGACATCCATCCATCCATCCATCCATCCATTTTCCAACCCGCTGAATCCGAACACAGGGTCACGGGGGTCTGCTGGAGCCAATCCCAGCCAACACAGGGCACAAGGCAGGAACCAATCCTGGGCAGGGTGCCAACCCACCGCAGATTGTTCAGACATGCAAATAATAATTTCAGTGTACTCTGCACGCATGACTATACCACTGTGATAGTATGTATATGTATGTAATGTGTGATGGACAGCCAGGGCCCTTACCTGGCCAGGACACCTTCTTAAATGAAGGACCGGGGATGGAGATATGCACAGGGCACTGCCTTCCCCGGAACACTACAGTAGATGGCAGCCCCCCTGGGTTGCAGCAATGTCATGGATTCCCTCAGGGCTCCATGGGAGTTGGAGTTTGGCACAGCGCTGTTGGGTTTCTGTGGGGGCTACAGAACCTTACTTTGTCAGGCTTCCGCCACACCTGGGAGTGCTTCCGGACCTCAGTAATGAGCCATCTGGACTACACTCAGGTGCAGCATTAAAGGAGCTGCCTGCCTTCATTCGAGGAGCCAGAGTCGGGAGGAGGAGGACAACGCTTGCCAGAGGAGGAGTAGAGGCAGAAGGAGCAACAGAGACCAAGAAGAAGAAGAAAAGAAAGTGCCATTATTGTGCGTCGCTGTGATTGGTGCTTTTTTACTGTGCTGTCCAGCAGGGGAACAAAGGAAGGGGTAAAAAAATAAAACACGTATTTTTGGACTTGTGCCTGGTGTCTGTCTGTGTTGGGCTTGGGGAGCTGATGTGCCCCCCTGGTGGCTACAAGTGACTATTAAATACTATGACTATACAAATTTTCTTATGGAATAATAACGTCTATTATACTTTTGTCCATTTGTCTCTTGGGAAGGCTAACTGAGTCCAGAATAGGGAGGAAAAGATAGCACTCCTCTGGCATGTAGACAGCATTAGTTGAAAGGCGGGGATCAACAGGGCCTGAGAGAAGGAAAAAGGCTTGTCAAGCGCACATATGGAAAAATGTCCTGGACTTGTTTAGTTGTTGTGGAAAGAGCTGCAAGTTCTTTATTAGTTTGCCTTTTCTCTCATTTACTAATTTTTTTAGCAAATAAATCAAATAAGAGGAAACACCTAGATATCTTTGTCCATATCTGATTCAAGGAGCAGGGCTTGGCCAGCCCTATAACGTTTTGTTTATTTTGTCTCTTACATTTAGGTACTAGAAAGAATCTTTACTTTCATTATTTTTGTATAGATACGATTTTGGGAATAGTTGTGAACTAGAAGTATTGTTCTCCATTTCATGGAAATTATTCCCACCCTCACAAAACTATATAGCAGTTTTCACTTTCTTATTCTAGTCCTTTCTTACATTTTGTAAGGCTGTAATACATTGCTTTTCAATTGTTTGAATAAAAGATTTGACCTCTGTCGGTCTACTCTGAGTTCAGCTTTTCACATGCTACAGAAAAATAGAGGTTTGGCTGCTCGCTTTTGACATTATGAAAATGAAAAAAAGTGGCAATTGGGCTAATATTAAGTGGTGACTTCCAGCACATCGGTACATTTTAATGAAACAAAAATAAGGAATTGGCATTTGAAATGGAAAAGAGACAAAAGGTATTTTAGAACAGTATTAAGAGATTAATTCAAATTTGAATAATGGCATGTCTGAGTACCAGACAATGAGGAACATAGAAAAGGAAAAAAGAGAGAATTAGCTTGACCCAAAGGAAAATACAAAAAAGGCAGCTTTTAGTATATAAGAAAGGGCTGATAGTTTTTAAGCAGTCGTGTCCTCTTTTGATGAAGAAACAAAAGGATCATCGACCACATTGAGCTCTAAGGCATTATTCAACACAATGATTATTATCTTCCTTTCCTGTTATCTGTTATTCTTTCTGCTGGTAAACCAGAGTATATAAAATTAAAATGGAAATCTCATCTAACAGTTAGTATGTACAACCAATTTATTTATTTATTTTGATTTGTGCAATGGTTCAGGGCAATTTGGTATGATCATTTGTCTTTTAGCAGATGAAAAAGATGTGTCATTTTTGCTTTAAACTATGCACAGTTTAAAATGTCCACATCAGTCAGGAATACAAACAGTACATAGCATGTATGGCGTACCGCATAGCACAGTAGGGTTTAAGAAATGTTCTGTTCTGTAACTGCAGTATATGTTGCATTTAGCTGTATGTAAAATTATTGTTAAAGTGGTTTTTTATTTTTTTTTTAATTTTTATTGTCATTATAAACAATTAGGGAGACGTGCTAGGGTAGAACGTTGCTGTCAAAGCCCTGGGCTTAAACGCCTGCCCTTAACATGATTTCTGACTTTGGAAATAGTAGTCCATCCCCTAATGACATGGATTTTTTTCAGGGGTTTATGGTTAAAGCCCAAGCACTAGCTATTATATAGAATAGCAGCTCTAAAATATCAAATATGCGTGTCTGTGTTCATCCGAAGAGCTGGCATCTTATCGAAGGTGCTGCAGTGAAAGGATTTGCCTTTTGAATGCCACTTACTTAAAATGCTGGGTTTAGAAATTGGATTGATTTTTAAGTATTATTGGTCGTATGGTAAATACAGTACATTTTAACTGTTATGTCATAAAAGCATAAAACATTTGACAAATGAATAGAGACCATTCAATCCATTAAACACATCTGGTTACTAGTAATAATATATTATCATTAACAGTGATGACTCTTGCGATGTGTTACTGATAGTTTTCATCGTTTTATATCATGTTATAATATGCAGATTGATAATACCTGCTTATAGTAGATGTATAAACTAAAGTCTTACTGAGACTTCCTTGTTTGCTCTATTCTGAATAATTTCAGATGTGCTGGATGGCTTATCTTTGCTCATAGTTTGTATAAATAAAACATTTGCTCACACAATCCATATTACGGTATCAGATTTCTCACATACCAAATTTCTATTTTCTCAACTTGTTAGGTGTTTTATGAGTAGATACAATGATTTTTAAGAGGTCTTTAAAAACCTAGGCAGTAACGAGAAGTACAGGCTATCAACAAAAAACAAATTTATTTCTTCAAGATTTTATAAGACAGTTAAATCCAGTTACTGTTCTCAGTGAGTCAGCCATTTGATATTGAAGATCCTGCAACAGCCAAGTAATTGGAGGAAACCAATGTATAAACAAATGCAACTGTAAAGTGATGTCAGGAAATGTGATTATTGTAACAAGTTCTCAGCTCTCTAGCTAGCAGGAAAAAGATGAACATCATACAAATCCAACTGCAACAGTATATGACATGTGAAATGTCAGAGATGTAAGATGGAGTTATGAAAGCAAAGGGAACACAAAATCAAATTGTCGGTCTACTGTCAGTCAAACAGAACACTGTTATTGTTGAAAAGTGCAGATCAAGAGAGGCATATAAATTATATCCTGCATATCATGGAAGCTTTTGAATACTGTGAAAAACTGTTGAGAATTGGAAAAGTATAGCAGTATCAAAAATTGGTAACCAGAATAGAAGAAAAATCATCATGAGAAAATATGAGCATAAGAGGTTTGACAAGTGAGAGGAGATCATTCATTCTTCAGGCTAGTTTGGTTAGCTATTACAGTAGCTAGATTGCCCCAATATCACATTCTGCAGGAGATGCAGAAATTCATGGTAATAACTGGCCACCCCCTCCCTCTCACCACCATTACCCATCTGAATCACAGATAGGATGAGAAAATGGAGGTCACTTCATAAAAAAACAACAACAACATTTATTTATATAGCACATTTTCATACAAATAATGTAACTCAAAGTGCTTTACATGTTGAAGAAAGAGAAAAAAAAAGACAAAATAAGAATTAAAATAAGAGAACACTAATTAACATATTAATAAAAGTAAGGTCCGATGGCCAGGGAGGACAGAAAAAACAAAAAAAACTCCAGACAGCTACAAGACCACCCAGCCCCCTGTAGGCATTCTACCTAACATAAATGACCTCAATCAGTCATTGTATTCAGGGTTCTCATGGAAGGACTTGATGATGATGATGATGATGGTCATGTGGACTTCTGGTCTTTAATCCATCAATGGAGGAACATCACGGTGCTTTGATCGGGTGGTGGTGGCGCAGATCGCCACCACAGAAAACTGGAAAATGAACAGAAGAGAGAGTAGGGGTTAGTACGGATTTTGGAGCCACAATAACAATGATAATTAATTCAATATACAGAGCGTCAGGATTAAACTAAAATGCAGTTATGAGAAAGCCATGTTAAAGTAATGTGTTTTCAGCAGTGTTTTAAAGTGCTCCACTGTATTAGCCTGGCAAATTCCTATTAGCAAGATATTCCAGATTTTAGGTGCATAACAGCAGAAGGCCGCCTCACCACTTCTTTTAAGGTTAGCTCTTGGAATTCTAAGCAGACAGTCATTTGAAGATCTTTCATCCCAAAAAGAAATGTTTGGTACAAAGCCATCACACCTCATCACTTAAAAACGTGTTGTCAAGCGTGGTCATGGTTGCATCATTCTGTTCATTCAGGACAGATATCAGAATATGAGGAAAGATGAATATCTCCACACATCAAGAGACTTTAATGCAAAACTTGCTGCCTTTTGCAGTAAACTGAATTTTAAAAATTCATACCCACCTCCACCCTGGAATGACTTAAAAAAGAAATATCGAAATTCAAAACTGGTCCAGTCATAGACTTAACTGTGATCCGATTAAAAATCTGTGGGCGTACAAAAATAGGGCCATGTATAGGAAATGTTTTTGCAATTTGATTGCATTTGAGCTCTTCTTCAATGATTAGTGGGATAAACTTGTCAAATCCGCTTCTACTATATTGTCCGAGAACTATCCAAATTATTGTGATCAAAGCAGAGATATTAATTAAAGAGTAAGACAAACACATGCAATGAAGTGTTTGGGATCTATTTATTGTTTCCAAACAATTATCAATTTCTTTTTTACTGTAATGTAGTTATGTACAAGATCTTGTTAAAATCCGAAAAAGGCCTGACATGATTTGTTTGCATTTCAGCCTTTACATTAAAACACCTTATCCATGTAGACTTTTGATATGGACACTACATAATATCTGGGGTGTTTGGATTATATTCTCAGATTAACACCCAAAAAGAAGAGAAGTGTCTAGGTGCATCTTGCAGTACCAATGACATAGATCAGGTAATGCCCACAACGTTAGTCACAACATGCCCTTTGACTGAGATAACCCTCCTACAACCTTAATCTTAACCAGAGTGTAACGAGGCCCTAATGTTAATCATAGTCTAATTTGGTGTTACGTGACTAACGTTGAGGGTGTTTTGTGATGTTGGGGCATTACATGATTAACCTCATAGGTACTGTGGTCTGCAATTATACTCTGTTGAAAAAGAACAGTGCGTTTAATAGATAATTTAACACATTTAGACAGGATTCTGTGAACAAGAACAGAAGAGATAACACAAAAGCCAGGAGGAATTTTCAAATGCTGGAAGCCTGTTTTATTTGTTTAGTTAGATTTTGTTCCTTTTACAATATTTGTAGCTTTTTTTCAGCCTTAAATCAAAAATAGATCTTTTTCACAGGGCACAGAAAACTATGAGGCCTAAAAGCGAGACAAAAATTCTCTGAATATTTTCAGTAGTTTTTTTGGGTATGTATACTTGAGTGGTTTTCAAGATGGATATTGTTAAGTAAAACATTTACCTTACATTGCTTTAGCAATGATAGTGCTACAGTATAATTTACACTGCAACAATATTATTAATGCACAACAATATATTCAATGTGCAAGTTAAAATGACAGCAATAAAGCAATGAAAAAATAAACAGAGAGGACTATATTTGTCCCTGAGGGAAATGTAACTGTTTACAGAAGCTCTATAGGTAGATAAATAAATAAATATATATATACACACACACTATCGTCTGAACACATACCAGAATGACTAAAGAGGAATAAAATTTTGAAAAGAAAGAAAACATCTGACTTGGCAGTTACAGTCTCAGTGAGGCATTATGCAGACGTACTGCTGTTGCTGTAAAGGAGCCCCAGTAGTGTTTTAAGACACACTTCTTCTGAATGATTCGTTGTCTGAAAGTCCTCAGTATGTGTCAAAAAGAGGATGTGCAGCATTATTTACAATGGCAGTCAGTTTTGTTTTAATTATCTCCTTCACTACTACCTCCAAGGACTCCAGAGTGCATCCTATAACAGAGTTTGCCCTTTTAATTAGCTTGTTGACTCAGTGGGCCTCATTTGAAGTGATGTTTCGCAGCCCAGCACACCACAGCTTAGAAACATCACACTGACCATCACAGTTATTGAAGATGTTAAAGATGTCACTACCCACAAAGTCTACTAAGAAAAAAGAGCCTATTCTGTCCTTTTTTTGTATAGTTACTCTGTGTTCTGAGACCATTCCAACCTGTTATTAATGTGGACCTCCAAGTACCTGTACGAGTGGACCACTTCTACACCCACTCTTTGAATAGTGACCAGACAAGGAGGCTGTTTTTGGTGCAGCGAAAGTCAATAATCAGTTCCTTGGTTTTGCTGATGTTAAATTGCAGACAGTTCTCTTTGCACCAAGAAACACCGTTCTCCACCTGACTCCTACACTCTGTCTCACTCCCCTCTTATCAGTACATCCCATAAGGGCAGAATCATCTGAGAATCCTTGGAAGTGACATGACCTGGTGCTCTCTTTATACTCTGAGGTGTATTGAGTGAAATATTAGATATATTGTATACTTGCTGTCCCCTGTGGCTCCGCCTGCGTAGTACTGAAACAGGACAGCGAGGAGGGCCCTGCCTGGCTCCCCAGTCCTGACGTCACGCTTCCCCCTCCCCTCGGCCTGCAGCGTCTGTCTCAGATTAGAATGAATATATCGTTCCTGCAAGTGAACTATGATTCTTAACGTGATGGGAGAAATCACAAAATTAACTGGAATGTTCAAGCATATCATAGAAAAAATTATCATCTACTGTAAATCCTTTAAGTAGTTCTCTTGTTCGCTAGCTAAACGGAGGTTAGGTTACGCCCCGAGGCTGGCGCGTGAGTGAGGAGGGCCTCGCCCCCCTCCCCTCGGCTCGCTGAGTGTCTCGGATTCTTGCAAATAAATTGGTACCGCAAGTGAACTATGATACATAGCGCAATGAGAGAGGCTGCAAAATCAACTGGAATGTTCAAGTAAGTTATAGAAAAAAACACAATCTAAATCCATTAAGTAGTTCTCTTGTGAAAAGCTGACAGACAGACAGACAGACAGACAGATAGATGTTGGATTTTATACATATAGTGATTATATGTCAATTATCAGATATATTAACTGCGCTGACACTCTAGGCCATAATAGAAACATGAAGCAATTCAAAACATTCTACCTAAGCATATTCAAAAAGTATGTAACATAATGAAAATGGACAAAGGTTTTTGTGTTTAGTCGTCCAGTCTTTCCCATTTAACTGTCTGACCTTTTCCTGCATAAGTTTAGGGCTCTGTGATCAGTGGAAGAACCACAACCTACATGGAGAGGACAGTGTTTCAGAAAGTAGTCCTAAAAATGGGCATAGTGCATAGGGCCCAAAATACATTGAAATAATCCTGGCTATTCATCACATTTCACAGAGATGAATAGCCACTTTGCTGAAGCTTTGTGTTGTTAAGACCAAAAGATTTCGTTACATAACAGTATCTGGATAATTGATGCATTTTTGCAGTACCTTAACAAACGTGTTACTGAAATTACTTTGTCATAATGAGGACTAGGTCAAGGGCTTGTAGGATGCTTTGCTACATTCTTTAAACTAATTCTAATACTGCTGTGTCAAAAATGGACATAATGGACATAAAACAAACATCTGAAACACCACCAGGGAAGGAATCCTGGCTAAAACATAACAATCTGATCTGTACCATTATTGCAGTTTTCCATAAAACAAAAAGTAAAGGCAGAAGCTAATTTTGCACTGCTTCAGAACTGCAGAAAATCAATCACAGACCAGCTTTCTTATCTATGTTTATTCATCCATTACTCCAATTTAGCACCAAATGTGAGTGATCTGGTTCAGAATTGCAGGGGCTGGAGGTTATAACGGCAGCTTTACAGGTATAAGGCAGGAAACATCTCTAGATGGTATGCCACTGTACGGCACAGCTCTTATCTATGTGGCATCAGCAAAACATTCTTTGTGCTCCGTTTTCATCTTCAATATGCGTCATCATTTTTTTTAATATGGTAGGATTTTCTGCATTTGTGGGATAGCTTACTATTACAAGGTTTTGGTGCACATGAATGTAACAACATAACTCATATAAGTCACCCATGCTTTGACAAAAGGAGTAATAATGCTTTCCACAGTGAATAACCTGGATGCAGAAATGGAGAAAATCCTGCACATAGCAAATGTGGTTTAAGATTAGATTGAAACCTGCAGCTACAGAGGATAGAATTATCAAGGCTGAGAGATAAGGAACCTTAGAGATAACAGGGAGATTGCTGGGTAACTGTGAAAGTCTCACCAAAAATATTCTGCTTTATATTACACTACAATTTAAAGAAATCTTGATGTACAAAATCTACATTAGTAATAAAATAGACAGATAAGACAAGATAAATTAGGGTTCTAAGGATGTCTCAGGTATTGTTGTTACAATAATGAAGAGTTAGATTGCTTTGTGTCTTCAGCCAGTTAATTTGGCTGAAATTAACTGTCAGCCAAAATGTATATTTTTTTCAGTCTGCATGAAGCAAGGTTTTTTCAAATGAAAAACAATACACATCAATGCAGTTTCATAGACAGGTCTGCATAATGCAGTGGAATCCGAAAGTATTTAGACTCCTTCACTTCCTATATCCTTTATTGTCTCCTCGATTAAATTTTAAATGGTTAAATTTGCCATTTTGCCAATCAATCCACAGTAAATAACCCTAATGAGAATGTGAAAATGTTTTCAGAAAGGTTTTCAAATTTATTACAAAATAAAAACTAAATAAAAAGTACACATACATATAATTCATTACTCTATAGAACCCCCTTTGGCAGCAGTTACTGCTTTGAGTCTTCATGGGTAAGCCTCTACAAACATTTCTCCCCTGTATTTGGGCTGCTTATTTCATTCTTCCAGTAAGACACCTTCAAGCTCTGATAGACTTAAAGAGAAACGTCTGTAAACTGCCATCTTCAGGTCTTTCCACAGATGTTCTATGGGGTTTAAGTCTGGGCTATGGATGGGCACTCAAGGGCAGTCAGAGCCTTGTCCTGATGCCACTCCAGCATTCTCGTGGCTTTATGCTTGAGGTTATTTTCATGCTGAAATGTGAACTGCTGCTCCACTCTGGCATCATGTGGATTCTGAAGTAGTTTTTCTTCAAGGTGCTTTCTGTATTTAGCTGCATTCATTGTTTCTTTAATTCTGACCAGTCTCCCTGTCCCTGCTGCTGAGAAGCACCCCTGTAGCATGATGCTGCCACCACCATGCTCCACTGTAGAGATGGTATCAAGGAGGTGATGAGCAGTACCTGGTCTTTACCAGACATAGTGCTGGGAGTTCTGACCAAAGAGTTCAGTTCAGTCTCATCCGATCAGAAAATGTTTTCCTCATGCTCTCAGAATTCTTTAAATGCCTTGGCAAGACAGAAAACCCCCCTCTCAGCAGAGGACTTTTGAAGCTCTGTTAGAGTGACCATTGGGTTCTTGGCCTCCTTCTTGAGCAGTAGACCCTTCATGCCTAGTTGATCAGTTTAAGGGGACAACCAAATCAAGGAAGAGTCCGGATGGTTACAAACTATTGAGGCCACTGTGCTCCTGTGAACACAGAGAGTTTTAGAAATGTTTTCATACCTTTGTCCTAATCTATGCCACATCACAGTTCTACAGAGAGATCTACAGAGAATTCCTTGGTTTCATGGCTTTTTTTTTGTCCTGACTTGCATTGTTAATTCTGGATCTTATATACATAGGTTTGTGCTTTTCGAAATGATGACCAACCAATTCAGTTTGCCACAGGAGTCCAATCAAGTTCTAGACAAATCTTAAGGATAATTAAAGCAAAGGGAATAAATACTTACTGTATGTGAATGAGATATTTTAGTTTTCAATTTTTAATAACTTTGTCTTCACTTTGTCATTATGGATTTTTGAGTATGGATTGATTAGGCATTATTCATTTAAGTTAAATCATTAATACAGTCAAGTGTGCAGAGAATGAAGGCCTCTAAATACTTTCTGAATCCACTCTATAGTCATTTTGTGATGCACACCTTTAAACAATAAGTACAGTATTTTCCTTATTTTATAGTTGTGTCTAATTACTACTTCCAGGTAAGAAATAACTATTCATTGATGATAGAAAAAATTCTCAAACCCACTTATGTTGATTCAAGACAGCGGGATGCTGGAGCAGAGCAACACCATCGGGAGTAAACATTCCAGGAGATGGCACCAGTCCACCACACAATGAACACACCCATGGGCCTAATTTAAATTTACCAATTAGTCTGTCACACAAGTGAAAGACAAACAAGAATATGCAGAAGAAAATTCACACAGAAACAAGGAGAACTTGCAACCTCTGCACAGACAATGATCAGGTGCAGTATTTGAATTTAGGACACTGTATCTGTGAAGGAGCAGCACTGACCACTGTGCCAAACATCGGTTGTTAAAGCCATCCATTTTTTATTAACCTGTTTTTTAGCATTGGTAGCCTTGGACAGGATTCCTGGTTTTACAAGGCATACGCCCTCCTACTTAGTCAGTTCAAATTGTCTAATCAATCTAATCTGCTTTACAGGAAGGGATGACAAAGGAAATGTAAATGCCTAAAGATTAACAATATAGACACAGGGGAGGATAATAGAAAGTTATGACATAATGAAGGATTCAAATAGGATCTGTGAAACAGAACTGTTAACCACTATGCAACCTGAGTACAGTAACTAATTAACATGTTTGGTCTAATCAAAAGAAAAGGTGGTTTTGTAGGAAAAGAATAAACAGCCTTGAACAGATACCGTCCAGCATTTAAAGGCCTGTAACTGCAGTCATTGTAAGTAATAACAGGTCACAAGTGAACGAAGCCATCCATACAATTAAATGTCTGCTCTGAGGTACAATTTGTGTGTCTTAATAAGAACTTGTGCCAGGACTGAGTAATTGGCACTAGGAACACACAGTGCGTTACAATTCTTTAGCAATAAATTGTTCCATGTTTCCTAAGATGTAGGGAAAAAATGGCATCAGAAAATTCTTTTATTTTCACAGTAATTAGAATGATGTCAAGGTTTATTAAACCGCCTTATAAAATGTTGACATAAAATGTCACCTGAAAGAACATTTTGAAAACAAAAATAAAAGAGTCCTGTCTAATAGATCCAAGCAATTGTAAGTGAGTGTTTGAATTAAACACTCCTAAAAATGACAGAAACTATGATTAACTTATGTTACAAAAACATCCAAACTCAATCAGGAGGTTTTATTGACCTGAAAATAACAGGAACAATATTTTTTTTTTAGTTTGCAAAATTAATTTTATTCTTTCTTTTCATAGCTTTAGCACTCTGATTGGTATAAAACAGCAATGCAGAATACACTTTAAGTGTTTTTATACTCTGTATTTAATACATCCAACTTTCTCAGCAATGGCTAGAAAACTCATCCAACATACAGCTTTTTAATTCATCACAGTGCTATACTTTTGTTTTCTGATTCCTCGTTCCAAGCTCCTTAAATACCACGTGGTGTCAACCATATATTCCACCATGGGAATCATTTGTAAGTTCAAGGATCACTCCGAAACTGCCATCTCCACCGTAGAGATTTTAGGTTCTTTACACCAGTGTTTCTCTGCTGCTGGTGTGGGGACTAGTACCGGCCCGTTGAATATTTTTGCTGCCCACGTAAATCTGTTATTTCTCTGGTCATGCTTTTTGGCCAATGTGAACACTTTTTCATATAACATTTTGAACATAAAAATTCCATCATATTCTTCCCTCATGTATTAGGTGTGCACTTAATAGCCTTTTCCCACTGCACCCTTTCAGAATTAATTCTGAATGCTCGAAACTCCCAAGGGATTCCTGCTTTCCAGTCTAATGTTATAATAATAATTCTTTTCATTTATATAGTGCTTTTCTCACTACTCAAAGCACTTAGCAATCGCAGGTTAAGGGCCCTACTCAAAGGCCCAATAGAGCAGAGTCCCTTTTGGCATTTTACGGGATTCGAACTGGCAACCTTCTGATTGCCAGTGCAGATCCCTAGCCTCAGAGCCACCACTCCGCCATGTTAGCAAATCTGGACCTCAGAATCTCCACTCTATTAAGAATTCAGATTTAAAAATATAGTACCAGCACTTATGTTTTTCCAGTTCAGCCACTGGTTGGGCAAGTTATGATTCAGAGTAAGTGAATATATTATATTATCCACCTCTCCAGTCTGTGAAGATTTTCTCAGTCTGTTGCCAGCCCACAAGTCAAAAAGTCTGAAAACCACTGCTTCACACTACTGATCTTTAAGCAGAACACATAAAGGAACAAGTTCTTTAGTACGCCATGTTCTGGTTTGCATACTCATGTCTGCGGTCAGAAAGGCCTCAGCATTTCTTTCCAGACTACTTTATTTGCATTCAAATGGGCAGCTCTTCATTGGACCCTCCACACATGTTTTTTCTAGCTCTGTGAGAAGTTGCTTTCTAATTGAGGAATGAAAATTACAGTATGATGAACAGATTTTTGTTTCTACAAGGCAAGAGGTAAAACGTATTTGACATATTTTAAGAATACAAACCGTATGATCTTGATGCATCATGTAAATGTAGGATTTCCCTGAAATGCATAGCTGTTAGATTCAATTCATGTCCATCTATTAGTGCAATGCCTAACAATAACTACTGTATCATAAGACACCCTCACTCTACCCTTAGTAGTTTAGACCAAAAATTATATTCTTTAGGAATCTATAAGAACCCTAATAATTGCTCTGCTACTGTAAAGGAAGACAAGCAAGAAAGAAAGAAAAACCATGAACAAGGAGATAAAAGGGAAAAACCTGTAAGCCAGAAACATAAACAAAGTAAAAAGGTCAGTCAGGTCATTATACCCAAACCACAATACATAACAGAAATCACAGTAAAAAAAGACACACACAATAAATCCAACCTAGTCAGATGTTGAGAATAGCTACTGTACACAAGGTTTTTAGAATATTAACAAATTTGAACAAGGAAAGCATTTTAAATAATTAAGGCCCAATGACATCATTGATGTAGTAACCACATGGAGCAGACGAGAAATCTCACTGGCTCCTGAGCCGAGCTCCTTCCTTGTTTCCCAAAAAATTCCTATCTTTCACATGTACCAATTCATGCAGCAAGCATATGCAATCAATGATTTGTTAGACCACTGTAATTGTGTAGTAAAATTAGTCAAGTTTTTATGTCTATAGCTTAAAAATATAAAGAATATTTCTCCACGATACCATACGATCATATGGATGAAACTGTATGCTTTCAAATTGCCAGTTACAATCCTGTACTTCAAATGGCAGAGGGTAGATGGGTAGATGTGGAAGTGATTGGGCAGCAAGGCGTGCAGCAACACACTGTGATATACTGCAAAAATTCAGTTAACAAGTCAGACACATTTACAATGCAGAATATAAAACAACTGTGAATTTTCTCTTGCGCTAGTGCATCTTCTGAAAAATTGTATGAATATTATTGCCTTTGTTACATAACACATGAAAAAGTGTTATGTGGAGTGCTTTCATCGAACATGCAGTAATAGTAGCTATTAAGTTTGGAACAAAGTGAGTACATGTGTTCTGCTTACAGAAGACAGCGAAGCTCAGAACGAGGTGGATCTAGGGGTACGTTTGCATGTATGTGTTGGTTCTAGTAATTGAAACTGTCTATGCAAGTATAATAACTTCTGTGTGCATTTTTGTGATGCCTTCAAGATTGTCTGATATTTGTACTGCATTTGACAACTCCTGCAACATTGGCGACAGCTTGGCAATTCTCTGTTGAAAAATTAAAAGCCAAAAAAAAAAATAAACATAAGAAGTCTTGTCAATGAATTCACCAAAAAGAAATCTAGAAAATAAAACAAGAACATTATTCTCATATGCTAGTCATAAAGGAAAACTAATTAGACAATCACGTTAGATACATTTTTAACTGTGATATTCAAGTTATCAGATTTGAACATTAACATGAGAATGTGATTAAAAAGGATTATCTAGTTTTGTTTCTGTGACATTTTTATAAATTATAAATTATACCATGTGAAATATAGAAAATAATAAATTGACCTGATATAATGCAATTCAATGTCTGCTTTCTATCATTAATATCACCATATACATTAATGATAATAGCACATAAAACAATAAAGCGTCCACTTATCCTGAGGAACCCATTCAGTAGAAAATCCAGGCACCAGTATTACTTCTCATTAAATGTGCATTCAGTTAAATAAATAATCTACCAAAATTTTACCCTGTAATTTAATTTTAAGTGGCTTATTCATATTTCTGAAATAAAGTATTTTGTGTCATCCTCTTACACAACAATTGCTCTATATTCAGTTAAATACACCTACATTTTATGAAACATTTTTTCTTGAAGTCTTAGTATTTCTTTTTCTTAGTATTATATGGGAGTGGGGCCTCAATATTTTTTGTACAGGCCTCTGATGTACTAGCTATACCTTCAGGATGTCATGTGACAGTAATGAAGCACCTTTTTAATAATGGACTGGCTCAGCATGGCATTTGTGAAAGTGGGTCTATACATTAAAAATGAAATGGGAGAAAATAATAACTAATTAGAAATATAATAAAATTGACCAAGAGCTCAAAAATCAAAATAAAGGATAAAATATAACTGCAAAAGAACGACAGAACAAATTCAGATTCATAACTATTAAAATGTTTAGAGTTTTTTTGGTTAGTAAATACTCATCTTTGGGTGTCTTAGTACTACCTTTAACTCTGACAGTAGCACAAAATGCACCTTTCAGGAATATTGGGAGTTGGCTATGGATCATAAGCTCCGACTTTCTGTCCATTATGAATTCTACACCTGCAGTTATTTGAGACATTGTAAATGATGACAGATTATTTCATGTGGCCTTCATGTCAGTGGCATAATGTTTGTATGCTATAGTATACTGTTTTCTTAGCGGATAACTTCTCTGTTGCGTTATAAACAAAGACACGATTTTTGTTTCTTTCGATTGCTCATTATATTGCCTTTTTTGTGTAGATAACTTTATGTAGCTTTCACATAAGTTTGTGTATCACAATGTAGCAGATTAATATCTGTTACGTTATGTACATAAAGACTGTATGTGCTGGTACCATACCATGTTTTTCCATTTCTTGGACATTACTCTTAACAGTTACTTACATACTGTACATGCAGTTGTGCGATGAGAAATTTATTGTTGACTGATGTGCTAGGTAAGTGGTGCAGAAAATATTGCATTCCATTGCAACAGAGACCTCAGTCATGTTTCTCTGGCAATTACCATGGCCGCAGGACATAGAGCCAGTGCCAAAACAGTGGAAAAATAAATGACACTCCATGGAAGTGCAACGCCTGTGATGTTCCACGCTGTCTGATTGTGGACAGAAATTGGTTTGAGGAGTGGCATAGATAAATTATCTTTATACATACAGTAAATGTTGAGCTTACTTTCCTTATGTTAGCTAAATAAAACTGCAAAACTTTCTTAGTTTGTCTTTGAGCTTTCTGGTCACTGTGGTTTGAGAAAAGGCTAACATAGGCATTCAATAAGGAACTTAGGCACTATGCATTGAACATTTTGTGAATAGGATATATGCACACAATAGTGAGCATATTTCCGGGGAAATCTCAGCCAGCTTAGTCATGCCCATTGTCCATACTGCAGTTATGATTTTGTTTAGTGTCAGGAATTTCTGGGAAAAGAAGTTAAAGTTTCAGCTTACAGATAGCTATCCAGCTGAACACTGCTATTTGCCTTTATGTCCAACTTCTAGTAAGTACAACAAGGTACTTAGTTTTTATACATTTCCCTCCAGTGTGGAAACCCCTGGAGAGATAGCTTTATGGTTAGTGCCCATACCCACGTTTGTAGCTGACATCTTAAAAAAGAGGATTTTCACCAGTCAGGGTCCGAGACAGGGCAGTGACTGTTGAAGAAGGGAGTGATTCCTGCGTTTTTTGAGTGGAATAATTTCTCAGATCCACTTTGGGAGAGGAGAAAGTGACTGATAGAAGATGACACAACGGGTGAGGATGAGGATGGTCAGATCCTCAAGAACCATGACTACTCTTCGGCTCTGGAACCAACAGTTGTTGACCTAGGGCTTGATGAAAACCTGTCTCTCAGAGAGGAGATCCTCCAGCTGAGGAAACAAATTGAGGCCCTTACAATGAAGCAGCGGTTTGGTATTCACCATTTTTCTGGCTCAGACAGAGACATTCATTTTTTTACAAATACAGATAAGATGACCAGCAGACTCATGTTTTTATACCTGTATATTGTAGCATTAGCGCCAAGTACAATGGCTGGATTCTCTGCTCTTTACATGGCTCTTTGAGGTGACTCAATATCCTTAAAAGGATTTTTGCCTTTTGCCACACTAGATAGAAAAAGCACATGTGACTGTGCAGAGTTGTTGCTTCTTTTGGACAGTCTTTTGATGGAATGCCAGCTCATTCTTTTGGTGACTCATCCCTGGGTGATATAACTTGCCCAGCACCATTGCAGTATTAAGCTTACATACAGTACATATTTATCTGTCCCTGAATAAAGTTTAATGACTAATTACTGAAATTCTTTTTTAAGAAGCCTAATGTAATCACATATTTGTCCTATGTAATTTCATAGTAGACACACGTTTTTAATACATTTGGATCTTACCTTTGTAATTGTGGATGTAGCTTGAATCATATAGTTTGAAGTCCTTCTCCTTTTTTAGCTTCTGATGTTTAGTACAAAGATTGAATAATGCGACTTATGTTGTTTACCATAAGTCTGGGCAAGTCTTGAAGCAATCAGGTGAGAAACGCCATAGCTAGTCCGTGTGTTATACTATGTGTTGTTATTTAAGTTTAATGTCACTGTTCTCTGTGCCCACTGTTATGGACTCATTCATACAGGCAGACCAAATATGGTACACGGGGCACAGCATCAGCATTTAGAATTGCCGAGCCAAGCACAGGACTAGATTGCCACAGACAACTGGACAATTGAATAGTCAGCCTAAAGACAGACTAGTATATTTCTGTCTTCTGTCAGTACACCATCGTATTTCCTTGTTGGGAGTATAAGAACTGTATGTAGGCATTGTGCTATTCCTGTATTTTTTGAAGGTGGGGCTGGAATCCTTCCTGCCCTTGTTTGGAACCAGAGAAACGCACACTGCACATGGAACAACCAAAATAAAAGGATGGACCAACGACCAACACTTTAAAGCTTCCGGGCGGAAAAGTATGTCTTCCGTCCGAGGCCAAGCAGAAGATTATGTCTTCTGTCCGGCTAAAATCCTTTCAGCGTGGCAACGAAAGATGACGGACTGCACAGATCAAGAGTCCCACGGCTTGATATATCTGTCATAAGCTTCCCATTTGTAATGCCGCATGAAACCGTCAATAAAGAGCTAGAATTATCCTAACTTGTCATGTAAGCTTGTAACTGTCATTTTGCATGCTGGGTGGGATAATACCTTTTTAATGTATAATAATTTATAATTCAGGTTAATTAAAACGCCGCAATATAAAAGAACACATTTCCAGAGAGCTAATGCCTCTTAAGGAAACACCGTGTTGATATCAGCGCTGGAAGTGCAGCAGCTGGCTAACGCGGAGTCTGGAAGAGAGTGTGCCTATAGCCTTTTGAGTGTCTCCAGAGTTTGTCTATCTGTTGTTTGACTTGACATGTCTTTGACAGCTCTTTGTTTGGGGGCGTTAACAGGGGCGTCACCTTGGCTAACGTGTGAAAAGGTGATTGGTGGATTTCAGCACACCATGCATATTTATGAGGGCAATTCAAATTAGGTTTACAAAATAAGTTCTGCACTGTCTTCTTATCATTTTTTACTATGCCTGAGATAAATTACTAAAAGATATTTATATATTTAAAAATACAAGAGTTTGAGGGATAGATTTCAGGAGCAACAAGGTTTCATCCAAATGTATAGTGTTTTTAATACAGTAAGTTATCATTGCATGCTCAGAACTATTGACTATTTTTTCCTTTATTTAAGATCATTTTAATAAATTCTTATCACCTTGCATTTTATATATCATTATAGCTAAATTTGTGTAGGGTATGAAAACATCAAATATACAGAACAAGTGGGGAAAAGCGTTTGTAAAGTTGATGAAATATCAACTGCCTGAAAAGGTCACTTTACCCCTTAACCCGCTAAGAGTTATTTACCTTTTTTTGAGCTATGGAAAACTGTTATGGTTTTGGCCTTCCTATTTTGGATTACAGTCACAACACATATTCACTTCTTTACTTTGGGATTCAATCTTTAATATAGGCTCCATCCTCATGATGTTTGCAATCTACCAAATGTGTTTAATCGATAATCTAGATTATGGCCATAAGTTTTTTTCTTTCTCTAGAAGATCATGGATATCTCTCTCATTTTGCTCTCTCCTTTCCTTCCATTTAATATACAGCTTCACAGTTCTTATTAAAAGCCCTAGGAAGCTATATATACTGTATATATATATATATATATATATATATATATATATATATATATATATATATATATATATATATATATATATATATATATATATATATGATAGAGGCATAGTGATTCAAAATCTATGTGACTTTTGATTTTAAGAGTCTGAACAGTGGCCAGACTAATGCGATTTTGATCATTTCCTTTACAGCCGATCATACCTAAGACTGTTTGTCAGAACTCTGCTTTTCTGTGAGATGTGGAGCTGTCTGTTCACACCCAACTTCATTAGATGAAGACTCTTGCCTAACAAATTAAACAGCTCTCCTATGAAGTGGAGCTGGTTTTGTTAGGTACTGTACTGTGGTCTCAGCATTGTCATGTTATTGTTGAGAAAATACATTTTATTTTTGTTCAGTTTTTGTCTAACATATGTCATGCCTTTGTGACATGATTAGCTTGTATTGTTCAGCAACTGTTGTTTGCAGTTACCTTTTGTCAGTGTCAATGTGCTGCAATGAGATATCACAGCAGCTACTTTAAATAAGAGCAAGCACTGCAACTGAAGGTTTTTTTTTTGTTTAAATGTGAACCACTAAATAGCTAATGCATTCTTCTAGTAGTTATTAATCAAGAACTTCCAGAAATCATCATAACTCTGTTAAAAAGTTGTAGGTTTTTGTTTCTTTTTAGTTAATTTAGCATTCACTTTCACAAACACCTGCATGTCTACTTTGCTTTAGAAATGTTTCTTAGTGTTTGAATCACTGATAAATGATAAAAATAACCGTCAGATTGATCTGTATGAACAAATTAGTTCTGTCACAATAGTCTTAGACTAAACATTTATTTTATTTGATCACGTTTAAGACAACCAAATGTCCCTACTGCATAACCTTATTCAGGTTTGCTTCTGCTTGCCTAATGAGTTTTCAGTATAGCCAAATACCATTCACGAGGATGACTGTATTATTATGTTCTTTTAAAACTGTCAATCTGCGCTGAAAAATATTTCATGTGCTTGTTACACTGTAACAAAAGTCATCGCTAATAGTATCTTGTAAGAAAGTGTTGCATTCAAAGTGTAATGTATTTCCTAAAAATGTTGTTACACCTATTGTTAGATCATTTCATCCATCCATCCATTATCCAACCCACTGTATCCTAACTACAGGGTCATGGGGGTCTGCTGGAGCCAATCCCAGCCAACACAGGGCGCAAGGCAGGAAACAAACCCCCGGCAGGGCACCAGCCCACCACAGACCACACCCACACACACACACCCCCACACACCAAGCACACACTAGGGACAATTTAGAAGTCTGTCTTTGAACACCAGGAGGAAACCCACGCAGTGTTCGGTCATTCCACTACATTAATTTCCACTACAAATGAAAAAACAAACCTTTTGTTCTTTATACCACATAACATTTCATTACCCAAGTAAATCGAATTCAGAGTTGGTGTGCACCACTTTGAACTTGTCCAAAATAACATTATCTTGCATTATTTGTGGAGCTTCCCTTCAGCTTTTACAAGTGAAGGTAGCTGCATCTTTCAATGGGGGGTTATCTCTTGCTAGTTGACTCTTAGCTGCTATTTGTACTTATTTCTTGAAATGGCTGTGTCTAAATATACATATCATGATAAGTCTTGAAACTTTCTGATTGGCCATCTGTTATTGCTGACTAGGTAAAGGCAGCTTACTTGATAAGCAGTCTTAGAGTGCAATTGTTATTATCTGAAAAGGTTCAAATTCTATCTTACACAATTAATGAAACTGTACAAGTGACAATATTACTACTACTAATAATGCCATTCAGCCAATCTACCATAAGCTGTGCTAGTATTGGCATACATGTGTTCATTAGTGTGTGATGCCACAGTGTCTGCTTTGCACTAAACACATCTGCCATTAGCCAGTAGATGGTTTATACTGAAGACAAAGCATGTATGCCATTGTGCCTCGATCAGAAATAGAGCTGCACTAAAAAAGCAGGAAGGACAAGCTGAGTAAACTGTTTTCTCGTTTGCTGCTGCATTTTCTTCACCTATTCCTTGTTCAGATCTTGTCAGATTTTAAGTTACTGACTTTAACTAATTTTAAGACAGCAAAGGTTGCCACAGTAACACAGTAACACAGCTCACTGTAGCCATCTCTCACATACTGTACCTTATTCATTCCTGTGTCACAAGGCAATACGAATAGCTTTTTTTCTTTCTTTTAAATTGCTTGACATTTGATTGTCAACATCAACAGATGTTTATGTAGTCTAACTAGCTTACTTGTTTTCTCACTTTTTTAATTTTTGAAACACTAATGTGATTTTGTTTTCCCACTGTTCTTTTAAATGATTAGTTTTTTAAAATGATTAGTTTTTAACACTTTAGTTGAACGGAAGTAAATGTGAATATTGAGCTAATTACAAGTTTTACAGTAAACTGTTTAACCTCAGATTTACACATCTAGCTTTTAAGCTAATATACATCACATTAAGCAAAGAGTTTAATTTATTGACTGCTATGGTGTCTGTCACTTTTAACACTGTATATTTATAAGCTATTTTGTATTATTAGTATTACTTTCTTTCCCTGTAGAAGGCATGTAACAGATTATCAAGAAACAGTACCTGCTACAGCCTACCCTCTCACCCTCAATGCGTAAAAATGAGATTTTTTGTTTTAAGGTGTATTTTATGATGCTTTTAGTGTCACTGAAATAAACAAATGGGGAAATAATACATACATAAAAAAAAACATGTTAATGACACATTTATATATAATTGGGTTTTTTTTTTACTTATTGTCACATTTCATAATAAATGTATTTAGTTGACCATTTCTTTATTTAATTTTGTCCAAAATATTCATTCATAGGCTACTAATTAGCTCAGAATTGTAAAAAATGCAGTGTTTCTGAATTCAACAATTTAGTATCTAGCTTGCATACGATACGGACATGATGAGCCCAGCCGGGGCTTTGAACTCAGGTGATGTCTGATGTTTGATCCAGCAGTGCTGATCACCTTAACACTTTGCCATTGTCAATTAATTTTCTTCTTAATAAATAAAAGAACAATTACATACATAATAGAGAGTGGTGCTGAATAACAGAAGATCAGGACACAAATATTTCTTGTATAAATGTAATATTTAATGTTATATCTAAAGTAATAAAATTGTGAAAAAGAAGTGTAAACATATAAGAAAGAGTGTTTTTTTCAGGAGTGAATAAAGTAAGATAAACGAGTGCACCAATCATAATTATGCTTGTGGAGCAGCGTCTCCAGTCCAGTGCTGAATGACTGCAAATTAAAACATGAGCTTATTCTCCCTGGGAACCAGCCAGTGCCCTAACTCAGTTCTTGGGCACTATTGAAACTGTTGCTAAACTAATTATATGGCTGTTCTGACACTTGGAAAATGTAGAATTCTGTCAGTTATTCCTCAAACACAACCATATTTCTAGATATTCTTAGTTTTTAAATATAACCAACAGCTCAAACACAGAACAATCCCACTGCTTGTGAGATTCTTTCAAGTAAAGTAGGCCAACTTTATTTATTAACATCATATATTGTGGCATTGTTCACAGGATTCAGAACTACTGTGAAAGTGTGTAAGTGTAGGAGGAACCTTTGCAGTAGTAAACCTGAGAAATCTGTCATCCATAGACCTCTCCTACTGAGCTTGAAGAGCGTGCTTGACTGGTCACCAAGGACAATGCATGTATGTAATTAGAGAGGTAGGGGAAGATCCAGGTTGAAATTAGTCCATCACACAGTAGTCAAATTGGGTAGGGATTTAGATGGTGACAGGAATTGAACAGAGGGTCATTGGCCTTGGTGGGAAAAAGACAAAATTAAAGGGTATAAAAATCTGCCTTTTTTTTTCTTGGATAATTGGTCAAATGTCTTGAAGATGACAATAAGACTGCCTTCACCTTGATGATCACCTTGAAGGTTTTCAAAGTCACATCTTTTGTTTCAAGCATGGTTTAAGTTTATAATGATGAAATAGATTGTTTGAAGAATTTATATATATATCTATAATAATAAAAGGCAAAGCCCTCACTGACTGACTCACTCACTGACTCAATCATCACTAATTCTCCAACTTCCCGTGTAGGTGGAAGGCTGAAATTTGGCAGGCTCATTCCTTACAGCTTACTTACAAAAGTTAGGCAGGTTTCATTTCGAAATTCAAAGCGTAATGGTCATAACTGGAACATATTTTTTGTCCATACACTGTAATGGAGGAGGCGGAGTCACGTATCGCGTCATCACGCCTCCTACGTAATAACGTGAACTAAAAACAAGGAACACATTTACAGCACGAGTCACACGCGGGAACGAAGGTAAATTACGTTAATTTTTGACTGTCTTTTAATACTGTGTGAGCATACATATTAACACATGTGCAATTAAACGTGTGCATTTACAGGGTGATTTCTCAGGCTTAAAAGCTCACCTTTTATCAAACGCGGGAAGAAAGGTAACTGACGTTGTTCACTGTCTTTTAATACTGTGTAACCATACATATTAACACATGTCCAATTAAACGTGTGCATTTACGGGGTGATTTCTCAGGCTTAAAAGCTGGCCTTTTACTAAAAAGGTAAATGCAAAACTATTTTCAATCAGTTTATTGAAACGCTCCCGTTAAGGATTGCAATAACATATTCGCGAGATAAAAGAACGAAGTACGGGGAAATGGAGGAACAGCCGCAAACAGCGAAGAGCAAAAAATTAATTAAACAATTGAGAACGGAGCGAGTTAAGCATACAAGCATGTTCATAAGGGAAACAAAGCACGGTGTAAAACGTAACTTTAAATTAAGTTAATAGAAACGCTCCCGCTGCGGATTGCAATAACATATTCGCGAGATAAAAGTTTAATGAGAAGACACGAGGTATAAACGAACCACACGCCGTGGCGCAACGTTAGGGGCAACAGTTTCAACCATTCTATGATCTGCTTCTCGCAACTGAAAGATGGCACATGGCGGATGTTAGCCGACTTGCTGACCGCAACGTTAGGGGCTTCAACTATGGCGCTGACGCAACATGTCAGTGCCAACACTTTGCAGACTGTACTTAAAAGACACGCCCTCCTCACTGGACAGTTAAAAACACCAATCAAACTAACGATGACATCAAGTATTACCCAATCAAAAGTAGGAAAGGAGGCATCTTCATAAAATGCGTGTGGGATGATTTGCATGAGACGCTGCTTTAAAAAAAAAATGATAAAAAAAATACGGGATAAATCCTGTCCAGTATTGATTCAAAACGGGACGCGCAATTTCATTCTCAAACGCGGCACGATTCCGTATTTTAAAGGACGGGTGGCAACCCTACAGTGCCAGGTAACCACCCATACAATCAGATTGTGATTCAGACTAAGAATGCAATGAATGTAATTACCTCGATCTACATACAAGGCGAAAGTCTTGCAACATTCAAAGATGATGGTTTGGGATAATTAGTACTTATTAAGTACAACATTGAACATAAAAGAGCTTATGAAGCCTTGAACCGAAAAAAGCAAGATCTCAGAGATCGTAAAAAAAAAAAAGGAGGTAATGTCGTTTTACTCGCTGTACATTTTACTCAAACATTGCCAGTTATTCCACGAGGGAGACCAGCAGATGAACTCAACGTGTGTTTAAAATCCATGCTTCTCCCACGGTCGGTTATATGTTGCGTGTTCTCGGGTAGGTACACCAAAAAATTTATACATTTAAGCATGTAATGGGCAAAGAAAAAATGAGGTATACCCGAAGGCACTGCAGTAGTACTCAATGTAACTTTACTTCTTAAATGTTAATGTTTTACTGTTTAATAATTTATACGCTTCTTATATATTGTTCAAATTCTTTTATGAAAATACCAGTGACAGCGCAATGCACGATAACATGGAGTGAATACACCATACGCATCTGCCCACGGCCCGCCCTGGTGTGCGCAGATAGGAGTTGATTCTAAAATAAAATAAACATAAAAAGAGTAATACATTCATCACCCATAAAGCGGATAGCAGACATGACGTATTATATGTGTACCACATTTCAAGTCAATACGTGAAACGGTTTGCAAGCTACATGTGATTTAAAATCCTGGACAGACCAATGAAAAGCCACGGTAGCAAATTATTGAAGAAGATTTTACTGTTTAATAATTTATATTTATATGAAATGTGCTTCTTATATATTACTTCATATTCTCATATGATAATGATGTTAATGTTGTTTATATTGATTTCTATGTTATTGTAAGTGCATCTATGTGTGTATATGTATGTATGTATGTGTATATATATATATATATATATATATATATATATATATATATAAAAAATATATATATAAAAAATATATGTGTATATGTATATATAATATATCTGTATATGTGTGTATATGTGTGTGTATATGTGTATATGTATATATATATGACAGCAACACTCATAACAATGACAACACAATTACATTGACAATCATGTTACGTTATTTTTAAAATGTTTCCTTTACTTTTTCATTACCTCTTTAACACACTACTTCTCCGCTGCGAAGCGCGGGTATTTTGCTAGTGTATATATATATATATATATATATATATATATATATATATATATATATATATATATATATATATATATATATATATATATATATATATACACATATGTAAATATTATTAAAAAAAGGACACAAACAAAGATAAAGAGTTGGGGCACCACCTTGGTGACCCCTGTATATTTAGATGAGAAATAAACAAAGAACACGATTAATGACGAGTACTTTTTTCAGACTGGATTTCTCAACGGAACTGAAACAAGATGGCCAATTTCTGGGTTGTGAGATCAAGTGAGATCAAGGGGAGAGTCTAGGCAAATGGACACAGAAGTGACATCAGAGATTGAATAGTTGTCAATCTTCCATTCTGCAGGTGGAGGAGAAGAGAATGCAGTAGCACATCCCTTTGTCCAGTGGGTAATTACCATACCACCAAAGCCCTTAAGCTGTCTACTATGCATGCAATACAAATATATATTTTCACACACATGCACATGGAAGGCAGCTAAAGGGCTTGAGTAAGGGCAGTTCCGAGTCATACCGGGATGTGGAAGAGTGCACTGACTCTTTCTTTCCCTTGCATGCAGACCATTCAAGGGAGATTCCACCTGGCCCTCTTTGACGTCACTTCCGGGACCGAGCCTATGGAAGAAGACCTTGCCGGCTCCGGCCCCTGTGATGTCGCGTCGTGTTCGCGAGCCAATGGCTGAAGACCTTCCTGAGCCCGACCCCTTTGATCTCACTTCCTGTCTTCCCCTTTAAAAGCCTCCACCTTTTCCCTATTCCCTCAGTTCTGTTTTGGACTCGGTTTTGTGTACATCAGTGCTATGTAACATACTTACGACTTTGCAGCCAGGATACCAATTATACGGGTGGCTGCCCCAAACCTTGCTATGACTTTTTGTGGCTTTTGTGACAATATACACTAGTCCACGATAGGTCTGATGGTCTAGGACACAGATGTCGGACTCCGGTCCTCGAGGGCCGCAGTGGCTGCATGTTTTCATTCTAACCATCTTCTTCATTAGTGAGCCGTTTTTACTGCTAATTAACTTCTTTTGCTTTAGTTTTATTTAACTTGACTCAGGCCCCTTAATTGTCCATCCATCCATCCATTTTCCAACCCGCTGAATCCGAACACAGGGTCACGGGGGTCTGCTGGAGCCAATCCCAGCCAACACAGGGCACAAGGCAGGAAACAATCCTGGGCAGGGTGCCAACCCACCGCAGGACACACACAAACACACCCACACAGCAAGCACACACTAGGGCCAATTTAGAATCGCCAATCCACCTAACCTGCATGTCTTTGGACTGTGGGAGGAAACCGGAGCGCCCGGAGGAAACCCACGCAGACACGGGGAGAACATGCAAACTCCACGCAGGGCGGGCCCGGGAAGCGAACCCGGGTCCCCAGGTCTCCCAACTGCGAGGCAGCAGCGCTATCCACTGCGCCACCGTGCCGCCTCCTTAATTGTCTCATTTCCTTAATTAAAAGCCAAACAATAGCGAGACATCAAACAAGCCACCGTATGATCAGCTCACCTGTGCCCATCACACAATATCTGAAAATAAAGAAAGGTGAAGGTCTCGGTAAGGTTGATCTCTTAGGTCACCAAAACATTTTGACGGTGTTCTTAGAAAAAACAGAAAAATCAACAAATTTGGAAATGAGAGCAGCAACAAGCCATTGAATTAAATAACGGGCTTAATTAACAGCAAGAATCGGCTTCTCATTAAGAGACTGGTTGGAGTGAAATTGGTTGGAGTTTGAAATCCCAGTTTAGCTGGTCATCTGTTGGCTCATTTCACATCTCATTTCTGTTTGGCTGCCATTTAATGAAGAAACAAATCAATTCAGAGGACTGAATCCTTAAAAACAGGGCTATTAAAATGAAGGGAAAACAAGTTAATTAGTAGTGAAAACTACTCACTGATTAGGAAAAGGGCTAGAATGAAAACCTGCAGCCACTGCGGCCCTCCAGGCCTGGAGTTCGACACCCCTGGTCTAGGACATAGCAGACATTGCCTTGAATGGCAAGTTGTATTACTAAAGTCCTTGAGTATCTTTTCTCACTCCTCTTTTGGGAAAAAGGGACAGAATCATTAGCACTAACACCCTTAAATTCGGGGATCATTTTTATCCACATGTCATAAAGATGTGAATAACCTTGTATGTTGATAACTGCATGAGTGTTTCATGTTTGTTATCATCTGATGTTGTTTTCAGCGTCTGTTGTTGTTTTCATTGTCTGTTGTTGACATTATACTACTATCACCAGTCAGTGGGAGACTCACAACTAAGTATTTCATTGCACAATGGAGACATCAACAACAACATTTATTTTTTTGGCATATTTTAATACAAGGAATGTAGCTCAAAGTTCTTTACAAGATATCAAAGAAAAAACAAAACAAATTAGAAGTAGATAAGAGTAAGAATGAATAAATGACATTTGTGATAATATATTTGAACTTGAACTAAAATATTCATACAGTACATTTGCCCATAATAGCTCTTCTGCTGTATTGAGTAATCACCTCAGGTCCATCCATTCATTAGCATTCCCACCTCAAAACCCTTGGACAACAGTTGGATCCGTGGGTGGACCATGTTATGTGAAGAGTCTACATTTTATCCCAGGTTTCCGATGCCTCTCCTTCAAGAGCTTTGATTTCCTCCCCTTTCTAAAGAGTAGTTTTACGTTCTCTAATAACTTGTACTGGAAAAAATAGGTTCCAAAAATGAATGGACAGGTTGAGTTGGACAGTTGGATGTTGAGTGTCCACACAACATAAGAAAAAACAATTAAAATTTGGTGTTACTAGTATCAGCTAATTAAACACAGAAAAGAGAATTTTAATTTCAACACACTATAATTAAGTTGTTCTGCTGTCTAGTTTTATTTAACAAAGTGCTTTGAGACCATTGTTAGAAAAGATAGTGGGTTACTAAAATCAGAAATTTAATTTTTTGAGTTTCTTGCAAGTGATTGGCCTCTTAGCTAGAATGTATTTCTGTTTTTCACCTGGATAATCAATACACCAGTAAGGCTAATTTGTGGGAAAAAAAAAACACTTAAATTCAGACCAAGGTCAGAAGTTCACCTGGGAAGGGTCAGCCAGTTTATATGCTGATGTCAGGAGAGTCTAGCTATGGTTTGGCTTAGGAATTTTGTTTTATTTATAAAAATTCCACGCTCTTTGCTCGAAATGGTGCGGTTCTTTTGCCACAACCCATTTTGTTTGTGACTTTTTTTTAGTTAGACAGTGTAACAGATGAAGCGTTTGTCCACCTCTTGAACCCTCAGGTACCACTCTTCAGACCAGGTGAAAGTACAACAATATTTTATTTTATTATTGTACAGTAGTGCACCAAGCACTCTCCTCCACACACTCATAAACACAATTCTCTCTTCAATAACACAATCCTCCACTCCCAGACACTTAGCCCACCTTCCTCCCAGCTCAGCTCAAATGTCTGGGCTTACCCAGAGTCCTTTTATAGCCCCTGACCCGGAAATGGTTCCAAGCCAAACCCACAAGTCCGTTTTCCTTCCGGGCCAGGGCAAACAGTCCTTTTCTTCATCCCGGGAGCACGTCACTTCCTTGAGTCACGTGACTGACATGCACTCCCGGGTTATAGGGCATACAAGAGTCCATGAGGCCCTTCACAGCGACTCCTGGCGGCCCCCAAGGTATCCAGCAGGGCTGTGTATAGAAACTACACAGTCCATGAGGCCCTGCTGGAATTCGGGGCACCAATATGCTGTCCGGAGGGCTCCTCCTAGCGGCCTGGGGGTGAGGGCCGGACTGGAAAGCCGGCAATCCTCCACAGTTCCCCCCTCTCAGCGAAGCCAACTGGGGCGGAGCGTTGATCCCCGCGAGGGACGTTCTCCTCCAAGAGGACGCGTCGTCCGGACCCTGGCGACGATGTCGAGACCCCCCAGCGAACCTTGGGGGAACCGTGTAATGGTTAACCCACCGCTCCCCTGTCCTCCGGGGACAACTTCGCCATAGGTGGCCGGTTTGCCGGCAGTTGTAACACCGCCGCCGTCCTCCTGGTCGCCTCTCTTCTTGGGACCTAAAACACCTTGGAAACTCCGTCAGGGTTAGCTCCGCCCTGTCCTCCGCCAAGGAGGGAATTATAGCCGCTTTGCTGCTCTCTGCCCTTTCCTTTATTTTGTTAGGAGACCCTCGTTTTAATTCGGGGATCTCCTGCTTTTTCTGGGGCTTGTGCACAGCGTGAGGCTTTCTATGGAAAAGAGAGAGCCTCTTTGCTGTTTGCACGCCCGTTGTCCTATGCAAACTCGGAGGCGGCGTCATTAGTACCGCATCGCTCCGGGTAACAGCACTATTCAGCTGCCCCAGGACGATCGGTACTTCCCCCGCCCCTTCAGTATCCAACGGTAAGCCCTTCATCAGACCGATCGGGGTCTGGAGTGGCGTCTCGTTCATGGAACCTGCGTCAAACGCAAGCCCCGGATGGATCGCTTCCACCCCTGTCCAGTCAGTCATCACGCCACACTCTACTGTCGGGCACACAGCGCTTTGGCAACCGCAACTTATTAAACGCGGTGCCGATTCACACTGCGTCCCCTTATTATATACGGCGCAGATTTCACTCACCTGCACCGCCGAATCAATCAAGGCCGGGGCTTCACAGCCTAACCGCCGAAGGTATTCCTGCAGTCCCCTCAACGGCGTTTTGGCTGCAGCTCCCAGCTCCTCCACTCGCTTCCGTAATTCATTTAGTCCCTGGAAGACAATATTTAGGGGCTCGAGATACTCTTCGAGCTCCCCTAAGTTTATAAAGTTATTTGTCTCGGTCGGCAGTAAGGCTACTTCCTTATTTTGGTCACCTGCCGACCGGGAACCAATGAGCACGTCCACTCCTGGCACGTGCTCTGCTGGGCTTCGCAAGGGCTCCTGGGATTTGGAGTCTTTAGAGGAACGGGTAGCCTCCTGCGGCTGGCTGCGGTCTGCCTTTTTACCATTGCCGGCAGACACTACAGTCATTTCCCGCCCCTCTTTCTTTTTATTTAAAGTTGGCGCTGCTTCGCTCGCCGCCCCCCTTCCCCTTCAGGGAGCGCAGACGCGTTGGGGAATTATTGACCTCACCGACGGCTCCCAACTGACCTTCTTCCTGGTTGCCGTCGCGCGAGGTCACGTGGATACATCCCACGAATGGGTTGGCCGCTTCCATCCGACTTCCAGCCCGACTTGCCTTCTGGGTATCGCGGCCATCTTGCCACGGTACGAGGCAGGTATCCGAATCAGCGGTTGTTTTCCGAAGGCAAGCCTCTGCAAAATAGGAATAAACTATCCCTTGCCCATCGGGCGTTGCCCCGGCACATACCTCCGGATTCTTCCGCTGTGTCCCCAATTCCTTCAGGGCTGTTAACGCAGCCGATTGCTGGCAGCCTACTTGCAATCGTGCCCTTCGGACTTGCTCAGCCTTTATCGGCTGCCGGTCCCCCTCACACCCAGTTAGGTAAGTCCAGTACAGCTCGGCATCGGTCGCGGTCTTCACCCAGTTGGTGTTGGCCTTCTTCTTGCCAGACCTTTTCCCCATTGCAGCTGACTGCGTGTCACGGCTCACAATAGCAGCGTTCTTGGTCGCGGGTGGAGTTTTCACCTCCGCGTTTACTAGAGGGACCTTCCCGGGGTTCTCTGCCACAACGAATTTACTTTTAAATGCAGATCCTCTGCCTCCAGATGGCCAGAGTCTCCTGCCGACTACGCCAGTGTAACAGATGAAGCGTTTGTCCACCTCTTGAACCCTCAGGTACCACTCTTCAGACCAGGTGAAAGTACAACAATATTTTATTTTATTATTGTACAGTAGTGCACCAAGCACTCTCCTCCACACACTCATAAACACAATTCTCTCTTCAATAACACAATCCTCCACTCCCAGACACTTAGCCCACCTTCCTCCCAGCTCAGCTCAAATGTCTGGGCTTACCCAGAGTCCTTTTATAGCCCCTGACCCGGAAATGGTTCCAAGCCAAACCCACAAGTCCGTTTTCCTTCTGGGTCAGGGCAAACAGTCCTTTTCTTCATCCCGGGAGCACGTCACTTCCTTGAGTCACGTGACTGACATGCACTCCCGGGTTATAGGGCATACAAGAGTCCATGAGGCCCTTCACATCGACTCCTGGCGGCCCCCAAGGTATCCAGCAGGGCTGTGTATAGAAACTACACAGTCCATGAGGCCCTGCTGGAATTCGGGGCACCAATATGCTGTCCGGAGGGGTCCTCCTAGCGGCCTGGGGGTGAGGGCCGGACTGGAAAGCCGGCAATCCTCCACAACAGAAAAGGTAACTTTAAGGGAAGAATTAACCATTCTTCTCGATTCATCTTGTGTTGTCTTCTTCATGGCTTCACTGCTACTGATCCATCCTATCACTGCCATAATGTGACGTTTCTGTCCCTATAGCCATAGGCGTCACCCATTTTCTGGAGCATTGGTAGTGTATAACCAAGGATGGACTAGGTTTACAAATCTCCGTCCCAATAAGGCTGATAACACAGAATTGGCTTAACAAATCTAATCCATTTTAGATAGCTGAGGATTCTGGAGTGCAAGGACAGGAAAAGTAACTAGAAGGAGTTTTAGCTCATTGTCTGCAGAAATATTAGGGCACCCCTGACCCCTCTGCCTTACAGCCACAGAATAACGTGTTCTAGAGTTGGGAAGAGAGCTTGCAGCAAAGCCTAAAATGGAAGAAGGAGGAGTAACTGTCAATGTAATAGCGAGAGAGAGAGAGAAGAGGAATGAGAGTGTGCTTATTCTCATATGCTTCTGATGTGAACAAATGATTAAAGCTACCCCACTTTTTAGAAAAGGTTCAAACTTTTTGTAAAGTCAGGTGCAAAAGAACTGCTGGCTTGTGTTATCATTTTATCTGGTGCTTTGTATTCCTGCTATGTTTATCTCTGCTTTGTATTTATTTTATGAATAAAGGTCTCATTTTATATCACCTTTCTTTCCCTAATGGTACCAGTTTCCCCTCACTGGCATGATCAGGACCTCTGATGTCTACCTTGCTCCAGTACTTGCTTCCCTTGCCCCTTGATAGCTTCTAGCTAGTCAGACAGCCCTTCACACAGTACTGTAGTTTTCTACACCTAAATTAATTGCAAACTCCAATAAATATGCTAAATGCACCTGATGTCTCTACCATACCTCTCAGGGTACAAATGGCGAGTCTATTCAATATTATCTGATGCTTTGCATTCTTGATTTGTTTTGTTCTGCTTTGTGCTTATTTAATCAGTAGAGGTTCCATTTTTATTTCATTTTTTACTCCTTTATTCCGGTTTGGTAGGGCTGCTATAAGAATACCTCTTCCTACCATAAATGACATTAATATTGAATGCTATATGCAAAAAGAAAAATATAAAAGGAATGTATTAAAAGGTGCACAGTACAATATCTAAGATATGAAAATCATGAAACAATGTTTATAGATGTGAAGGCCACACTAAGGACAAGAAAGAGAAATAAATTGAAAGCAGCTTAGTGAGACTGCATAATTTTTAATTTAGAAGAAGCTTTTGGGACATGAGAGTTGATGGTTTGGACATGTTGAGGATAGTTTAAAAAACAAAAGTCCTTCAGAATAATTATGCATTACGTTTATCTGTGGTCTCATTGTCTGAGATTCATGCCATCATTTAGTCAGTCTGCAGTTAACTCTGAAATAAGACTTACTCAATAAGTTCTTCTTTCTTCATTAACAGGTATCACTTATGCACGTCTTAGGACCACCTTGCCGGCTCTGATCAGGTATACAGTACTACCTCGAGGCAAGAGGGGGCACTGCCACTAACTGTTTTGCCGGTTCCCTCTGCAGTTCAGACCACACCTGACCACACCCCCATCACTCCCCACCCACAAGTCCCTCCCCTTCCTCTCAGCTATCTCTAAAAATGCCCATTCCGGGAAGGGGATGTCTCACTTGTGACTCAAGCTCTCAGCAGGACAGAGCTCCCTGTTAGACCCAACCCAAAAGAAATGCATCTTAAGCACCTGTTTTATGTTCCAGCCCCCTTGGGTGCGTGTTCATTTACTTACCTTCTGATAGTGTTGCCACTGAATTAAACTGGGAGGCCCAACTATTTATGCGACTCTCCAAGTCTCTCTGTTCTTCATAGGTAATGTGTTTGATTCTGCCAGGACTGAGAATCAGGAATTGAAATTGTGGAGTGGGCATTTCAATCAAGTGAATGAATGCTACCTAGAATTGTAAAAAATAATACTACATCACACTACTTTAGCTACAGAGGCAGAGAAAATAAACTGTACAGAAAACACAAAAGCTTCATAAATATGTTGGCAGATTGCAAACTCTCAACATATTAAGTACATATTATCTGCAAATGCCAAAACACAATGGACCTGAATTTAAAAAAAAAAAAATTACATAAGAATTTAAACAATGCATTTAAATTTAAAAAGGTTATGTAATTTCAGTTTGTACAACTGAATTTCATGTAAATTCTAAACTGTTTAAGAACATTGTTAATACTGGAACATTTACTGATGTACTGTTTCCACTTTTTTTTTATTATCATTATTATTTTTTTAATCTTCATCTAACAGATCTGTATTTTCTTTATCTTTCAGTGCTCCCATTTTTAAAAAGGGTTTGTGTTCAGCATCTGATTTACTTGAAGAAATTCCATATTGTCTTTTTTTCAGCAGTTCTTTTCTATTTGCTCTAAATACTGGTCCAGAAATCATTATTTTCTTGCTTGTCTTTGAAAACAGAGTATTTAGCTATCAAAGGTTTCTTTTTCTCCAGGGCGCTTTGTTTTTCATTTGTTTTAGGCTACATTCCAGTGTCTCATTAGACAGCCACTTAGCTTTGTTTTACAAGGCCACTTTTACAATGGGGTGAAGTTCCTTTAAAATCTCTGCATTTGAAGCAATTTAATCAATAGCAGACACTGGCTTAATTTCTCAGTCTATTTGTATACAGTTCAGAAAATTTACTTTAAAAAGTCTAATAAAATTGGCAAGTACTGAGTTAAATATGCTAGAATACTTGAAAGAAAGCTGAAGGTTTGCCAAAATGTGGGTTCCATTAAGCAATCTAAACTTGAAAACAGTCACAACGGCTTAGCTTGCCGAGACATCTGGTTGGAAATGTTACGCCCTCGGATGTGATGATAACAAAATCGAATGGCTTACTATGTGTATTTTTATTGTTCTTGTAAAATACTAAAATGCATTCAGTCATGAAAAGACCATCTGAATCTAGCTGAAAATGTTTGATTTGACTTTCACCTTAATGTACCTTCTTCATAACACAAACCTTATGCTCCATAACTTCAGCAAATATAACAAAGAAAGCTCACTGCTATAAATGTCTGCCATCACCTATAACAGCCTCTGCTTTTAATATCACTTCTCCATCCAAATGTACTTGTTTTCTGTAAATGGTGTGGGCCACCTGACACCATATATCAAGGCTTCTAGTTCAATTTTTTGGCCCAGATGTGAATAGATTCATACCTTCATTATGAAGCACTCATAACACAGATCATGCTGGGTCTCTATAGGACTCAGTCATTCATGCTGGACACATTTTGAGCCACAAAATTAACCTTACACTAACATCTGTAGATGCAGGAGGAAGAACAGAGTGCCTGAAAAATGTTATACAGACACAGGGAGATCTTGCACACTACATATAGCTTGAATATAAGCCCCAGACTCTGAAGCTGAGGCAGAATTGCTCATGAGTGCACCACTATGCTGCCAATGGACAGGTCACTCATGAAGTTGACTTGAGAATTAATTCTCATTTAACTGAGATTATCTCAATACAATGCCATTTTTATTTTTATATTATTTTTAAAATTAAAAACTAATTAGCGAACCAATTATTTGTACAACTTTGACAACATATTTTTAAACTGATAAAGAACATACTTAAAATTTAAATACCTGCCAATTTGGTTTGTAAACCAAAATAGTGGAGAAGCAATTGTATTAAAAAAATAAATTAAACAGGAACTAATGCGTCACAAAGAGTGAAACGCGGAAATGACCATAACACGGTTTTTCAAAGTATTAGCCTTATGCTACTCTTTAACTGTGAGATTTTGCACAGAAAAGCACTGACTTGTTATTTAATTTAGGACAAGATGTCATTAGTCTGATAATGTTGCCAGTTGTACTAAAATCTATTTATGATGCACTACACACACATACGTTCTGACCAGGGTGTTGCTGGCCTGGAACTGTGCTGGATAACTTAACAAATCACTGCACTGGCACATCTGATGTTGCTATTGCAGGTACTGCATTATTGCACATATTTGTGGGTATGACCACCCATTAAAAATAGCATGACTAGTACTTGGTACAAAAAGTAGTTTCCTTTAGGAATTATGGCTCAGATCATACTCCCACAACTCTGAAATTGAAGCTGACTTGCTAATGATTAGAGCTGGCTAATGGTAGACTTGGCTGGCTATTTGGTTCTGTTCTCTCAGACGTTGTCCCTAACTCAGTCTTGTGTTTTCTTTTGCTGCAGACCATGCCAGGATGGTGGGGCAGAGAGTGTTTAGTAAAAGTGTAGGGTTTTTCCATTGAGTTTTACTTTGACCTGCTGGGAAGGCTACAGCAACTTTGGTATGATCGGAGTTATTGGATTGGTTTAGATTAGATAAACTTTATTAATCCCATGGGGAAATTCGATATATACAGCAACAAAGACATAAAATACAAGGATATAGACTCACAGGACAGATAATACAGCAAATCAATCAATCAATTAATAAATGTGCAGATATTTCAAAACGTATAGAGTATGTCGAGAGGTTGCAATGGAAAAAGACCCCCAGAGGAGCTTCTTAGCACACTGTGATAGAATGAGCCTGTGGCTAAAAGTGCACTAAGAAAGCACCTCCTGGAGGGGATGGAGGGAATTTTTTAATGATGGCATCCAATTTTGCTTACATCTGCATTTCCACAACAGGTTCCACTATGTCCAAGGTCTGTCTTGTGATGGAGCAGGCTTTCCTGATACGTTTTTTTTTTTTTTTTCCTAAAGAAAATATTTTTGTGTGCGGTGGGATGGCGCTCTGCCCAGGGTTTGTTTCCTGCCTTGTGCCCTGTGTTGGCTGGGATTGGCTCCAGCAGACCCCTGTGACCCTGTAGTTAGGATATAGCAAGTTGGATAATGGATGGATGGATGGAAATATTTTTGTGCCTTTTATTTGTTTTGAAATTATTAAAAATGTTTTATTATTATTATGGTCATGCCATTTATAATGGTTTCCACTATTTTGTTACTACTTCTGCATAGCTGTGACAAAGTTGTTTATGGTTGGTATGCCCGTTGCCAGCCATGTGACATGGAGATCATGTGGTGTATTGAGTTATCACTCCCCACTTATATGGCATTGCTGTGTTATGATTTCTGTGCGTTTGTAATTTTTTGTATGGTTATTTTAAATTCTATTGTTGATTTTGAATACCCATTATGCTTTGTGGTACAGATACATATTTTACATTTACTTGCGATTTTAACTTCATGTTCAGTTATTAGAAGTTTTTTTCTTTTTTCGCCACCAATTTGTTTTTCAACAACAACAACAACAACATTTATTTATATAGCACATTTTCATACAAAAAGTAGCTCAAAGTGCTTTACATAATGAAGAGAAGAAAAATAAAAGACAAAATAAGAAATTAAAATAAGACAACATTAGTTAACATAGAAAGGAGTAAGGTCCGATGGCCAGGGTGGACAGAAAAACCAAAAAAAAACTCCAGAAGGCTGGAGAAAAAAATAAAATCTGTAGGGGTTCCAGGCCACGAGACCACCCAGTCCCCTCTGGGCATTCTACCTAACATAAATGAAATAGTCCTCTTTGTAGTTCTGGTTTTTCACGGAGTCACTTGATGCTGATGGTCATACAGACTTCTGGCTTTTAATCCATCCATCATTGTTGGGACATCATGGTGCTTTGGCTAGATGGTGGTGGCGCACGCCACCACCAACAGGACACCGGAAAAGGAAACAGAAGAGAGAGTAGGGGTTAGTACAGTTTTTGAATGAATAGTTATTATAATGAATTGGATATACAGAGTATCAGGATTATGGTGAAGTTATGAGAAGGCCATGTTAAAGTAATGTGTTTTCAGTAGTTTTTTAAAGTGCTCCACTGTATTAGCCTGGCGAATTCCTACTGGCAGGCTATTCCAGATTTTAGGTGCATAACAGCAGAAGGCCGCCTCACCACTTCTTTTAAGTTTTGCTCTTGGAATTCTAAGGAGACACTCAGTTGAGGATCTGAGGTTACGATTTGGAATATAAGGTGTCGGACATTCCGATATATAAGCCGGGGCGAGATTATTTAAAGCTTTATAAACCATAAGCAGAATTTTAAAGTACATTCTGAATGACACAGGTAACCAGTGTAGTGACATCAAAACTGGAGAAATGTGTTCGGATTTTCTTTTCCTGGTAAGGATTCTAGCAGCTGCATTCTGCACTAGTTGCAAACGATTGATGTCTTTTTTGGGTAGACCTGAGAGGAGTGCGTTACAGTAATCTAGTCGACTGAAAACAAACGCATGAACTAATTTCTCTGCATCTTTCGATGATATAAGAGGTCTAACTTTTGCTATGTTTCTTAGGTGAAAAAATGCTGTCCTAGTGATCTGATTAATATGCGATTTAAAATTCAGATTACAATCAACGGTTACCCCTAAGCTTTTTACCTCCGATTTGACTTTTAATCCTAATGCATCCAGTTTATTTCTAATAGCCTCATTGTATCCATTATTGCCAATCACTAAGATTTCGGTTTTTTCTTTATTTTATTTGAGAAAGTTACTATTCATCCATTCTGAGATAGAAGTTAGACATTGTGTTAGCGAATCAAGAGATTTAGGGTCATCAGGTGCTATTGATACATACAGCTGTGTGTCATCAGCATAGCTGTGGTAGCTCACGTTGTGCCCTGAGATAATCTGACCTAATGGAAGCATGTAGATTGAGAAGAGCAGTGGACCCAGGATAGAGCCTTGTGGAACACCATATAGAATATCATGTGTCTTTGAGTTATAATTACCACAACTAACAAAGAATTTTCTCCCTGCCAGGTATTTTGTATCTCTGATGATGGTTGCTACAGGAGTTTAGTCCCGGAAGTTATATAATGGATGTCATCAGTGAACAGCTATAAAGATTGATGTGTTACATGCGAGAGCATCTAAGTGGGCAGACATTCTGAACAACAACATTTTTGTGTACTGTAGTGCTACTTAGATTTCTTGACTTTTGGTTTCTGTGTACTTACATTGACTCTTTCTCTTACAGTTTTGATAAGATGAGTGATAGGATTTGACTTTCTGGCTTGTTTAACATTTCTTTTTTACTGGTCAGTTCCAGTCACTGTGATGGCTGTTGCTACTGCTCAGTATAACAGGCTACACTGAGTAATCTAAACTACTTTGTAGCATTAGTTAAGGAAAGAGAAACACAAGTTTGACTTTGAATTTTCTGATTTTCAGCTTTTTTTTTTTTTTTTGCTGACTGCAATTTTGACTTTTGAGTCTTTGGTTTGACAAATTTTAAAGTTTACTTCTCTTTCTTTTTACAGACTTTGTTATTGCCTAAGCCTTCTGTACTTCATCGCCTGGTCACTAATGTCCATCTTCACTTCTTGGTAATCTGATTCAAAACAAGTTAGTAAGCGTAATGACGTTTAATTAACTTGCACAAATGAACCCTCAGATTAATCTACTCAGGGCAGTCCTGTGCAGATTCTATTAACCAGAATAGTACTATCCCACTTTGCATAGTATAAAAACCACAAAAGTGGTCAGAATAAAAGATATGGTAATTAGTTGTTTATATTAATTGTTACAATTTTGACTGTTCCAATGTATGCTCCCTGTTAAAATATGAAGCACAGTTTAAACAAAAAAATCTTCAGATCTTTGCTGCTGGTGTGCGTGGGAAGGAGTTGATGATAGTTATAGAGAACTCATAAATGCCACTCTTCTGTGACGCTTATTTTTGTGCTGTATTTTAAAGTAATCCCTGTTAATAAATGAACAATTACATTTGGAATTATCTATTGGCTGCCTGTACAATATGTAGTACCACTTTGGTAGATTCACTAACCCTAACACTGGATACCTGGAGACCACTGGCCAATGTAGTAGATGTTGGTAGAGTTCAATTACACACTAAACACTTATTTTGATCTGCTCTTGTAATAATTGATTATAATATTGAATCTTTTTGCAAAAGCTTTTATTAAGATCAGTAAACATGTACGAAGAACCATTGTTTTCACTTTCAGTGTCCAGCTGAGGCTTGCTGATTTGTTTTTTATTTCTTTAGGACTTTAACAGTGCAGGTAGTGCATCATATAAGGCACTTCTATTCTGCTAGATTGGTTTCCGTTATCTCAGAGGAGGAAAATTGATTTACCGCAGTGGGAAAATCTGTCAGTGCTCAGGTGAACTCAAAAGCAGTGTGAGAAAATCAACGGCTGTTTTCCAAAACCCGATCTAACAAGAAAATTCAGCCTGATGGTAAAAAAGTGTTTTATTTTGTTAAGTTTCCTGGCATGATACAGCTATTATTTAATTCATTGTTTTAGTTGTACAGTATATTGCTAAATAATATTGCCCTTATTATTATGTACTTGGTTCACACATTTAGCCAAAACATCTCACACGGTACATTTCAAGTACTTACAAATGAATTATTCTTAACTCTTGGAGCAGGTTGCACTCAGAGTCACAGTGTAATTCAGGAGCGAGTCTTAAATCAGCTGCACTCTGGTGAGAAACCAGCTGGACTGGAGGGTAAAGTCCAACGATTTTACTATAATATCAATGACAGATTAGAATTTTTCCTTAAATATTAATGGGTAGGTATATTTAAACATATTGTTGGTTGTGACAACAAACATTACTAAGAAAATGAAATTCTGATGATTGTTGTCTTAATAATATTTTGATGAGTCTGTAATGTTTTTTGAGGATCAAGTTTATTTAACTGTGGATATTGTGTGACTCTCTTTGCATTTCTTCGCCACCCATCTTAGCATATAATGAACGGAAGACATTAACACTCTTTCTTATCTGACATGATTTGATCCCAGAATAGGTTACACCTCCTAAAATTGGACCAACTGAGTTTATTTAATAGATACCTTTTTACATTTTTTAGGCTAATACAAAAGGCCTATAAGCCAATAACTAGTGTCAGGAAACCTTACCTATAAATTCTTTTGACTGAAGCAATTGGCATTTCTGAATGATGAAATCTTATGTAAATGACTGCTCGACTAGTGCTTGTATGGGATATTATCAGATATTTGGCTGTCTGCTTTATTAACAGCAGGCATTTATCTGACCACAGCCAAACAGGAATTTGTTTTTATTTAACATTCTAGGCTAATAAAAAACACCTGGGCCAGAATTTTTAATGCAGCCTTGTTTGCATCTCATTGTACCAATTTTGATGTAGTTGCCACTTTTTATTAGCAAACAGCACATCTAATATCAGAAAATTACCAGGCTTTTAAAAAGAAGATTGGATCATTCACCATACTGTTTGTTAAGAGATTTCTGCACCTGGTGATGACAGATTTTAATTTGCAAACGGTATCTTTTCTGCTTCAGAATACAAAAATGACAATTCAAAGTGCTGTACAGATGCTGAGTTCATTTAGCTTTTAATGCTTCTGTTATTGGCTGTCACTATTTGCAATGATGACATTGAGGCTACTTGTTTTTCTCTAGATGGTTAGAGGAGACTTAATTGTTGAGCTACAAAATCTTGGGAAGAGTTAGGAGGATTTCATCTCTTTCTGTTATGATCTGTGTTATGATCGTTACTATAGCTGAGTTATATTATAAATGGTGAAATACTGTGAGGCCTCTAGAAGGCCCATAAACCAGGCCAGCAAGTTCATGAACCTGTCCAGTTATGGGCTCACCCGAGGCAGCCAGCTCCCAACGACCACAGGCAGGTTTCTGTTTGTACAGACCTAAAATGGAGTCTGGCATTAAAAGCTCAAATTATATGTCTCTTTAAAATACCAAAATGCAAGGGAAAGGAACCATGAGAACCTATGTCTTGGAGATAAGTCCTACATAGAATATTTATAAATGAAAAATTTTTAAGTACAATAATCAACATGGGAACAAAAAAACAGGAAAAAAGGTAAAAAAAAAAAGGGTTTACCTAAAGGCAAACCAAAGTAAACAAGTCCCATTATGAACTCTAATAATCGAATAGAAGCAAATAAACAAAATCCAGGAAAACGATACAAGTGCACTTTCCAAATCTCAATGAACCACTAAAGGACTTGCTCCACAGCCTCAAATACATAGTGTGAGGACAGACCTTCAGCAGGTGTGCCCAACTAATGAGGTTCTGCCCAGAAAGCACAAGGAAAATAGAACAACATAAAATACATAGAAAGTAAATAATAATTAAACAGAATGATATAAACAAAATTAATAAAAACACATAAAAATAATACATCAGAAATAACAAAGGACAGAAGAAATAAAATTAAACCAGATAGCACACCCTATCTGAAATGTAACATTTTTAGCCATTATGTTTTTGTTTGTTTGTCTGCACACTGGGATCCACTAAATGAAGGATGTGTCACCATAAAGTCCATGATTTCCAAGCTAGTAAGTTTGATGTAGTCAGTTATAAGGTGGGCACTGACATTTTTGAGGCACTGACTCATGTATGCAAATAAAGTATTTGCTTGGAGCCTCCAAGGAATATTAATATTAGGTGTTATCATTGCCAGCCAAGTTTAGCACATAGGTGCTGATGAGAGTGGTTGACTGACTGGGGATTCACCTGATGATAGTGGGACTGTGACGATGCGGGTTCTTGCTCCATGGTCCCATCACACTTTTGGGAGCCTCTTGAACCTGTCGTTAATGTAACCAGAGGAGTCGGACAATGAAGACACCAACAAAGCAAGGGGAAAGGTGCAAAAGTGCAGAAGTGCTTTTATTACAAAAATAAAACAAAATCAAAACAGTGTCCAAATTAAAGTGCACTGCATCAAAATGTCAATAAATAATCCATACAAAAAAAAGGTAAAATCCAGATGTTTAAAACAAGACTAAAACGAGATTAAAAATTCTGTAGCAGACATTTGGGGTCACACCAGCCAAGCACAGCTCCTTCCAATCTCTCCATCTCATCCAAGGCATGCTCAGCGGGAGAGACTTCAGCCGCTGCGGTTCTCACAGTATCAGCCCCAGTCTTGGCTGCATCCATCAGCATCTGCCAGACCGCTCGGGGTTGGTTGTCCTCCTGTCCTCCTTCTCGCACTCGTAGTCATCCCTAGTCATCCCTAGGGTGGACTTCTCCACAATCAAACCCCCTTTTCTATAAAATCAGTGGGACCAAATCCTGTCCCTCGCATGCTGATCCTTCGCTCCATCTGGGACCCCTGACCGCGAAGACCTCTCTTTTTCAGCTGGCTGGCTCATCCTCATTCTTTTACCCCAATGCTCTCGGTCTCGCTTTCCAAGCCTTTATCCTTTCTTTTTCGGCTCTTTCCTTTCTGTTCCCCTCCTCTTTGTGTCTTATACGGCTCCGTGGGCACAGCGCCTCAGTCATGCACCACAAGAAGCCGATTAAGCTTTTGAGAGCAATTGCACCCTCAAATGCAGGTGCAGCTGCACGATCACGCCCACAGAGACTGACACAGCAAATGGATTATTTAAAAGCCACCAATCTTTCATAGCCATGGACCCGCTACACCACAGGGACCTAAAGCATTCACTGATTTTGTTGGAGAGTTAAATACAGTATAATAATTTGATAATGTTTTTTGGATATCAAATTTATTGTTATGGTGGCGCAGTGGTAGCGCTGCTGCCTCACAGTTAGGAGACCCGGGTTCGCTTCCCGGGTCCACCCTGCGTGGAGTTTGCATGTTGTCTGCGTGGGTTTCCTCCGGGCGCTCCGGTTTCCTCCCACAGTCCAAAGACATGCAGGTTAGGTGGATTGGTGATTCTAAATTGGCCCTAGTGTGTGGGTGTGTTTGTGTGTGTCCTGCGGTGGGTTGGCACCCTGCCTGGGATTGGTTCCCTGCCTTGTGCCCTGTGTTGGCTGGGATTGGCTCCAGCGGACCCCCGTGACCCTGTGTTTGGATTCAGCGGGTTGGAAAATGGATGGAAATTCATTGTTATTGACTGGTAATGCCTTCTTTCCTTCCTCCTCCTTCACTGAGATTTTTCACTTTCATGGCTGTAGTTTCAGTTTTGAGTGAGACAAGTCCTTGTTTTCACAATTGTTTCACAACAGTTCTCTATTAAGGTATACATTCTTCAATTAGTTCTCTTCTTTGTTCTGAGAAGAAAGGTGACCTGCCATATGTGTGTTTTCGTCACAGATTTAAACAGAGAGCCTAGATGTTACAGCCTAGTTTTGTTTCCCACTACACAGTGAGTAGACGATATTTGGAATAGGTCTGCCAGAATTCATTCAAGTCTTCATCTGATGTTCAGGATTGTCTTTTAATAACAGTGTCCCATTCAACACTAGGATTTGTGTCTAGGGATCAGATTTAGTATTCTTGCCTGCTTTTCCTTTAGCCCTATCATTTAAATTCACATTTATTTGCTTAGCAGATGCTTTTATCCAAAGAGACTTACAAAACAGGTCAGAATAATCAAGTAAGCACTAGTCTATTTGGGAATTAGTGTTACAGGAGAAGGTTACAAAATAGATCATCACTGGTAAAGATCTCAAAACAAAGTGCAACTAAATTCCAATTCCTAGATAACAAAAACCTAACAACTGTTGACAAAAATTCATTAAAGCTTCTTCAGATGTCACAATTACAAATAAAGGTGGGAAGCTTGTTCCCCTAGCTAAAAGCTACACATAAAAAGAATCTATAATGAGGTTTGATTTCACATAGAGGTGGCATCACCAGATGCCATTCATCAGTAGACCTGAGAGATGGAGAAGGAGCATAGGACCTCAAAAGTGTCTCATTATATGTAAGTGCTGCCCCATTGACTATTCTGTAGGCAAGCATCAAGGATCTCAAGTTAATACATACTGCCACAGGGAACCAGTGTAGTGATCAGAAAAGAAGAGTGGCATGTGCTCACCTCAGCTGGTCAATCACCAGATGTGCTGCTGAAGTTTGAATCGTCAGCAGCAGCTTGGTGACAGTGCTATAGCCAGCAGAGAGCTGCCTAGATATGACAAGACTAAAGACCAGAAATTCTGCCACATACTCTGTCAGATACTTTCAGATGTTGTGCAGTCAATCTGCAAGACCTTTGCAACCTGCTCTGTGAAGTACAACTGGCCACCCGTGTGTTAGTGTAAAACTAAACACAAACCTGAATATTAAATTTACTAGTTTGGCAAATCCACTAGGAGATGGTCAGTGACTGACTATTGTTGCTCACGCTTCAGTAGGGAGGGCATTATAGATAATTGTGGAAATGCCTGAAGAATGCTGACCTCCATCTATTGACATGCATTATTGGCTAACAGCAACAGTAATTCCATTAATGGGCTAAAAAGAATATATACTGTATGTAGATGTTTACAAAATCATTTTATGATATGTTTAGTACATTTTTGTCCAATATATCAAAAATACTATTTTAAGATACATTGCAAACAAATAGTTAATATTCAAAATCGCTATGTGCCTTTATGATTAACAAAACTGCATATTCAGCTTTTCTGCCCACTTTTACTTATGAACAGAAATAATGTTTTTTAACTGTTTTTTAGCAATGAGATAAGAAACTTTTAATGGCATGGCCCATTTTAAAGGGCACCATCTGGTTTCTCTAGTAAACACTTTTATAATTACATAGAAATCAGTAACATATCCTCCATGGCTGGTTACTGCTTTGTGCCTTCTCTACAAGGATTGGCTACTGCAGCTGAGTACCCAGTACTTGAAACACCGGCCATAGAAGATTGATGGATGAATAGAGTAGACACAGATCAGGGTCACTCTGAAGGAACACTGTCTCGAGCTGTGTAACCTACAGTGAGAATATACAAGAAAATACAAGGTGGTTTGCTCGGTTATAATCAGTACCATATTCTCACGTAGCTGTGTTTGACTGCAGAGTTTCCAGACACAAAGCTTTGCAGATCAATGAGTTTTGAACTATTTTTAAATTTAGAGAAACTGACTAGCCAGGTTACCTCATTATATGTGAAATATATACGGCACACATCAGACATTTTCAAAGTTTGTTCCTTTTATTTAATTGCTTTTCATTGGGAAATACATCTGTACTTTGATGGAAAGCATATGTGAAATTTCACTGCTCCTCACGACAGCCTCATTTAAGGAGGTGTAATCTGTTTCATACTGAAGAAATTTCTGGGCCATGTTCTTTTTTTATCGTTTTGATTTTACTTTCTCCTCAAGCACTTAACCTCCTGCAGGCCTTTTTGAATCTGAGCAACCCCTTGCTGAAAGACTTCATTCCTACTAAAAGAGCTATTTACATTCACAGAAATATAATAAAGATAGGAAATGCTGAACGCTTTGATGAAAAGCTGTGTCATTGAATTGCATCAAGGTGAAAAATGGAGCTCAACTGCTTATTTGCCCTTCAGACTAAAATAGAACTGCAAGGCTACAAGATATGAGCTTTACCTTCTGTAAAACATGCTGACCTTGCCAATCACATTCTGCTTTTTAACTTAAAAGCTGAGCCACAGGCAGGTTGACATGCAGACGCACACATTAATGCAAGGAAGTATGGCAAAGCTATTTCAGTTCATTGCTTGTTCCATCACACTCAGACTAGCATAATGAACTTTAATTTGTGTGAATGTGGGAAACTCACTCTTCTGTACTATTAGACCAAGGCCAGTGATCAAAGGCTAAATTGTAAGGCCATCTTAAACATAGTTGTCTTTCATTAAGTCTTAATGCAAACAAACAAAATGTGAATAACCCTATGATTACATCTTGCCTGAAGAAAGGGCCTGAGTTGCCTCGAAAGCTTGCATATTGTAATGTTTTTAGTTAGCCAATAAAAGGTGTCATTTTGCTTGGCTTTTCTCTACATTCATAATGGCTAACACGGTACAACACCCTAGTCCTATAGGTTCAGAAAGAGAGGTGCTGAGAGTGATGCAGCATCTGTTTGCACGACATACCCACTGCATAGTCAGTTCATGTTGGGTCCAGCTTCTGTCTCTGCCTGTGCGGAATTTACATACATCTGCCTGGTTTTTCCTCTTACATCTGAAAAACAACCATACTATGAATAATGTCATCAAACTCCTACCCGATGAGGTTATAAGTTTTGGGAATATCTCACTTTCATACCATTTTAGAAAGAAATATTCCCATATTTGTCACTTTTTTTATGTCTTTGTTCATACAGCTCTCTAAATTAGGAGCAAGCTGATGTCTGTTCAATTTGACAGAATTTAATTGTATTCTAAATACTGTATAAGTGTTTGCAATTTTGTATTTCATTACATTTTGGACTGATCTGTGTGTTACATATTGTAATATGATTTGTGAAGTCAATAAAACCTTAAAAAAAGGAAAAACAAAAGTGGTACCATTAGCATAAACCTCATATACTGGAGTAGAAGCATGGCCAATCAAGTAGGCGTAGGTAAATGTCAAGCCAGTTCTATGCCTCCTGTGTTTCTGCGCAAATCTGTGACCCAAGCATGACATTCTAAAAATAACCATATAAACATATGGTTTCTACTTCGCGGATTTTCCTATTTCGCGGGTGGCTCTGGAACGCAACCCCCGCGATGGAGGAGGGATTACTGTATACCTGTGTCTCTTTTTTTTTTTTTTTTTGTGAGTGCGGCTTTGATGTCATGGACCGTGGGGTGCGTGCTGGTTCAGTGTGAGCGGGAACACTCAGTGGAACTGAATGAAGGAAAGGGTCGAGTGACGGTGAGATGCAGGGAGGGCGGATTCACCAGTGTTTGTGTGTCGGCGTTTGTCCATCCAGATCGGAGGGTGTCCGGTTCCATTGCCTCAGGGCGCCACTGGCATCTGCAGTTATTCCCAGATTCAGATATAGAGTGACAACTTCAAATCCCTATGGGGTTCCCCGGGTGGGGGTGTGGGGGCTTGGGGGGAGGGTGATTGGCGGTAGTATGTATAGTGATCGTGAAGAGCCTGACTTTGGTGTTGACTGGCAGTTCTTTGGAACTCCTGATGTTCCATTTTTGCACAAATGCTGCTCATGCTTTCCTGATTTGTGATCTGACATTGACGCCTGTGCCATCCTTCTTGTCAATGATAATGCCCGGGTAAGTAAAGGAATCCACCTCCTCTAATGCTACACCATCCAGCATGATCAGGTTGGTGGTGACTGCGTTTATCTTGAGGCTCTTGCTCTTGCCCTTGCCCTTGCCCTTACCCTTGTGTATGCTAAGCCCCATTCGTGCAGAGGTGGCTTCTGTGTTGTTAGTCTTCTCCTGCATCTGTGTAACAGTAATGCTAAGTTGTCAGCAAAGTCTAAGGTGTCCACTGTGTTCCTCTTCCCAGATCTTTTTGTTGAGTGGCAGAAGCATCTCCACTTTTTTCACTATGCCTGACTTCAGTGCTTCCACAGGAATGTTATCTGGTCCTGCCCCCTTTCTGTTTCTCAGTTGTTTGATAGCCTTCCTAATTTCTTCAGTAGTTGGTGCATTACAATCAATGGGCAGGGCAACATCATCCTGTTTGATGTCTGGTGGGTTTTGTGGTGCTGTCCTATTCAAACGTTCACTGAAGTATTCCACTCATCTGTTCTCCTGTTGCTCATCGCCCATGATCAGTCTTCCCTCTTTGTTCCTCACAGATCGCTCTGGTTTGCTGCCTGCTTTAATTTAATTTAATTTTTTAATTTCTTATTTTGTCTTTTATTTTTCTTCTCTTCATTATGTAAAGCACTTTGAGCTACTTTTTGTATGAAAATGTGCTATATAAATAAATGTTGTTGTTGTTGTTGTTGTTATGCAGCTCTAGGATTAGTCCGACAGGGTTACTTGGAATTTTACCCTGTGATCACATTTTAATGCTGTAAGAGAATCAAAGGACACCGATAAAGAGTATAATTGGATAACCCCATATAATTGGATTGTAGGTAAATTGAAAAAAACAAGCAAATAATTGCAGGGAGGTCTGATTACAGGACAGAACAAATACTGGCAAAGACTATGGAGCTTCCGGGTTTCAGTCTTTCCGGCAGTAGGCAGGTTCAGATTGACAGACGCCGGAAGTGATGTCAGACATGTTTTAGCCATCAGTCACCCAGTTTGCAGAGTACTGGATGCACTGTTTACTTTTACTTTAGTTATTTGTTTATTATCAGCTGGAGACACGTAAGAATTTAATTGTACTACAGTATGTGCCCATGACAGTAAGCGTGTTGTGATATGACTTGAGTTTATGATCTCTCCTGGCAATTTAGTGGTTTCATAGTTAAAACTGAAGAGTTAACAGCTGCCCTTAGTGGCTAAGTTCAAGTAACTTGAAGTCTTGTTCATGATTAGGGGTTAGGGTTGATTGTGAGATTGACAGTCAGCAGCAGTTTTGTGGACTTTTAAGTAGACGGTGGTTGGCAAGCAAAAGCTAAGTTCTCAGACAAAACTTTTGGTTTATTGGTCAGTCTATATTCCTGTTCTCATATATGATTATCAGCTGTTGCAGAAAACACTTTCCTCCTTTTTCAAAGAAGTCATGTACGGAGATCAGATTCTTTATTTGCACATACAGTAGATATGCACAAATGTCTCAGTTCATGGTGTGAGCAATTAGTTAAACAATTAATTCCCTTTTAAACTTTTCTATTACCATTACCTTGTCTAATACATCATGTCATCTGACTCTTTAACCTCTTAACCGCCCTCTGCCGGATATATCCAGCATCGTAGCGTTATTGCTGACGCCTTACTGCCGGAATTATCCGGCACATTTGCCTATGGTTATGTGAATGCCTGGCGCGTAGTATAACTGACAGTTTGGCATGGGTATTATTACTACATTGTATTTCGACAACTCTGCGATTGTACTGGCCGCTCACGTGATGTGATTCGAAAGTGAAAGCTGTGAATATGGCGAAACGTAAACTGACTTCAAGTGAGGTTTTGCAGGTGATTTTGGACAATAATTCTGATCATGATTGTAGCAGTTCTGAAGAAGATTTTAGCGACAATGATGATCAGCAACATGCGCTGCATGATACTGTGAATGACAACGCATCGGATGATGGCGATGAGTGGGTGTATCCCCAGCATCTCAACTGGACTTCTGCCCGTTATCTGAGCCAGATAAGAAAGATCCAAACCGTGACCGCTTGTTCAAGCTACGTCCTTTGATTGACCATTTATTTGAAACATTTCAGCAGGTATTTCAGCAGGTAAATACTGCTTGAATAAATGTAAAGTAAAAAACCGAAAATTGTTCAGATTTCGCCTGGCATGGGGAATATTTAGGGAGTTGGCGGTTAAAGGGTTAATATGCAGAATTCTGTCATCTTAACTAATCAGCTACAGCCACTAGTAATTCCTGACTCCTGTAGATTCTCCCTTTAATCTGAATGCTGCCTCGTTGAAAAGGAAGTCCTGCGGACTTTACTGTTGGCTTAGTGCTGCTTCCTGGGAGGGGTCTTTGGACTTTCTCATTAGCTGATCCTCTCTTTCCAAAGGGGTGTTCATTACTCATTTACCTCATTTTAACCTTGGGAAATGAAGATGGTGGCTTCTCAAAGATGGGGCAAACCACATGTGCTCAAACTTTATGCCATGTTTAGTTAACCTTTTAGTTACCTAGAGTCCTCTCCCTTATGTTTTAATTAATTCATTACCACAACTTCATTTAAGTATATATTTGTAACAGTTTGTAAAGATTATATATTAACTAAAAATTACATAGAGCACTGGCTAGTGACCAAAAAAATGAGGTTGCAAGTATCAGTAGTCAAAGCAAAGTTCCGGCATATGATTGCTGGACTAGAACAGCTGGAGCTGGTCATTTTAGCTTCTTAAAGTCACTCATATAACCTAAAAGAAAACATCAGATATGAAAGTGAATGAAACAAGTAAGTAATTTAGTAGAAAAACAAATCAGGAAAAGTTATAAAAGTACTTCTTAAAATTAACAGAAAGACTTGTTGATCTTGCCTAGCTCAGAGTAGCAGTGAGATACTTAGTTTACAATTATTCCACATGCTTTTCTTCTGTTGACCTCACATGTTGTGGGATAACCCAAAAAACACTGTACTAGTGTGTATGAGACAAATTAGTCCCTTTTAAATACATTATATACCTTCTTAATTTAAATAATTTCAAGCACACATTGTACTTCATATATTGTTTAAACTGATTAAGGTGTGAAAGTTTACCAGTGTTATGGGTAAAATTAATTTTGTTCCACTTTCAGAGCATTAACAAATATAAATTGTGCTGTGGCCACTAGGGGGCATATCAGAGCCCCAAACCCCAGACACAACTGAAGTAGCATGGTCCTAGGTTCATATAAAGTTATTTTACCTTTACAGCTTCTTTTAATCAGTCCAGCACAGCACAATACAATAAGATCCTTCCTTTTTCTCTTTCCACTCTTCTCAGGCAAGCCTTGTCCACCTTGTCCGTGGGTGAGGCATACTGATTCCTTTTATTTTGGACCTGCCATTGCACCCAAGAAACTCCTCTGGATCAGGAGTAGCAGCCATAAAGCAGAGGAGACTTCCTCCGGCAGCACCCCCTGGGCCATCCAGCAGAGCTGTCCATCCGAACTACAGCTGTCATAAACTTCTGTGATAGTCCAAACTTTAGCCTTGCCAGCAGATCACTATCACCTAATCTTATGGGGGGACTCTTTGTCTCCCAAACAGCGGTTTCTCATTGTCCTTCCATTATCCCTGTGTTACACCTGAGGCAGGGAGTAGCACTCATTCCGGCTGTGATGCCCATCCATCTTGCTGATCCCTCTATAACTGTGTCCTTCTGGCCATTCAATCTATGGTCTTTCATCCCTGCAGGTTGTTAGTCTACCCATGTGCATTACAGTGCATTTGAGATGGAGATGGAACGGAAGGGATGGTATCTTCTTGTCAAATGATTCTGCCACATTAAGGTTTGTTTCCCTTCGAGCCTATAACATAAAAAAATGGGTTTAGAGAATTGATGAAAAACTAGACATATATGTTTTATTCTCATCCCTGAAAACAAACTTTTTTTTTCCTCTGAGTGTCTTTCTCTATTTCAGTTCTTTCACTTGACATATTAACAAGTTAATATTCCACAAAAGTACCCTTTGCTATTGCAGATGAAGTCCAGGTAGAATGTGCTGTCAACATGCTTCAATACATGCTATATTATCCAGAGATAAATAACATACAACAGCCTTTAGGCACTGTTCTCATTCACTAAAAGCTATTTAATTCAAAGTTAACAGCAGGTCACAAATGACTTGACTCATTGTTTTAAAGTGTCCGATATTTTTGATGCTTAACAACAAAATTAGCCTGTAGCAGTGTTAGGCAACTATACATGGCTTTTAAAAGAAAATTGACTTATAAAAACATTAAGTGAAGCAAAAAAACAAAGACAGAGACTGTCAATTTAATTAATGGAATTGCTGTGCATCCCACGTCTTAGGCCACTTTATTGAAGCAAGGTTTCATTCTAACGCTTTTGGAGACAGATAAGGATGACCAGAGGGATTTGTTGCTACTCAGTTTAGTGCTTTCATTCAGCTAATGACACTGGGAGATCTGAAGTATTAGTTTTCTATGCAGACCAAAGTACATGTCTGGCTCTTTAAAGGCCTTTTTCCACTCTGCAACCAATGGCTAATGACAGCTTCTGACCAGACGTCCACTGCCTTCTCAGTATAGATCAGCTTGAGGAACCGTACCAGATCCCCAACATACCTGCAGCTAACCTTGTTAAAAGCAGACTGAGTGGAGAGATTTCTGATAAGGTAGTCACATGAGTGTAATGATTACAGTCTTTCTTTTAAGTGCTGTCAGTGGAATGCTGAGTGGCTTTCAGGTTGTTAAGCAGGCAGAGAGGTGCAGTGGCTAAGGAACTCAATTTTGAACCGCAAGGTCGCTGCCTTGATTCCCACCTCCAACCCACTGTGAGACCAAGAGCAAGGCACTTAACCTGTCAGTCCTTCAACTGTGAAGAATACGAGTAAACAGTTGTACTGTACATCTGTAATTTTATATATCATTTGACAGAGAAGAGCATTATCAAAAGAAAGTGTTATTTACCATTTAGAGTGAACCCAGATGAATGATACCTTTGGTATTTTTATTCCTAGTTTATGTTTGTATTTTAATTTATGTCAGTCCATTCTGGCATTCTGGAAAAAAAAATTAAAAACTTGTAGCCAACTCTCAGCTTAGCTTAGCTTCAGTCCTCATGTGTAAGAATGCACTTTGGGCATCAACTATCCTCTAATTTCCTTGATTTGCAGTAGCAACTTCTATCTCCTTCCATTTGACTTTCATCATTTTTAGGTCTTAAATGTGTTTCTAGGCCATCTTCTTTTTCTAAATCCATCAAATGTTGCACACAGCATGGCAATTGTGGCATGTATATGACCTGGCATGCATAGGATACACCTGCCCAGACGGATAATATGCTGTGTTTTTATGTCCTGTAACTTCTGGAGTCCACTCTGCCTCAGGATTTCCTCATTCATTTATAAACAAAATTTTTACTAAGATCTTTGATGAAAGACACTTAGTTTCTGGGCTATTTTTGCAGTAATTTTCCGTGTTTAAGTGGTGTAGGTCTGTGACTCTGAAAGAATAAAGCAACATGCTCAATAATGTAGCTCACAGAAATAAGGATGTATTTGTAATTCTTAATACAGAATTGAGACACTGGGGAGAACCTGAAGTATGCGAGTTGTTATAGGGTTTTCTGACCGACAAGGCCACCCTCAGAATCACCAGTTCATATCATACCATGACATGTCCCTATCAAAGTCCAATTACACGTAGCTTAATCTCAAAATTAGCAACAGTGAACTTTATACAGTTGTCTGTCCCAAATACATGTAGGTGCAGTTTCTTTATCTGTTACCAGCTGCTGTTTCAGAGGTCAAATGCCTTCTTCAATTTTAGCCTCTAAGCAGGGAAACATTTTATACAGAAATAATACAGAAAAATTGATAGACACTGGAAGTGATGTCAGACATGTTTTAGCCATCAGTCACCCAGTTTGCAGAGCAGTGCATGCACTGTTTACTTTTAATTTAGTTATTTGTTTATTGTCAGCTGGAGACACGTAAGAATTTAATTGTACTATGTGCCCATGACAGTAAGCGTGTTGTGATATGACTTGAGTTTATGATTGAATAAAAAATTAAGAATATAATTTTCAACACTTCCATATAACCGATAGGACTACTGTACTATATAGGCATACTATTTAGTTCTGATATTCTTTGAGCCCCAAATTATTCACTTTCACTGAAAAACTGGTGCTGCCTTGCCAATTTGACTGTTCCCATCTTTCTCTACATTGCCATCAGTGGATATCAGGCTGATTAGGTAGATTAGGTATAGTGGTTTCGAAATTTTGTTCTCAATCTGTATACGTGTATCAGATTGTAGATTAATGAGCATGGTCTTCGTTTTGTGTGTGTTTATGCATAGTCTTACTTTATTGCCAGTTTTCTGCAGTCTGTTTGTGAGCTGTTGCAGATGATTTGTTACTTTTACTAAAAGAACAACGTCATCTGTGAACCCAAGATTTGTGAGGTGTGCAGTCACCATCCATCTAATACCTACCTCAGTTTTTCTCATAGTTTTTACAATATAAAATCCATTATTAGGAGGAAGGGAAAAGGTATGAGTACACAGCCCTGTCAGACTCAAAAAAGTTGAGTCAGTTCTAATGCAACATTTATTATTTAAATATATGTTAATAAAGATGTTCACATATCATTCCCAATTCCCAACAACAAACCCTACCCTTGACTGTCCCTATATCCCAGGAAAACCGTATTGTTATCTTCAGTCTACAAACAGACAATTATCTGTATACCATGTTGTGACAGACAGCAGTCACCTTCCAAAGTACCAAGGGACTTGCTGTAGTTACTTTTTGTGACGATTTCCAACTGCTGGATGATACAATTATCACTTATAGTTCAATCAGTAAACAGGTTTTTTCACACGTGTTTTACATGTAAAAGTAAAGTTTGATTATTGTTTTCGTAGAGGTGATCCTCCATATATCAACAAACTTTAACATGTTTTGTTGACCTTTGTTTCTTAGTCACTGCACACCATGAATATCACTTCACTTGCACTAATATTATAAGCAGCAATGGATTTTTGAAGCAGTCAACAACCATGCTGCATCATAATAGTAATCTAAATGGCAACAGGTACAACTCAGTCTGAAAGCATAAAAATACAGCAGATAGGTGATTGGAAGTCTTCTGACTTTTAGCAATCTTTCAATAGCTTACCATCGAAGGGTCATTCTTAAGAATATTTCATAGAGATCATAGATGTGCTTCGTGAAATTCTTCACCAGGGTGGAAGAGTTCAAACCTTAAAGTTTCAAATGACCATGAAAAGCTATGGCTGGTAATACAATGAAAAATACAATCGCTAATAAAATAAGTTAAGCAGCAGAATCCCAGTACTAAACCGTATGGATAGTTTGACTTGTTGCTCGATTACCTCATAATGCAGAGAGCTCTAGGTACATCCAATTATAAAATGAAGACAGAAGTTTCTTCAAAGTGATTAGGTCGGAAGTGTTCCATCTGGAAGCAAGGAGCAACTTACTGTAGCTGCTACTGTGCCCAAAGAGGTAAACATATATTGGTGCTTTGGACAGTAATCCCTGAGACATCTCAGAGAATAAGAATTTGTGGTAAAGGGAAAATATTAAAGAAAATTGAATAAAAGTTTTAGATCAGAAAGTCAGAACACAAAGACAAAATCAGTACATGTGCTTAAACGGCCCTTTTAGTAAGGGGGTAAAAAAAGCAGAGAGGATGTGGGCAATGAACCAGATGTGTACTTTGTGATGTCTAAGATCAATTGCTAAGCTATAGGTGAGAGGAGGGTTAATTTACCTTCCCAAAATGGGTTGTATGCTAATCCAATTAAAAAATCAGTAAAAGAAATGTGCATTTAGCTGAACTCTGTACATAGCCAAATACCCATCCCAGGATGACCTCCTAGTAACACCTCTGGCTGAGAGGAAAAGCCATTGCACATATTTAAATTAAATAAACTGATGGTTAGTTTCCTCAGAGAAAATCTAATATTTTTGACGATGGTATCCCATTTAAGAAGTAAGAACTGGTGAGATCCCAGGACCACTGAGAGGTGGACAAATTGTTTAGAGGAGGAATTGCACAAAACAGAATACAAAAACAAACTGTCTTTCTGAGGATAGAGAAGTGATTTTCAAAGGAGAAAAGAGGATCGGTAGAGTAGAAGTAATGAAGACCCCAAAGGACCTTAAAATGAAGAGGCCAAATTGACAAAGCAACACAGAAAAATTGGGAATAATTTCAAGGCAGAACTACACTCTTCAAAGCAGATCATTTAATGTGCAGATTCCAAACTGCATCCAGCATTTTGGGGTGAATACCTCTAAATAATGCATGATTATTAAATATCAACAAGTGCTTCTACCATTGTGTGTAAAGTCTAAGTACTTTGCTGTTTTGGAAACATTTATGTATTATATATGCAACAATAGGCACTAGGCAAAGCTTTAAAGTCTTCAGAAGCATTTACCGACTCAATGGAGAACCAGGCTGGTGTGACAGAAGGGCTTACTTCTCCTCAGATTGGACTTAACACATAACCCAGTGATACAATTTCAAATGTAGAGGAGAGGTACCTGCATCACATGAGCCACAGAGTGTTTGAACCTGGATCTTTTGCTATTACAAATATTTATGGAGACTAAAGGCCAAACCATAGCCAAGTAAGAAAGAAGGGCAGGTAGAAGAATCAGAGCTTATGAAGTTGAGTCTGGGAACAATACTTATCTTGGGACTAAACAGACACAAGAATATTCAACCATGCTTGGATGAATAAGCCGATGTAAGTTTGAAGTGGCTTTATAATGTGCAGAGAAAGAAATGTCAATTTACAAAAATTTGAAGTAGTCAGGGATAGGCTTAGAGTTTGAAAACGTAGAAGACATTGTAGGGGGTGGGGGGTTAAGTGGTAGAAGGAAAGACTTTTACCAATTAATTTAATAGCCTCACATTTCAAAGGATTTAAAATGTAAGTCATGTGGGACATCACTCAGGAGTCTTAGATACAGAAGGAAGTCATCAGCATAGAGATACTCTGTGGTTTGCATTATGTAGCGAAACAGGGTAAGTAGCTTACATGTTCAGATAGCCTATCCCAATGGCCCCAGTGATGAACTACAGAGAAAGGGAAAGATAAGACAAGCCTGCCTAAATTCCTTCTTTTTGAAACATACTTTAGGCAAGAGGTATTACTGAAGGAATGGTGTTTAATGTTTTAATCATGTTCACAAAATTTGTGCCAAATTCCATTCTGCTCTAAGTCTGTCCAACTTGCATCTGATGAAATGCTTTTTAGCATCCAATGTATTTTAGGATATTGTTCTGCCTGGAGTGAGGAGGCAAATAACAACAAAAACAGTAAAAGAAAGACAAAATAAAAAAATCAAGGTAAATAAACAGGCAAGGGATCAAAAAGCAGACGTCAATACAAAACTGACACTATGAAACACACAGAATTTGCATGGAAACATTCTTAAATAGACAGGTACAAATTCCAGCTACCTAAAATATTTTATATAACCACACACAAAGATATGTTTTGATATCCAGAAGCTTGGATATAGACACTACTGCACCCCCATCTTAAATGGAGAGTGGCAATGACACATGAAATGACCAGCTTTCCTAGAAAACAGATGTCAAGCAGCATGCTTCTGTGGGTGTATTATCAGTCTGAGCTCCTTCACAGCCCCACTTCACCTACGTGCATCTGGACTAAATACTGCCTGTTGTATGAAGGAGTCACAAACATGACAAAATGAGTGAGAGACAAAAAGTGCCACAGAAAGCATGCCAGAGCCTTCACTTGCCTCCCCAGGAAGAAGTTCACCCAAACACAGCCAGTCCCCAACTGGTAGCTGAGGCTCTGGCCTAAATTGGGCCCAAAATGGGTAAAATGACGTTTAAACTTCAAAATCCTTTTAAAAGTCTCAAAAATTTCAAAATATCTTACAAGAAAAATCACCCTGGGCATGAGGAAGGTGTTATATATATATAAAATGTATTATTATTATTATTGTTAAAACCGTCACTGCCTTTTTGCTTGTAACTAGTAATGTGTATCAAGTTGCTAAGCAATGCAAAGAATTATACACTTGGGTTGGTTCATGCAATCTTTGTGCAGTCTTCAACAGTCCCAGATGACATTAATTCAGTCCCAGATGGTCTTGTTCCTTAGGTATATCATTATATATCCTTAATTGAAAAGTGGAGAGAGAGGTTTCATCCAGGAGATAGAGCTCCTTGGAAAGTATCCAGCAGCTAAGTAAATGGAAAGCTCTATTTAAATGACCTTGGTTCTTCTTAAAAGTGTCAGAAAGGCACCAACCAAACACTCCATTTTGCCAGAAAGTGCCAACTGAGCTAAAGTAAAAGCTGAACTGAAACACAGCCCTTTTTAAATAAGTTCTAATAAAAGACAGCCACTGCCTCCCCATTCTTACCCAAGTTAAATACACATGGCTTACTACCAGCTAGCAAAGAGGCTAACACTTTTGCAGTTTCTCAAAGCACAGGAAAGTTATCACACAAGCTCTGGCTGATTCCCATGGGATCAAAAGCTGCACTAACCTATAAACAGACTGGCTGTACAAAACATCCTTAGGCACTGCATTGCCTTTCTGTTTTCCTAGAATACACTTCATTCCTGTCCTGTCTGACAAGTCTTTCAAGGCCTTGGCTGTTTACCAGAAATCTGTCAGTTGAAAACATTAAAGCATCCTTCATACAGTCATACAAAGACATACTGACCTCATTTTCTTCTCGTCTTATACAGGGTCAACATTGACATGGTCAGCATGACTTGACAGGTGCATTTAGAATGTCGATTTTTATGCCATCTCCAGATTTTCTTTTTGAGCCTAAAGCTTATATCACATTGCTGTTTTGTCATATAGAAGACCATTTATCTATGTACTTCATTTCAAAAAACATCTTAGTTTCACACACATTAAAATATTTACTTTATGTACAGATTTGTTTTTTTCTTTGTTACTTATTTATTAATATTCTTACCTAATCTTGTTTTTTTTCTGGTAATGTTGTCTTTTACATCTTGTAAAGCACTTTGAGCTATATTCTTTGTATGAAAATGTGCTATATAAATAAATGTTTTTGTTGTAAATATTTATTGAAAGACCTTTTCAACAAAGACAGTATTAAAGTGAACTTAAAAAATGTGTATCAAAATTCTTTCAATTCTTTCTTTTCCAAATTGTGACAGTGTGTCTCAAAAGCTCAGATACTCTTCACTACTGCAGGGGAACCTTAATGTAGCAATGTATTTAACACAGTACAGATCAAGCTGTCAGAAATCTTGAAGGGGAAGCCCCTGTAACTTAGAAAAGGAATTTTTGGTGGTAGCTACAAAATTGGTAAAGTGTTTTGTCGACAGATATGCATTGAATGACCAGATATGCATTCAGTGATCAGTTTCCCCACACCACCCCTACTAAATCAACAACTCCTACCATGCCAATTGGAATGGCCAGTGACAAGTCCAGCTCTGACCATCAGTGTGTGCTGTCCATAACTGTAGACCAAGAACAAAGACAACTGAGGAAGATACACACAGGAAAAGGTGCAGGGCCAGATGGAGGCAGTCCTCAAGTTCTTAAGTCCTCTGCTGACCGGTGTCCTCTGTCACCTGTTCAGTCTGTTCCTAAGGCTTCAGAGAGTGCAGCTGCTGTGGAAAACATCCTGCAATGTTCCTGTTCCAAAGAAAGCAGGCACCTCTTCACCTAAGCAAGTGGCACTGACACATCACATCATGAAGACCTGGTCCTGGACTATATGAGAACTCTTGTGGTAGACCACCTCGACCCAGTGTAATTTGCCTATTGGACAAAGATTGTAGTCCATCCATCCATCCTCTTCCGCTTATCCGAGGTCGGGTCGCGGGGGCAGCAGCTTGAGCAGAGATACACAGACTTCCCTCTCCCCGGCCACTTCGTCTAGCTCTGGGAGACATAGTCCCTCCAGTGTGTCCTGGGTCTTCCCCGGGGCCTCCTCCCAGTTGACATGCCCGGAACACCACACGAGGGAGGCGTCCAGGAGGCATCCTGATCAGATGCCCGAGTCACCTCATCTGAACTCCTCTCGATGCGGAGGAGCAGCGGTTCTACTCTGAACCCCTCTTGGATGACTGAGCTTCTCACCCTATTTTTAAGGGAGAGCCCAGACACCCTGCGGAGGAAGCTCATTTCAGCCGCTTGTATTCGCGATCTGAATCTGATCTGAAGATTGTAGTGGATGATGCAATTATCTGTCTGCTCCACAAGGCTTATTCTCTTTTGGACAAAGGTAATAGCACTGTGAGAATTATGTTTTTTGATTTCTCCAGTGCCTTAATACCATCCAGCCATTCCTGCTTTGCAGTAAGGTGAATGTGGAAGATTGTGGGTTCGCTTCCCGGTTCATCGCCGTGTGGATAGCGCTTTGAGTACTGAGAAAAGTGCTATATAAATGTAATTAATTATTATTATTATTATTATTCTTGTTAAGGGGTAAACTCAGAGGTATGCAGGTGGATGTGCCTATGCTTTCCAGGATAATGGACTATCTGTCAGGCAGACCACAGTTTGTGAAACTCAAGGATTGTGTTTCTCATACACATGTGAGCAACACTGGAGCACCACATGGAACAATCCTGTCTCATTTTTCCTTTACTCTACACTTCAGACAATAAATATAACAACAGGTCATGTCACTTGCAAAAATTGTCAGATGATTCTGCACTTATGGGGTGTATGGAAAAAGGGGGTGAGACAGAGTATAGGAGTCAGGTGGAAAAGTTTGTTTCTTGGTACAAAGAGAATTGTCTGCAACTTAACATCAGCAAAACCAAGGAACTGGTTTTTGACTTTTGCTGCACCAAAGAGCTTCTATGTCCTGTCACTATTCAAGGAGTGGATGTAGATGTGGTCGACTCCTACAAATACTTGGGGGTCCACAGTAATGACAGGTTGGGCATATCTCGGAACACTGAAGAATATATAAGGAAGGGCAGAGCAGGATCTTTTTCTTTAGGAGACTGTGTTTATGTATTGTGGAAAGTAACATCCTTCACATCTTCTACAGCTCTGTGATGGTGATTTTCTATGCTATGGTGTGCTGGACTGGTAACACCAAGAGAGGCCCACTGAATCAACAGGCTAATTAAAAGGGCAAGTTCAATTATAGAATGCACTCTGGACCCCCTGGAGGTCATAGTGAAGGAAAGAATTAAAACAAAAGTGAGTGTCATTATGAACAATGCTGCACATTCTCTTTCTGACACACTAACATTGTGGAGTTTCAGCCAATGAATTATTCAATGGAAGTGCATCAAGAAATGCTACTGGGGCTCCTTTATACCAACAGCAATACATCTGCATAATGTCACACTGTGACTGCAAAATCAGAACTTCTTTCTTTTGAATTTTCTTGTTTTGTAGTCATTCCAGTGTGTGTTCAAACTAAAGTGTATGTGTATATTTATTTATTTGTTTACTTACTTATCTATCTATATATTTACTTATTTAAAGAGCTCAATGTAAAAAGACACATTTCCCCCCGGGGACAAATAAACTTCTCTTTGTGTATCTATCTGTCTATCTCGAACATGCTTTGCCCATGTAGAAATCCAGTAAATCAGGATTAAATATCCTAACAGGATTTATAATCAATCAGTTGACCATTTTATATAGTACCATACCTACTATACACCATCACAAGGCACTTTATAAAGCAATAAGTATGTTACTGTTTTATGTTTTTGAGAAGGTGTTTCATAAACGTCCAACTGGGAGGAGACCTCAGGAGAGACCCAGGACATGCTGGAGAGATTATGTCTCTCTTCTAGCCTGGGAATACCTCGATATCTACCTAGAGCAGTTGGTGATGGAGAAAAGAGATTTCTGGGCATGACTGCTTAGACTGCTGCCTGCAGAAAATTGATGGGTGTTATACATTTTGTGCTGTGTGATTAATAACAAAAGAAATCGTTTGGTATATTGACAAAGCAGCCGTGTTACTATAAGCATCATCAGTGCACATCTTTTGACAATATGCATACTAATAATACTTTTATGTCAGTGGGTGAAACTTTAAGCTTCATAAGCTGCCAGTATGTGGCACTACCCACTGATCTACTCACTAATAATACTACATCTGAAAATCAACTAGCTTTCCAAACTAATAAATCCATCCATTTACTGAGCCTATTTAGTCCAAATAGAACTGCAGATTGCATCATGAGGCACATGGCAGGAGTCAGTTCTGGATAAAATGATGGTCTTTAGTGTAGGCACAGAGAGAGCATGCAGATACCAAATAGACTGGGCATAGTCACCATCAATAGAATACACTACAATAATGTATCCTTTCTATGTGTGACTGTTTTTAAAGTTTCACAGAATTCTGTGCTAACGTTAAACAATAAAAAACTCAAAGGAGCATAATGCAGGAAACCAGAAAAAATGCAAATTTGTGCATTCAGCCATTTTAAACATCTGCAAAAGAATTAAAAGAAAACTAAAGCCAGATTCTCCAACTAGCTTATTTCTTTTATTCAAAAAAAAAATCCCTGATGAGTAAGTAGAATATACGACTTGCCAACTTCAGCTTGAATGTCTAATTAATTTGGAGTTTACAAACATGCCAGTCATTCAAAGTAAGCACTTAGTTTATTTGCTGATAAAATTATTTTCAAGTTTCAAATGAATCATTTACTCTGCACAGAAGCTTAAAAAAATCTAAGTGAATATTGACGCACAAGTCCAACAATATAAAATTAATTTGTCATTCTGCTTTGATACAAGTCTATTTATCTTATTATGCAGACTCAAAATCAAAAGAAAGTGAGAGGTTAAGATAAAGTGGATTACACTTACTTCCAAGCAATTTCTTGCCAGGAAAGAACAGCTGCCTGTGGAAAGAAGTCTCTAAGCCTATCTCAGAAAATAATGCACCGAAACTGCAGCCAAAAAAAAAGAGTTTATCTTTTTACAATAATAGACTCCAAATTTCAATTGAAAAACTGTGTGGCTAGGTTCAAGAGCCTTAGCCTGCTGCTATACACGCAGGGCATGACATGCTAAGCCACCTTCATTTTAGTCTTGTGTGGAAGTCAGAACCAAAATTCACATCTTGGTCTTGAGTGTAAGAATCTCATGGGGAGGACGCCGGCTGTATGATATAGTCCTCGCCACATCAATGCATTGACATGCATTTGTCTGTTGTATGAAGGGCACACCTGTCAGTAAGGGGCATTGTAACAGTGCAACAGGACTCAAGTGAGCATGCAATGAGTATTCAAAGAAAAATGTCCAGATTGTAACTTGAGAGAAAAATATTCCTTTGGATTGACTCACTAAGATAATTGTTTTCACGTTAATGAAAAGGCTATGAAGCAAGCCGAAGTTTCAGTCTGGAGTGGGAATGTATCTTAGTGAGGGCACAGGCAATAAAAAATTAAGTTCATTCAGAATATACTTCAGCATAAAATTTACAGAGGAAGCATGTAACAGATCTGGAGAGGAGCGATGGTTTTATGAAATTAACACTGACTGTCGTAAGGAGTTCTCTCTGGCTCAGCTGCTTAAAGAATGGGTGTGGTAAAGTGTGATAAGGGTGTGGCTCGGGCTCTGTGGGTGTGGTTGTTCGTGTGGCCCTGGGATGATTAAAGGTGAGATTGGTGGCCGATGGTGCTGGCATGTGAGAGTACAATTGGTTCCAATGTCCTTGTTGACTTTCCGTATGTTGTAATTAGGATTCTGCACCCACGAAGTTGTAAGCATGAGATCCTGAGCAAGAAAACCGAGGACAGAAAAGAAAAACTGTGAAGGGAAAAAAGTGGGGAAAAAAAGACAGAATCATGGTGTCTGAGGAGAGCGATCAATTGGTGTTCCAGGGGTGGATCATGCTCTCCTGATTAGTTAGGAGGTAACGGGTCCAATCGGGAAGTCATGATGAGAGCCGGGGAGAGGGGCCGCAGCTTCTGACATCTCTGCCGGCCGAAAAACCCTTTGGAGGACCTGGGGAAATGGGGAAAGAGAGGTGCACTTGGCTGAGCAGGTAAGAACCCAATGTCTGGAATGGGTTTAACAGTGAAGTTTGTGCTTCTGCCTGGAGTGGAGTGGAACTTGAAGTTAGGATCTTTCAAATTAAAGCATGCAAGTAGTATGACATAGTGTGTAGGACTTAACACTATAACATTTCTAGTCTAATTCCTCATTATGATTCACTGTATGACCCTGAAACAGGTAACTAAAGTGGTGCTCCCAAGGTTTAAATCATAAAAACACATAAACAATTAGCCCATACTGTATTTTGATCCTTTTAGGTGCCCTAACTAAAGGCATTATTACACCCAAATAATAATAATAATGCCATGAATCCAGGACCAAGGGATATCTAGTGCTTGTTATGTACCGTCACCTCTTCCAAATGCAACCTAAAGTACCATCACCACTTCATGGTGTATCGGTGAGTACCAGCATGTCTTCAGAAATCCTCATGGCTGACAGCTCATCCCCCAACTTTCATCGTTTGTCTTTGTATTGCTCCAATCAAAGTTTCACTGTACTGGCACCTTCTCTACCAGTGAGTATCAGTATCAGTGAGTACCAGTGAGTATCAGCACCTTTACAGAAAAGTTCACTGGGGAGTTCCGCCAGTAATTTCATTCCTCTTCAAGCAGTGGTTAAATCTGAAAGTACTTTACATATCAGTACACCATGATAGATGTAAAAGTTACACTGTTTTAATTACACTAGGTCAGAGGAAGTGATTGATACAATAGAAATGAGATTAGTGTGCACTGGGCATTGTAAGGAAATGAACCATTATAGCCAAAAAAAGAAAATCTTTCAACTCTATTGTTGTGTTCACCTATTTTATTTTATTTATTCCAGATTTAATACAATTTTCTTTGGGACTTGATTTTTTTAGTTACATTTTTTACTTTTGTTTTAATTTAAGTTAAGGTAGCTTATTTTACAGATAGATTATGTATTTACCGGGATGCCATCTTGTTTGTTCTATGGGTGCTGCCATTTTGTCCACCCTTTGCTATGATGCATTTGATTGATTAGGTCACACCACCTTAAGTCATGTCATGTGATGTCATAGATCCTATTTAGACTGGGCCTGCATGGGACTTACTGTCCAAGTTTACCTTTTGCAAGAGCTATTCTCTGGTTCTTTCTGGTTTGATGGATTTTCAAGTTTTATAAGACTTCAATTTTGGTTTGTGTAGTAGGCGTTGTTACATAATATTCCTGTTTTTTTTCCTGGCTTTGACCACTGCTTGTCTTAAGATAAAGATTTCATCTCCCAGTCCTTTGTCAGCCTATTACCTTGTAGCAGTGCTACTTAAGAACTGCATCTCCCAGCAGTCCCTGCTGGGGCTGCTGGGTCAAAGGTAGCCACAGGCAGATAAAAGGAGGGCAGAGGGCAAAGAGAAAAAAAGTTTTGTTTTTGGTTTGTATTGTTAGTTGCGGTTATTTGTCATCTCTCCTGCTGTTATTTGAACTGTGATCATTTTGTCTTGGACTGTATTCGTTTGTTGGGGTCTCGATTGTCTGTCTACCTGTTCACTGAGAGCTGTATTGGATTATTGGATTTTCCGGAAGAGTGGAGCGCTCCCGAATCAACCATCAACCATCAACCTCATCAGTAAATACCGGTAGGACTGTATTTTCCCTTCTCCATTGCAACTTACAGATCGCTGGACTTAACTTGGTCACTATTCGTCTTTCAACCTGTTTCGTATATATGGACTTTGTTGTGTGGTGTTTGTGTTTATTTTGTGTATGTGTAATATCGCCGAAGGGGCCAGGGGTGGTATTACTGTTTTTATTACTCAATTCATGTCATTATATTTATAATTGTTTGCCATTCCCAGTGTGCTTATTTGTCTCTGTGGTGAGAGTGTGTGGGTCGATCCAAGGCTGGGGATGTTCCTGGGATCTCTGCTTTTAAAATAAATAAATCACCGTCATCTTTGGCGGTGTGAATCTTAGCGGCTCCTGACCGCTACAACCTTGTGGCCTGCCAGCTAACATCTTTTGGCAAAACTTCCACTAAATGATTATTTTGTTAATTCCCACAAATAAGTAGACATAATCTTGGAAAATGCAGTTTAACATAAAAAGGTTCAAAGTGCTACATATGGGCAAAAGGATCCTCAATTATAAACAGAAGATGGGAGACAATGTCCTACAGGAAGCAAACTCTAAAGAGGATTTAGAGGCTGATGTTAACACAACTTTCTCATCATCTAAGCAATGTGCAAAAGCGATTAAAAAGGCAAATAAAATGTTAGGTTATATCATAAACACTGTTGAATATAAATCAATAGATGTTATGCTCAGATATTGTAATTCACTAGTGAGACGGCATCTGGAGTATTGTGTGAAATTCTGGACACGACGTCACAAAAAAAAAACAAAGCAGTACTTGGAGATGTGCAGTGGGAAACAACCAGGTGCATCCCCGTACTTAAGGACGTGTTCTAGTCACACAGACTCAGAGATCTGAACCTGTTTAGCCTCAAGCAGAATAGAGTGTGGGGACCTAATCCAGGTCTTCAAAATTCTCAAAGACATTGATAAAGAAGATCCAGTGTAATTCTTTCTACTTAAGGGTGAATCATATACTCAAGGACAACAGTGAAGATTAAAGAGCACTGTGTTTAAGATTGAACTTAGGAAGCACTTCTTACTCAAAGAATTCTGGGAATCATGAACAAACAACTGTCCTGTAGTTGAAGTAGACACCTTGTCAACCTTTAGGGAGTATCTGGATGAGATATTGGGATAACTTAGGTTCTATATTAGCTAAACAAACAAGCTTGGTGAAATAAACCGTCTCCTCTCATTTGTCAAATTTCTTATATTGTTACGATCTTTTTAATTCATTGTAACCACATGTACTCATCTTTAATCCTTTTCACCACTGGGGCTGTTCTTTTTTTTTTATTTTTATTTTATTAATTTTATTGTAATCATTCATACAAACGATCAATTTTTACAAAAAATATGATTGAAAAACAAGTCGACCCCCACCCCTGAGAGAGAGAGCATGGCCAACAGAGTAAAACTTAAGGCTTGTAAACATACCTAAATTGATGAGTTTAATAGGCCAGTAGAGATGAATGGAGAAGAAAAAGAAATGTGGAGATAATTGCTTCCTCTGTGCTTTAAGAGCTTATTCTAAAATTTTATTGATTAGATCCTGCCAGGTTTTAAAAAAATTCTGTACAGATCCTCTAACTGAATATTTGATTTTTTCCAATTTCAAATAGTATAAAACATCGGTTACCCACTGACTTAAAAGAAGAGAGTTAGAATTATTCCAGTTTAGCAAAATAAGTCTGCGTGTCAAAAGTGTAGTGAATGCAATCACAGTTTGTTTGTCCTTCTCCACTTTAAACCCATCTGGAAGAACACCAAACACAGCTGTTAATGGGTTAGGAGGGATTGTAACACCAAGGCTGTCTGAAAGGCACTTAAAAATTTTGGTCCAGAATGATGTTAATTTGGTGCAGGCCTAGAACATGTGACCCAGTGAGGCTGGGACTTGATTGCAGCGTTCACAGGTTGGATCTTGCCCTGGAAACATTTTAGACAGTTTTAGGCGAGACAGATGTGCTCGATATATAATTTTGAGTTGAATAATTGCATGCTTTGCACATATGGAGCTCGAGTGAAGTCTCTGCATTGCTGTTTCCCACTCCCTTTCTGATATGTTGAGTGAGAGATCCTTTTCCCATTGTCCTCTTGGATCTTTGAAAGGGAGGGACTGTAAAATAATTTTATATATTGCAGAGATGGTGTCTAAGTCCTTGAAATGGAGCAATATTTTTCCAGCATGGACGAGGGTGCAAGATGAGGAAAATCGAGCAGGTTCTGTTTAACAAAGTTCCTAATCTGAAGGTAGTGAAAGAAATGTGTAGCTGGAAAGTTAAATTTGGAGTGTAATTGTTCGTTGGATTCAAAGATGTTGTCTATATAAAGATCTCTGAGCAATTTAATCCCAATTTTTTTCCAGATATTAAAAACTGCATATGTTTGCGAGGGTTGAAAGAGGTGGTTCTCTTGCAGAGGTGCCACAGATAAAAGCTTCTCCATCTTAAAATGGTTTCTACATTGGTTCCATATTCTGAGTGAGTGAAGCACAATTAGGTTTTTAGTACATTGCCGATACCTTGCATTTATTGAGGCACAAAGCAGGGAATATAAAGAAGTACTGCAAGATTTTACTTCTATTGCAGACCAGGCCTGTGTATGTTCATCTATTTGTGTCCAAGTTTTTATAGCTTGTATGTTTGCTGCCCAGTAATAAAACTGAAAGTTAGGTAGAGCCATGCCACCTTCTTCCTTAGGTCTCTGTAGGGTTGTTCTTTGGATACGTGGATGTGGGGCTGTTCTTTTTAACGTTACATGTGATTATAACTAAGTCATGCATTCAGGCACATGACATCAATTAAGATAACCCCATTCTTTACTTCACCCCATGTTACATACAAGCACCCTTCTTTTATGTTCCACATAAACTATCTGAAAAGGTTTCTTATAAACCAACAAGTGCTCAAGGACACAATATGCAAGTCTTTCATTTACCGTCTGTAAGTTAAACCATCCATGACCACACTTGTAGAACACTAAATTCAAACTCAAAATGTTAAGTTTGAAGTCCCAAATGAGCTATGATATAGTGTAAAACCTTCAAATGAGCCTCCTAAGCAGGCCAGAATCCCCATTGACTTGTCCAGAACAACTCCAGTCCAGCCAGTTTCAAACTGTTTCAAAAATTCATTTTAAAGTTTACATAGGGTATGCTCCTAAAAGTCTCAAAAATGCCTTATAAGTGTGAGAACGCTGAAAACTCTGGCTTATATTGAGGAATCAAAAAATTAAATCTTCATAAATGAAAGATTTATTAAACAAATATGGGAAATAACAAAAAAAATATTTAAACAAGAGCAAAAAAGAAATGCCAAAAAAGCAATCCAAGGCAACCAGTCCCAGAATGCAATTTAAGTTAAAAACCAAGAAACAGAGCAGAAAAATATGATAACCAGAAAACCCAAATCCATTCCCTCACTCAGCATATAGCTAGGGGATGCCTCAGAAGTGGTGACATCCTGGTGGACCCTCCCCTTGGGGAATCATGGAATATAGGCATAAATAAAGAGACAGTACACAAATATTTCTAAATGTAATTAAAACAACAATACATTACACATAGCAACTATATAATACATAAACAGAACCAAATTAATAGAACTGATATGGACAAAATACCTTAAAATTAACAAAAACAGAGAAACTGAACCATATTGGGATTAATAAAGTATCTATCTATCTATCTATCTATCTATCTATCTATCTATCTATCTATCTATCTATCTATCTATCTATCTATCTATCTATCTATCTATCTATCTATCTATCTATCTATCTATCTATCTATCTAGCACTACATTTATAACTCCCCAGTGTTCTCCATCTAACCTTTACAACAAAAGGCTGGGAAAGAAGGAAGTTGGAACAGTAGGTAGTTTCTAAACCTCAGTTAGCAAAATTTAGAAGATATCAACATGTCAAAGTCAGTATGGCAACCCTTGCAAAGCCTGTACTGACTCACATGAAAATAATATAAATTTTGGTGCTCCCTTTTTTATTAGGAATATTCAAGATGGAAAGCAGGTAATGAGTACAGGTTAGGAATTCTGGAAAGACAGAAGCCTAACATAAATGCCCTTTAATGGTAAACAAAAATGCCCTTTAATGGTAACTTAAATATGCTAAAAAATGTAGATGTTACTAACACCTTGCAAGAAAATAGTGTCTGGAGGGAAATAGGAGGAAATAACCAGGAGATGAAGAAATCAAAGATAGAAGAAAGCAAAAATCTTGGTCTTAAATCACGCAGTTGTCAAAGACAACAAAAGAAAAGTCAAGTTCAAAAAGAAAGCTGCAAAGACATCCCTCTGCTATCTTGTTTAATTACCTTTTGTTAAACTGTGAATTCGAAAGCTGGGATAAAGAGCACTGTGTGGCACCTTCTTAAGCAGGTGGGATGCAATGAAATCTCATGTCACATGATTGGCACTGTGCTTTTGCTATAAAAAATCAAGGCCATTATATTGTATTGAGGTTTACTTGTGTTCTGTTCTGTGTACTGCATTGTATTGTATTGACCCCCTTCTTTTTGACACCCACTGCATGCCCAACCTACCTGGAAAGGGGTCTCTTTTTGAACTGCCTTTCCCAAGGTTTCTTCCATTTTTTCCCTACAGGTTTTTTTGGGAGTTTTTTCTTGTCTTCTTAGAGAGTCAAGGCTAAGGGGCTGTCAAGTGGCAGGGCCTGTTAAAGCCTATTGTAGCACTTCTTGTGTGATTTTGGCCTATACAAAAATAAATTGTATTGTATTGTATATCTTAAGATGAAATCAATGCCTGTTGACATCCATCAGTGCTTCTATACTGCTTCTACTTCTATACTGCACTGCCTGAAAGATAATAGTACCTTAGTTTTAGTTCGGGGTGCTATATACTGTGATATACTCCCGGGGACCTTGCCCCACCGGGACACCTGGAGAAGGGAAGGACTGGGAGAGGGGCAGTATCTTCCCCAGGACGCAAGAGTGCAGCCCCCCTGGATTGCATGGGGGCCACGGAGCACGGAAGCTCAACCCTGTGGGGGGGGGGGGGCGCCTGGATAGTTCCAGAGCCATGGACTGCAGCACTTCCGCCACACCAGGAAGTGCTGCAGGAAGGCCATCAGGGAGCACCTGGAGCTCATCTGTGTGCAGTATAAAAGGGGCCGCCTCACTCCGTTTAGAGAGCCGGAGTTGGGAGGCAGAGAACAGAGCTTGCGGGACAGGAGTGGAGGCGGCAAAGTCAAAGGGAAAGTAAAGTAAAGTAAAAGGACTGAGCATTGTGGGTGAATTGTGCAATGTGTGTGTGCTGTATAAAAGGCAAAAGAAAATTAAAAATGTGTGGTTTTGGACATTCTGAGTCCATTTCTGTCTGTGTTCCAGGCGTCTTTCACAATACCTTAGTCAGGCAATAATCACCCACATGTTACCTCCCTCATGAAGATATCTGAATTCTTTTGAATGAGAAATACAAAAGACTGTATTTCTAAAACACTTAAAAAAAAGGCTCCTAGCAATGAAAAAAAAAATCTTCTGTTAAGTTTATTAGATAACCCATTGATAGTCCCACTAAGCTGCTATACAGTGACATTTATTAGCTTTTATTATTATTACTTGGTAATAAAAGTTTATTTCTGTAATGGGTTTCTATTAAAGAATTCATTGTACAGAAAAATTATTTTATATGCAATAATTTCAGATAATAGTATTCTCCACAGTGGGTGCAGATAAAGATTTGAGTTTACCTCTAAAAACCTCATTTGGATTCAATAGGACCAGTAAAGGCAAAACTGATCTGTCACTTAGTGAAACAGCAGAGCAGCGAAGAGCTGATTTGAGCAGGTCACGAAGAGAGGAGAGACTGTCTAAACATAACAAAAAAACAAACTGGTCAAGATAAGATTTTTTAAATTAAATGTAGAGGGATATTCAGAGATTCTAATTGCTTATGTTTAGTATAGGGAAAGGACAGCTGCATGTGAGTGCTTTTACCTGAACCAGGCACATTTTCTAATGACTGTCTCTTTGGGATTTAAGTAAAACTAATACCTCTATAGATATGACAGTGCCTTCAGAAAGTATTCAGACTCCTTAGATTTTTACATGTTTTGTTACATTTCTGCCTTGTGCAGAAATTCATTTTTTTCCATTCCTAGAATTACAAAGTGAAAACAAGATATTAGAAATTTTTGAAAATTTATTACAAATGAAAACTGAAATACCACATTGACATAGCTATTTAGACCTTTGTTCAGTACTTCATTGAAGCAGCTTTGACAGCGATTATTGGCCTGGAGTCTTCTTGGGTCTAATGCCACCACATTTGTTCACCTGGATTTGTGGATTTTCTGCAATTCTTTACTATAGATCCTCTCAAGCTGTGTCAGTCTGACAGTTTTGCCGGACAGATATCTCAAGTGTCTTCAGAATGTTAGATTGAAAAGTCACTCAAGAACTTTCACAAAGGTGACTGTAAGCCACTCCTGTGTTGTCTTTGTGTTTTAGCTTAGGGTCATTGTTCTGTTATAAGGTGAACATTTGGCCCAGCCTAAGGTCTAGAGTGCTCTGGAGCAGGCTTTCATTGAGGATATCTCTTTCCTTTGCTCTGTTCAGCTTTTCTTCAATTCTTACTAATCTCACAGTCTCTGTCTCTGAAAAAAAAAACCCACAGCATACAGAATTTCTAGTACCTCCATGATTTAGCATTGGAATGGTGCTGAGCAGGTGATAAATGGTGCCTGGTTTCCTCTAGATGTGATGCTTAATATTCACGCCAAACAGTTCAATCTTGGTTTCATCAGACCCAAGAATCTTATTTCTCATAGACATTTGTAAATTCAAGTGGGTATTCAAGTGTTGTCTGGCCACCTTGCCGTAGAGTCCTGATAAGTAGAATGTTGGAGAGATAGTTCTCTTTCTGTCTTCACACAAGTTCTCTGGAGATCAGCCATAGTGGCCGTTATGTTCTTGGTCACCTCTTTTACCATGGCCCATCTCACTCAATTGCTCAGTTTAGCCAGGCAGCCAGCCCTAGGAAAAGTTGTGGTTGCTCCAAATAAACTTCATTTAAGAATTATGGAGGCCACCATGCACTTGGGAACCTTCAGTGCTGCAGGATTTTTGTAGCCTTCCCCAGATCTGTGCCTTGATGCAGTCCTAACTCTAAGCTCTGCTGGCAATTCCTTCAAACTCAAGACTGTTTTTTTCTCTGATGTATGCTTGTCTGCTGTGCGATCTTCTATATATAGGCGTGTGCCTTTCCTAATCTTGTCAAATCAATTGACTTGGCCACAGGCGAACTCTAAACAAGATGTAGAAACATCTCAATGATGATCAGTAGAATGGGATGTACAGTACCTGAGCTAAATTTGAAGTGTCATAGCAAAAGGTCCAATTGCATATAGTATGTCAATGTGATATTTCCTTTTTTTATTTTTAATATATTTGCAAAAATTCCTAAACATCTTGGGTATTGAGTATTGTTTGATGAGGGAAAAATTAATTTAAATGATTTTAGCAAAAATCTGCAACAACATTAAGTCTGAATACATCTTGAAGGCATGGTATGTGTAAGCTTAGCTGACAAGTGAACAAGGGAAGCTGTTCAAAGCAAGACTACTGTTGGTAATATTGGGCCATAGGCTTAATATTTGTTAAGTTGAATTTTTAATCAAACAATAAACATTGTGAATCATCTTGTCTGCTTTATTAAAAAGATTTGCTAAAAGTGGGACCACTGCCTGGAAAATTTCAAGAAGCCAGATGTTAACAAAGCCTCATGATGAGGCAGATCTGTGAGCCAGGAACACTACAGCAGCAGACTGCACCAAGTCCTTGAATCAGACTGCTGAGAGGCTTTAGTTTACAAATAATTGTGTTTAACTGCAAGATAGGCTACGAATGCAAAGTCTCTTGACCCAGTAGATTTCTTAAGTAAATTATATTTGCATAACGCCATGTTAGGGAATAGATGCTAACCAATTAAATACACTTTTCACCTATTTTGTAATCTTTTCATGTTTTGTTTAGAATCAATCCTAGGAATAACAAGCACCAGGCATTAGATTGAGTATTGAAAATCATTAAAAGGTAACAATATGGTCTTTTATACAAACACTGAGTGAAGTGAGTAGATGTGTTGTAAATGTAAAAATGTAAAAAATATACATCAGTCAGAATAATTAACATTAAACACTCACCTAGAAAAATCATTAAATCCAGTAGATAAACTGTTCCAGGTAGATTAGATGCCTAAACACAAAACAGTTAAACTCCTCTTTTGTCTCCTTCTGTTTTCAAGCAAGATGAGAATAAAAGACCCAGGTATTAAAAACACAAATAGAGCAATAAGCATCTTTCACAATCGTATAGCAGTAATCAATAATTTTGGCTCCTTAGAGCCACGCTGTATTTACAGTGTATTTTTTAATTGCCCTATTTAAGTTTCCAATGAGAATTTTTGAATTGTTGATTAAAAGAAACCTTGATGAAAATGGCAATGGCACAGTAGATAGAAGAGATGGCCCTTTCCATCAACTGATCCAAAGGATAGTGTTAAAAGTCTTCATCTGAACAAAACATACACCTTTTTTCTTACAGAAGGGTTTCATGCAGACCGTGTGAACGAGTGAACATTAATCTAGTTTTGCTTACTGATAAGCATAACAGCGGAGTTTCCATACAGTTTCACAAAATTGTCCCAAAAATTTATTTCACGCTCTCTGCCTTCCATGTCAAACTCACTTTCCCCAATTCTGTAAATTCTGTGCCCTACCTCCTCTATGCTCTGTACCATTTTGCAATACTTTTGTCTATGTATAAAAAGTTACAAGATGAAAATATATATACTAATGGTGCAAATGTCTCTGATTGTGAACGACAATTTGTTTGACATTTTTCTTTTTAGAAAATCAGCAAATTGTATCACTCATCGCTAGATCTGATCTTTCCATACCAGTAACCTCTACTCCTTTAATGTAGTGAGTTCACAGATTAATAGAGTCTTTATTTTCATATGTACAAAGCAAAGTGAAATTCTTACTTGTTACCACATTTCAGAACATTGATTAGTGAGTATAACAGCCTTATCTCGAAACTTTTGTTTTCCTTACCTAAAAAAATGACAGAACACATTTTTCATTACCAATGCAATTTCAATACAACAAGACATCAAAACATCTACATAAAATACAACTTAAATCAGATATGTTAGATGGAAGTTTAAAATTATCATTCCCTACATAAGTACATTGTTAGTATTCAATACATTTTTCTGTTCACCATATATGCTATCATGACACACATTATATGATGTCAATATTTAATAATTATTAAAATATTCAAAAAGAATACAAAAATAACAACTACAGCAATTATTTATATAGCATCTGTTTATACAAACAATGTAGGTCAACGTGCTTTACAAGTTGTCAAAGAGAAAAGAAAAAAACAGATTAGGTAACAATATTAATGAATAAGTAAAAAGAAAAATACGATCTTATCAAACATAGACCTATAATTACTAGAAGGGTAGCATTCTTACATACAATATCATGATGCTAGTCTCTAAATATACTTGCCATGTAAAATGTAGGAAAAGCCAACTATACAAACAATGAACATTAGTACAATTTTGAAGAGAATATTCCATTCAACCCAACAAAGCTCAGCAATTCTATTCACTTAATTTTTCCAAAAAGTTGTTTTGTGGAATGTTGTTATTCTACTGACTACATCAACTTCTGTATGGACATTGTTGTTCCAGTAAGAACAGTACGCTGCTATGCTAACAACAATCCATGGATTACAAGTGACATCAAGGGCCTTTTGAACCAGAAGAAAAGGGCTTTTAAAGGCGGTGATCAGCATGAGCTCAAGCGCGTGCAGAAGGAACTCCGAGTCCAGCTTAGGGCATCGAAGGAGCAGTACAGGAGGAAGCTGGAGCAGAAGTTGCAGAATAACAGCATGAAGGAAGTATGGGATGGGATGAAGATCATCACTGGCTACAGCTTGAAGCGGGGTGCCACCATCGAGAGAGACGTGAAGAGAGCAAATCAAATGAACAACTTCTTTAACAGGTTTGACCACCCTAACCCACTCTCACCTCGGAGTACTGCACCCTCCACCCATCCTTCTGCTGATCCTAGCATAGGAAAGACTTCCCCACTCACAATTACTGCAGCCCAGGTGAGCAGAGAGCTGAGGAGACTTCGTGCCAGCAAAGCAGATGGAGTATCACCAAGACTGCTGAAGGCCTGTGCACTGGAGCTGGGGAGTCCTCTACAGCGCATCTTCAACCTGAGCCTGGAACAGGGGAGAGTCCCGAGGCTTTGGAAAACATCTTGTATCACCCCAGTCCCAAAGGTATCACGTCCTAGTGAGCTGAACGACTTCCGGCCTGTCGTTCTGACGTCATATGTGATGAAAACCATGGAGCGGCTGCTGCTTCACCACCTGAGGCCACAGGTACGCCACGCCCTCGACTCTCTGCAGTTCGCATACCAGGAGAGAGGTGGGAGTGGAGGATGCCATCATCTATATGCTACACCGATCCCTCTCCCACTTGGACAGAGGCAGTGGTGCTGTAAGAATTATGTTTCTGGACTTCTCTAGCGCCTTCAACACCATCCAACCTCTGCTCCTTAGGGACAAACTGACAGAGATGGGAGTAGATTCATACCTGGTGGCATAGATCGTGGACTATCTTACAAACAGACCTCAGTATGTGTGTCTCGGGAACTGCACGTCTGACATTGTGGTCAGCAACACAGGAGCGCCGCAGGGGACTGTACTTTCTCTGGTCCTGTTCAGCCTATATACAACGGACTTCCAACACAACTCGGAGTCCTGTCACGTGCAAAAGTTCACTGACGACACTGCTATTGTGGACTGCATCAGGAGTGGGCAGGAGGAGGAGTATAGGAACCTCATCAAGGACTTTGTTAAATGGTTCGACTCAAACCACCTACACTTGAACACCAGCAAAACCAAGGAGCTGGTGGTGGATTTTAGGAGGCCCAGGCCCCTCCTGGACCACGTGATCATCAGAGGTGACTGTGTGCAGATGGTGCAGACCTATAAATACCTGGGAGTGCAGCTGGATGATAAATTGGACTGGACTGCCAATACTGATTCTCTGTGCAAGAGAGGACAGAGCCTGCTATACTTCCTTAGAAGACTGGCGTCCTTCAACATCTGCAATAAGATGCTGCAGATGTTCTATCAGACGGTTGTGGTGAGTGCCCTCTTCTATGCCGTGGTGTGCTGGGGAGGCAGCATTAAGAAGAAGGACGCCTCGCGCCTGGACAAACTGGTGAGGAAAGCAGGGTCTATTGTAGGCACGGAGCTGGACAGTCTGACATCCGTGGCAGAGCGACGGGCGCTCAGCAGGCTCCTATCAATTATGGAGAATCCAATGCCTCCACTAAACAGTGTCATCTCCAGACAGAAGAGCAGCTTCAGCGACAGAATGCCGTCACTGTCCTGCTCCACTGAGACTGAGGAGATCGTTCCTCCCCCAGAGTATGCGACTCTTCAATTCCACCCGGGGGGTAAACGTTAACATTATTCAAAGTTATTGTCTGTTTTTTACCTGCATTATTATCAATCTTTTATTTAATATTGTTTTTTGTATCAGTATGCTGCTGCTGGAGTATGTGAATTTCCCCTTGGGATTAATAAAGTGTCTATCTATCTATCTATCTATCTATCTATCTATCTATCTATCTATCTATCTATCTATCTATCTATCTATCTATCTATCTATCTATCTATCTATCTATCTATCTATCTATCTATCTATCTATCTATCTATCTATCTATTCCTCTGTCCACCATATGTGTGACTTTTAATCACATATTTGCTGCTTATTTTTTTGATTTCAGACAAGTCATAGAAAAAAAACAGCAGAGACCCAGACATGAAGAATGCGTAAGAAAAATATGTCATAAAATTATTGTGAGTATATGGCTCAATATTGAAAATATCTAGCTCGGTCAAAATTAACTACTTAATTATATAAATGACCACATATCACATCTTCTCCCTTAGAACTGATGTAACCACAATGACAAACTGAAAGAGAAACTAAGCACACAGCTATGATTTGTGTGGAGTGCCATGTCATTCATTTGTAATTTTGCTTTCACAATTCAAACATCATTTGCGTGCATCTGCACCAGTAGTTAACAGTCTATTGATTATCACCTTGCCCCCATTTTCCAAGTTCCTTAACCAGTTTAGGATTATTGGATTAATCTTGCCATCATGACGTTACTTTAAATAGCAAAGCAAATTCACCTAAGAAATTATTGCTCGTGCATTAATAAGTTCAGAATGTACTCATTCCAATGTAATTTTAATCACTTTGCAATCATGTCTTCCAAATAAACACGACTTACTTAGCTAAAGACATAACTGTTTGACACGGACAGCATATTACCAAAGGCATTTTCTAAAATACAAAAAAATAATTGTTTAGACTTTTAACAATATAGCGGTAACACTAATATGAAAAAGCATACATTACCTTGCTTGGTTCTGAAAAAATAGCACAGCACCTGCTTTCTAGTCTGCCGTAACAATCCGCTAACACATTCTCAGTGTCTCAGTCTTTTTAAATTCTATTTTCTCAGATATGCACACAAAGAGGAGAGCAGACATTTTCTTTATAATGATCTCCATTTGTTTTTTTTTTGTTCTTTATTTCGTCTTATACGATTTCTCGTATTAGAAATTTGTTAGTTTTTGCATACCCCTTGGGGTCAGAGCACAGGGTCAGCCATTGTACAGCGCCCCTGGAGCAATTACAGGTTAAGGGTCTTGCTCAAGGGCCCAGCAGAGTAGGATCTCTTTTGGCAGTGACGGGGATTCGAACCGGCAACCTTCTGGATACCAGCGCAGATCCTTAGCCTCAGAGCCACCACTCCACTCCACCCGGGTTTTTCTGGGTTTGGTTAGAGGTCTGGCGTGGTAGTTTGGTCCTGTTGTTATATTGCACATTCCCTCATAAAGACAAGATGTGATGAATTATAGAAGATATATACATTTCTTGTCCAGAATTCTATTAAAAATCTAAGTTAAAATTAAAATTAAGTACTGATTTCAGTACAATGCATTCCTACAATATTATCCATCCATCCATTATTCAACCTGCTATATCCTAACTACAGGGTCACAGGGTCTGCTGGAGCCAATCCCAGCCAACACAGGCTGGAAACAAACCCCTGGCAGTCCTACAATATTAGCACTAAATAATTATTAACAATAACACAAACAATTACAGTGACCAGTTTTCATTAATTTTGCAAAGAGATCTGTGTACATGGACAGCAACATTGGTGGATTCTCATGTCTATCTAGGCGCTGTCTTTGCTTATATTGTGCGGTGTTCCTTTGCTGATATCACAGTGGATGGCTAATCATTAAATAGTGATTATCTACACATTATTTATTTTTCACACTAGGACTTTGCATTTTTTTACAACAGCCTCATTATAACCAAGCTTTTTCAAGGATGGCACTGGTTTTTTTTCCAAAGGGACAGATTTGGTGCAGATGAGTAGATGTTAAACAATCTCCAGTTTCTGTATTTATGCCTGGCACAAGATCAGCTACAAACATAAAACTAAAAACTGTCAAAAAAATCTTAAAAAAACTAACCTTTAGTGATACCATGATAATTGAGATGTTTTATAATTTCTTTTGTACAATTACATTTTTTTTCAGTTTCCTACATTATGAAATGTATATTCACAGTATTATTTTATTTTGTTCTGAATTATTGCTATGTCATTGTGAAAATTCATTTTATTTTAGTATTCATTAGCTGCCATTTTGTGTTTCTGTTGCTGCAGCATGTTGCATGGTTGCTGCATACATGTCTTCAAGAGTTGTGTCAGATGGTGTTATTAGCACAACGATTAATAAACTGGCAGCAGAAGACTGTCATCATCCAGGTGTTGATCTTTAATAACCAATTTCTAAGTTTTACAGGGTTTGAATTAAGCTATGATTTTGCAACAGTACATTTTCACCCACAATTTTGGTTTGGTTTGTAATAGACAAAAAACAGGATTGATTTCTTTATTTTTCAACTTTAGCACATTCTTGGCTTCATTTTTTACCTCTGACCCATCATTAATTGCTCTTGTAGTTTGCCTTTAATCTGCCTTAGGAATTCACTCAAAGGGAAATCAGAGCAGAAAAAGAGAGCCCAGCCACTAACCCTTAACTACTTGCGCTGGTGCATTTTGTACACAAATCTCAGTTACTTTTCTTCAACATCTCTTTACTTGAACATACTGGCAGCATCGGCAATCTACCCTTAGCTTGATTCACGACAAGTACAGTGTCGCAGTGGTTTCCCTTCAGTGTGCACCCAGCCGGTTTTATGACTGGATGCACAGTCGCAAGTTCCATATGGTGCATTTGGTATGCCATGTGGGTACTTACACATGTATGACAATGATGAGATGTAGTATTCGACAATAACTCAGATGCACGAGTGATTGCGAGGACAAGACAAAAACTTCTATTCTGGTGGAACCCTGGCACTTCCAGGCAGGTGGCGCAAGTGCATTGAGAAGGGTGGAGACTACATTGAGAAATGATATTATCAGTTTTGTTAAGGTTCGTTCCATTTTCTAATAAATCCCATTTTCTAATTTTAGATTGATTCCCCCTCATACATTATATTGACCAGGATTAAGATTTTGTTTGTTTAATTGTTGTAGCTGTTAGGGCTCAGATTCAAAATGACTATGGTGCTGTGATTTCATACAATGGTTGTAGCCACCACTGGCAGCCAGTGCTGTCATTGCAGTCAGCTTCCCTGATATATGTGGGTGGAAAAGGTGTGCTGGATATTCCTGATGTATTTTTTATGATATTTATAATATCATGTTAATAACATGTTATTATTATTATTGGTTTTATTTATCATCATCATTTTTTGCGATATCTTTGGAAAGTTATTTTGTGTCTTCTTAACAGGTGTCATAATTTTCTTTGATATTCTTAGGCACTGCCATATTGTATTTGGTAACTTGGTTTATTACCATAAAGTCTGAAAGAATACAAGCCCAAGGTAAAACAAAGAACAAAAATCGAAGTTAAAAAAAAAACTTGAAAAAATGGGGCTTGACCAAAAGTCAAAAGTATAAAATAAGTGTGTCGATTATTATTTATCCCAAAACCAGGATATAGCCTACATTGTGCCACCATCTTTAATAAACAGGAGGTGATGCAGTAATCTCGGACATGGCAACTGTAACCAATTTGGCATCCTCTAGGTTAAAAATAGACAAAATAGTAATGCCTGGATAAAAATGGTGATGCAATAAAATAAAATAATAAATAAAATCAGACATTTGCAGTTAAATTCTGCAGAAATCATAATCATGACAGGTTTGAACAGTACTGGCCTGTTCGGTCACAGGCCTTGCAACAGAACCCATATCTGAGGAAAATTCACTGTTCTAGTTATACTGGTCATAGTGACAGGCAAACCTGCAATGTAGTCCTCTCTTGACAATGAAGAGTCTATAAGGAATATGAATCATATTTCATTTATAATGTCTCTCTGCTGTAAAATAAAGTTTTTAAGTGCTACATTGAGATTTTTTTATTGTTGACACTATGACTACCGCTTTAGTCATGCTATAAAAATATATACTTCATTATCTTTTTATCCGTGAAATATGCTGTAACAATGGACAGATTTTTATGTTAGTTTTTGATTTGGTTTTATGCCAATCACATTTCTAGGATAAATGCATCTAATAACAATAGTCTCTTTGTTGATTACATGCTTGATGAAAAAGATGTGAAGAGTTTCATTGCAAACCATGATAAACTCCATATTTTAATCATTTTTTCAACTGTACACATGCATATGATAGTGAAGTTGTAGTCATTTAAAATACTTGTGATTTGCTTCAAAACTACTTAATTTGCCAAGTATTGGTGGCTAAGAAATGGCTGAAAAATTGCAGTTATGCAAGTTCTGTAAGTTTTTTGGAATAGCATCTCAAATCGTTTATAAAGTCTACAATCAACAACAATTCACGCTCCAAACTGTTGTGTGCTTCTGAAAGTATATTGGTTGACGAATGTGCTCCTTTTTGCATTTTTGCTTTGTGGGTTAATTTCTGTTTTTGTTTTAAGTAAGCCATTCTTAGTCTTTATATTATATATATACAGTATATATATATATATATATATATATATATATATGTTTTGTTTTTTTTTATTTAGTAAAAGGTCTTTTATTAGGTTAATTTTCTTCTTGAAATGTATTACTTGTGTTCATTGCTTATGCAGTTATGTAACGTTTTGTGAAAAAAAAATGGATTTAATGAAATTATGTCAAAAATCTTTTAAAAAAGCACCTTTCTTAAGAGAAATGAGATTTACTAAGATTTTGGAATTTTCAATATATATTGTATAATATATTGTATATATTATATACATTTGTGGCACTGTACATTATCAGTATTCTCTATTGCATTTGGTCACAGCAAAAAAAGGCAGTTTTCTTAATTTGGCTAAAAAGAATTTATAAAGTAATATTTTGCAATGGAATTCTTCATTTAAGTTAGAGCACTTAACATTTAACAAGGTAACATTCAGACTATGCATGTCCAACTCAAGGCCTGTGAGATTATATTTTATGTCCATCAGAGCTGGCCCACCAGTATATAGTGCTTGCACCACTAATCCTACAAATCCCAGGTTGCACTGGAATAGCTAGTGCTTTGCCACGTCAATCAAGGCCTTCAAGCGCCAGCTCTCCCCACCCCTCTGTTGATATACTCGTCAGTAGCCTAATGCAATAACTGGCAGTCAAATTTAAGATAGCTCCTGAAAATGGTCAAACAAAAGGTAGACTCTGAAAACAGGGGCTTTCAAGACTTGTGGGAGGCAGAGTATCCATCCATCCATTATCCAACCCGCCATATCCTACGGGGGTCTGCTGGAGCCAATCCCAGCCAACACAGTGTGCAAGGCAGGAAACAAACCCTGGGCAGAGTATCTGTTCACTAATATAAAGTGTAAACCTGCGGAGGTGATGTGGCTGTAATTACAAAATATAACATAAGACGATGCAATGAAACGAAACACCAGGACAAGTACAAGGATCTGGACATACAGCAGAAACTCCTGAAAGTAGAAGAGTTGAAAAGAAGTCTGGCCTCACAGCAGACTATGCTTACAAAAGCAAAATCACAAAGTAAGGCTGGTGTTAAAGCTCATTTTATTGTGATAGAAGAGACAGCTAAATCATCCTGGACAGTTTACCGAGGGAGAGTTTGTCAAAGGATGCATGATTAAAGTGTGCAACATAATGTGTCCAGACAAAAAATGTAAGCCTGAGCGAAAACACCATTGCTGAACGTGTATGTGAGCTTACCACTAATCTACAACAACAGCTGATGGAAAGGAGAAAGGATTTCATTTCATATTCCTTTGCTGTGGATGAGAACAGTGACATATCTGATACTGTCCAGCTGTCAATATTCATCCGTGGAGGGGACTCAAGTTTAGGCGTTACACAGGAACTTTTGGGAATTAAATCAATGAATGGCACAAGCACAGGACAAGACATATTTGAAGAATTATGGAAAAGTGTAAATGAAATGAAGCTGCTTTGGGACAAACTGATGACAGATGGAGAAAAGAATGAAAAGAGTGGATTAGTGGGTAGGATTCAGGAGTAGATGTAGAAGGAGAATTGTGCAGATGAACTGACAATTTATGACACCAGGAATTGTTGTGTGGTAAGGCCCTGAAAAAGTAGCATATAATGAGCAATTAACTTTACAAGTGCCAAACGTTTAAATCACCAGGAATTGGGTTTGGAAAATGGTAATGTGCCCTGTCACACAGAGGTGTGATGACTAAGTCAAAGGAAAGTGCTGAACTGATGTTTCGAGTTGTGTGAGGATATCTATTAGTTTGTGGAAAGTAAAAGGAAAGACACCTCAAAGTTCTGGGATGAAAAGTGGATGTGTAAATTGGCATTTCTGTGTGGCATAATGAACCAAATCGCTCAATGCGCTCAACCTGCAGTTTCAGGAGTGGGGCCGTGTGATCATGGACATGTACACTGCAGTGATCACAAATGCTGCAAGGAAACTTGGGTCACTTTCCATGCTGCCAATCCATGACAGAAAAACCACGTATACTTAGTGCTGAGTTCACATGACGATTTGCCGACTTTGAAGCCCTGAAATTTAAGTTTGAACTCCTCAGTAATCTGTTTGCACTTGCAAACTTGCAGACTCCAAAGTAGTGACACACTGAAGGCAAAGTATGACTCTGTGGGAGGTGCACAGTTTCACCCCCCAACACAATGCCTCAGCTTCACATACAGGCTGCTCAAATGCTCTCTGTGTTTGGCAGCACAAACCTGTGTGAGCAACTTTTCTCTGTGATGAAGATGAACAAAACATCACACATGAGTTGTCTCACTGATGCACACCTTCATTCAATCTTGAGAACTTCGACAGCTCATAGCCTGACCCCAAACACGGATGAACTTGCAGCCAAGAAAAGATACCAGGCAACTGCCTTGGGCTAATGTGCATCAGAGCAACAGTGAGCTTGAATGTATATGTTTTCTTTTTGCTGTTGTCTCCTGTAATCGCAAAGTAGAATGTGAGTAGCTGTATGGATTTTCATTAAGAAAATTTGGCTGTTCTGATGGCCTGCAATAAAAAGTTTTCATTAGAAATGATTCTGTGAAAAACTACTGATAGAGAGGAAGGCATAAGAAATGAATGCCACTGATGTGTCTTCTATTTTAAATTCAATCTCTCATTTTCATTATTTAATCAATAAGCTAGGTTGGTTCTGAAGATTTCTTGGGAAAAGTTCATATTTCTATATAAATGATTTCACATAATAAACCTGAAAAATCTGGTCATTTTATATTTGTTTTTTTCAATAAATATTGACCCAGTTTGGCCCTCGACATGGACCAAGTTTTTATTTTTGTCTCCCTGTGTGGTTTGACACCCCTGATTTAGACTAATCAAGGACTTACCAAAATTATTTATTCAGTAATCCTGGCACTATTTATTTTCACCTTTAAAAAGCATTGTGGTATAGCGGGTCCACAGCTCATGTCAAAAGTTCCAGTTTTTAAAATAAATAATTGCCGTGCTCGTGGCTTAGCGAGGGGGCGTGGTATTGTGTGGCCGAGAATTCGTGATGCAGACGATTCTCACTTAAGTGCACAGGTGAGGAGTCATTTGCATTTGTAATTGTTCCTGGGAGCTGCTGATTGCCACAGCTGATCCACGTCCCCGTAATATATAGGTGACTAGTAGGGAGGAAAGAAATGGACGGAGGTTAAGGGAAGAAGGCCGGAGGCGTAGAAAACCGGTGCAGGAGCAAGCAAGACAGCAGGTTTGCTGGTAAGTGCAGGCAGCTTGAATGGAGAGCCCCTCACGAGCAGTGTGTGGCCGACACTAGAGGAGGGGCAGTTGGAAGTGGCCGCTCCAGCTGAACGGTTTCTAGGAGATGGAGTGACCGGCAGTATGGATGATTCCCCGCAGAAGGAAACGGGAGTCGAGGAGACTTAGGAGGGTGAGCCTCAGCGTGAGCGACCTGGCTGTTGGGGAACCCAAGTCTCAGTCCGGTAAGGTAGCTGTATGGAGCCAGGGGACAGAAGGACAGAAGTAAGGTCAGCTGCACCTGCTGATAGGGTGACTCCCCTGTTGCAGGGCCCGTATGGGAGAAGCAGGGGAGCTGCCAGTTGAACGGAGAAGGCATCGGGTTTTTAAAAAAGGACAGCTTCCAGCCATTGTTTTAACCTCGTTGTTTTTTAAAGATTTTTTCTATTGTGTTTTATTTTAACCTCCACCTTTCACCTCTGTTTTTATGGGATTATTTATTTATGGATATATGAAGCACTGCACTATTTATCTGAACAGTTTGTTTTTGATTGTTGTTGGTTTTGTTTTTTAATAAAAGCACTTTTGCACCATCCCCTTGCTCCACTTGTTGTGCCTCACTGCCAAGCTCATCGGTGGTGTCGGGTTCAGGGCTCCCAGAAGGGCAATTGGTGCGTGGAGCTAACCCGCAACGTCACAAGCATGCAATAAATTTTATTTTCAGGTCTAATTTAGTGGGTGAGAAGATGATGCTAAGGACTAGCTCCATTCAGGACTGGTTTTTGTATTGTGCCTACTGCTGTTGGCTTAATTTCAAAAAGCAAACTAATGGGAAAATAGTCTTTAGACCATGATTGATCCAGATAAATTGATGGAAATGAAACTGACAGCAAAACAGTCTTTTAACCATACCAGATACCAAATAAATGCTCAATATCTTGTGCCTACAAGGACTGCTGAAATATATTTGAAATACTACTGAGGTGTTTAATTTGTCCTTACATGGTGGAGGATTGTATAGGTTTAAGCACCAGCTAAAAATGTGAACAAGGTGGGCTAATACTGAATGTTGTCTTTAGCCCACTTGTTTTAGTAGAGAAGCTCAATGTCACTGCCTATGCCAGCTGAATCAAGGGTAAAGAAATCCGCTAGACTGCACATCAGTTTACCACAGGACGTGCATTCACGGCTAAACTCACTCATATGTGGAAGATTATATCAAGTAACCTAATGTACATATTTTAAAAGCCTTCTAATCCAACCCAAAGTGTATTCTGGCTGCAACAGCTGCAAGGACGAAGGCACCCCTGAACGAGACACTTTTTGATGTCAGGGCCACACAAATCCAGACACTCGCTCACTCATAATTCAGCGATTTAGTGACATGACAGCATGTATTTGGAATTTGAGAAGAAGTCAGAGGGCCAGGAGAAAACCCACAAAATCTCAAAGAGGACATGCAAAGTTTATGTGCAAGTCATAATTGAGAATCAAACAGCTGTTGTTGTTAGCATTCTAACAAAAATAATCATTACAATAATTAATTTAGTATATTTTATAGGCTTTACTCACTGTATCTAAGGAATAATTCTCCATTTAACTTTAGACAGCAGCATAAAGTATTAATTGGGCTTCTTTCCAGATCGTACTTGGGTAAGGAACTTAACAAAACAATTTTTTCTTATTATGCATGATTTTTTTTCTTCTTTTTTTGCAATGAATGTGTTCAGGATGTTCTTTGTTCAAAATGCATGCTCTCTGAGGATCAAGTTTCACACTTTTTGGCAGCATTGCCAAACTCTGTGTTTATGCTTAGCTGGCTACAGACTTACAATATAATCAATTGACCTTTTGTTTTAGTTTGTGACAAAGATACCGATAGCTTTTCCTAACTATACCAGTGTTTTCAATTGATAGCACTTCTACATACAGTAACTGGAGACATCATTGTGAACGGAAACTTACATAACAGAGATGTCGTCAGGCACCTGCTTCATTAGGTTGCACTTTTTGGAATTATCCACTCCTTTGACCCTATTTGAAAATATATTTTGCTTATTTGTTAGATCTTGGATCCATAATAATCTCTAATAAGCACCTATATTGTTTAGAGTAACTCATGATGGAATATTACTGTTTAATGAGAAATGTATTGTGCCAATCTACCTCACACTGCTAAAACATCATCTTATCTTCAAGTGGAGGATCATAAAGATTTTTGAGAGGAGACCACTGAGTACTTCTGAGTTGTTCGGGTAAGTCCAGGGAGTAGTCTTCTGCCCATCTGCTTAGGGGTCAACAGTGTTGTTGTTTCAAGAGAATGAGCAGCTGTCTTAGAGGCCTTTGAGATAAACGCTGAGAGGAGAGTAAACAAAAAATCAGCTGTCTGGAAAAGGATGGCTTGGTTGAGTGAAGGAGAGAGAAACAAAGAAAAAGTTGGAAGATGGTAAAGAGATTGTGCTTTTAAGGTCAGCATATAGACAAGCCTCAAGTAAGCAAGTGTTAAACCATTTAAGACATGTCCAGGGAAACTAGCGGGTTTACTTTTCTAATCTTCTAATTTGTTCTTTTTTATTCCTATTTATCTGTTACTTTGTTTTAAAATGTTACTGCATATATACACTGATTATTGGACAGTTTAAGATTGTTTTGTGAAATGTTAAAAATACTCTTTCTGTCCAGCCACCAATTTTTTTAGTGCAAAGAAGAATCATAGAGAGACCGACTGTTCAGCTTCTCCTAAGGGGAATCGAAAGTAGTATATATCTTCCTATCTATGTATGTTTTCTTACCAAATCAAAAATAAGAGGTCAAAAAGGTTTGAGGTGGCACATGCTACCTCATTTAGTGATGGAGTTTGAAGATCAAAGTTTAAGTGCAGCTTATGGCAACACTGATGTGTCTCACTTGTGCTGGTTTGTTAATGATGAAGACTTCATGGATTGGTGTTGGAAGACCAGAAGAAGGTTTAAATATAGAATGGGCTAGCTGCAGTGTAACTGTGTAACTGTCCTGATCTGAATTAAAAGTTGAGATATTCAGAAGAAACTGGATAATAAGAATGAAGGAGCAAACTGAAAGTTAGTAACTAACAAGTGTCATAAATACCAAAAATAAATAAACCCAATACACAAAGCTGAAAGTCATAAACGATGAAACTGCCACCATGAAAGTTTCTTTGTTGTTCTGAATCCAATCTCAGAATACCAGCAATTGCATGGCGCTCACCTTTAAACCATTGCTATAGAGCCATCACATGTCAAAACTTCCTGCTGTCATGTGGTAACAAAAGGAACAGGAACAATAAAAACCTTCTTCAAACTGGAGTCACAGGAAAACAAAATTGCAGCTTGTCAAGATGTAAAATAATTGTAGGTCCTTAAACCTAAAACACTCAAAATAATTACGGAAATTAATTTCCTGGACTTCCAAAACCCAAATGGGAAGAAATCAGCAAGAAAATACATAATGCAAAATAATAACATTAACTCGCAAATCTACCCCTCAAAATGTGGAACCGGAGTCAGGGCTTGTGATAACATGGAGGTTCTCCAGTTGGTTATTGTCCTATTGACTGAGGGTGCATTATAATACACACTTCTATATGTGTGTTTTGGGTTTTAATCACTAGGGATCAGTTCCTTTTGTCCATTATTAAATAAAAAGTAATTTTTAGTTAATGTCTAGGTTTCTTTAATAAGGTGACTGTAACAGTAGGGGTATCTCATTACTGAATGCAACTTTTAAGTAGGACCATATACACGTTTTCGTTCATCCCTCTTTGGATAAACCAACTTCATCATTTCTCTTAGCAATAATTAGTTATTCCCTAGTGTTATGTTTTAGCTAAGGTTTCTTCCCTGGCTTATGTTTATATTCCTTTACCATATCTTAAAATTTATTTTTTCAGTTTTAATAATTTATTATGATTATTTCTGTTAAATATTGTTCTTTTTTCATTTAGTCTTTATGCTTCATGTATTCCTACTTTTATTATTTTTTGAATTATGTACCATTTCTGTAGACATCTTTATATTCCCTGTGTTTTGGAGATGGAAACCATCTCTTTTTGCTTCCGTCTCAGGTTTATGATTTGGAATATTTACTGGGGTGTGTTTGTTTTCTGATTGCCTTTTTGGCAACTGTTTTGCCTTGTTTTTGTTTACTTTTATAAAGATTCTTTTGTCGCCCATCTCTTTATAAGTCAGGGGTTTATAATAATCCACACTCTTTAACAACATTTTGACTATATTTTGGGACTTTGCTTTCTCTCTCTTTTTTTTTTAAATTTTAAGCCAAAACTCATTTGGCCTAGTTTAGGCCAAAGCCAGCCATTTGAGTAGCCACTCAGGATGCTGCAAATTAACCTTTTCTGGGCAGGCCACTTTGGATTCTGGGCTGGTTTGTGATCATATTTTGGAGGTCTAACAACACTTTTGTATGCTGCACATATAACAAGTAGGCCATAGCAGTTGGATTGTTATTTTGGATTTGATTTCATTTTTTCTTCAGGTCTGAGGTAATCTCTTGTCCGTTGGTTTCTGGGTACCTTTTTCAGTGTGATCTCTCCATTTTTGACCCTTGCCTATTTTAGGCCACCTCTCAGTTTTCATTTACCATTTCTTGGTATCTCAGTGCTCATGATCATTCTCAAGCACTTCAGTGTGTCCTTAACAGAGTGGAAGTGAAGAACAGGTTAGCTACTGCATAACTTTTAAATCTGTCCATTGTGATCCTTGAAATTTGACCTTATAAGACCAAACATGTATACATGGCACTGTCTATGTATGAGCCAAAAGAATAGAATAAAGTCTGTCTGGGATGTCAGTCCACTTGCAGGACACAGTGTCCCTCATTTACTAACACCTCAATGATTTAGACTAAATGAACATTAATATTTCAGGCATGCATGTGGATGGAATTAGGAGCATCAAGGAAAAATCTTAGTGGACTCAGAGAGAGAGTATGAAAACTCAGTATAAACTGTGACTGAAACAAAAATCTAATTCAGGCCTCTAGCTTTCTTGGGTAGCTTTTCTAACTATTGTACCTCCCTGCTGCACATCCTCATTACAGTTGTTGTTTTCACTGAGTTACTAAATAGAATCCCACATTTCTTACTTTGTTTTTTACATTAACAACACTAATGAGCAATAATAAGGCTGAAATCTCTTTTTAATTTACCATAAAATCATTAAGCATGCACAATGTGATTGCCTGATTTATTAAAAAATATGCCCATTGTGTTTTCTGGTAAAAAGAAATCTTCAAAAAATGTTGTGTCAAGGATAAACACCCATTAGCATTGTAGTGTATTGCGAAAAAATTAGAGAATTTACTTGTAAATCAAATCATTAAAGCTTTCTTATATATGAAGTGCTACTGTGTCAGCATGGCTCCCCCATGACTCTCTTCGTGGATTTCAGACTGTAAATTAAATGAAATACCCAAGGATCCAATCAAGATAACAGAAATATGAGAACAGCAAGGGCCATTAACAAAGACATTAGAGATGATAGAGATGTCTAGTGAAAGGTCAACATTATTATTCAGTCACTCCTCTGATAATTATTAACCATCTGAATGATTTATCTGTATTTTAATAATAACACAGAATATTTTGGAAGCACTAAATGTGAATCACAAGAATGATAATAACGCTGTGAATTTTTAAGCTGCTTAATTTTTAGTCATTGAATAGCTTAGGCTGTTTTCTATAAAGCATATAACCAGATTTTATAATGGTCTAATTAAAAGCATATAAGAATAATACTTCTAGCCTTTTCTGTATAACCAAAAAAATATCATGCTGTTTTTTCACAGATGTGCAGTGACCAGATGGCCTTTAAATCCCCACTGATCACTTGAAGAAAGATGTTTCCTTAGTTTATTAGTGAATAGGATTTTTGGAAAGACCTTCTCAGATGGATAATGTTAATAATTATTAATATTTTTTTTTCTACATCCTTTGTTTTAGTCCTAAAAGTACCAACATCTTTTGATGTAACATTAAATTTAAATTAACGGTTACAGTTTAGAACAGCAGTGATGAAAGTGTTGTTTGAATTTACTATCCCATTACATGAAGTAAAATTGGTGTTAACTGGTGCCTGATAGATCAATGGCTCCTAGACGTATGAGTTATAAGGACAGAGTGAAGGAGTTTATCATCTTCAGCTGAAGCAAGCAAATGAAATAACACGATGCAAATATCTTAAAATATTAGTAGGGTGGATGCCAACTGCTACTATAAAATAGTTCATAAACAACATGGCGACACAAATGAAAACTGGATAAGGACACATTTCACCCAAACTTAAAGAACCACAGATGTGTGTTTTTAATTTACTAAGCAATGTGGTAGTAAAATGAGGATTGCTCTTTTTTAATTTAAATTGTGTGTGTGACTTTTATTTTGATCTGTTTCCAATCAAGGCTATGTAACACAAGTCAGTGAAGAAGTACAAAAAGTCCAGTACCATTGGCTCCCTTATGTTGTGATCCTTCCACTGATATAATGTAGCTCAAGAAATGGAACAGGCTTCTAAAAAAGGCCAGACCTGCACTTTACATTGGACTGACACCAAAAAAGAATAGGTCAGGTAGCCTAGAACCAAACTTAAAAAGCAGGCTTACAGCCTGTGCAGGCCCAAAAATGGGGCAAAGACTTTATAAAGTCTCAGCTGTCCAAAAGAGAAAGGAAAAACTGTGAAAAAAACTCTCTTTTTTAATGAATTCAAAAATATGCACAAAACACAAGACAGGAACAAAACCAGCAAAAAATAGGTTTTGATTCAAAGGGCAAAAAGTGATAAACAGTACCTTAAACAAATGTAGTGGTCAAAATGCAGTATATCCACACAAGAAATAGAAGCAAAAATCAAGAGCAGCATTTAAAACCAAGACACACTGCTGAAACTGTACTGACCACCACCATCCATCCATCCATTATCCAACCCGCTATATTCTAACTACAGGGTCACAGGGGTCTGCTGGAGCCAAAGCCAGCCAACACAGGGTGCAGGGCAGAAAACAAACCCCGGGCAGGGTGCCCACCCACCGCAGGACCACCACCAGTTTTCTTCTTTTACGGCTGTGGCAGTTATACAGGAGGCAGGGCAGAAAGCTAATAAAAAAACACGTAAAGACTGAAAATTAAATTCATACTACCTGTCAGACATGTGAGCGTGGGACATGCCCTCTGGCAATGAGTTTGAGTAAAAATATGGGAATGTAACACCCAAACTAATGTGGTTGCTTTAGAGTAGAGTAGAACTATGCTGAGAACCCGTCACTTCCAATCATAGTCACGATCGTCCCTCCTTTTCCACCTCCACTGGCTGAAATGCCACCTGACTCCAGGAATGTTTGTCATTATTGACCAGAGCTTGCAGAAGATGGAAGTCTGCCAGGAGAGCAATCTTAAAATTGTCATAAGTGACATTTCATTGCTATTTGCATTTCTGTTTTTGTGTGCAACAACCTAGACATTAAACAGGGAACACCGGCCTATAAAACTCTTCCTTTGTCTCCTTGTAGAAATTTTACACGCCATATACATAAAAATTATAATATTATAAATACATGGACAAATTCAAAAACTGAATTAATAACATAATATGAAAAATTTTATTTAAATAACAAAAAGGAATGAACCTGAGCTAGGGCAACATCCCAGGCTGTACTATACCAGTTTAAAAGTAGCTGCAGTAAACTAAAAAACAGCAAAGAAAGCAATTCAATATTAGGCATGGTTTGAGCACAAGGCATTACTGTGTCCAGAATGGGGCTAAGCAGCATCTTGATCTTCACCTGCTGCTAAGGAGGACCACCTGATATAGCTAAATTTGGAAAAAAAACACCAAAAATCTAATATGTGCTCCTTCCAGCTCATGGAAAAAAGCCAGCAGTAAAACGTCCCATTTCACAGAAGCACTGGAAAACTCCAATGTTAAGTTTCAGTCCCAGGCTCAATTATATATTCTCCTTATTTTCCTTATTGTTGTCTTCATAACTTTATTATGTGTTAGTAATTCTGTTTTCGTTATTGTTATTTCAGTGCTTTATATATTTAACATTGTGTTGTTTATTATTTTGCAATTCTGTCTTAGTTTCCTTCATTTTCTAGGAATGGGGCTGCTTGATTATGCATCTGGAGGACTGTACTTAGCAGTATAAATGGAGAAACATTGGATTGTTGTTTTTATGATATTATGCTTCTGATTTTGATTACATCATGCTATTCTGATTCTGGCTTTGTGATTCTTACTTTAGTGTACTATTTTTGTTATTGTTCATTGCTAATGCCTCATTAGTAGCAATAACTTTGTATCCTTCCAAAAATAACAAAGTATTAAAAAAAATGTATCCCCTTGATCAGAAGTTTAAAGGTTTCTCCTTTCTGGACATGTTGGAAACGTTGTACTTAGTTCCAACTTTGGGCCTATATAAGCCAGAAAAATGTAAAGTGTTGCTGTTTCAAATTAGGCACATTATAACCAACACTTTTTCCAGACAGTGGATGGTTTCTAGGCTTTCAGTTTTCTTAACATTTAACTTTATTTTGCTTTATTTCGTCAGATGATAATGATGCCAAAGGTTATCACAATGATCTGATGCCAATTGAGACAAACCAGGAAACAGTATCCCATTGTTTTATCGATTTGTTATGTAGTGAACAAAGTATGAACTTGCACGTATTACTGGATGTTGTTGTTAATGTAGGAGTTTCAAAGCTCTTAAGTCCCAAAAGTTTCAAAAGCACTTCCAATAATGCCTACTAGGAGCAGAAAACACTGTCAAAATCTGCAGCTAGATGCAAACAGGCCTTGAAGATTTTTTTTTTATTTAAGATTTATTCTTCACGTATTGCTATTCAATACAATGAAGCTCCATGGAGCCTAAGAAGCAAAGGCATTGACCAAAAACACTAAGGCAAACCAATGCACACAGAGTCACAACACAATGATCCAGAAACGTAGTAGAAAAATGCCCAAGAAGGTCCAAATCCCAATAAATACCAAAGCATAGAAAATGCACAAGAACTCATCAAAATTCTAAGAATGCATACAGAATGAACCGACAGGAACTATGGGAGACTCCTCAGGTTTACACAGCAGAAGGTTTCTGGCAGTGATTGGCAGATAGCCAAACAAGAGGACGACCCACAACACACTTGGAACATTACCAAAGCATAGAACACAATGTTCATAATATACAAAAGTAACATTTACCCAAAATAATAACCCAAAAGTGAACAAAAATAAATGAACCCCTGGCTGAAATATAATTAACATTAGCGTGAGAGGCACAGATACAGATATATTAGTTAGGTAAGTTATTGTTAACGAGTAAACCCCCGAACTCTAAAGAATCGCAAATCCAAGAATGGCAATCAGTTTCTGTTCCCTCCGATCTTTGGAGGGATGAAAAATGATGGAGCATGGGAGCATCCTGGGAAAGTTTTCCTTTAATTAAATAAATACAGTAATCCCTCCTCCATCGCGGGGGTTGCGTTCCAGAGCCACCCGCATAATAAGAAAATCCACGAAGTAGAAACCATATGTTTATATGGTTATTTTTATATTGTCATGCTTGGGTCACAGATTTGCGCAGAAACACAGGAGGTTGTAGAGAGACAGGAACGTTATTCAAACACTGCAAACAAACATTTGTCTCTTTTTCAAAAGTGAAACTGTGTTCCATGACAAGACAGAGATGACAGTTCCGTCTCACAATTAAAAGAATGCAAACATATCTTCCTCTTCAAAGGAGTGCGCGTCAGGAGCAGATACTGTAATGTCAGAGAGATAGAGAAAAGCAAACAAATCAATAGGGCTGTTTGGCTTTTAAGTATGCAAAGCACCGTGGCACAAAGCTGTTGAAGGCGGCAGCTCACACCCCCTCCGTCAGGAGCAGAGAGAGAGAGAGAGAGAGATAGAGAGAGAAAGAGTTTGTTTTTCAATCAAAAATCAATACGTGCCCTTCGAGCTTTTAAGTATACGAAGCACCGTGCAGCATGTCGCTTCAGGAAGCAGCTGCACAGAAGGTAGCAACGTGAAGATAATCTTTCAGCATTTTTAGACGAGCGTCCGTATCGTCTATGTGTGCGAACAGCCCCCCTGCTCAATCCCCCTACGTCAGGATCAGAGAAAGTCAGCGCAAGAGAGAGATAGAGAAAAGTAAGTTGGGTAGCTTCTCAGCCATCTGCCAATAGCGTCCCTTGTATGAAATCAACTGGGCAAACCAACTGAGGAAGCATGTACCAGAAATTAAAAGACCCATTGTCCGCAGAAATCCGCGAACCAGCAAAAAATCCGCGATATATATTTAAATATGCTTACATATAAAATCCGCAATGGAGTGAAGCCGCGAAGCGCGATATAGCGAGGGATCACTGTATATTTGTACTAAAATTAACCAATTTATTATAAGTAAAATTGAATTTAATTGTTATATTATTTAAGTCCAAAATGTCTTTGAGTTGCTGCACTTATAAGTAAAAAAAAATATCGGAGTGCAAAAATTTAAATGAAATAATTTGGAAACAAAAAATGTATAAAATGGTAAAATTCATAACAGTTAATCACAAATTTCTTTATAAACAACATTTTTGGTAAAGATGGTTTCCTGTCCTTGAATTAGCTCTCCCTGGTATGGAGTAGTTAAAACCTTCACTTTAACGTCACACAAACGGCGAACTCTTGAAAAGGCAACATAAAGTTTTCCATGTCCAAATACAGGCTCAGATAGGTAAATGCCTACTTTGTCCATGGTTTGTCATTGGGATTTGTTGATTGTCATGGCAAATGCAGCCTTAATGGAAAATTGGCATCATTTACGTTTAAAAGGTAATTCCAGGTCAGAACTTGTAAGGTGAATTCTGGGAATCAAAACAGTATTGCTAGTATGGGATCCCGTAAGCACTTGTGGGTCAATAACATTTTCTCTCATGCTGTTCACGACCAACCGTGTACCGTTGCATAAACCTTGTTTAGTATTAAGGTATCTTAATAGCATGACTATTGTCCCTACTTTAAGGTTAAGATTGTGTTGCGGTAATCCGGCCGGGTTAATAGTGTTTAAATATTCTAATTGGAAATTAAGATGCTCAGTTTTGTGTTCAGAATCAACACTGTCAGTACTTAGAAAGACGCGGCTTTCTCCAGGAAGCAATGCAATCACTTGGTTATTTATCTGGTCAATGTCAATATTGTTTGGACATAATATAGCCCGGTGCGTCAAAAGTGGTATCTGGTCTAATGATATTGCTTCACCAAAAACCTCTGTTACCGAGTCGTCGCAAATAAAGGCATGAGGGATTTGAATAATATCTGGGTGAAGTTCAGACAAGGTTTCCATTTCCTAGTTGCAACAACCAATTGGTATATTCTGGATTTGTACACTGCATGTTCTCTACCAAGCTTAGTTTCTCAAAGTAATGCCAATTTTCTGTGTATTTCAAACTGAACTGAACAATAGCTGAACACATGGCGTGCAAAACAACAGCCAAGCACTGTCGAAAATCTCCTCCTAATAAAAGTACTTTTGCTCCAAATGGAATATTATTATTCATTAACACTCTGAGAAGTTTATCAATGGTATTGAGTAAATGACTGGATTGCATTGTACATTCGTCTAAAATCAATAGTTTTGCCAGACGGATGTCATTTGCACTGTCACTTTTCATTTTCATAGTTGAAACAGATGTTTCCGTGATTGGAACTGGAAGCTTGAATAAAGAGTGACATGTCCGACCATTTATCAACAAATTAGCCGCTACCCAAGTAGCTGATTCGAAAAGGTGTGTGCGTTCGGGTTTGGGTGGCGGTTGTATTGCGCACGGCTTGCTTCTGGCCTCTGCAATCCTTGCACATATACAAACATTACTAAACGAAGGTTGTATATGCGGTGGTGTGAGCGTTCATGTTCGGGTGGAGGTTGTATTGTGACCTGAAGTTTAGTTTACAGGTTGTGTCGTGTTGTTTGGGCGCCACCTACTGACTCTGGGAAGCTGCTGGGTTTGACTCTGGGGCGCTAAGGCGCAGTGAGCGCATGCGCGTTCGGTGCTTTTGGCCTCTGGCATCCGTGCATATATACAACCTTTGTTTAGCAATATAGATATTAGAGAGGTTTGCACACATGAAGGAAAATAACCAAAGTTGTCCAGTATGGCTTATTTGAGCAGAGGTTGTTCTTTGACTGAGGTATGTAGTCATAATTTGACAAGTACAGCAGACCCCTGAGAAGTCGCGGTTCAGAGTTCGCGGCCTCAGTCGTTCATGGATTTTTCCTTACAACCTAACTAATAATTGTTAGCAGAAACAGCAAATATCCTCCACAATTTTTTATGGCTTTTTCTGTGGCAATACTATACTGTAGAGAGAGCACAAAGCAACCGCTAGAGGAAAAGGTGGCTTGTGATGGTGAAAGTAGTCAATCTGAGAGCATTATTCATTTCTCCTTGATGCTGACTGGCTGCTGCTCTGTGACGCATCTCCGGCAGATGCAGCCCAGCATTCCCATATCATAACAGTTTACCGCGTGTATCTCGAGTGTTTCGCTGAGTGTTCTCGTGTTTTTCATTTTGTTCTTCTTAAAGCCCTAAGATGCTGCCCAAATGCTCTGCACCTTCTAAGGCTTCTGGCAATGAACCTAAGCACCAGAAAAAGTTTAAGACTGTCCAGGAGAAGGTTGAACTACTGAATTTGCTCCCGGAACTAAAAAGTTATGCTGTGGTAGCCACCCAAGGAGCTGTAAATCCTTTGCTTTGCTGTGTAGTCATTATCTTCATTGCATACCTTCATCGTACTGCCCAGCCAGTTCATCATCATCTTCAATCAATATCATTCATTATTGGTGAGTACCCATACATTTTCTGTATTTTTATTAAATTTAATTATTACGTATTTATCCTGCTTATACCAAAGAAAATGACAGCGCATACCAAAGAAAACACGCTTGCATGAATTACAGTACATATAGAGGTAACATCGGTATTTTACATTTTAGCACTGCAGGAGACATAGCAGTACAGTACTGTACAGTATACGGGTTTACCTTTACATTCTTTTTTTAGGGTAATGTATTAAGCTGAGTTTGAAATTAAATTAAAGTGTTTAGGTGGCATATTTAGGGTTAAAACTATAAAAATAGGCATTATTTGACCACATCCAAAATTCACGGATTTTCACAATTCGAGGGTGCTCTAGGAACGTAACCCCTGCGAATTTCGGGGATCGTCTGTATACTACTTACATCTACAAATCAGCTTTACATTAAAGTAATTTGAAAAAGTAAGCACACCCTTACACCCTTAAATTGTATAGCATCAACATTTAGCTAATAATAAAGTAGTCCTCATTAAGTCCTAAAATTACAAGAGCATATTGCCTGCTAAGAATAATTTCTTTCTTGTGCTAAATTAAATATACAGTATGTGAAAACAAGTTCAGAAGAGGTAAGAGATAGCACCACAAAGTTATAACTATATAAACTTTATATAAAAATGAGTTCTACTTCATTTCTTTTACATTTGATACACATCTATGAACACAAGCTTTGGGATTTAGATTAGTTGCTTAGATTAGATTAGTTTTTTTACCACTGGGACATTGTGAATTATATAAAATGAACTTTTTTTTCTTTCCTCCTAATGAAAGTGAAATTAACACAGAAGACTTATCTTGATTAATGTGTTAGGTAAATGAAATATAAATTAATCTGCATGTAGATTAGTTTCATTGACCATAACACTCTGAGTGTCATGAGTCACAAACTCTTGAAGATGTCTGAGGGCCAGTATTCACTGACTAACCTGAAGACACCAGGATTACAGCAGAGGCAATAAATGAGATCATTCTCAAAATACCATTTAATGGAATATGAGGTATCACCGATAATTCATTCGTAATATGAAGTGTTACAATTACAAAAATAGCAGCACAGTATCACCAGAGCACATTTAAAAAATGTGACAGTCATGAAAGAAGTTTTTCTCAGTTTTATGAGCGAAATTTATAACACTAAGGATAGAACACAGTTCATAGGGATGACAGTATTTACAAGAATATCAGTGAAGCGCAGGTTGATGATTTCTATTTAACTTCTCTGTTAGCAGATGTGGATGAAAGAGTGCTGAACACATTTCCAATATTTTAAAAGGAAAACAAAGAAATCTCCCCACTAAATTTGGAACTTGCTCCACAGACTACCTCAACATTCCTTGTTGACTTACTGGTGCGTATCGGGCAGGGTGGTAACCTCTAGCATAGGAATTTGCGGTCAATTCAAAACATCCAGCTGGTTTTGAAGTTATAACAACATTCACTTTCCTTGGTCTATTAAACAGGTAATTGTTCTGATTATTTCTATTTGTATACTGTTTGTAATTTTTGTAAGAGTTTGTTCTAAGTTTAAATGGAATCACGCCTTTATTTTGGTTGTTGGTTTGCAGGCAAAGCTGCCAGAATTGTCTCTAGCTCCATGTGTTGTAATAGATGGGTACAAAGAGAGTCTGGATGGAATAAGAATGATGATACAGTCACCCTAAACTTGTAAGAGATTAAAACATACCAAAAATCAACATATCAATGATGAATGGACCATAAAATTTGTCTTTATAATGGAGTTCACCAGTGCTTGCTTTCTTTCTCAGGATGTACCAAACTGTAGATTTTGCCACTCATAATATTGTAGCAATTTCTCGGATGGGTTTCTTCTGTTTTCGCAGCTTAAGGATGGCTTCTTTCACCTGCATGGAGAGCTCCTTTGACCGCATGTTGTCTGTTCACAGCATAATCTTCCACATGCAAGCACCACACCTCAAATCAACTCCAGGCCTTTTATCTGCTTAATCGAATAATGACATAACGACGGACTTGCCCACACCTGCCCATGAAATAGCCTTTGAGTCAATTGTCCAATTACTTTTGAGCCCCTGAAATGAATGGATTGTGTTAAAAAAATGCAATCGTTTTGTTCACCCCACTGAATTAAAGCTGAAAGTCCGCACTTCAACTGCATCTGAGTTGTTTCATTTAAAATTCATTGTGGTAATGTACCGAACCAAAATTAGAAAAAAGTTGTCTCTGTCCAAATATTTATGGACCTAACTGTACATACTACCAAATGCAAGTACTCCAGGACAGTTAATCAATGACATTTTCACTGAAAGCACAGTTACAGCTGTGCACTAACTTCTTTTTGCTAGACATCTAATATGGAATGTGTAATCCATCTAGTAAGTAACACCAAGGAAGTTTTAAAATGTACTAGTGAGAATGTTGCTGCATTTAACTGACCATTATCTCAGACCATGCTCACTTATTCCTGAACTTAAATCATTATGCTCTACTATTACATCTTGCAATCTGCAATTCAACCCATTATGATGAACAAATCATTCCATATGTTTTGCATATAAATAAATTACAAACTAGTAGTCCATCAGAACTAAGTATTGCAAAAAAAATGTTGTAAGTTGTTACTAGTGTTGATCGACCAAATTCGCCAAAGCGTTTTTTTGCAGCAACTATACTGTATTCACTGGTAACCTTGTTCGTTGAATGTTTTCCTGTAGATTCAACTAGATAGATGAACATTTTTTTTACCAGTGCTCCATGATGTTTGGTAAGGCCAGCATGACATCACAGAGCTGTAGCAGCCATGCATGTGTACTATAAGATTGCTGCCGAGCTGCTTCAGACATATGTGATGTCATGACTCAATTTGCAGTAATTTCATTAGCTCACCAAAATGAGAATATTATGAGTACTTCCACCAGATATGTAACACAGACCTGCTTGGCTAATTTGTGTGAAACCCTGTGAAATAATAACGAAAAATGTATTCCTTTTTACAAGGCTTTTGTATCTTTTTATGGAAGAAAAAAGTACAAAGCATCTACACAGAGTTCTGAAACAATAACATAGTAAAGACATTCCAGCTGCACAAGGTGCCGTAACTTGAAACAATGGAGTAAATCAGTTTCGAGCCACAACTTCATGGCATGCCCCATCACTGAAACTGTGTATTTATATACGCTATTTGGTGTATTTTGTTTATGATTTATCTTTCCATCTTCATCTTTTGTTGTTTGAGATATGGTGGCACAGTGATTAGTACTGCTGCCTCACAACTCAGATCACCATGTTGCCACAGTAATCAGTCCAACATAGTTGACAGATGCTTCTCTAGATCCCAGGGACACTATTACAATCCACCGAAACTAGTTCCGTTCCTCTTTCCCCATTGACTTGAGTTAATTTTGTGGAGTTCAGCGAAGTTCTCAAACATTTCTGTGATTCATGAAGCTCATCACTAGTGGTTATTATTTCCTGGTTGTAATTAGTAAAACTGCAGCCAAGTAACAGACTGAAGGAATCTGACAAAGTCTAATGAAAAGAAGATATCAGAAAACAGAAAGGAACACAAGAGCTGAATAAAAAACAGAGAAGCGTTAAGTGTTAATAGAAAAGTTGCAAAGTTTAAAAAAAAATTGTAAATGTGTGTATAAGTGCACTGCCACCATATGTAGAGACCACATGATTGTAGCAACACAGCTTAAACTGCTTTCAATTTCTACCAGCCCTGGCAGTAGTACACCATTGGGCAGACTCAGAGGGCGGATAATTAAATGGTCTTTTTAAAAAGGAGCCAAAAAGATGCAGAGAAAATCACAATCATCTGTTTAAATTTGTTTCTACGCATCATTCACTATTGGATTATAACTGCAATCATCCTTGGATTACAGTTTTCTTCTGGATTTATACGCTTGTCCTGTGCCTGCTTGTTCACACAATATCTGGAACATGGCAGGACAAAACTTGGTATCACAATTCATGCTCTCCATCATTCGCAACTGTTGTACTGGACTCTGTATTGGACTGTGGTGTATGTGTTGACTGTTTGTCATCCAATGCTTAGTATTTCATTAGTTTTCTTTTATGTAGTGTTCGTAAATTATTATCACTGTCAGGGGAACTGGGGAAGGCCTTTGTATATGCATTGTTTACTTTACATTGTTTTTTTCTCTTCATTATTTGCAAAATATACTTAGCATACTTTATTATCCTTATTATATCTTTATTTTTGATTGATTTATTCAGCCTCTTTATCAGTGTCTCTGTGTGTAAGTGTGTGAATGCTGGCTCAAGGTAGGGTGTGCTTCTGCGGTCCCCATAGTAAAATAATTAAATCACCATCTTTGGATGGTGTGAATCTTAGCATCCTAATGACCGCTACATGATGACATCATACACCAATGTTCTCAGCATCAGGAAGGCTGTGAAATACTATGAATGACAACAGGATGCAATTTTTTGACAAAGAAACAGAGCATCAGTTCTTATGTCATGCTCTTCTCATTATGAACACAGAAAAAAAAGATTGCTGGATTAATGTGATTTTATGATTTTAAAGTTAGCAAATTGTCACAAGAGGATAAAGGTGAGGAGACCCTTGGTACTAGCCCTTGTGTTAAATAATACAGCCAGGTATTTTCATCTGAAACTTCTGTTTCGACCCCAGCTGTGACCCCTGCTGACAAGAAACAGCTGGAGCATCGTGTGGATGATCATACGGAGATTTCCTATCTGTAGACTCTGGTAATTAATATGAAAGTGGATATGCAGAAAAGAAGTGCAGAAAGGTTTACATAAAAAAGAAGACTGTGAAAGATAAAAATGAACAAATTTCTAAATGTCTCATTAATGCCAAGATAGGATGGATGAAGTAATTTGTTTAGGTAACTACTTTGAGCTAAAACTGGGAAAGATGAAGAGTAAAATAAAAAACAGAATGAAAGGATTTGGTGCTGAGTCAGACAATGTGAAACATATGTTGACTGCCTGCATTGAATAGTTGGGACAATTGGTGTCAGCTGCTGAAAACGTAATTAACGCTTTAGAAAATATACATAAAACACTAACCAAATATGAAGACAGATCAAGAAGAAGAAATTTCATATTACAGACTTAATGGAAAGAACTGCTTTCCATTTCTCTTTACAGCACATTTTGGAAATTCTGGATGACTTCTTTAAGGAAAATATAAACATGAAAGTGTATATCATTTACCTCATAAATACTCCCTGTGGGACTTCATCATCAGATTTAATTAATTCTATGATAAAGAAAATGTGTTATTGTGCATGAGAGAGAAGAAACTTTGAAAACAGCACAGTAGGATGTACACTTTTCTAGATTTTTCTGTAAATGCTGCAGGAAAAAGAGATTTCTTTTTTTGCCTTGAAACGTCTGCAGACAGCATGTTATCAGATACGGACTATTGTTACCAGCCAGGCTTAGAGTCATTTTTAATGGTGACACTCACATTTAGAATGCTTCAGAGGAAGCAAAAAGAGGATTAAAAAGATTAGTTCTTCAGTTTTTAAAAATGAATAGGTTCTAATAAGAACTCTCAAAAGTTAAATAAAAGGAAGACTTTCAATAAAGCTTAGTACATCATTAATTCCTGTTGTAGATTTTTTTTTCTGTGTATAGTATTATCACTATTATAATTATGTTCCTTTATTAAAAAGTGCAAACTTTACACGCATTACCGCCACATACTCTGGGCACATTTTTTTCCTCTGTACCAGAGAGGCCCCAGTCAGTTTGGATGGGCTACAACACTTCCAGCATCATCACACTGAGCACTGGAGCACCGCAGGGCTGAATGCTTAGTCCACTGCTGTTCACCCTGCTGACTCACGACTGCACAGCCACCACACAACATCAACCACATCATCAAGTTTGCGGATGATACGACGGTGCTGGGACTGATAAGCAGGGATGATGAAACAGCATACAGAGATGAGGTGAAACGGCTGTCCACATGGTGTGAAGACAACAATCTATCTCTCAGTGTCGACAAGACAAAAGAGATAATTGTGAACTTCAGAAAATCACATCCTGCCCACATCCCACACAGCATCAACAGTTTAGATGTGGAGACTGTTAGGAGTACCAAGTTCCTCGGTGTGCACATAACTGAGGAACTTACATGGACACATAACACCTCATCACTAATCAAGAAAGCCCAGCAGAGACTACACTCCCTAAGGCGACTGAAGTGAGCAAGTCTTCCCCCTTCCATCCTCACCATGTTCTACAGAGGCACCATTGAGAGTGTTCTGACCAGCTGCATCACTGTCTGGTATGGCAACTGCAACATATCCGACCGCAAGCGCCTGCAAAGGATAGTGAAGACAGCAGAGAACATTATTGGAGTGCCTCTTCCTTCACTACAGGACATATTTTACAAACTCAGTGTCTGCAAGGCCTGCAGCATTGTGCAGGACCCCTTACACCCCTCACATGGACTTTTCACACTTCTGCCATCCAAGAGAAGGTACTGCAGCATCAAAGCCAGATCTGCTAGGCTGCAGGAGAGTTTTTACCCACAAGCTGTTAGACTCCTTAACACCAGGCTGCCCCCTGGGACCTTCCACACAGCTCAACCACCTCTAAAAACAGAACTTTTGTACATGCGAGCCACTTTCCTGCAAAGACAAGTGTGTAGGTAAAAAAGAACTGAAAATCTCATACTGACTTTTAAGTATTTTGACACTCTTGTTATCCATCTGCTGTGAAACATTCTGACCTGTCATTGTTTACACGTCTTAAGCAACTATTATCATACACTGATAATTTCTGTATTATCTGTATCTGTTATTTATTATTTATTTATTATATTACATATCTTACACATCAATATTGCTGCAACTTCTTTGTCCTATCTTTGCACAATGTCTTGTCTTATTTGTGTTTTAATTTTAAATTTTTAAATTTTAAATTTTAATTCTATTTTTAATTTATTATTTGCACGTCATGTTGTTACACTGTGGACCCTGAGCTTTGCAATTTCGTCTATCTGTATACTTGTATATGGTTGAGATGACAATAAAGTTCACTTTGACTTTGATTAATAGTATATCCCTTATTAATATTTACTTGTATGACAATGACATAGTCTGGGCTCATATTTATTTGATACCGTTTTATCACTTACATTCGTAAAATAATTTTATCTTGTTATAATGTATTAATATATTTTTTCTTGTCCATTTCTAGTATCTACTATGTTACTCATCTTTATTTAACAAATTTATTACAGAAAATAAATTTAAAGTATGTCTTTTGTAGGTAGTGAAATATCAATCAATTAACTCGCTGAGGTCTCGGGAGTGAGTGAGTGATTTGTGTGTTCTGAGTGTGCCATGCTTCTTGGCATATCAGATGATTGAGATTGTGACTTGTGTGATCTTAGCCTTATTATGTGGAGGCAGGGGGCAGGGTGAGGAGGAACAGAAGAGACAGCTAGTCATTTATGTTGTGTTTCTTATTTTAGGCATATTTTGCAATTTTTAGCTGTTATTGTTTGGTTTTATTTTTTAACAAAGCTAGGAATGGGCAAATGTTATGTATGGCCAAAGTCACAGCTTAAAGGATCCCTTCTTTTCCTATGAACTAGGAAGATGGATTCCCAAAATACAAAACAGGTTAATATGGAGTGTTCAATACATTTTATTAGCTGAAGCATAGAGGGTCTCAATCTTGACCTTATGAGTAAAAATGCTTTCTCACCTTTCTTTTCTGATGGCAGAGAGGTATTTTTTGCAGGGGACGCACTTAAATAGTACAGATCAGTTATGACTAAACAATTAATAGGTTCGTCAAAATTTTCACCCAAATTATTATAAGACCAAAGAAATAGGGAGTTTTAAATTCGTAAAGGAAGTCCACTTATAGCCAGTGATATAGTATCGGGTTCTTGAAGAGCAATGGGGAATCTGTATAATTTTAAACTGGCTCTGATTTGGCACCTAATACTAATGATAAAGCATTCATGGGAAAAACTCTTCAATTATTTCCAAATATAAGCTCTTACATACTCATAATTACTGAAGCGTTCAGTTGTGATATGAACCCTGATCTAGAAAGGTATTTACCAACAGCAACATTAACACTGTGAACTACAGTTTGTCAAGTATCATAATCTCACTGACACAAGAGGGTTTTATACCCGTATGTAAGACTGTATGTTTCTTTCACCAATACACAAAACTTTTTCTCTAGAGATATTTGTACAAATACTCTGGGAAACACTTAAAAATAAATTGGTAACACTTAAGGTATTGCAAAAATGCATCTTTTAGTTACATACTGTAATGAAACAAGGTATTCAAATCATTTTCCTACAGAGGCAAACCTTTGAGCAAACAAAAAAAATCCATAGTCCTGCTAACAAAACACAAATATAAGTGCAAATTTAAAAACTGGGAAAATGAAAAAACAACCACGTATGAAAACCTAGAATCTAATGATGTAACCAAATAACAAAAGTAATATAACTAACTAGTAGCTTTTCCATCCATCCATCCATTTTCCAACCCGCTGAATCCGAACACAGGGTCACGGGGGTCTGCTGGAGCCAATCCCAGCCAACACAGGGCACAAGGCAGGACTCTCAGCTGTTTATTATAAAGTGTGAGGTTGGTTCCTCGTGTGCAGCATTGTGGCCCCACACCTTAGATTAAGTAAATAGTACATGAGACAGAAAGCACCTAATTAATAAATACAAAACATGTGATAATAACACAAAATAATTCATAAACAAGACAAACCTCGTTAAGAAATAATTAAATAACACAATAAAGAAAATACTTTGTAGATGTTCAGCCCTTTTGCACAGACAGACAGACCACAGATGTACAAAATCACACATGTTTAATTTCCTTTATGGTTTTACAGCACCACACAATGCACTAAACAGCTATAAATTGCTCACAGTTCTTTCTTTCTTTTCTCTTTCCTCTATTCTTCTGCCGCCTCTTCTTCTCGCAAGCTTCGTCCTCTGCCTCCCAACTCCGGCTCCCCTAATGGAGTTTTATAATGCCCCGGATGTGCTCCAGGTGCTCTGTGGTGATCTTCCAGCAGCACTTCCTGGTGTGGTGGAAGTGCTGCAGTCCAAGACTCTGTAACAATCAGGGCACCCCCTGGTGGTGGCCACGTGCCCCAACAGGGTTGAGCTTCTAAGCTCTGATCCCGTGGCTCCAATACAAACCAGAGCGGCTGCCCTCTTGTGTCCTGGGGGAGATCTCCCGGTCCTTCCACATTCCTGGCGTCTCGGCTGGGCATGATCCCCAGCCGTCCACCACAACTGTAAATTCACAAGGATAATAAATGAAACAATAAAAAGAACAGACAGTCAAGCCAGGTATGAAACGCTTGCAAAGCGTCTATTTGGTCCTGTGTGAGTGTAAATATGGATGTGCGCATGGTTATGAATGCCTCATCTGGGGTTGCTTCCTGTCTTCAGATGCCATCCTCAGATTTTTAACTGGATTTCGTGGTTTAAGAATGTCATGTTATCACACAGTCCACTGTCAAGCAGATATTGTACAAATGAATGACATCCTGGTACATTCTTCCTAGGAGTATCTGTCCGAGGTAACTCACCTCAAGAGCAAGATGTACAAAGAGCTCAGGTGAACACGATATCTCTAAAACTCTTACGACAATTTATTATACCAACTACTATTGCATTAGATATTTGATTTATTATAATATGTTACTTATTATTTTGTTCTTAACATTTATACAACTGTATAATGCAGTTCAAGGACATCATTGATACCTCTTTGCCCCACTGGAATACCATCTTTGTGACCCAAAGTGATACTTACGTTAGTTGGCAGCCATGGGTATTTAGGCACTGCAGTGCCAATTGGAATGTGCAATTGTTCAAAAACAATTTCTTTTCTTTTTTTAACTTTTAATTCTAATTCTTAATTCATATTTGGTTTTGCTATTTTGGTTAATATTTTTCTACTGCCAGATAGACCACGGTTATTCTTAAACAATGAGTAGTGAATAGTAAGCATGGGTTTAGAAGGGGAGATCATGATTTCCGTATAAAACAGGTTTTATTTGTATTTACTTTCTAAAAGCTTGTAGAATGAACCTCATGAGTAACTAGTTGTTACATTATAAAGCAATGGAGAAGTGCATCGATTTGCATAAAAAACCAAAACATTATAGTGAAAAGAACATTCTTTTATTTATTTTTTTATTAGTATTGTAAATGGAAAAAGAAAAAGGAAAGGAGAATTCTACATGCATTAAAATCATAAACAGGAAAGTTTTTTTAACATATTATTTCTTAAGGGAAAAAAAAAAAAAATATATATATATATATATATATATATATATATATATATATAAATGACTGTTATTAATTATTGATATACAAAACAAAAGTCAGTTCAGATCCAGATTATATTTATTTTATTTTGTGATACGCTTTACATCGTCTTCTTCAATGTGTCTCTCTGGCACTCTTCAAAGCAAAAGAAGGAATTGATTGGACATTTTCATGGCAACAGCAGTGCAATTGAATTAAGCATCAAAGCATTTTAATCTTAAAAAAGAAAAGTACATCGTATTTCTTTTGTGAGCCTCTTGATCTGTTTATGTCCAAAATACCTCTTTGTTCGTAGGGTCACTAATAAACAGCATGTAACTGCATATAAAATGCTTTCCCGCTGGCGATTATTAATTGGAAACATGTACAAGCTACAAAGAGAAATCACAGATAAGTGTTGGAGTAATGCGTTTACAGAGGCGGCCACAGCAAACTCAGCTAAGGGCAATGGAATGTGTTACTCTGTATGCTAAGACACCAGTGGCATCACCAGTGGCATTCAGTTTCCACAATTAAGGATCCTAACCCAAGATCACCATATATCCAGACTAGTGGATTTTAACATAGCAGTGTGTTTTATAAGTTTTGCTCTTTATGTGCCTGATCTTTTCTCTCTCTCTCTCTCACACACATGCACACGCATACACCCTCTGGTCGGCGTGGTTCCACTTATTCTGACAATGTCTCTCTCCCAGGTTCATGTGAGCCCACCGGAATTTTCATTCCAAAGACTCCACTACAAGACACATCTTTAACTACTTTACTCTTTCATGATACCCTTGCCACAAGTTTGTAAGAGATTATCCATTTAAACACATACAAGTTTGACTCTTATATAACTTCTTCTTCTCCTTTTTTCGGCTGCTCCCGTTAGGGATTGTCACAGTGAATCATCTTTTTCCATATCTTTCTGTCCTCTGCATCTTGCTCTGTTACACCCATGCTACAATTTTCTTCCTACATCCCAAATGTTGTGCTGGTTAAGTGACAATTACAAATTGGCCCAGTAGAGGTATGCTTCGTTGGGCCCTTTGCTGGACTGGGAGTTTGACTACCTGCTACTCTGGATTGGATTAAGCAGCTTTCAGAATGGTACATATTAAAAAAGGAGCTGCCACTTTGCATTTTATTTTTAAAATTATGCTTTCATTTTTGTTAAATTTCCCATTGTCCTGTATTTTTTTGGAAACAATTCACGGATGCTTTTTTTGAGCTTTCTTCCTTAAAGATGGCCATTAGTATCCATGTGACCACATCCTCATGATGTTACATGCATGCAAGCACTTATGTTATGCCACTTAGTGGCACCTGATGGAATAGCAACCATTCCAGAATGCTGCTAAATGATGACTTCACAAAGAAATAACAAGGGGAATAGTAAAATAAAAACAGAGGAACAAAATGCTATTATGTTTTACTAAATATTAGAAAAGGGAATGTTTCTAGGGCGGCACGGTGGCGCAGTGGGTAGCACTGCTGCCTCGCAGTTAGGAGACCTGGGTTTGCTTCCCGGGCCCTCCCTGGGAGTTTGCATGTTCTCCCCATGTCTGTGTGGGTTTGCTCCAGGTACTCCGGTTTCCTCTCACAGTCCAAAGACATGCAGGTTAGGTGCATTGGCGATTCTAAATTGTCCTTAGTGTGTGCTTGGTGGGTGTGTGTGTGCCCTGCGGTGGGCTGGCGCCCTGCCTGGGAATTTGTTTCCTGCCTTGTGCCCTGTGTTGGCTGGGATTGGCTCCAGCAGACCCCCGTGACCCTGTAGTTAGGATATAGCAGGTTGGATAATGGATGGATGGATGGAATGTCTCTAATGGTAATCCTAGTATCATGATGTGAATTTTGTGATTTATAGAAATTTGGTTCTTAGTGTTTTGTTTTAGAAGTGGTATTATATTTTAATTTTATGTTTTACTTTTTCCGTTACACCACTTTCTGTAAGAATAACCATTTTGTCATGGAGTAGGGTTTTTTTGTTGGCAACCACTCCTATTTTCTACTTTGTGCTGACCGAAAGTATTAACACCTGATGTCATCACTTTGACAGTAGAAACGTCGACAGAAAGGTTGCAGAAACAATGAATGGATCAGTTGAATGAGGGCATGAAGCAAGCCGACACCACACCTGAAAATGCCTTGGACAGGAAGAAGTGGTGAATGATATGCCGAAAAGTGGACCCTGCATCAATGCAAGACTTTGCACAAACTCCCCACCCCAGTCTAGACTCAGTTAGGCCTATAAGCCCACTTCCATGGTCTCTCCCAGCCAAGTCACTAGAATCACTTGTAGGATCAGGATCTGTCCTTCTTGGCTATGTGGTCGTTAGCTCAAAGCTCTTTCTAGTGTTATCTCCAAACAGGGCATACAGCCCCAGATAGGAGAGTGCTGGGTTTTTCCAATGGAATAGATTAGCCAGACACATCTGCCACCTTCTGGTTTGCCTGCTGTCTCATCCCTATCAAGATGAGCAAAAATTTCTTGGTGAACTTAATCCTGCCATGTACCAACCTCATGATGTCCATGCCACATGATTCTCTTGCTGCATATCTTTTACACTGGCCATTACTTTTTGCAATGAAGAATGAATTATTTAATGTATTTTTTAATCATGATCCATATTCACTGGCTGCATGCACATGACACTTAGAATACAATAATTCACTATATTTCAATTGCAGTGGTCAAAATTATATACGTTTTGAGAATATAGTGCATTTACAGATTACAATGTCCTAGTGATGCACTCATCAGTTACATCAGCTTATCTACCATATCTAAGTCTTTTGTTCAGATTAGGTAATTATAATAACGACAGCGCAGAAATGTTGGAAAGCTCTAGCAATTTAATCTAAATGAAAAAACGTCTAAATTTGATTTTCAAACAATCTGTACCATAATCACAATTCATTTGCAAGGAAAAATGAGGCATTATTGAATTGATCATTTGGATTCAGCTTAAGGCATTACCTTTGTAATAATGTTTTGAATGAGGGTATAATTGACTTTTCTCATATGTTTCATCATAACTGCATAGCTGCTTAAAAACTTAGCAACACAAAATAAATTATAAAACATTTTTTTAAATCCATCATCAGAAATGTTCACTGTTAATTTGACAAGAATAACACCAGAGTATCTGAGATTAAATCAAAAGAAATACATGTGGTAAATATTAATAGTAATAACACGACATGTTGTCTTATCGTTTATTGTTGTCATTTTTTATAATGAGGTTTTAATTATTTTTTTTACCTGTAAATGCTTGTAGTAATATAATTTTGTGGAAAAGACAACCTATGTCTTCATTGTTATTATTACCAGTATTATTTATTGGTGAGGGCGGCACAGTGGCGCAGTGGGTAGCACTGTTGCCTCACAGTTAGGAGACCCGGGTTCGCTTCCCAGGTCCTCCCTGCGTGGAGTTTGCATGTTCTCCCTGTGTCATCGTGAGTTTCTTCCGGGTGCTCTGGTTTCCTCCCACAGTCCAAAGACATGCAGATTAGGTGCATTGGTGATTCTAAATTGTCCTTAGTGTGTGCTTGGTGTGGGGGTGTGTGTGTGTGTGTGTGTGCGCCCTGCGGTGGGCTGGCACCCTGCCTGGGGTTTGTTCCCTGCCTTGTGCCCTGTGTTGGCTGGGATTGGCTCCATTAGAACCCCGTGACCCCATAGTTAGGATATAGCGGGTTGGATAATGGATGGATGGATGGATTTATTGGTTATAACATTTTGCTTTTGAAGACCTCCCCGCTGTGACCTGTAATTATGGGTGTGCATATAAATGTGCCCTGTGTTATACTGGCATCCCATCCACAGTTGGGTTCTGACTTCTGCCCACTTTTCTCAGGATAAGGTAAGTGGGTCACAAAATATAAAATATCTGGGAGTTTATATTATTGCCTCAATCTCAGATATATCCTCTAATAACTATCAACGCATCTTTGCTGATGCGAAAGCCTCCTTTAAACACCTGGTCCAAACTCACCCCCTCTTTTCAATCTTGTTTGGCCATTATCAAAATGAATATTGGACCCTGCTTTAACTTCATTAACTCCTCCCTGCTACTTCTACCTCCTAATAAATATTTGTCCGAAGTTAGGTCACTGATCTCAAGGTTCCTCTGGAATGGCCAAAGACCAAACCTGTGTTTAGAGATGGACTGAGCACAAGTATAGCACTGCCTGACCTAGAACTATACCATTGTGTCCTCCCCTCATCCCCCTCCATGTCTCCCTTGCTTTCCCACTTTCACTTCAAGGTGCCCTGTTTACCCCCTCTGAAGTCTAAAGCTGCCAAACTTGCCTTGGGACCTATTTTGCCATACGCCATCAACATCTGCCATTGCGTGGAAAAGTTACTTGCATCCTCTGGAAAATGGCACACCCTTAACTCCTATATTTCATAACTCTGATCTTTCAATTGGTGGCTGGCCCTGTGTATTTCCTCATTGACAGCATGCTGGAATTAGTGTGCTGTGAGATCTGTTCAATAGTTCAGGGCTTATGATGTTCCAGTCTTTACAGGCACATTTTAATCTCCCTGGTTCCAGTTTCTTTTTCTACCTTCAACTCCGATCAGTGCTCAAGACATGTGAAATTTTCCGGACTACCCCTCCACCAAATCACTCATTATACTCTTTGTTTTGTTCTTTCTTTCCCCCAAAAAAACCCGTCTCTACCCTCTACTCTTTACTTTTCAAATCATCCTATAAACCTCTGCCCTTGATTTCTCTCTGGTCCAGAGACCTTTCCTTTCCCTTCACCCCTTTCATTGGACACTGTTCTCTCCAATGTAAGGCTTTATTCTAGAAACCCGAACTACCAGCACACCCAGTTCAAAATTCTACACAGACTTTATCCTACTCTCCGCAAGTGGTTTCTGATGGGCCTCACTGCTGGTCCTCTCTGTCACTTACGTTTCCTTGGTTTACTTAGCATTTTTCTACACATTTTCTGGCACTGTCCCCCAGTGTTTTCTTTTTGGATACACGTCTGTCACCTATTGTCTTTCTTTCTTTCCTACAGTATCCCTCTGTTACCTCAAATCTTTCATCTTTTAGACCTTTCTAGGCTTCCACTCAAATTCTCTGAACGCAAGTTATTCTGTCTGGTTACCCTTGTAGCCAAACTAATTGTTGCCTCAACCTGGAAGACACCTGAATGCATCACTGTCGACAACTGGCAGTCCTTCTTCTACAATTTAATACAGTTGTCTGCAGCATGGGTTAATGGTGCTTCCAGTAATGCAATTGAATCCTGGTCTGTTGTGGCTCATTTGTTTAAATCTCAGCTTGCAACTCCTTGATTTTTTTTAATAATTCCTTGGCTCAGGCTGGGTGGGAGAGTCATAGACATCTGTTGATTCATGCCGTATTTAATTTTAATAGGACAGGCATCTCTAAATAAATGGTATTTCTTCTATGACATCAAAATGAAAAAATAATAATAATATCAAAACCATGTCATTTTAAAGGTTAGGAAAACTTTGTACACTAGTTCCTTAAAAATATTAACTGACACTGCCAGGTTGTCATGCACATGCACAGGCAAGATGGCGTAAGGTCTTTGGTGATAGCAATTACCTGCCAGACCAGGGGTTGACGTTGTATATTAATGCCTTATGTTCTACACCCTGTACAGAATGGAAGATTGACAGTTACTCCATTTCTGATGTCACTTCCTTGTCTTTTTGCCTGGACACTCCCCTTCCTGCCACTTCAACTCATAACTTGGAAATCGACCATCTTGTTTCAGTTCAATTGAGAAGAAAGACTACTCCACATTTACTGCACGTTTTCTTTGTTTCTCATCTAATTATATGGGGTCTATAAGGTGGTGCCCCAACTCGTCATCTGTGTTTTTGGTCCCCTTTCACACAGATATACATATGAGGAAAAATATTTTTTTTAATTAAATAATTAGTTCTGCATGCTTCTGCTTATCAGTATCCCAACCTCCGTTCATGCAGGATGAACAGATATATTTGTGATTGGTCGCATGAGTAGGAACTTCTGGAACAAGAAGGATGTCCAAGTTCTTCAGAAATTTCATGGTTGAGCCACTTACTAACTTAGCACATGGCTGTAGATCACTGCAATGTATTTAGAAAGAAAGAAGAATGTGAACAAAGCTAACTTTTAATTGAGTTTGGATCCATTTTTAGATATGGCATATAATTATTCACCTCCAGAGTGTTTATACATCTTTCACTTAAGCGCACTGCATTTTTTGGGAGTGGAAGAAGGGAAAAAGAATATTTAAAAAGGAATATCATTGTATAATCAATATAAACGGAATGAACTTTATTGTATTGTCACAACCCACAGCTATAGTAGTTAACCAACAAAGAGTTTCAGAGTGCAGGGTTCAAATCCTACAAGGTCTCATTCTATCTTGGACCATTTTTTGCGAGCAGTACAACTAACTTGAATGACTGTTTTCTGTACAGAGTTGGTTAACTGCCTTTATCCAGAAATTGCTGGAATAAGCTTTTCTCCCCACACAGAATACACAGTTTAGGAAAACGGATTAATAAATATGTTGTGTTGTAATGTATTTCTTACAAAAACAATTTTTAAAGTTGTAATGATAGAAAAATGAAAAAATTATTTCATGCTGATGCATTATTCCTCTTTCATCTCAGAACTTTACAGTTACAAAATGAGAGCATGAAGGAAGGTTATGTGCAGGTTTGGGGAGAGACAGCTGGGAGCGTGTGGAGCCACAGAACATCCGAGTGGCATTGTAGAGCAGGCGAAGAAGAAGATAGTAAGTTAGAATATGAAGGTGCATTCCTCCAAGTCCATTCCTCCGTCTCTTCATCTACAATCCAAAGATCTGACACATTAAGTTAACCAGCGACTCATAATTGGCCATCAAAGATTGAGTCTAAATGTGTGCCTCAGTGTGTCCTACACACAAAGATGTGGCTTTGGAGACATAAGAGGGTCAGTATCACAAGATCGCATTTCTCAAACAGTGTTATAATTCAAAAAAAGTCTTATTGATGATTTAATAGTTGACAGGAGGACAGTATAATGAAGCCAGCAAAACGTTATAAATGCTGGCACACACAAAACATACTGTAAAAGCAGGCTTTAAACTAAAATGTAAGCCAAAATGAACTGGATTGAAAAAATTCTCACAATTGAGGGGAAGGGAAACCATAAAACCCCTGGCTCAAATGAAAAAAAAATTACTGGGTAAAAATCAAAATCGCAGTGTTAAGAGATTCCACCCCCTTAGGTTTCACATACAAAGAACAAGGAAGAAAACAAATAAAATCAACAAAGCAAATAGACTCAAAGAAAACTGCTAAAGAATTGAAAGAGAAACGTATATTGAAAACCATTAAATATCAAAGAAGAGAAAATAATAAATATTGCCAAATAATCCAAAATAAATTACAGAAAATAGAAAAATAAATATCTCTATTATAAATGTAAATCCTGGGATAAGACTTTCTCAGAGATAATTTCAACTCCTGCGAGAGATAATTTCAGGTCCAACGAGACAAGACTTTTTGCTAAGAGATTTTGACAAGTTCTGCACTCCTCTCAAACATTTACAACCATGGCCACAGTCCAATCACTTCTTATTCGTGTGAATGCTATTGTCAGACACAGTTCCTGCACTCTCAGCTCCAAGCGGGGTCAGAAATAAAAGACAAAGAGTAGAAGACAAAGTAGAACGTCGTAAAGAGGTTCAAAAACGTTGGTGCAATACACATGCAAAGCAGGTTAGAGATTATGAAATTACTAAAATTCAAAGGTCTCAAAAACGATAGTAAAGATCGCATTAGCGCTAACAAACGGAAATAATGACTCGATGAAATAACGGAACAGCGAAAAGAGATTGAATATATGGACACAGGCAATATGACAGAAGTATGTAGATATTGTTTGGCTTTAAACTTTAAGTCGGAGACTTGTAGATCTTCTAATTTGTGTTGTCATCAGGGAAAAGTAGTGTTTTTTCTGAATGAAGGGGCCTATCTGCGTGAATTTAAAGATTTGTTGTTTGGTGAGAGCAAAATCCACATACGCAAGTGGCAGAGATGCCAAGTGGCTGGCGCATAGTGCAGGCCAGGGGGTTGGTGAGCGAAGCGAGCAGGGGGCAAAGCCCCCTAGTAAATAATAAGGAAACTAAACTGAGTGAGGGAACCCTGACCAATACAAGATGCTAAGGAGTCATTTTGTCACAGTGTTTTATTCAGTTTTGGAACATTCTGAATAAATCTGTTAATATTAACAGTTTGGTGTTGTTATATGTTCAGGTGGAAGGCCATTCAAAACAGAATAAAAGTAACCAACCAAGAGGCTAAAAATGGTGGCAAAATACTTCAGGCAAACCAATCTAGACATGTAAAGCCAGGCTCTGGTGGTAAGAAATGTAACTGGCCACAAAAGAAGATGCAAAGACACATAGATTCCAAATCATATAGAGTTCTTTGATTGCTTTTCATGGATTACCCTGTGCTATCATTGGTTACAGTAGGAGCAGACAGAGCACACTTAAGCAGCTTTATTCAGAAAATTCATTATGTTGAGTAATAGTTTAAAGAAAGCTTTGGATCTTTGTGTAATGTTTTATTCTCCCTTGGAGGCTTTACAGTAGGACAATAAACTTTTCAGGAATGAGGTTTGCTGTTGCTTAGCATCTTTTGAAGAGAGATCAGATGAGACATCAAAGCCCTCCTCAAGAGATGGGAATATAGTTACATTGTGAGAACAGCCAAGTACTGGCAGTCAGCAAAAGAATAAATAGAACATCAGTCACTGTACTTGTGGGCCAACACTTCCAGCATATGTGTAACTACTTGCACAATATGTTCAGGGCACTAGTGCATACACAATGATTTCTAAAATTCCTGAAACACAGCAAAAAATTTTAAACTCAGTTTTGAGAAAGAGCATTGGCTTGTATATTAGTTTCAACTTCATTGTGGAAAGAAATGATTAAGATTTCTCTTTAAAAAAGCAGATTGCCTGTAATATGCCCTCTTGGCAAATTGCTGCAATGGGCAAAGATAGCATTTAAGGCAGGACTCTTCAAAGCCCAGTAAGATGAAGAAGTGCAACACACACACACAGGTCCTAGGCTCCTTCGTGCCCACTCAGATCTGCTGTTGAATGGTGTCTGGTGATGCCATCTCTGTGTGGTATTAAATATCAGGTCAAACTCTTTTCATTTATATCTCCTAACTGGTGGAATGACCTGCCCACCTCCATTCAAAATTCTGACTCCCTCAATATGTTAAAGAGTTTGAAAACTCTCTTGTTTGGTAAATTTCTGTCTAATTGATATTAGCTGTTAGGTTTTCTAACCTAGGAATTGTAATTTGCTTGTGTTTTGTTCTGAGCTCCTCACTTGTGATGATCAATTCTGTTACCTTGTCCTGTAACCCTTGTTCCTAAACAGTCCCCCCAAACTGAAGTTAACTCGATTGCGATGACTTTTTTTTTTTAAATCCCTTTGGATATAAGAGTCTGCTAAAAAAATCATTATAGATGTAAAATGTTAGCAGAAAACTAATTAGAGTGTCCTACATGTTATCGTGGAAAGACAGGGAGCAATGGAAGGGTGTGATAAAGAGAGAGAGATATTTATGCCTTAGGACAAAGCTTTTAAAGATTTCATCTACTTTGCTGATGAGCAACCAGTGAACCCCACTAAATATTGGTTGTTTCCAGTTGGGGGGAGACGATACACATCTTGACACAAGGGTGCCTAAGACCTCCCAACTCAAAAAGATAATTCATCTGACTCTGGTTAGAGGCCAGTTAATCCAGCACAGTTTAAATTACGTGGGTTTTTTTTTTTCATTTTCAAAATTACCTTGAGAAAAGTTCCTTTACTCATACTTCTTGTATATTTTTCACTTTTACTCATCCGACTGCCACTCCCGGTGGAAGAACAGTGATATGCCCTCAGCATTGTGTGCACAACCATGGCTTGTTCATCATACTTCCTGTCGAAGAAGCCAGCTCACTTCTCCTGCTGCTTGAAATTGTACCAGGTAAATTACATGATCTTGGTGACAGTAAAAGTAATACATGCAAGCAACTTAAGTTATGTAGAAATTAACGGAATAGGAAAGATTGCTTTGTGACAAATAATTCATACAAGTGAATATCCATGTACTCTCTATTTATGTTTCACTAGAAATAACCTTACTGCTGCATTATCTGTAGATCTGCAGAATTGAGCATTAGACCATTAGAACAATCTAGATGAGAACAGGCCATGCAGCACAACAAAGTTTTCCAGTCCTAACAACTTAATCATTTTAAAAAACATCAGGTCTAGTTTTGAAAGTCCATAAAGTTCTACTGTTTACCACATTACTTAGTAGCTTATACAATGTGTCTATGGTTCTCTGTGTAAAGAAAAACTTCCTAATGTTTATGCAAAATTTACCCTTAACAAGTTTCCAACTGTGTCCCCCATGTTCTTGATGAAATCTTTTTAAAATCACAGTCTTGATACACTGTACTAACTCCCTACATAATTTCCTTCATAAACACTTCAATCATGTCTCCTCTTAATCTTTGTTTGCTTAAACTGAAAAGGCTCAGCTGTTTTATTCTTTCTTCATAATTCATCCTCTGTAGTCTTGGAATGAACCTAGTCGCTGTTCTCTGGACCTTTTCTAGTGCTGCTATGTCCTTTTTGTAGCCTGGAGACCAAAACTGCACACAGTACTCAAGATGAGGCCTCATAACCTCATTGGACTTGTACTGTACATCATGCTATATAACCTAACATTCTGTTAGTCTTCTTAATGGCTTCTGTACACTGTCTGGAAGTTGATAGTTTCGAGTCCACTACGACTCCTAAATCCTTCTCATAAGATGTACTCTCGATTTTCCGACCGCCCATTGTGTATTCAAACCTAACATTTTTACCTCCAATGTGTAATACTTTACATTTACTGACATTAAATTTTATCTGCCACAAATCTGGCCAAGTCTGTATGCTGCCCAAATCCCTCTGTAATGATTCAACAAATTCCAGATTATCTGCCAATCCACCCATTTTGGTATCATCTGCAAACTTAATCAGCTTGTTACTTACCGGTATATTCCTATCCAAATATTTTATATATATTAAAAATAGCAGTGGGCCCTACCACTGACCCCTGAGGAGCACCACTCTTAACATCAGCCAATACCAATAAGGGTCCTCGCACCATCACCCTCTGCTTTCTGTGTCTGAGCCAATTCTGCACCTATCTAAAAACATCACCCTGATCTCCGAGTTCTTTTAGTTTGATGCCCTACCTCTTGTAACCGGTCTCCACCGCACGTGCCATACTGCTGTGTCCTGGCCTTTGGATTCGGTTAACCCTCAAAGCTTCTGTGATATGCATGCAAAGTGCAATTCAAACCGCCGTGAAGGAGTAATGCAAGCATCCTTTATTTCTTGATGTCTTCTTTTTTTTATTAACAGTCTGAAATATTAAAACAGAGAACATAAAAAGTGACTATTCAAGCTCTGTGATTCCTCCTCCTCTTACAGTAACTCAACAAATACTGGGACAGGCTCACACTGATGACGTAACATAACACAATAAATGGAGCAGGGAAATATAACAGAACCACAGCAGGAAAACATACAACACAATGAATGTTATCATGATTTAGTGAAGCTCCAAACAACTAAACTTATCTTTTTATACATCTGTTACACTCTCATGTGGCACCTTATCAACTGCTTTCTAAAAGTCCAGAAAACAATATTATAAGCTCCACTTTGATCATACTCGTTGTTGCTTTCTCATAGAATTCCAGCATGTTAGTAAAATATGACCTTCCTGTTCTGAAATGCTGACTGTTCAGGAAAATTCCCGTACTTGTCATGTGCTGCTCAATCTTATCCTTAATAATTCCTTCCATTAATTTTCCCGTGATGCACATTAAGGCTTACTGGCCTATAGTTTCTTGGATTTGCCCGGTCACTCTTTTTATATACTGTATCAGGATAATATTTGCCATTTTCCAGTTCTTCAGAATTTCCCTAGTATGAGTTACTTCCTGAAAATATGTGTCAAAGGTATATATATATACTTCCTAACCTCCTTAGAAATTTGAGGCTAAATATTATCTGGTTCTGCAGATTTGTTTGATTTAAGCCTATTTAATCTAAGCAGTACTTCTCCCTCTACAATTTCTAAATCACTCAGAACCTCCTTAGTAGTTCCTTTTTACTGCTGAGAGGTTATTTACTTCCTCACTTATGAAGACCTCAGAAAAAGGTTTATTTAGAGTACAGTATCTGCTATTTCATGGTTTATATTTTTTAATACCCCTTTTCTAATTTTGATGAACTTCACTGCCTCCTTGACTGATCTTTTACTACTAAAATACTAAAATAAAGTATGATTAAAAATTATTTTTTATTGGCAAAACACAATAATCTACCCACCATGGTACAATGAAGCCAAGAATTTTAATATGAGACCCTAAACTTTTACCTTTCCATCATGGAGCTCTTTTGAAAACATTGTGTTTAAGAAATATGAACTACAGTTAGCCATAGACTCTCCATTATGAACAACAAATAATAGCACATTAATCAATGGTATTTTTACTACACTTAAGTTAGAATCTGCTGTCTATGAAAGCTATTTCAGCCACCACAAGGGGTTAGTTTTTTAACAGTATGATTTTGTAAAATGCTATGAAGAAACATGTGTTTTATGTACTCTAATTATATATATAAATACATATTATTCTCACTGTTATTTTTAAATATGACTCACTATTGCCAAAATATCTAATAAACAAAAAAATTTCACCCAATTCTTTGATGAAATCATTAAAAAATGTAAAAGTGTGTCAAAGGCTTTCAAAACAATTAACTAAGTCTGTGAACAGACCTGAAAGTTATACCATGCCTACATTTTCTGATGTAAATTCTGATGTGAATTCTTTCATTTTTAAATACCAAATAGCGTCAGTTCAAAAAACACTTGGATGATATTGTCAGAAATAAAAACTAAACATTATTATTTTTTTCTAAAATAAATTATTGTATCAAAGAAAAAGGAGAGAACAGCCAAACAAGAAAAGTACAAACAGAAAAAAGGAAAAAATGAGACATCCTCAACCCCCTGACCAGGGATGATCCTCAACAGTAATGTGTAACAGGCTACATAGGAAATCCACAGCAAAGTGAGAGTGAATGAAGCCAGTCTGATCTGAATGACTGGGCTTGTATATAACTCTTTGAAAATGAGTAGCTAGTAATTTGGTGTCAGAGTTCATCAGTGAAAGTGGCCTATAAGTGGCACATTCCGTCGGATCCGTGCTAGGTTTTGTGCTGGGATCCGTGCCAGGTAAGAAGCAAAGAGACAATGGTAAAGTTTATAATAGAGTGAAGCTGTCATTTTGTTACAGTAGATAAAAAGAGGTGAATTAACAACTGCTTGAACTGTGATAAAAATGTTACAATTAATTCTGCCGAAATTCCATCCGGATCCAAAGCTTCATCTTTGGCAAGAGTTGGTAAAGTCTACTTAACTTCATTTGAAGAGATTTGAGAATTTAAGAGTTTTTTGGAAGTTACACCGAGGCAAAAATTAGAGAAAGAGAGCAAAGTATTTATTAATTTCAAAAGGAAATATGGAAAATGTGCCTTTTGTAGTCTTAATGGAGGAAAATCCTGTAATCCTGCATCATATGTAAAGAGGGTCCCTCACAATCAGTTACCAACTACAAATCAGGTTTGTTAAAATCTGGATTTGGAGATTCTTGTGGATCATTTTTGCACTTTATGTGAGTTTATAGATTGTTTTTGTATCCTTTTGTAATGATCACATCACCTTGGTGTCATCTTTTTGTCTTTCTTGTAGGAGCTGCCATCATGTGCTTATTTTACATGGTTCTGCCATATTGTGTAGCTAATGGTATCTGTTGCTAGTTGCATGAAGAGTGGCAAACACTGGATTATGGTTCAGAATGGATGTGCTCATGCAAAGGCAAATCCTGATAGGTTACTCTGGGAAATTTTAGCAATTTATTTTAGTATGTTCACTTGCGAACCTCATGTATCATGTCTGCTGTGCACTATTGTATTGCCATACACTATGTTTCTAGACACATTATGGCAGCTGTTTTTATGTTTGACAATAGCCTTCTCCAAAATGTGTAAAATACATCTCTTGTCCTTTTTTCTTTTTTGTGTGTGTGCATTAACGTTTTAGCTATCATTGCTCAATTGAGCCAAAACAAGCACAAGAATATTAAAAGGCTCTATATACTGAGTACCTAATTGGTGACTTGTTCTGTCCTTTAAGAGGATGAGTAAGTCTCGCATCGTTCACTATCCTCTTATCAAATACCTAGGCTACACTGTTGAAGCTATAAAAGTACCATGAACAATGTCTATTCTGTACGTTTTAAATTTCAGGGCACCAGTCAGCCCTAGTAAAGATATTTCAGAAATTTTTGCCTCTGATTTCACTTTAATTTCTTGTCTGCTAAAAACACTCAAATGTTCACCTTACAATATAGATAGATAGATAGATAGATAGATAGATAGATAGATAGATAGATAGATAGATAGATAGATAGATAGATAGATAGATAGATAGATAGATAGATAGATAGATAGATAGATAGATAGATAGATAGATAGATAGATAGATAGATAGATTATTTGTCCTCAAGGGGATATTAAAACATCAATTAATAATATTATGTATTTAGCTGTATACTGTATTTCTGATCAGATGTTTGCCTTCTCTTCAATTGAGTCCAAACTTTTTGCATTTTTTTTCAGGAATGTAAAATGCATGTGCCCAATTTTCTGTTCCAGAAAGTGTAGTTAGGACTTTTGACCCAGTATTTCCCAGAATAGCACATCCCACCCTTCAATAAAACTTCCACTTTCTTCTGCATTTGACAAAAAAGTCACAACAATCAGCTAAAGGCCATACTTGAGGTGACCTTCGGAAAGCATGAAGACAGTTAGACCGGCAGCGTACAAATTAAAAATAACACAACAGGAAAAGCTTCCAAAGATGCATTGCATTGAGGAACAGTAACTAGTGAAGAAAAAAAGAGCAAAGTCAAAATGACAAACAAAAAACGCAGAGCTGTTAATGGAAATTTTGTCAGCCAGCTGATGACAACTTTTAATATTATACTACAAAAGTGTTCTAATGTTATTAAGGGTGAAAAGGTAACATAACTGCCACAGCATTATGCTAAAGCTCAAATAGTAATTGTAGACAAACTGGCAGCATTACAGCTACTGTATATAAGAAAGAGACCACTTTGATTTGGCCTCTAACTGTTAATAATTTGTCTAAATAAATGAAAATCTTTTGCAGGTTTACTAGGTCTAGAAGAGCTAGGAGATAGAATTGCAGGAGAAATGACACTGGGAAAGAGCAACAAGTGTTAACACTCTGTGGGCTCCACTTATCCGACATCACACTCTTTTGCTGTGCCATTGGGCAGGCAGCTGTTCATAGATGTGACATGCGCCAGACTGCAGGTGTAACCGATCTCTACTGTTTGCATGTTGTGGCACACAACCCCAGTTAAAAGCCTGTTTTTAAGTATTGTGACTGAACTGTGATACTCTTCCAGATACTTCCTGTTGGATTATTGGCACCTTCTTAGTGAAATGCATATCACCTCAGCTCGATGAAGATCACTGTCATATTTCACAGAATGTACAAGAAATGAATAAACTTTCTCATACTTGATTTCTTTTTCCTACACTCAGTTAAATCCCCTGTATATTGGAAGGGTCTCATCTTGATGTCACATCTATAGAACATGTAAGGAAAAGTAAGATAGAGTCTAAGTATTGGGAATTGGTCAATTTTCAAAATTTGGCTTTTTTGCTTCTTCTACCATAACCTATCATCTATGGGGGAGTAGCGAAAGCTTTAGATGCATCAAATATTTAAATCTGCAGTTTTCAATCTTGACGTTTTAGGGTCTCCTGATACCGAAAAGATTGATATCTCAATGATGGGTGTGTGTCTGTGTGTGTGTGTGTGTATGTGTGTCTGTGTGTCACAGTTTATTGAGAAAGGTCTAAAGCTAAAACGGCTGGATGGAAAAATACCAAACTTGAAACTTAAGCCTGTTATGAGATGGTGATGTGCTGATTAGTTTTTGAACCAAATCATGCAAGGGAAAGAGGCACTCTAGAGGAACACTCAAATACCGTAATTCTGTATTTAATTATGAATTCTACTCGTCAATTGCTACCATAATGTCCTATTTTATGATCAGAAAGATCAGCATCAGAGAGATAAATAATTACTGAAATGTTATAGAATAGTTTGGGTAAATTGTTTGGGTAGTAGGCAAAGCCTACTGATGCTCACGTTCAGATTTTTTAATATTTCTGTTATTTACACTAACTGTTGATGATGTTGTTTTAGGCTGGACATGCTAGTTTGAACTGAGCTAAAAAAAAAATAAATGATCGGAACAACTAAAGTCAGTTAAGTGTAAAAATAATTAAGGATATGGGCAAAAATGTGCTGAAAGCTCTAATATGAATTAAATAAATGTCAAGTAAAGATATGGTCATAAGAGAGAAATGAAAGGTTAGAAGAAACCAGTGAAAACAATGGAAGTAAAACTGAAACAACCAGGAATCGGATGAAAATGTAAGGCTTTTATCTCAAAAATATCTCAGAGACATTGAGTACTATTTTAGCTTTCTTGCAGAAATATTTCTAGTTATTTTTTGAAGTCGACTATTTGAAAAGAATAAGCCAAGAAACACAAATATCTATAGGAGCTATTCAACTGGGTGTTATTTGAATGAGTTTATAGATAGGTTTATTCTTAAAAATTAACCTATGTAATAAAAGTACAACAGAAAAGATGTAATAGGCTTAGAAAGACAATAATTATGGTAATTTAAAATGCTCAACCCTATCTTGAAGTTTGAGTCAAGTGAAAGGCATTAAATTTGTGATACTAATAAAAGAGCCAGTGCTAAAGTGAGGAGCAGATAGACAAATAATTAATATGTCTGTTCAGGAACTTCTTTCTTTGCTGTGAGCTGATTTTAAATTGATTAGTCTAAAGGACAAGGAAAATTGGAAAAGACAACAAAATCAAGTCTTTAGAGAGGAGGGAGACGATGCAAAGTTAAAAGTGTCTGGTGTGGTAATGCAGAACTACTTACAGTAGGAAGAGGCTTAAGAAATGAGTGACAGGTAAGGCCATTGGAACGGTAAGGATTTCACTTGGTGCAATTTACGTTGTTATTGTGTTCTTGTTCAGTTTATAAAGTCTCGAGCTTTAAAGCACACATTTGTCAAAGCACTAGATTGGGTGTCACAGTTATACCTGTCCATTTAATGAGCTGCCTTGCAGTGGATGGTGGAACTGAATGAATGAAGTTTATCTTAATTGTGTATCCCAAAAATAGTAGAACCAAAAGACAGAATTTGCTTCAGGCAAGGCTTTCCCTTTAATTTATGTGCACTGCTTTACAAGACTCAGCCAATTGAAATAATTCTGTATCTAAAAAATCAAGGCTGAGTTGTAAGTAAAGTACAAACTTGAAAACAAATTCTATTTGGGTTGCTATAAGTAAATGTAGGGGTCACAGTAGTGTGGGGAGTAGGGCTGCTGTCTCACAAATCCGACACCCAAAAGCTGTCATGGTATAGGTTTGCATGTTCTCCACATGTCTGGTGTACATTTCTCTATCACACCCCCCATATTATTGCAGGTTATGTTAACTGGCATTTCCCAACTGGTCAGAGGGTGGACAGAGCAGACCCTGTGTTGGGACTTAGGAAGATCTCTGGACCTGTGTGACCCTTAATAAGGTAAAGCAGGTTTGAGGAAGAAATGAGATACTTATATTTATTAAAGAATAATATTAACATTATGTTTTTTTCATTGGTAAACTAGCTAGGGTACATGTTCTTCACCCGAGTTATATCCAGTTATAATTACTGGTAAATAAAAAGTGAACTAAATTACACAGGCAGCAATTTTGGCATTTTTTATTGGACCTTAAACATATGGAAAGTGTGTTGCGTGCAGATGCCAATATTTGACTTTTGTCACAGACACTCCCACATTATTTAAATATTAAGAAGGCAAGCCCCCCTGGCGCCTTTGGCGCTCAACCCCCAGTTGCAGCCAGTCTGCCACTCGCGTTGTGAAAAGAGGGGCTGAACGCACCCCAAAGAGACACGGTTGCTCCTCCGAAACCCCCTCTTAAACTTATAATTTAAAAATGGAATAAGAATCTTAAAATCTGACAAAGTCACATTAAAGTTCGATAAATTCTGAAATGAATAATACCAAACATATACGAGGGGGGACCCAAAAATAACCGGAAATAAATAAATAACCTAACAACAACAAAATTCCGGTTATTTTTGGGGTCCCCCCTCGTATATGTAGGTTTGAAATAAGCCAGATTTAAAGCGTGATAAAAAACGTGACATAAAAAGTGACATAAAATCGTTGCACAAAATTGTTGCACTTTTAGGCTTAGGATTTTATATATTGAGAATAGATTAAAAGAACTGAAACAGGGTTAACGTATGGAACATATTGCTTTTTTAGTGTATCGGGTAATGGTTATTAGTGTGACTTGTCTTCCTTAGCTACATTTTAAGCTGTAGTATGTTGTGGAAAAAACAAACAAATACCTTCTGATGCTAACTCTCAAGCATGTCTTATAAAGAGTGGCAGCTTAAGTTGCTTTTCTCACTGCATTGTATAAATAGTCAAGGCAATCATTTAGACCACTTTGCCAAGATCTGTTTTCACGTTGCCAATTAAGGATATTTTTCTGTTGATCCATGTCAAAAAAGTCCAATTAAATCCACTGTGATTCAGTTTCAGTTTCACTGCAGGATTATAACCCAAGTTCCCAGAGCAATGGGGCCGAAGTGACTATGCCACCATGCCAGCCTATTAAAAATACTCAACGCTTGTTTCACCCTTGTGAGAGGAAATGCAGGATATTCAGATAAAGAACCCACCCAAACACATACAAAGTGGAGACTCCATGTGGACAACGCAGATTTGAACCCAGGATTCTGAAACTGTGTGAGCAGCAGTGCAGGATTAGAACGCAACAACTTTCAATTCAGTTGCAACTCTTATTTGCATAAATTTGTTTAAAATAATGGCAGATGACTTGAAAAACTATTGATAAGAAGCCAGAAATGATAATATGAGGGGTCAGATCACACTTGCATTGAATCAACAATTTATATTCCATCTGAGAAAAGCTAGTCTGGCAAAACAATTTCTGGACAAAATAACAGTACTGATAAAAGATATTTGTTTCAAAGCAAAAATAAACAATCAGGCATCAGGGATCTGAACATGTAATCATTTGTTTTTTTGTGCGTTATGATAAAAATGTTTGTGAAGTAAGATGTAAATAGCCTTTCCTCCTTCTACAACAATATATTCATATACACACTCTGCTTAAATAGGATATTTTTTTTTTGCTTTTTCAAAATACTTTGGGATTATAGGAGATAAAATGGTTTCAGTCAAAACTGTTGTATGACAAATGCATTTTTGTTTATATTGAATTCAAATGACTGCGGTGGGTTGGCACCCTGCCCGGGATTGGTTCCTGCCTTGTGCCCTGTGTTGGCTGGGATTGGCTCCAGCAGACCCCCGTGACCCTGTGTTCGGATTCAGCGGGTTGGAAAATGGCTGGATGGCTGAATTCAAATGAAATACCGGTACTGTACTTAATTGAAATGTTTGTCATAAACAGGCTGCATGAAAGCAAAGCATTCATCTTTCCATCCATGCATTTTTAAATTCTCTTAAATTCATTTAAGGTCAGGGGAGGCTGGAGCCTATCCTGGAAACATAGGGCTACAGTGAGTACAAACTGTAAATGGGGAAAATATCCATCGCTGGACGCAGTCGTTCAAGTGGAAATAATTTTGGCATAACCAATTCACCCAAAATGCATACACTTGAGATTCACAGAAGGAGATGAACCACAACATATTAGAGAAAACCCCACATGGACATACCCAGGAGGTGCAAACACCACACGGACAGCGACCACGGCAGGATTTGAACCCGGCCTCCTGGTGTTGTGACTCAGCACAGCTACTCGCTTCACTGGTCTGACAGAAAACCTCAACACTACAAATGTTTTTTTTTTTTGTAAATTACACTATTAAGGGCAGTGTGGATGACGGTGCTTGCAAAAAATTGGAAAATAATGCATATTGTATATAATGAAACCATGCAATTATCAAGTGTCACAGCAATCTATGATCTAGTGTAAATATTGAATTATTATTCTAAAAATTATTGTTCATTTCAAAGGCTTTTACATGCCTGATACAAATCAGCCCTCCAAGTGATTTCCTGGATGATACCTTACTGCTCTAAAAAAACTACAATTGTAGAATGTATCAATATGAGGAGAAAGTATCTGTAAAGACTGATGATTGCCTTATTGCTTGAATTAGGCATATTTATTTATATTAATATTGTGCACAGGTTTTTCTTTTCACAGACACCTCCATGTCATTTCAAATGCTATAAATCTGAACAGCGTATATAGCTTTTGTATAAAGCACATTGAAATCAGTGCCCAGATGTGTGATAAAGTGCAGTCCAGTATTGCAGCACTCTGGGTGTAGATAGCAAAAGATGAGCCTTCTTTTAGGTCTGTTCCTGTACCCCTTACACTTCTACTGGCTAAACTGCTGTCTTAGCTCAGTAGCATCCTCACTGTACTTAAAACAGCAGGTGAGGATTATTAAAGTGAAAATATGTTCCCTTTTTCTCTAAAACGGAAAGCTAATAGGAAGACCTGATAACAAAAAACATTAGTTTTGGGTCAAATGAAAGTTTCATATCTTCCTAAAGAAAAAATGTTTCACTGAGCAGATTTAATAGTTCTGCGGTGGGTTGGCGCCCTTGCCCGGGATTGGTTCCCTGCCTTGCGCCCTGTGTTGGCTGGGATTGGCTCCAGCAGACCCCCATGACCCTGTGTTCGGATTCAGCAGGTTGGAAAATGGATGGATGGATGGATGGATGGATTTAATAGTTACTGTATCTGACAAGCTGATCGTGGCTTATTTGCTCTCACATATCTATCCATCCATCCATCCATTATTGAACCCGCTATATCCTAACACAGGGTCACAGGGGTCTGCTGGAGCCAATCTCAGCCAACACAGTGTGCAAGGCAGGAAACAAACCCCGGGCAATGCCCAAGCCCGCCGCAGGGCACACACACCAAGGAAAATTTAGGATCGCCAATACACCTAACCTGCATGTCTTTGGACTGTGGGAGGAAACCGGAACACCCGGAGGAAACCCACGCAGACACGGGGAGAACATGCAAACTCCACGCAGGGAGGACCCGGGAAGCGAACCTGGGTCTCCATACTGCGAGGCAGCAGAGCTACCACTGCGTCACCATGCCACCCTCTCAAATATCTATAATACAAAATATTATGAACAAATAAACGTGTTTGTTTTTTGTATATTAATTGTATATCCATCCATCCAACTATACATTCATCCCTCCAGCCTGCCAGCCATCCATCCTCCAATCCACTTATCCAAAAGTGGTGTCATAGTGAGTAACTGTATTTTCAAAGGATATATTGAGCTAAAATCAAATTATTTGTCAAAGAGCGTAGCTACTTTCATGCCATTTGCTAGTAAGACTATCCAGTAGTGTGAAAATGAAACAGTATATACAGTGAGATGATCACATAATATGCCTGGTGTATCGAAAAGACTCGTCTATTCAAATAAGTTCAAACCTGCTTATCCACTTCAGGATTCTGATTAGCATGTGGCAATTCCAACAGCTTTGGCTATAAGATGGGATCCAATAATGGACAAAGTGCCGTTTCAGTTCAACACACCCAGTCGCACTCACACTGGACTCATTTAGACTTATCACATTGCCTAACAATCACATCTTCAGGAAATCCAGAATAGCTGGAAGTAACATAATATAATTAAACATTCTCAAGCATGATCATTTAATTATAGGCTTAGTTTTAAAGGATAATTCTTACTAAATGACATTTTCCAGTAAGTGATTGCTTATTTCTTAATCAGCATTTCTGTTGTTCAGGAGTTCAGTACCTGTGATATGGCCAACTTCTTTACTAATTTATTCTCAAAATATAGAAAGGCAATGAGAAATAAAATCTAAAACAAGAATCTATGGCAACAAATGACAATGATCTGTGAATTAGAAAATATGTCTTCCAAGTTTCTAGGGATGAGCCTTTAACAAGTTAGAAAGGAAAAGTTACACTTCCATCTTGAGGGAATGTGCGGAAATTATTCCCATGGGCACATGACATGAACCAGGTGGCAATCTGCTTTAAAATGTAGATTTTCTCCGATTCACTGAGCCGATTATTAAAGTGAAAATAACTGCGACAATCTGGGCTTTGGAAGCAGCTGAAAACTGAAGGGAGGCTGAGAGGATATGTGTGTTTTCTTTGTTTCTAGCTCCTCATTTCACACATGAAAAAAATTCAATTATTGATTCTTAATCACATTGCTCGCCTCATTAGACAATAAAATGCAAGACAATTAAAGCACAGATGTGATCTTTTTTTGTGTAATTTGCATTTTTTTCCCAAAACTTTATAGATTTTATTATTAAGTAAATGACCAACAGCACATACTTAATATTAAATATTCCAAATGTAGGTATGAAAGTCATTTACTGTATATTTTACTGTAATATGCATTTGTAGAAAATGAGTAGCAAGCAAAGGCTTCAGTTCCATTAATTGCTTAATGCAAATATTTGACACAACATAATAGTCTTAAGAAAAGCGGGTACAAAATTAATGTGCAAATAAAATTTTAATTGAGACACATACCAGGCAATGTTCTTCAGTTTGTCTTTTTCATTGCACACTTTTTTTCACTGTATACTGTACACTATCATTTGTCACTATGATGTAATCAGTTACACATTTCTATCAAATAACTGACATCCTTTTTACAGTATTCTGCTTTGTTTCTAAACTGCTACTTATGGAGCTAACTATAAAACATGATGGTTATTTATGTCTGAGATAAGAATGCAGAGAGTAACTGTGAGTTACAAGCTGAAGCAGTGTTAAAGACCCACACAGAGTAAGCCGACTGTTTTATTTCATTTATAACAGCAATTATAAGCTTGAATGAGTCCTTGCATGTTAGCATGAAAAAGTAATTTGGTATCAATGTGGTAAGATTGCCATAAAGTCTGGTGGCGCGGAAATCAAAGTGTCAGCTAAACAATATGCCTTACTGCCCCATTTTACTAGGAAATGTTCCATCAACATTGTGCAACATGAGCATTTTTTGCAAGGAGTCACAGATGTTGCTAGAACGAATGATAATGTCCAGTTTGTACCACTTTTTTATTGTAAATTAAAACTGCCAAACAATACATTACTCTCAAAAAAAAATCTAATAAACAAACTTAGAATGTAAACAAAAGGTGAGAGGGACGAAACCTGAGACAGAAGAGGAAGAGGGTAATGGACATTATACACTGTTATGGATAGCGCACATGGTTAGGAGTCCAGGCCGGGATGTGGCAAGGTTCCTTACCTGGATGGGTGGACACCCTTCAAAGATACAAGTCTTAACCTGGAGACAGGCAAAAGATGCCAGTGTGGCAGTGGGTACATTGGCATCCCAGCAGGGCTGGACCAAGGAACAAGTGTAGTGGAAGGACGATGGGGAGACAACCTGTCAGGACTACATGCTCCCCCAACACACTAGGTGGCAGCCTCCCTGTGCAACACTACATATACAGACACCTGCAAGGCATACTGCAAACTGTAGTCTTCAAAGGCTTCCTTGTCAGGTTACATGGGTACAGCAGGGATTTTAAATCTCTATTTTGTGGGACTTCTGTTTGACCAGGATGTGGTTCCATCAGGCTATGCCCTGGCACCAGAGGTACTCCCAGGTCCTGCTTAAAAGAAGCCACTTGACCTCATCCAGGAGAGTTGGAGTTGAGTGGAAGAAGGACAAAGGTCACCTGGAAGAGTGGTAGGAGACAGGAAAAGAGAAGTCTTTTTTGTAAGGTATTTGTAAAAATAAACCTTTTATTGTACCCGGACTTGTGTTTTGGTGGATGAGTCTGTGGTTCTGGGGAGCTGCAATGGCCTCTACTGGTCACAACACGATTACCCTTTATCAGTGCTCACCAAACCAACACTCTGAAATGATTAGTAAACTGTTAATACCCACTTCTCTCCATCTTAATGCCTCTTCTACAGGCACATCTCTGTTGCCCAGTTACACTGCCTTCAATTGTGCATTCTTTAAAAATCTTAAATGGAGAAACTTACAAAGGCTTAGATGACTAGAGAAGCAATTTACAAAGTTCTGCTTCTGTGGTGTGAAATGAATGAAAATACGAGAAATCATACATATCTACATTCAATACATCAATGGTGTGAAAATTATTATCAATGCAAGTGTCAGCTAAATAAGCATGTGAAATTTGAAGTGCCTTAGGTTCTTCACTTAATCCCTTAGGAGGTTTGAAGTAAATAATTTTTTACATTTCGTTGGAGCAGCAGTAGTTTGGATAAAAGAAAAACAGCTTTAATGCCTATTTTTGCATTTCATGTTTTTGTGTGTGTGACGGATGGCTGGGGTGCCCCTTCGACATTTGGTCCGGGATAATAGCCATGGGCTACACACTACTTGGTGGCAGCCACCCTGGGTTACATCGGGACCACATGCGTGGGACTTCAGAGGTCAGCTGTGTTGGGCTCCGTGGCCACCGCCAAGGGGAACTGCACGGCTTCCTGAGCCCGTCTGGGTAACAATGCAGCCACACGTAGGTGTGCAGCTAGATTCAGGTTATGAAGCACCTGCAGTACTTCTGGGTGGACTATAAAAGGAACCAGCAGCCACCACTCAAGAAGCCAGAGTCGGGAGGAGGAGGACAACACATGCTGGGAGGTGTGGTGGTGAAGACCAGTGTGTTTTGTGTTTGCTTTTGGTGACTTGTTTGTGTTTATGGGACTGTGCTCTGGCTGAGGGGCATGGGGAAGACATGTCCCCCAGCTGAAGAAAAATAAATATTTGTTTTATTTTTATGTGTGCCTCCGTGTCTATCTGTTTCGGGTCGGGCACCAATATTGCTCTTTGTTACATGTGTTATATAAGAATCATTAGCAATGTGAAAATGCAGTACTGCAGTGACACTAGCAACCCATGTTTGATTTCCAGTTCACTTTCTGTATAAAGCTTGTGATTTCCCTTTTTGCATGTGTTTTTGTTCTGAGCACTGGTTTCCTTAGAGATGCTGGTAGATTATATGGTAATGTAAAAAAAGTCTCGGCATGAGCGAGTATGCCCTACAATGGACAGGGGGTCTAATACAAAGTAGTGCAACAATACTGAGAGGCCTATGAGAGGTATCTGGCCAATTGCCTCCACCATCCTAAAGCTGCCCCCAAAAAACCTGTAGTGATTCTAGAGAATGGATGCTCGGATAAATTTGAGTTGAATTATGTTTTAGTCTATATATTACTTAAGGCTTCTTATAAAGCTAGATCTGTACTTGACAAGTCAGCTTGACCAATACCATACAGTCAATGTGACATCAAAATAATAATCTTACTAAAGCAGCACTAAATCAATAAACACATAAAGTTAATGTAGGTACCTGAAAATAAACTGACTAGCCAGATGCAATCAAAACATAATAATCACTTCCAAACACTGCCCCATAATTCCTGTTCACTGTGATCTCACCAGCATATGCAGATAATGCAATATCAGAATCCACTCAGTGCATGATGTCAGGAAGTTTTCAAACAGACAATTGGCTACAGAGAAGGTTTTAATGAGCCAGGAGTGAACATGAACAGTTCACATCAGTAGTCAACAAAAGAGGATGATATTTTCTAAGTCTGAATGCGAGTTTTGATGTAAGCCAATTTTTGGAGACTTTTATATTTTGACTTTGAATTAAATGTGTCTCTACACCAAAAAGTCATTGTTTGTTTTAAATTGAACTATTTGGAAATCAGGAGATGCACACTGCCATTTTTTTTATAGTGAATGCATGGGGATGTCACGATTTTCATGTAGGAGTGTGAATACATGAGTGGCAATGGAGTGTAGTTAACAACAACAATATGGTAATGTCTGTTAAAATTTACATGCAAATTGTAACCTGATAAAAATATATTTATATATATTTATTTTCAAAAAGAAAATTATGCTATAATCAGCTACTGTACTTCATTTCATTTTTTCTGAATATTCCTTGGGCAATTTTGCAAAAGTTCTACAAGTAGAATAAGGTTTTGAAGCCCAAGTAATCTATTTCCTGCATTTGTTTTTTGTTTTCAAATAGTTTTCGTTATGTTAAATTTTTTTAAACTTCTCCTGTGACGTGATTTTGCTTTCCCTTGGGTGTCACCTATTCTACCTACTCTGTACCATTTATAGGAACTCCCCTGTGTATCACATGGCCACAGAGCGCTTAAACAACTGTGCACATCCATTTTTTGAAGGATTTACTGGATGTACCCCACTATACACTAAAATATATACAAAAGAAACACACAGAACAACCAATCCTATAAGAAACAATGTGATTTACAAAGCAGTACATGGAAGGCAGCATATATTAAGTAATAAAGCTGTAATAAAGATGTAAAGTAATCATCATCACACTTAAACCACATCAGCAAATGATATTTACATGCAGATACAGTACATGTGACTGTCACATGCGTACACTGATGTCGTTAGGGCCGGTGCCACTATTAAGGCAAATTAAGCATTCACCTAGCACGCAGATCAGAAGGGGGGAACCCAGCCACACGGATTAGTTACTGAACAGTCGGTTGTGCACTAATAAGCTTGGCCTAGGGTGCAAAATAGCCTAGCACCGGCACTGGCTGTTGTGACTGGCAGCACTAGATTCCCGGAAGCAAAAAGGAAAGAAGGGAAGTCTGACAACAGAAATAAAAACTGAAGCACCTAAAAGAACACTTCCAAAATCGACATAACAAACACTAAACAAGTTGGTGCCTCTTTATTAAATACAGATTAGATTTAAAAAAAAAAAAAAATACAGAATGAGTGCAAGTTGCACCTTGTGAACTTTAAAGGGAGAAAGTGTAAAAGTGACAATAAAATATGACCATAAAAGATATCTTGTAAACTTTGAGAAAGAAAAAGGTAAAAAAAGGAGGATGAGGAATGTAGGCTCAGTTGGTATAAGTTAAAGAAAGTAGAAAGTCCTAAATTAGTAACATTTACTCTGAAGCTAATGCTTAAAAGGAAAAGGTATTGTTGGATGGCAATTAGGACAACTTAGACACAGCAAACAACTGTACAATGCTTAGAACTTTGGGGGAACTCTCTGATTTATAGACATGTGTGATTAAGTTGTGAAGTAACAGGTGTAGCAGTAGAGGAGTTTAGCGATCTCTTGAACCCTCAGGTACGACTCCAAACACCAGGTAAAAGTCCAAGACTTCTTTATTTTCTTATAATACAGTGCACCAAGCACCCTCCACTCACACTACTCATATAATCAATACTATTCTCAATACAATAATCACAATACTCTCTCCTCCGCTCCCAGACACTTAGCCACCCTACCTCCCAGCTCAGCTCAATGTCTGGGCTTTTCCAGAGTCCTTTATACCCCCTGACCCAGAGGTATTTCTGTTCCATTACCCACAAGTCCTTATTCCTTCCGGGTCAGGGTAAACAGCCCTTATCTTCAACCCGGGAGCACGTCGTTTCTTCCTGTCATGGGATTATGACGCACTTCCGGGTTATAGGGCATATATGAGTCCACGAGCCTGCCTACAGCGACTCCCGGTGGTCCCCAAGGTATCCAGCAGGGCTGTGCATAAAAACTACATAGTCCATGAGGCCCTGCTGGAATTCGGGGCCCGTCCATGCTGTCGGGAGAGCTCCTCCTGGCGGCCTGGGGGTGAGGGCCGGAAACTCTCGCCGGCCATCCATCACACAGGTAAAGCCATAAATGCACTAGTTGTAGCTAAAGTTCAACATAGCACAGGGACATTATATACGTATTCTGCCTACCTGTAGTTAGGAAAGGGCCCTGATCTGTGACATCTGTTTATGTAATGTGGAGCACAGTGGATGGTGCTGTTTGTATGCCTAGCCAGCTATAATACCATGGGCACTATTTTCTAACATAAAGATATGAGATATAGAACTGTACCTTTTTGGAACATTGCTTTGTGTAAACAGTGGACAGGGTTAAGCTTGGATACTCCAACTGGTCTGTAGGAAGCTGTGGTGAACTGTGAATTTGTGCTGTAGTAGTTCTTCTGCAGGATCAGACCAGATGGTCTAGCCTTCGCACCTCATAAGCATCAATGAGCCTTGGGTTCCCATGACCCTGTTGCTGGTTCACCATCTGTCCTTTGTTGGACCACTTTTGGTATGTATAACCACTGCATACTGGGAACACCTCAAAAGACCTGCTATTATAGAGATGCTCTGACCTAGTCATCTCATCTACCCATCACACTTTTCACTTTTCACTTGCTGTGCACATGCGTCACTGTAATGAGATAATCAATGTTATTCACTTTGCCTGTCAGTATCTTTAATGTTGTAATACATAATATAACATATATTATATTCTCAAATCCACCTAATCCAGTTCAGGGCTGCAGAGTGGCTTATCTCAGAAGCATTGGTTGTAAGGCTGGACACAGCCCGTTGGCTAGCCACTAGTCCATTTTAAAGCCTTTTCACAGATGCACAAACACACATACTCAAATTTGGAATATGGAGAATTTGTATGGTTGCTAAACAGTCAATCATAGGAACAAATATTATAAACAAACCAACTGTTATGTATATATAATGTCATGTATGCATGTCTGAGGGTCACCATCCAAGCTCTTCGGAGGTATGTGATTCTACCCCGGGCCAAGAGTGGGTGTTGCTGCTAATGGTCTTGTCATTTTCTTCCTCCACAGTTTCGAGAAAACCTCCCAGTGAAATCAATTGACTCCTCCTCTTCCGGTCCTGGATCATGAAAAGGATGACCGCCTGGAAGGAGGCATCATTATAGCAAAGACAACTTAACAGAAGGAGCTCCTAGTCAGACAACCCATTGGCACAGTTGAATTAATTACAAGCCACTCCACTATGTGGCGATTACTTTTTGTTGTTTTTCTCCTGCCACTGAGCATTGTTTTTTTGTTGGATGCTGTCAGTAAATGGGGCACCCCCAGATGCAACACACCAAACAGTCCCAGGTGCAAAATAAAGGGTTTTATTTCCAAAAATACCTTTATAGAGACCAATCCACATTCCTCCAGTTCAAATTCCTCCTTTTCTTCCTCCAGGTGAGCTTTGCCTTCAGCCTACCGACTCTGACTCTCTGGAGAGGGCTGAACAACTCACTTTTACATCAGACCCGTGAGTACTTCTGATAGGACGGTATAGTCCAACAGAAGCCTCCAGAAGCAGGGAGTCCTTCTCCCTACAGCACCCCCTGGAGGCACACAGGGAAACCCAACAGGATTGTTCCTCAGGACTATGACTTCCATACATCCCTGCGGGTATTCTTAGTGAGTCCACCTCAGCGGAGCACTGCCATCTACCATATAGGGAGAGGAACTGTCCTTGATGTACCAACTCCGCCACATTATCCATGTATATACTGTATCCCTTTGTATGATATATTGCTTCTGTCCCATTCCAGCTGGGTTATGCCTTCTTCCATACTGTCCTTCCATTACAAGCTGGGAAAGTGTCCAGCATAGCACTCATAATATATATATACTGACAACCTATATATATATACATACACACATACACATATACACAGTATATGTAATACTTGCAAATACATATCATATATAAACTTTTTCTTTTTTTGTATTGTATTTTTGTCCACTGTTCTGAGAAGTCATGTAGGAACACATTGCATTATATAATGTACACATGACAGTAAACTTGACTTGAAGAGAATAATGTAATGCCAAAATGCAATCAATTTAAAAAGCAAATCAGTCAGTGATGTGTGGGATACAGAAGACATGCAGTTGCCTGAAAAATGTCCAATTTCAGTCTAGGTCTAAAAGAAGCAAGCAGAAGGAGACTGAGTTAACAATGAAAAGAAGAAATGAAAAAGGAGAAGGAAACAGAAAAAGGGATAAAGGATGATAGAGGAAGAAATCAGAAATTCAGAGAGTTGTGTAATAGAAGCAGATTTTTGGCCTAACACCAGAGAAGACAAAACTCCTTTCCACTATCAAGACAAGGGTGGAAGGCTAAAGCAATATTAGACCAGAAATTTAAATCCAAATGGAGTGGAGGTTAACAAGTCAGGCAGTGGCTCTGGAAATCCCCCATCAGGCATGGTGACTGCAGAAGTCAGTGAAACTCTGGACTACTAGAGCAGGATTGAGCCCCCCAGGCATGGGGTTTATGATTTTCAAAACTCTCTCTCTGACTTGAGGATCTGTTATTTTCAGCACCAAACATTACTTGTCATTAGTGATTGCATCTCACAAGCCTGCACAAAAAAACAGAACCCTCTACTATCAGCCTTCTTACAGCTTCTTCAAATTATAAATCTTTCACTCTCTCCCTATATCTGTGTGTGATTTTCTATCGGATGACTATTATACATCCTTCTCTCTTAAAGACTCATCTTTTCTTGCTTGCATGTCAAACATCTTGACCAAACTGTATTTTTTCATATATTCTTCTTCAACAACTGTTCTAATCATGATTCAGGCCTGCTGTTTTCTTAGGCTACTCACCCACTCCACAGTGCTATTCTGTTATTTACTTATGCACCCTTTAGTGTGTAATTGTAATGTGTATTTGAAAGCACTTGTATTTACAGTTGATTCTGAAATGTATTCTTGTCTGCTAGGTAATTGCCTGGTAATGACATAGTCAATGAGCACAGCTATACAAAGCTGAGATTGATTGAATGATTGAGTGGCTGTCAGTCTTGTTTTAGCGCATTCACTTGGAATTTTAACGTGTACTTGCCTTATGTAATGTGTCTGGAAGGATGAAAAAGCATGTGTAGTGAGTGGAGGAGACATTTTAAGGCATTTCTTTTAGGAGTAGAAAGGGGAATTGTCGGGAATGTGAGAGTTGGTTCGGAAAAGTGTTATTAATCTTTCAGAAAGTTATTAGGACAATATCAGAATCACAATAGATAGATAGATAGATAGATAGATAGATAGATAGATAGATAGATAGATAGATAGATAGATAGATAGATAGATAGATAGATAGATAGATAGATAGATAGATAGATAGATATGACGAATAAGCCAAAAGAAATAATTCTTAATTGATTTTCTTTTTCTTTTATGTTTGTTGTTTGATGGCAAAGCCACTTATAAAAGTTCTTCCTTGTCAAATTGTGTTTTACCATCTTTTGTCAAGCACTGCACTCCTATGAGTCAAATAAAATAAAAATTAAAAAATAAAACTAAGAAGAAATAGAATTTAATTACACATGAAAACAAAGTAAAGAGTTTCTGAGCTTCAGACGTTTAACTATACAGTATATTTTTATGGTTTAAAATAAAAATCCATCAATCCATCCATTTTTATAGCCACTTAAAGCAAGTATGGGTTTGAGGAAAGGGAAATAGTCTAGTAAAGCCTTCATCTCTGAATGAACATTAGAACATTAAAACAATGATGATACAAAAACATACTGTACATGAATTAATTGCTGAATTACCGCCATTACAAAAAAATGTAAAATTCTGGAAAGCTTCAGCAACCTGCGAGTTTTTTTTTCTTATTCACAATGAAGCACACCTTTAGAAAAAAAAATTGAAATGTTCTGCTGACTTAATGAAATCTGCTCGGTTGCCTTCACTTTCCTAAATGAGGTGGGCTTTTCTCCTTCATGAGCGAGAGTTGTCACATTGATGGGTTTGATATAAGATCACTTCCCCTACAGTCACTATGCCAAAGTAGGCCCAAGAGAGGGCGACTGGAAGACAAGGACGTAGTCAAAAAAATATATAGTGAGGATTAGAACCAGCAGAACAACTATCAGTCCCCTACGCTAAGAATAGCAAGGGAAAACTAAAGTCAAAAGGAATGCAGAGAAAAAAAACAAAAAATTTTCAATAGACGTTTGAAGGGTCTTGTAATCCATGGCATCAGATGGATAAGTATACCCCTAGATGACCTTCAATCCTTTATGCTGTGATTGACAGGCCATAACCTCTTAGGACATCCCCACTCTGGGATGGTCCTAGCAAACAGGGATCAACAATAGCAACATCAAAATGGAGGCAATATAATGGCCCAAATCAAAAATAAAAGTATAGCTATATTTCAAAAATAAATGGACCCAATGGATACCATAGGGCATAAAACCCCCCAAAGAAGCAAATGAAAACAGGAGTTTCTGACAGCTATATCCTGTCACTGCAAAGATAGGGATGGACTGGCCTCCTTGCACACTTTAACCTATTTTTAATTTATATCACAATTCTCATCTTCAGCAACATCTCAGCACATGTACTCTTGGCAGATTATCTTGGTTAGTTTGCCTTTTGGTGACCTGGTTGATAGTTTTCACATTGTGAATTACTATTACTGTCACCTGGCACACTCACATGAGCACACCATGCTAATTGTGATGAATCTGCAAATCTTTGAAGTGTTTTAAGTAAGAAAGAATACAAGAATATAGGGAAACCTTACAATTTATACATGGGTAATGACCAGGCCAGGATCTGAATCTGATCTCTTGAATATCTGAAGCAGCACACTAATCACTATTCCACTGCACCAGCCATACAGTACATAGGTGTAACATTTTGCATTTCAGGAGCTGCTCTGATTTGTGATGAGCAAAACAATTCACAGGAATTTGAATTTGCAGTAAAAGTCAGTAGATATCCCACCCCTCATCTGCAGGAATCAGGGATGAGCAGTCAGGGGAGGCAAGAAAAGTTAAAAAACTAATAATGACAACAAAATAAATCTGTCTGCTGGTCTGTGCTATAAATTTGTTTTCTGTATGATTCCAATAATTGTGATAATTTTTATAGTCAAAATCCCCGAATTTGCACATTTCCTGTTCAAATACAGGGGATAAACACGAGTTGCGGCGGCGACGAGCCTCACCTCACCTTGGACTGTGCTGTCCCTCACACACTGGGTTGATGCATGCAATTGATGCATGCCTGTTGAGGTCTCTCTGTATGTCACCAATATAATGTTTGCAGACATGGTTATCATACACCCTGACTTTCCACAGTCTGGCTAATATCTCTAATGAATGTGTGTGACATATTTAGTGTTACTGATCGAACATAAAACCACAGTGAAAAGGCATAAGGTGAGGCAGACAGTACAGTGGCGCCGTAAAGGGGGCACATGTGAGTCCAACAGGTGTTTGTTGCTGCTGTTCTTTTACGGAGAGGCTCTGGGCGCCAATAAGTTAGCAATATCAGAAAGTCAAGTGTACTGCAGCGGTCTGTTTGTTTTTATTTTTTTTTTCCAACTGAATCCAAAATGGAAGATTAAGACTTCTAAAACTAAAGGAAAATAAGGAGGACTTTTACAAGAAAGTGATGGAGATTTTCATGGAGAAGGATAGGCTCATGGACTTCATTTGCAAATAAAGGTAAGACCATAAACGGTTTTCAATTTTATAAAAAATGGGATCAAACTAAGAATAAAAGAATCCAGTATTTAAAAACTAAATATTGACCTTAAATAAAATATTCTTTTGTTTTTCTTGGTATCCTTTTATTGAACAGTCTATTAAAATTGATTAAAGCATCATAATTAAAAGCTTTTAAAAACAGCTAAATATTTCAATTAAGTTCAAAATTGAAAACCTATTTTTTTTTGTACACCATTTCATATGTATTGAATGAGTATGAATTGTGAAATTGCAACGGCAAATTAAGAACACATGGAGGGTGCAGAGCAAACGTGCTTTCTCCGCACTCTCTCGCCGCTATAAATGTAACGTTCTCTCTTAGCCAAATATGTACCTTACCTATGTGTGTGTAAAGAATTCTGATGAGATATGAAACTTAACCAGTAGTCACTGTGCATGTTGCCAGTTGAATAGTGAATAAGCTACGCTTTTGGGTTCATAATTTGTAAATCTGACTCTGAGGGAGTCCATGTCTCACCAGCAATGAAGCTCACCGCACGTCACTGGCAGAAATCACAAATCAGGAAAGGTTGATTGCCAGGTAAGGGCGAGGGGAACTTTTCATGTACTCAGTCTTCTTGTGGAGAAAACAGATGAATGTGTACAGCGGTGCGTTTTGGTGTACCTTTGTGTGGGAATCATGTAGCATATCCCATTTTTAAAAAACAATACAGTGCTACACCATGCTGATACGAATAAGAGGGATAAAACAGAATTTATTTGACTGAGGCAGATTACCTGAATTACATGGCAGCCAATGAAATGCAGGTAAACGCAGAAGAGTGAACAAAGCTTTACCGAGTGTTATTCTTTATTGCCCACCACAAAACTTCAAAAACCTCTTAAGTGTTTTACATGTCATGGTTGTGAAATCACATGCAAAACTAATTTTAGGATCAATTCCCCAAAACCATTTGTAAAGCGAAACTTGGCTGTTTCACTAATCACTACTCAAGATACACATTATTTTTAAATTCTTTTGGGAGAATTTAGGATATTTTTCATCACTTATTTGTTTAAACTATATTTCATTGCCTTTTTTCAATTTTTTTTTTTTTTTTTTACAAAAGATCTTCAGATGAGGGTTTCATCCTTGATGTTGGCTCCTCTACAAATCTGTTAAAGAGATAAGTTATTTACTGAATTGCTCCCCCCGACTTACTTCATGTTCTTCCAACTAAAACTCAATTATATGTGGGTTTCTTATAAAAGAATTACACACTCCTTTTCTACTACATTCTTTTTGCCAGTGTTTATTCCCCTTTTGGGAACAGAGCACAGATATTGAGTGTAAATTTCATGCCTCCTAGTGGCCCGTGCACTCCAACACATGGAGGAGTTTCCATGCTGGCAATGTGCATCTCTCACACTCTGTCACATTCTCTTTCAAAAAGGTACCTTGCAGCTCTTACAGCCCACTTGTGGCCCACTGCCATCCAAATGATGTTCCTGCACCTGAAAAGTTCTTTCTGGCTGGACATCCCTCACAGTTATAAGCACAACATTTAAATTAATTTGGTTCAAAATATAATGTACTTTAGACTGGCTGGGAGATGATGTCTATTCCAAGATCATCACGTGCAAGCCAGGAAGCAGCCTTGGATGAGGAACCAGTCTAATGCAGGGTGATCCTCTTGTACAGACCTACAGACTAGACCAGTTTAGAATCTCCAGTTACACTAATATACAGTATGTGTAACAGCACACAGTATACGGCACCTAGGTGCAGCTGTAAGTGCTGCTGCCATATAGGCCTAAAGATTGATTTGCTGCCAGGTCATTGTTTGTGAAATATCTGCCTGATCTCCATACAGTAGTGGTGGTTCTTCTCCATTTCTTTTTACATCTTAAGTTTAGCACTTTAGGATAACTGACAACAGTAAACTGAAGCTGTTTGAATGGATACAAAGATGTGTGCATGACTGGATGGCTCCTGTATTACATACCAATCCTGTCGAAGTTCTGCCTTTCCCAACCCTATAATGGAAAATAGTGAATTTAGACAAGTGATGCATTGATTTTCAAAGTACTGTATATTTGAAACCTTTACTATATCACTTAATTTTGCAAACTATGTCATCACAGCTATATTTCTCTTAAATAATGCAAACCTGACCTGTTTTCTTAATGATCATAACGAAGGCACATTGTTTATTATGTAAGAGAAGCTGACATGCAAATGCAATTTGAATACTGATAAGATAGCGTTGTTGAAATGCCTGCCAGACAGAGTGTGTAATAATCTTAACCCAGCTGTATTGTTCTTTCATGCAAATACATGCTTCCTCATTTTCTTCAAGTTCCTTCATCTTGCACTTCCTTCTATTCCATTTGTTAGAGAGTGATCATTTTTACTGCAGTATGAACTGAATGCAAATAACCCAGTGTAATTTGAAAAAGTTTCATAGTTCCAAGGAATGGTTCAAAAAAGGTTTTTGACTTGGCATGATTTATTTAAATCATACGTCCGTTCACCGGAATTGAAGGATCAGTGCACATTTCTTAGTAATTTTCATTGCTATTGGAAGTGAAAGGTTGTGTTTTCATATCCTATTATTAACAACAAATGAATCATTAACCTGTTAACAGTTAATGAAATGACGCCTCTTCGGTTACAACAATATTTTTGTCTTCAGGTCATGAACTTGGGGAAAGGCGGCAGGAAGCCTAGATAATTGGGAGCCTGAATTGGCACTGCAGTAAAAAGAGAAACTGCTATTTGATATTCTCATTTTTTCATGAATATTTTAAATACAATGTGTATCACTGTGCATATTATAGTTTATTACTTGCTAAACTCATGCTCATCCATTCAGCCATCCATGGCTGGGCCCAACTGTAGATGAGCTACCAGTCTGTCACAGGACACTCTCTTTCATACTGTTATGCACACTCGTGAAATTAAAGTATAGAATAGAATAGGATAAAATCGAAATATGCCTAACCTGCTACACTTTAGGATATGGAAGGAGGCTAGATTATCCTGAAGAAAATCCCTGCAAACAGTAGAAAGAAAGACGGACAGAACTCAGGCCGCCATTTAAACCTTACACCACTGTGTTATTCATTTCAGTTAAATGCCATAATAACACAGGAAACATACTCACATAAAACATATAACACGTAAGTATATAGGTTCCCAGACACAACCCTGTCGCACAGATCAGCAATTCCAATTTTTATAATTCAGTCTCAGTTGCTGCATATTTTCTTAAATAAAGGAGATGCACTTTAAGCATCATTTTGTTTGCACTGCTTAATGTTTAAAATATCTGAAAATATACAATGGGAGAAAAGTGTAAAAAAAGTTTTGGACTCCATCTTCTAACATTGCTGTCATAAAATCACCTCCACAATATCATTGTTTTCACAATGGTTAGATATACACAGAAAGAGGTGCAGGAATATAAATGTTCACATCATAATTGTTCTAATGGTCTGTCTCCTGAAGAACAGTAAAACAGGAATGAAAATTGTTCCATTTTTTACAAGGACACCGCTTGGTGTTAAAGTTCAGTTTTCACCTCATGATTATTTTAGGAATGTTTTATGGCTTAGAATATATGAATTTAAACCAAAATTAATCTGCCCAATTACAATTAATACTTAAGGGCTGCTTTTTTATAATAATAACGGTGGTTATCCCACCAATAGTGAACCATGTATTTATGGATAGATTAGAAGGAGTCTAATCATTCAGTGAAGAATAAATATGATAAAGTAAAAAAAAAAAGGTAAAGGACTCAGATGAGAACATTAAATGCAATTCCATGAGAAGAGTGAACAGGAGGAACTGAAGGATATAACCCTTCTTTAAAGAATAACACCAGTGGTGATGATGGCAGTTTCACTGTAGCACCAACATAAAGGTCAGCATCCCTGAGAAAACAAAGTCCAAAAAAGTTGGAAGCCTTATAGACAATCGCATTGTGCTTGAAAACCAAGATGGTTACTTTAAAGAAAACTTGGTTATGGCCAATCAATCTGATTCTGTTAGCTGGGCCATGTTCACCACACAGGGACAAGATGATAAAAGAGAATGGATTGTATTGCTCATTACTTTTATTTAAAAAGAGTGTGCCTGAAATTATAGCTTTTGTGAAAACTCAGACAACAATATTAATAGAAGCCATAAGGATACCACTGGCTCCTTAAAAGGAAGCTTTAATGTAAGCAATGTTGGCACCACAGGGGAGTGCAGCAGCCAAGACTTCCTAATCAGACATATTTGAAAATTATTTGAAGTATAATAGTTTTATATGTTTAGATACATTTTTAATACATGTGTTTACATAATAAAATAAACTAAATAAAAGTTATTGTTCATCAAAAATGTAAAATGTGACAGTTTTCCTGGTCAGCAATGCACAATGATTTTCATCACATGATTTCCCAGACTTGCCAATTTAACTCTTCTAATGGTGAGTTCAGTGGCTTAACATCTGCTTTTATATATTAGTGTTTTAATTTGCAATTTTATTTTGTTCATAATTACTAATAAATGCTTTGAAGTAATGTCAGTTTTTTTTTTTTTTGGTCTGGCACTTCCTGATTAACTGGTACAAGAAAACCCTCATATATGATATACCGTAATACTTGTCTTAATGTCTAGTCATGCAATATGCCAAGCCCCCCCCAATTTTTTGCCCTCTAGACCCATTGAACACTTTTGTAGGCATTCATTGAGCCATATTTTGTACAGGAAATTATACCCTCATGATACAGCAGTGTTTTTCAACCAGTGCATTTCGGCACAGTGGTGCGCCGTAAGAGCTACCAAGGTGTGCTGTGGAAATAATAGTGTAGTGCACCTGGTCTAAACCTGAGAGGGGCAAGTTCGTCAGGTGGTCGAGACTTGGCTGAGGAGGACAGGTCTACCTGGAGAAGCTGGAGTAAAAGCAGCTCCATGATTGCTATGTTGCAGACACAGCACTTAGAACACTTTGGTGTCATCTCCTGGCTGCTAGGGTCCATCTACCCTGGGTGTGTGATCACCAGCAAGCCTCATAGGGCTGGTGGATAGTGGGCATTTGAGTTGCTTCTGAGGCAGAGAGGTGTGAGCAAAGGGATGAAGCAGCTGGGAGATGAGTGCTCACTAAGTGCTGTGTTGGTTTCAGAGCTGCATTTTTACTGGCTTCTCCTGTAGACCTGCACCTTAGAAGAGCTGAACACGTGTATGAGATAAATTGTGTTTGTGGTTAGTAAAACAGTGATGTGCCTTGGGATGTTTTGGTTACATAAAGTGTGTAAAAACAATAGGTGTTGATCAGAACGACTGAAGTTGTGCAAGTCACATCAACCAACCCCAGGGGCTCAGCCCCTAATGGGATATTAGGGGTCAAAGTTACTCCTTTTTACAAGACTTCAGAACAATCAGGATTGGTAATAGAAGCATGTGGAATGTCATTTTATGCTATTTCAAGGGTGCTGATCATGAATATGCTAATATTTCTGAAATGTGATTTTTTTATCAGTGGTACTAGCCTTCTAAGAGCCAACTTCCAGAAGGCTGAAAATGAAAAACTTCAAACATAAGCATGTTGGGTGTTATCTTAGACTATTTCAAGGTCGGTTTTTATGAAAATGATGTTATTTTGATTTTTGATCCTTTACTAGGGATCAAGCCCTCTATGGATATTTATCAGAGGGTAAAAAATTAGTTTATATTATGATTGAGAATATTTAGTCTTTAAACACATGGATTGAAATAAACATTTTATTATTTGAAGTAATTGACACAACTATTCTTGTTGTTCACTTCCATCTAATGAAGTTAGTTATTGCATTTCTTAGGAATACCCTGAATTAGGGCGGTTTCTGTTATTTCAGACTTTTTATATCTGCAGTGAAGTACTAATGCACTAATAGCTTTATTTTAGTATCCTTGTTTGTTGAAGGCAAGTGGCAGGCTAAGCTACAGAAAATGCATTCTTGAGTTTTTATTCCTATTTTTAATTTTGGTTTATTTTGTGATCTTCCTTTGTGCTACAGTATATAGCATTTGCAGTGGCATATATTGGGTTTTCTGTATGTGTTAGCCTGTGTGCTTACAGGTGCCATTTTACATGTGTCTGATACATGACATGTATGCTTTGCTTTGGGCTTGTTTATTGCAAATTTGCAGTGTTGGTTTTAGTTGGAAAATTCAGGTTAGTCTGTATGGTCCGTTTTACCAGCAAATTGAAAATATTGTGGGTTTTATTGCTAATTTGTCTCCCTACAAATCCCATTAAATTTGTTATAGTGTCAACCTGAATGAAAACTGTATATTTGTTTCTACGTGATTATACTATATACTTAATGCTTCTTCCCATAAACAATAAAAGCTTATCAGGTGGAAAATGGCTGGCTAAGGTCATCCAAACTATGACGATGACTATGTTTTTAAGAACTGTGAACCACAAAAGTAAATTGTGTCAGCTAGACCTTTTCTCCCAGCTTAAATGAAAATATGGCATATTAACATTTCTAACCTGCCATATACTGTACATTTACGATAAATTATTCTAAAATGCATCAGACCCTTACATAACCATCATGGATTTATTAGGATTTATTTGAATTACCCATACTTAAATAAGTTGATACAGCTCACATATGGAAATTTTATTACAGAAAGGGAAGCAGAACTCTCACAGGAGGTTAGCAAGTACCCAATTATTTTTTCTTTATAAAAGAAAATACATTAGTGAGTAGAAAACCCAATGGATGAAAAAAAAAAAAAAAAAAAAAAAAACAGATGAGCCAAATGCAAAACCACAGGTGTGTAAAGGTGAGTACGTTCACATTTAACTGCTCTGAAAAGCTGTACTCAGCTCAGTTTCCAGGAAATGAGTGTCTAACTCCTTTTCCCCACAGCTTACCACCCACTCAAGCATGCCACTCATTTTGCTGGTGGAAGTGAAAGAGACTATTCACAGCTGGACCTTCACTTTTCAAACAGTTTACCACAGAAAAGTTTCCTACAACCATTAGATGAGTCTCTTATGTTGGGTTAACATGCATAAAACACAACTTGCTTATGTGAGGACACTATGATGACTTGGTCAGAGTTTCCTCCCATGCTTTACTTTCTCTTCTTTATACAGTATTTGTTAATTTTAATATTCTCTTTAATCCTTGTAGGTTGTAGGTCATTAAATATATTCTGGATTTGTTTCACTTTGTTTAATAAAATTCTTTAATATATTTCATAACATGTTATGACATATATCTTAAAAATGTCTTTCTCTTTTATTACATTCTTCTTTGGGTTTACAAAGGTGGTTTTGGTAGTTTTGTAGAATTCAATTGTATTCTTTACTGGTTTCTAAATTTAGCATTTCTCCAAGTTAATTCTTATTTCTGTTATGTTTTTTCTATTAGACGTTTTCACATTTTATTGTTATGAAACATCGAATCCCAATGGATTTAGTTTGGATTTTTTGATACAGATCAACAGAAAAAAGCTCATTAATTTCAAAGTAAAAGCAGATCACTGCAAAGTGGACTAAATTAATTACAGGTATGAAACACAAAATAACTATTCACCCCCTTAATATGATACACTTAAATCATCAGTGGTGCAGCCAATTGGTTTTAGAAATCACAGAATTAGTTCAATGCAGATCACTAGTCTGTAGTCAAGGGTTTTCCTTTGATTTTAACATAAATGCGCCTTGAGTCAGTATGGTAACCAAACCTGCACAATGAAGACAAAAGAACACTTCAAGCAACTCCATGAAAAGGTGATTGGAAAGCACAAGTCACAAAAATATCCAAGTCGATGAATATCTATGAGAATACAGCTAAATCAGTTATTACAAAAGAGAAAGAAGGAGGTACAAGCTGATGAGACTGGAGAGAAAGTGCAGACAAGAACTGTTGCCCGGGTTCCCTATCAGTCACAGCTTTATGACAGTGTGCCAAAGAGAAACCCACAGTGAAATAAAATGCACAAGACATCTTGGATAGAGTTTGCCAGTTGGCACATGGGAGACTCTGAAGTCATCTGGAAGAAGATTCTGTGGTGTAGTGAGACCAAAAGGGAGCTTTTGATCACTGGCTAAACACCATATTTGACGTAAACCAAACACTGCATATTATCAAAAACACACCATCCCACTGTGAAGAACGGTACTGGCAACACCATAGTGTTGGGATGCTTCTCTGCAACAGGCCCTAGAAGGTTTGTGTGAGTAGAGAATAAAATGAATGCAGCAAAACTCAGGAAAACCATGAAAGAAAATTTGAAGGAGCCTGCAAGAAACTTGTGCCTTGAGAGAAGAGATTTGTTTATCAGCAAGACAACAGCTCCAGGAATAAAGTGAAAGCTCCAGAGGAATGGCTTAAAAACAACAGAGTCAATGTCCTGGAATGGCCAATATCAAATCAACTCAGAGTTTGGGGCTGGACTTTTAAAAAGCTGTTGGCTCACAACCCCCATACAGCCTGATACAGCTTGAGAAGTTTTGCCATGAAGAAGAAAGGAAAAATTGTAGTGTGCATATGTGAAAAGCTGATAGAGACCTGTCCATACAGACTAAAAGCTATAATTGCTTCCAAAAGTGCATCTAGTAAATAATGTTATCCAAAGTTGCTGCCTTACAGAACTGGCCCCATTCCATAAGTAAACACAAATCCAGGTAGATTATTTCTACACTGGTTTTCCGAGAAGGCTGCACCTTTAACAGAGTTAATTCACAAATGGACATTTAATAAAATGATATTAAACTACACTATAAAGTGGGTATTCTGTGTTTTGAAAAAGTCTCTATTTTCAATGCCTGTTTTACTGTCTCATAAGCTCTCACCTTATTATAAACTCCAGACCAACAGTTGAAGTCAGCCTGGGCACTGTGTTGAGCCAGATCATTGAGCCAGAACTTGCTGTGCCTGGAAGAAAGATATTGTGACAAACAGACACACTCGATATATTTTCTTAATACTGGTAATGTTGAAATGCAATCAGTACAAATGGCAATATTCAAATTACACCCTTTCTTTAGTCCTGATACTGGGGCTCATACACCAGGCAGCATTAGTTAGTGGTGGTAGGCAAAATCAACCCCCCCTTTAAACTTAAATAAAATGCTCCCATTGGCAAAAGCTATAAACCAACATTAAACACAACAGTTTGAAACCCAACATGAAAGAAATCAAAATTAACAGTCTAATTTTATGTGCAGCACTGGAGAGCCTCCTGAGATGTCGATGCCACTTATCGCTAATACTGTATATGCTGTAGAATGAACAAGTTCACTCTTGAGACTGATCACACTCCACTGCAGTGGATGGCCTCTCACAAAAACATGAACCCATGACTTGTTGTGTATTTCCTAGATCTACAACCTTAAAAATTGAAATCAATCCATTGTAGAGAGGTTCTCCACTGTAGCACTGATGTTCCTTCTTGTGTCCATGGTGCCAAAGATGAAATCTCTCATTTCCCTAGGACTACAGTATATATGAGGAATGTTAAACAGAATTAAAAACATCACAAAATGTGTAACAGAATAATACTTTTACACTCTGAGCCCTACCATGCTCTTCTGGTCTAGGTACCAGACAACAAATGGCATGGCCACATACACAAGTAAGCACCAAATTAAACAATACCTTGATCTCTTCCAGCCTTCCTTTACTGTAGTATATTCACTGATTCTGGAAGACGATAATTCTGGTCCTCTCCCGAATCCAAGCTTTCCAAATTATGCAGGCCTAGGCCCTTATAGAGTTAGTCCCAGTAACACTTATGGTACCACTGAAGTTTACTGGGAAGCACTTCTGGGTCACCTCTGTTTCCACAGAGAACCTCTGAAGATACCATATTTTCCTGGAGTCTCTGCAGGAACCTTAATCATTGCATCAGGATAAATCTGCTGCCCACTAGCTGATTGGGGGATTATTGCTCTTGTGGAGTTCACATCTAGCTGAGGACCTATTGGAGTATTCTGCCTTACAGTTTCCAGTAAGTCCTGGCTGTCTGGTACACTCTGTAATATCCTTCAGGTGAGATACAATACATCTTCTTCCCACTGACCCCATGACAATATTAAAAGTAATGATTAAGTTTTCTGGGTTACTTAAAGAAAATAATCTGAACCAGTCAATTCAACAATAGTGACTATTACTAAACATTTTCTTTATACTTTTCAGCATAAAATCAATAACTCCCAGGTCTGGCTATTGAATTTAGGAGACCACAATGGTGGATGATTTTTCTTCTTTAGCACTGCATATTGACATAAAAATGATGTGGAATTGCTCTATTTTTACTCTTTTTCTCCTGTCATATTAAAGTCTTATTACCCTGCTTGATGGTGGAGTGCACATGCTATGATAGGCCACTTATTTCCACTTCAGCAGTAAAAATTTGCAATGCCATCAAAGCAAGTGTTCATGCATTTATCGCATCACAAACTGAATACGCAGTGCGGATGCAAAAAAGAACCCTGATGTAATTTTTGCCCATTTTAGTGAAAGTGAAATAATCTGCCAAGGCAGATTTATTTGGAAGTAAATATGGTAATTAAAAAATGTATCTATAATAGAGCTGAAAGTGAAGTAATGCATTAAAATTCACCTAGTTAATCTACCCCATTCGGTCTGCTCTCTGAATTTCAGGCTCAGTAATGGTTTAGAAGGAATAAATAGCTGATGACAAGATTAAAGACTGGATTCCTGTTTAATGAGAACAGCAATCCTTGGATGTGAAGATATGGTTCAAGCATTAAAGGGGACTGCTTCAAATCAGTAAAAACAAACAAACACAGAGAGACAGGGTATGAAAATGCAAAAATACAGACATCAAATTCAAAAGTGCAAGCCAATCATGAATTCAGTACTAAGCAGCAATGTTAAAAGGCACTGGAATACTGCAACTGGAAAAATGATTTGAAAACGACATGAGACACCTGGGGCCTCATGCATAACCCCGTGCGTAGAATTCGCACTATAACATGACGTAAGCACAAAAGCTGAAATGTGCTTACGCACAGAAAAATCCAGATGCAGGAATCTGTGCGTTCGTCAACTTCCGCGTTCTTCCGCTACATAAATCCTGCTCAGCATGGAAATAAACGCTTGTGCACTCGCTTGCTGTCCCGCCCCAACTCCTCCCAGAATTACGCCTCTTTGAATATTCAAATCAATATAAATAGCCCTTAAGCCCAGCGTTCTGTGAAAAGGCAATGACAAAAGTACAAGGAAAAATAGAAGAATTTCAGCGAATACCAAATGGAGGCAAAGAAAATCGAGTGAAATAGCATGTCGGAGAAACTCGAATGCTCAAGTTCACAAAGTCGCACAGTGCCCGAAATAAAAAAGTTGTCACATATCAAAGTCGGCATGAAAAGGTGACTCGTAGCCCACCGTCTGAGTGTCATATGAAAGCTTATTAGGGTAGTGAAAAAAAAGGCACACAGTGTGAAAAAAGCACGAAATGTCAACTTTAATCTCGAAATTTCCACTTTAATAACGTAGTTTATTTTGTCATTAAAGTAGAACATTATAAACTTCATCTTAAAATCGTTTAATTTACTAGTTTCTCAAATCCCATCGTAACTAAAGTAGCACGTTAAATGCTTTGTTTTGTATTTGATCTTTTATGTGCTCTATGTGCCTGAATCACTACGTGCTCTTCCTCCGACAGGACATGGAATCCATTACATTCGTAATATTACAGCTCTCTGAATAATTAAAATACTGAGAAGTATACGTGATATCATTTTCATGATGATATAAGTTAAAGCATGTTATTAAACATGGGAACACGGTGGCGCAGTGATTGTTCATGTCTTACAGCAAGATGCTTGCTGCGCCATGAGCGACCTTCGATAAAATGCTTTATTACAGAAGTACTGTCTTTTACAAATGTACTAACCCCCAATTCCTGTCCTTACTTTTCTTTCTCCAAATACCCAATCGCCACACAATCAGCTCTGTAATAGACGTTAAGCCATCTGTAAGCTTAGAACGCCGATTCTTCAAAACTTTTAAGGAATATCAAAATATCTTCGTAATGTTTAATTATTCTATCCATCTATCCTTCCAATGTTGCACCAGCCACAGCATGAATACAGCGCGAGGAAGGAACACACCGTGAACGAAGCTCAAGCTCGCTAGCACTGCGGCATCATGTAGTTAAAGTTAAAGTTTTATCTGTATAATATAATCAGCATATTTTGCTGCATTTCATCTTGCAGTGAGAGTAACAACGCTAAAGCAATTATGGTATTTAGAATAGTTTGAGCATTCTGTGGACCATTATATTGTTACAGGTTAATTACAATCAGATGCATTAAATTTATGAATGATATGTGGTTAATTTCAGTGTATTTGATAAAGCCACCGTCGTGGATATGGATCTATGAAAAGGTAACCACACAGGAATAGTAGCACTGCTTTGACACTGGGTGCCGCCAGTCTGCAAAACCGAGCGGATACTTTGCATACGACAGGGTATGAGGTACCATGGAAAAGTGTGTGGCTTTACACCAAGTGTAGGTTTTATACATCGCGATTTGATCATGGAAACGTTCTTACGCAACATTTCTTTGCGTACGCACCGTTTATACATGAGGCCCCTGGTGACTGAGCAAAAAATTACTTTTCAGAAAAGCCGGTAATATGACTACTAGATAATTATAGTTGCCAAGCAACTAAAAGTGGAATCATTGGCAGGGGTAAAGGGCAGGTTGGAGGGGCAGGGTGTATATTCATGTCTGGAAGTGCCACCAGTGAAATCTATGTGGCATACTTGAGGATAATGGAAGGTTACAAGCACAAACCTAGAAGAAAACTTAAAATATGAACTTCTGAAAACAATATAATTTAGGCTAAAATGGAGCAGAACATACATTGAAACCAAAATATTATGAAAAAAAATAAAGGTAATATTAATTATGTGTTATCATGCCCCATTACACTTTTCTCTACTCTAGAAAAAAGAAGAGAGTTTTTACTAAAATCTTTTTTCCTTTTCATCTTTTTCAACTATGTGCTTGATCAATCTTCTCTGTACAGCCTGGTCCTGCACTTCCTCCTCAGTCTGACCTTTTTCTTCAGATCTTCTTTCACATTATCCATCCACCTCCACCTTGGCCTCCCTCACTTTCTCTTCCCCTGTACTTCCATTTCCGTCACTCTTTTGCCCACATACTGATTGTCTTTCCTCATCACATGTCCATACCCCTTTAACCTCCTTTCCTGTACTTTCTGAGATATCACTCCTACATTTGGTGTACCTCTGATCTACTCATTTCTTATTAAGTCCTTTTTTGTAACTCCACACATCCATCTCAATGCGTTATAGCCAAAATATACTAAATAAATATTAGGGATACATTTACCACATTCCAGTCCAAGCCTATATGGGGAAAGTTTTATTCCTTTACCTAAAAGCATGAGCAAACTTTCACAATGATGAATGAAAGAAATCTTGAAAAATGTGTACTATGATGGAATCATCATGCAATGAAAACATCACAGAAAGTTTGTCTTTCATAGAAAAAATCAAGGAACATGGAGGAATTTGCACTGAGGTGGATTTTATAGATTCTGCAAACTACAGCGCTAAGCTTCTGTACAGCTGAATAAGCATTCTTGATTAACTTACCTTTCACTAGTAATACTTACTAATCATGGTGACAGTCAATGACAAGGGGCTGCACATAGCAATCTGACATGCATTTAAGAATTTAATTGTAGTCTGAACACATGACAATAAACTCAGCAGTGTGGCATAGTGATTAAGGCACACAGTTAAATAACCTTTAAGAATGGAGCTGTTTACAGGTAAGAAGTTCTTCTCCATTTTTTAGAGGGCACGGGCATAGCCATGGATTGTGCAGATTGTGCAAAGCACAAGGGCCTACGAGCTTGGGGGCCCCATTCGGGGCCTTAAAGATTTTTTTTTTACTTTAAATAACTTAACTAAAACAGTGGTTTCACAGTCTCGATGTAGTGGCTTCAACGTTCAATATGTTGACCCCGATGGCTGACAACGAATTGTATGCTGCTGATGATCTTCTCGTTGAATGCTATAGTACTGACATTTCACAGGCATTTTCCTCTCAGTTGTCATTTTGTGCATGTTTTAAATCGATTCTGTCAACCAAGTGAACTGCTTTCGAAGTAGCTGAACTGTTGCTGATACATCTCACTGTGCAGTGTCATCTACTTTCAGTGACATTTGAATGGGTTACATGTTACTGCTGACTATACCAGTGACTATTGCTGCCTGTAGATGATTGTTCTCCAAGTCTCTGCCGCTCGCATATGTAGTTTTCACTTTTACCAAACAACAAATCTTTTAATTCTCACAGATACTCCTCTTCATCTGCAATGGGCTGGCACCCTGCCTGGGGTTTGTTCCTGTCTTGCGCCCTGTGCTGGCTGGGATTGGCTCCAGCAGACCCCCGTGACCCTGTGTTAGGATATAGCGGGTTGGACAATGACTGACTGACTGACTGACTGACTGACTCCTCTTCAACACGAATTAGACGATCTACAAGTCTCAGACTTAAAGTTTAAATCCGAACAATATATTCAATCTCTTTTTGCTGTTCAGTTATTTCACCGAGTAATAATTTCCATTTGTTTGCGCTAATGCAACCTTTACTATCATTTTTTTGAGACTTTTGAATTTTAGTACTTTCATTATCTCTGACCTGCTCTGCATGTGTATCGCGCCAATATTTTTTAATTCTTTACGGCGTTCTACTTTGTCATCTACTCTTTGTCTTTTATTTCCAGCCCTGGACATGGTTAAATCCCTTGGCACAAAGTCTCGTCAGCTTAACAAAATGTCTACGAGTGACGGAAGCAACCTCATGAACACCACTGAACTTCAGGTTTTTTCCATCTTTGATGTATCTTTAGGACTGCCATCCTCAAGGTTGTCATCTTAATTAGCAAGGTGCGGATCATACTACCACAACACATCAGGCTGCTTAACAAAAAGTCTACACGTGACACAAGATTTATTTTTTTTCCACACTAAAGATCTGTCTATGTTACATGGTGGGAAGCAAGTCATGAGGTGTTATGCATTTAAGATGTAAGGCCATACTTGGAACATTATGCTCAGTTTTGGCCTCTTCCTTCACAAAGTAAATGAGAGTGGTGCACACTACGTCTGGCTGAACAACACCAATGGCTACTCAGTGATCTCACTGCATATTACATGAAGGAAGAGAGTGAAGAGAGAGGACAGTCACTGGTAGTGATGCACGGAATTGAATGTGTGGTGAAAGTCAGTGTTTCGCTTTGTAAAAAAAATTGTGAAATGGATTGTGTTTTGATTCTAGCAAAATTCATGTATATTGACACAAGAAGAAAGTGATTTGCCCCATTTGGGACCATATACATGCTTTAACACTAGAATTACCAGAGTCTACGAAAAAACTCGTAGATCCGGCCCACCTTAAAACCGTTCTCACCTCTCTTTTGTCTTCTAAATGTGCCGATTAAGAGGAGCAGCGAGCAGGCGGCTATTCCATCCCCCACCGCCGCAGAACGTTCACTAAGTTTTCCCAGCTCATGCCTTGTTCGATTATCTGGGAGTGACTGAACTGCTGGAGTTTTAGAATGGAAATAATAGATCGCTATTTGGAATACATGCATTTCATGCGTGTTCCGTTTCTACAGTAATCTGTGTAAACACATTGCTAAAACAGAAACTTTTTCATATTTTAGTAATAAATGTTACAAAATGTAGGCATAAACTATAGAATCTGTGAAGCCTGAAGTCCAAACATCAAATAAATGCTTTCATAAAAGGTTCAAGGATGATACAACAGCTTCTGTGGCTTAACGCTACGGTTTGCTGACTTGGGGCACAGCAGCCCTGTTGTGCTACAGAGACGTGAGTTCGATTCCCAGCTTTGAAGAAAGTGGTTTTTTTTTTCCTCAAACGGACATTAAATTTATAAATTGGTATGCACTGTAAATCGTTAAGTTTAAAATGTCAATCGCGGTTATTTCTAAGTAGAAAAGCATGAATTAATCAACAGAGTCAGAACAGGAGCTTTTTCAGCTTATTCAGCTTCTGATCTGACTCAAACAGTGCCAGTATAACTTCACACCCGATCTGACGCTGTTCGTTTTCAAATAATATTGCATTACTTCGATGATGTTTTCTGATTGGTACTATTCACGTCATAAAATGATTTCTTCAAAACGTCACATATATTTGTCTCTTTCTTTTTTTAAAATGTGCGTTGTAGCACGCAGCAACTGGCCACCTGCATGTTCTTGCGCACACTGAATAAGACAGCGCTATATGCAATCATCAGATTCAAATGTTAACAGTTATATAGCACAGAATGGAAATCAGCAGTTCTTAGCATTGCACCCCGCAAGCTGTCATATCAACCGCCTACTGTAACTTGCTTTCTTTTTTCTTCGGTTATAGTCTTGAATAAAAGTGCACTTGTTTTGATATACTTTTACATCAACATATGTTCCTGTGTTTGAGCGACATGGGCATGCTCAAAAAATACACGTATAATGCCACGAAAAGTGCATGCAGACACTTCACTTTGCAAGCATTGGTACGACAATGCAGTCACAAGTGCACTGCAGAGCTTTAGTGCGTCTTTATGTGAAAACAGCAGTGTCAGATGGGGAGTGTCTGATGATTGCATATAGCGCTGAAGTTACTGCTCTTTACTATGCTTTCCTCTGCATGTCCTGGAGTACAAAAGAAACAGCATACAGCAACACGTGGGGACTGGCAATATTGGGGGAAAAAAACACGCGGTCGTATGTATCGTGATACACTGAAGAGCTATAGAGCATCTTTATGTGAAAACAGCAGTGTCAGATGGGGAGGGGGGGTTTAGGGGGGGTGTTAGGGAAGGATCCTGAATGCGATTGAGACAATGAAAAGTGAATTAAAAAATATAAACAAAGCTAACCTTTACAAATATCATAAATTACACCGGCTGTTACAGACTGAAATCAAATGTATCTTTTTATTCTAACATAGTAAAAATAAGAACACTTCTCAAAAGGGAGTTGTGCACTCCACTCTAAAACTCCACTTCATTCCCAGATAATCAATCAAGGCATGAGCTGGGAAAAGTTCATTTACGTTCTAAGTCGTTGGGGGGATGGAATAGCCGGCTGCTGGCAGCTTGTCTTTATCAGTACATTTAGATGACAAAAGACGCTGTCGGAGAGGTGAGAACGGTTTTAAGAAGCGATTTAAGGTGGGCCGGATCTACGAGTTTTTTCGTAGGCTCTGGTAATTCTAGTGTTAACTCAGCATGCATTTACCTGTCATTTAATGTTTCAAGGAAGATTTCACTGGTCAACAAGCATTTTGCAACTGGGATTCTTTCACCTTTACTTTAACAGGTTTCACTTACTGACTCCAAATCCGAAAACTGTTCTCGTCCAGCACATCACATTTTTTAGTTATGATGTTCCAAGTCTTGGACAACTAGGGTGACTGGACAGTAAAGGCGGATAACCATTTTGATAAATACCGGTATTCCACTAGGGATGCCATTGAGATAAATGATTTTGCCACACATTACTAACAGCTGTGAGTTGTTTATCTTGTCATTATTAATTTTTTTTTTAAATTATTAATTTTTAATTAGCAGAAAAAATATTTGTTACTGATTACCAAGTCTTATATGACTCTAAAGCATAATGACACAACTCAGACGTGACACTACAGTAGGTAGTGGTTTTACTGTTAGACATAATATTGCATTTCAGGACATTTCGTTCGTTAGATTCACCATTACTTTGAAAATCCTGTCAAGGCGATGGACAGAAATGGCAATGCATTTAAGAAATAAGGTTGGTCTTGAGAAAAGGGAAGATAAAATTAAGGAAGGTGTTTTTGTTGTTCCTGAAATCCGTGAACTGATCCTTGACGATGAGTCCAAAAGGAAACTGAAGCCAACTGAATCAGCAGCATGGGAAGCATTCGTGCGGGTTCTCCAGAATTTTCTTGGCATTCACAGAGCAGAAAATAATGCTGAGCTTGTGGAGAATCTGCTGAAAGCATATAAGCTTATGGAAGCCCGAATGTCACTGAAGACACATTTTTTTACATTCTCATCTCGACTTTTTTCCACCAAATCTGGGCGATGTCAGCGATGAGCATGGGGAAAGATTTCATCAAGATATAAAGGTGATGGAAAACTGATATCGGGGAAAATTCAATCTGAGCATGATGGGTGACAGCTGTTGGTTCTTGCAAAGAGAGACGAACGTTCAGTACAAGTGTAAAAGCGAGTGCCTCCAACATTTTTGGGCATGCTGACCTCACTTTTATATTGAGGTAAATTGACATAAATATGCTTTAACGTGTCTCTGGTATCATCTTTTGGGTTTTTTTTCAGAATAAACACATCAAAACAATTTTGGTGGGATATAGTCCACATTCCAGATATCATGTTGATATATTATGTTGATATTCAAAAGGGTAAAACGTCAATGATGTGTATTTCAAAAACCTGACGTGCTATCTTAATTCATAAGAAATCAGTGTAAAAAACTTAATAAAGAGCTGCTCTGAAGTTCCCAGTAGCAAACAAAAAATATTTTTTGTAGACCAGTGTATTGTGGAAAAAAATAAATCACTGGATTCATCCCCTGGCATGTGTAGATGTTTTATTGATGTGTTCAGGTTGTACAATCACCACTTTGCTAATTATGATGGCAATCTTGAAGATAGCAGATCTAACAATGCACTGAAGATTGAAAAGAAACCTGAAATTCCATGGCGTTTATGGGATTGCATGTACTCAATCTCTTCTGCAAGAATCAAGATATAGGAAATGGTGGGAAGGGCATGTATAGGTGGGTGTGGGTGGGGGGTGTTAATGAGATTTTCCTGTTGAGAAAACACATTAATGTACACAATGGTGTGTTTCAGTTCATCTTCTTGTAGAAAATATGCAGTGTGTCACATTTTTAAAAAGGTATAATACAGTGATGTGAATTAGAGGCATAAATAGAATTGATTTTATTGGTATACAACAGATTACATGCATTTCATAGTTAAAGAAATGTATCCAGCTAGACACACAATGTGAAAGAGGCTTTAAAGAGTTCAATTCCATATTTTCTGTGTTTCACAATTATGAAATCACCTGTGAAATGAATTTGAATCGAAACATGCCTGTTTTACTCATTTTTATGTCATTGGAGGGGTGCAGTGCCCTTCCTCCTAAAACATAATTCCCTTTCTGTGCAACAATGTTTTTTTTTATAAATGCATCACCCCTCTGCCACATGCTGGCTACTGTACACCACAGTTGCTCTGCCCTTTCCTCTGCAGTGTGAATGTGGCCCACAACTTGCACCTGTTAGCGTGTCTCCTGGGTCACATGGCTCAATATTGGTTGGTCCTAAGGCTTCTACTGTGATGCAGTTTTTCCTACTACTGGATTCCTTCTCCTCGACAAAGTATCACTTGATCCCACCCTACTTCTGGCACTACGAGCTTCCACCGAAATAACTGTGACCAAGTCAGCCTACACCTCACAGGAGACGTCTCCTTGCAGATAAGTGTGATAAATTACATTATACCACCTGAGTTCCAGCAGCATGTAGATGATAGCAGCATCAGCCCATTACAACAAGTGTTTCAGTCTCTCTACCTCTCTCTCAGGTGACCAGCCTGGCAGATGAAACAGTTACGTATTGCTTCCAGCTGTTTCAGGGGTCTGTGTCACACCTGCTCTCTTTTGCCTTCACTGCTTCCTGTGTCTGTTATCTTCCAGCTTCAGTATCTTCAGCTTTCATGTGGTTTTGTTCAGACCACTCCTCCTGCAGCTCTTCATAAGTGGTTGACAAGCACTTTAACTTCCTTACAAAGCGATGGCCCCAGCATTTGACCTTTCACAGATGAGCTTGTTGCTACAAGTCCAGACTGTTGCATTTGAGACCAGCATGAGGCTCATGCATGTCCTTTGTTTAACATTATTTAAACATTTCTTAACTTTTAACCCCTGTTTGATATAGTTAACTATATTACATAAGAGAGAGAGAGAGGTTAGGAGCATGCGCTGATACAGCACATTGCCGCACCCACCACATGATGAACCAACTCAGGATCCCAGATTGGGACCTGAGTGCAGCCATGCGACGGGTGACACCTCAGCACCAAACTAGTTCAGATGAAGTAGAACAGTGTGAGATTATTTATGGTGTCTGGAGTGCCAATTCTGCCACCAACCTCCAGGTTTTTCCTGAAGGTTGGAGGGCCTACATGCAGGTCTGGATGCAGATTAACGTCATAGCCAGGACGGAGCAATTACAGGTTAAGGGCCTTGCTCAAGGGCCCAATGAAGTAGAGTCACGTTTGGCATTTACGGGATTTGAACCAACAACCTTCTGATTACCAGTGCAAAGCCTCAGAGCCAACACTTAGCAATTACTTAGCAATAATTGTAAAAAAATGCATGATCTAACAGAAAATTAAACCATCATCAGTACATTTACCACAAGTATTGGCTAGCACTGCTTCCGGCACTACACAGCCAATAGCTTCTCAGTAATCTCACCTGTACATATATAAGCAGCTGCCATAGACAGAAAATGTCCACCAGCTCTGAAAAAAAAAGTAACACTTGTAAACAATATAGATTGTTGAGTAAGGAGGCACATTTAACCAGGCTTGGGAAGTACAACATGACAAAAGTGCTAGGCAAAAATCTGCTCTTTTAAACAAAATTAGTTTCTTTCAGGGTTTCCTTTGTTTTTCTGGAAGTCTTGATATGAAATTTAAGCAGCACTTTGCACAGATTGTAGTGAATTTTGGTCTGTGGTTTTTAATAAGTGTTGCTTTGCTCAGCCTAACTCATATTTCCCAGTTATAAATATAATCTGTTGACTTGCTTTGATGGTCTTTTTCCCCAAATCATTGACTTGTTTCAAGTGCATCACATCTCTACCATTGCAGTTGTTCATTACAAATATCCTAATAACATGAATGATTGTTCATACTGTCTAAAATGCCACTATAAAATATTTTTTCAACACAACCAATTGTGATGATCTTAGGATATATGAACATAACACAGGAACATCATTTTTATAAGTCACGAGCTGTATATACCCGGCGTTGCCCGGGGCAGAAGTAACCTAATCGGTCAAACACTTACATATATACCAAAGTAAACCTAATCGGTCAAACAGTTACATATATAAAAAAACCGAACCTAATCGGACAAACAGCTTCATATATACATAAGCAAACCTAATTGGTCAAACAGTTACATAAATACAAAAGCAAACCTAATCGATCAAACAGCTTCATATATACAGAAGCGAACCTAATTGGTCAAACAGTTATGCATGTGCAGAATGATTTTACAAACATTATGCGTGTTAACAATCATTAAAAAGAAAAGATTGAGGAACTGTTCTTCTATATGTGATGAAGCCACTAATAAGACAGATTTTTTTCAGGACCCAGCTGTTTCATAACTAAACTACTGCCACCCCAAAGTAATGCCTAATAGTGGTTTTTGGGGTAGCTGTGGAATAAAAAGGGTGTTTTTTAGTCAGTAAGAATCTGACACTACCCTTCAGTACGGGCTGAAGGGTGCCTATGTAAGGTTTTACATCCTTCCCGTATGGAAAAAAAAACATACTAAACTTTTTTTTCATCATTACAGATAATCTCAGTCAAATCGAAGTACGCATTCTCAATTTATTTTTATCTAATTTTTACTTTTTCACAAAGCCATCCCATGCCAATTTGTATGAATAAACTTTTGCTAGAGAGTTAGCAAAAGTTTATTCATGCACATATTTTAATACGGATAATCTATCTCTAATCAAGGTTCTCATTTTCATTCTAATTTAAAATAATAATAGATAGTCATTTTTTTCTTCTGTTTTAGAAAAACCAATCTATGCCACCTACGTCTTCGTCAAGTCAGCTTCATCCAGCTTCATCACATATAGAAGAAGAGTTCCTCAATGTTTTCTTTTTAATGATTGTTAACACGCATAATCTTTGTAAAATTATTCTGCACATGCATAACTGTTTGACCAATTAGGTTCGCTTCTGTATATATGAAGCTGTTTCATCGATTAGGTTTGCTTTTGTATTTATGTAACTGTTTGACCAATTAGGTTTGCTTATGTATATAGATTAGCTGTTTGTCTGATTAGGTTCGCTTCTGTATATATGAAGCTGTTTATCCGATTAGGTTCGCTTTTTTTATATATGTAACTGTTTGACCGATTAGGTTTACTTTGGTATATATGTAAGTGTTTGACCGATTAGGTTACTTCTGCCCCGGCAACGCCGGGTATATACAGCTCGTATATATATATATATATATATATATATATATATATATATATATATATATATATATAGCAAAATACCCTCGCTTCGCAGCGGAGAAGTAGTGTGTTAAAGAGGTTATGAAAAAAAAAGGAAACATTTTAAAAATAACGTAACATGATTGTCAATGTAATTTTGTTTGCCCATTACATGCTTAAATGTATACATTTTTTGGTGCACCTACCCGAGAACACGCGACATATAACCGAGCGTGGGAGAAGCATGGATTTTAAACACGCGTTGAGTTGATGTGCTGGTCTCCCTCGTGAAATAACTGGTAATGTTTGACTAAAATCTACAGCGAGTAAAACGACATTACCTCCTTTTTTTTTTTTACGATCTCTGAGATCTTGCTTTTTTCGGTTCAAGGCTTCATAAGCTCTTTTATGTTGTATGGTGTACTTATCCCAAACCATCATCTTTGAATGTTGCAAGACTTTCGCCTTGTATGTAGATCGGGGTAATTACATTCATTGCATTCCTAGTCTGAATCACAATGTGATTGTATGGGTGGTTACCTGGCACTGTAGGGTTGCCACCCGTCCTTTAAAATACGGAATCGTGCCGCGTTTGAGAATGAAATTGCGCGTCCCGTTTTGAATCAATACTGGACGGGATTTATCCCGTATTTTTTTTATCATTTTTTTTTTAAAGCAGCGTCTCATGCAAATCATCCCACACGCATTTTATGAAGATGCCTCCTTTCCTACTTTTGATTGGGTAATACTTGATGTCATCGTTAGTTTGATTGGTGTTTTTAACTGTCCAGTGAGTAGGGCGTGTCTTTCAACCGTAAGCAGATTTTTTGCACTGGTATCACTGACCTCGACGACGGCGACGTTATACGTCAAAAATAAATTACGATAAATGACGATTTTAGCGATACTTTATTACGACGGCGGCTACATAGACACGATCAAATAAAAACAAAAAAATCAAATAATCATTCTACATTTTCAAAACGTCGAAAAAACGACGGAATGAAAAAAAGGCCCACCCGACGACCCACCCATTCCATTTTTATATATATAGATTATTTCTTGATCATTAAAATAATCTGAATAATAAATCAATATGTGCTTTAATCTGCTCTACCAAAATCATAACACACCACACTGCTATTCCTTCTAGCTCCCCTTTTTGTGCTGAAGACATCTTTCAACCATTACTACCCTTGCTGTCATCATAAATTGATCTCCAAGACACAACATTTGAACACACAGGAATTCGTCTTGCCACTCATCAAAACCAAAAAGCATTAAAATCTACATTTCCCAAACCACTTCACAAGAAGTACTAAATGATGGACGAAACCTTGCATGTAATAATAATGTACATAATGCAGTTTCAGAAAATATATGATCCATTATGTTACACAATTGATTGCTTTTTTTATCTTCTGTTTCCTCTCTGTCATATGATGGGGTCTGCTAATGGATAATTATATGTTAAATGATTAAGAAAATGACATTGCTCTAACTAGCTGTTTGTGGATTCTTCATGCTTTTCCTTAAGAACGTTTCATACAGGTAATGAATTGTGATTGGCCTTATCATAGATAGCAGTATTAACATTAGGAACTAAATTGCTATAAAATCAGTTAAATTCTTTACAACAAACCTTAGTATTTTCCAATTTGTTATTATCATTTCACTTTTTGTGTCATACTTAAAAAAATAGTATGGACAAAAAGCTGTATTATTTGATCAATAAAAAAATGGAAAAAATCCATGACTATATAAAGGTTTTTAAAGACTTCAGATGCGGTTATAATTTGAAATTTAAATCTGATCATGTTTCAGGGTGAATACAATTTTAACTAAGTGAAAATAATTAAAAAAACAAAAATGCTATTAATAAAATCAGTAATCTACAGCAGGCTTTATCATTCCACTTACAAAGCTGATGATTAGAAAAAAGTAAATGGCAGTAATTAAAAATTGAATTCAGCAGTGAGATGCTTTGCAACTAATTAATGTTTCATTATGATAACGGTGGAGTATTTATTATTTGTGTCACTGTCAGTTAGATAATTTATTTCCATTTTAATTATATTAGAAAAGGAATTTTTGTTCATAGTACTTTTTTGAAATACTTAGAGAAAGTGCGGACCTCACATTGCACCAAATCATTTTTAATACATTGACAATGCTTTTACTTTTTTGTTTTTTGTCATGGAGTATTCTTTGATTTTCATTTTTGTAATTATGTCTATCAGGCTTGGCTCAGGAAAGGCAAAGGAAAGGAAAATCCCAAAAGCATTCCTTTTAGAATTCTTTGGGCTTTTGAAGAATTTTCTTGGATTACCTAGAGAGGTTCTTTTGAAGAAATGTCCTTTGATTCCATTCAATCATTTCCTCATTTTTCTAAAATAATTATGTGCTACTTCTTTTGACCATGAAAAATGTAAAAGACATTTCTTTTTTAGTCAAACTACTCTATAGGTGAACAGGGAAAAGTTAATTGTTCCTCCTCGTCTTATTCATCGCATACTAAGGAGGGCTGCACCCACAGTACGTCAACGTGATTCCTGTCATTACAGTCCCTCATCAGGCTACTCCCTGTCTACACAAGGATTCTCTCCTGAATATCTGGTTCATAAAATCATTTAGTCATGACAAAAAGGAATAACACAACTATACATTATCCCAAAGACAAATATAATAGCCACAAAAATGAAGAAAATCAAATTCAATCTTAAGCAGCAGTCATTGCTGAATACTTTGAATAACCTAACAACAACAAAGCAATTATTTAATAATTGTTAAACATCCTGAGAAATAGCTCATTTTTATCAATAATGTAATACTTTTGTTTACATGGCTGGTCTGGGTTGAAAATAATAACAATAATAACATTTATTTGTATAGCACATTTTCATAGAAAAAAGTAGCTCAAAGTGCTTTACATAATGAAGAATAGTAAATAAAAAAATATATAACAACATAAATTAAAATAAGACAATATTAGTTAACATAAAAAAAGAGAGTAAGGTCCGATGGCCAGGGTGGACAGAAAAACAAAAAAAAAAACTCCAGACAGCTGGAGAAAAAAATAAAATCTGCAGGGGTTTCAGGCCACGAGACCGCCCAGTCCCCTCTGGGCATTCTACCTAACATAAATTAAATAGTCCTCTTGTGTCTGGGGTTCTCACGGAAGGACTTGATAATGATGGACATGCAGACTTCTGGCTTTTAATTCTTCACTGTTGGAACATCATGGTGCTTTGAGTAGATTGCCACCACCAAAAGGACACCGGAAAAAGAAACAGAAGAGAGAATAGGGGTTAGTACAGATTTTAGAGCTACCATGGATAGTTATTATAATGAATTGGATATACAGAGTATCAGGATTAAATTACAGTGAAATTATGAGAAGGCCATGTTAAAGTAATGTGTTTTCAGCAGTTCTTTGAAGTGCTCCATTGTATTAGCCTGGTGAATTCCTATTGGCAGGCTATTCCAGATTTTAGGTGCATAACAGCAGAAGGTCGCCTCACCACTTCTTTTAAGTTTTGCTCTTGGAATTCTAAGCAGACACTCATTTGAGGATCTAAGGTTACGATTTGGAATATAAGGTGTCAGACATTCCGATATATAAGATGGAGCGAGATTATTTAAGGCTTTATAAACCATAAGCAGAATTTTAAAGTCAATCCTGAATGACACAGGTAACCAGTGTAGTGACATCAAAACTGGAGAAATGTGCTCGGATTTTCTTTTCCTTGTTAGGATTCTAGCAGCTGCGTTCTGCATTAGCTGCAAACGATTTATTTTGGGTATTCCTGAGAGGAGTGCGTTACAGTAATCTAGTCGACTGAAAACAAACGAGTGAACTAATTTCTCAGCATCTTTCAATGATATAAGAGGTCTAACTTTTGCTATGTTTCTTAAGTGAAAAAATGCTGTCCTAGTGATCTGATTAATATGCGATTTAAAATTCAGATTACAGTCCCTAAGCTTTTTACCTCCATCTTGACTTTTAATCCTAAAAGAAAAGATGATGTTTATCCTGTCCAATTTCAAAAATCCAAGATCAGAATATGTCAAGTGTAATTTTCTTCTTAACATGCATTTCCTTTTGACAATTGGGGGTACCCCTTGAATTTAAAGTACAGCAAATTAAAATGGGGAAGAGCTTTGGTCAAACAAAGGAACAGGAAGTTCTCAGAATCCCTAGAGTGTGTTCTTTTGAACAGCTTCAGTGGGTACATGTTTGCTATCTGAGGTATCTTTGTGCAAAGACAGCAGCTTGGCGAGGCTGCTTATTTTTCCTTGAATAGGAACAGGCAATTGAGAGCATAAGCCTTTTTAAATGAATACATACGGTAACCAGTATGTCCTTCTACCCTCCTAGTGAGTGTTGCCTGCTGCCTCCTAACTCTGACAACCTAAACCAAACCTAGGAATGCTTCTGGTACAACAGTGTGTCCTATTGAGAGCATTTCCAGGTCATGTGGGAACCAGGGAGATCATCAACCAGACAGCACCCTCTAACAGCTCCCAGGGACCCTGACAGGGCCGCCCTTCTGGGCTCCAGGTCCTATATTGATGCAGGTGTCCAAATTGGGATGCCTTGAGAGAACCACTGCCACCTGTTGTATGGGAGATGAAACAGCTCCTGGTCTCTATCTTCTGCTAGTCAGATGAGCAAGAAGTCATTCTCTAATCCAGGTGGAAATCCTTTCTGTCATCCATGGCATTTACAATTCATAATAATTTACATTTTTACTTGAAAATGTATTGGTATGCTGAAATAAGTCTAGACCAGCAATTCATGCACATTTTTTCCAATGGAACACCCTTTTGGGATGTATGTAATGTCACAAGGGCAAATGGAAGGACAAGGAGATAAGCGGGAGTCAAACCTAAGCAGAAATCATAACCAGGAAGAGAAGACATCAAAACAAAACTCAAAATGGCACGCAAACTCGTAGTCAAAAACTGGAGAAAGAAAGAGAACAGAGAAACCAGAAATCACAATTGAACTTTGAAAAAATGCTTGTTATTGTTTATGAAATCCACAAGCTCAGACAATTAAGTGACCTCAGGAAACAAACTTTATACTGAATGACCCCTGATGTCACTTTGCATGTGACCTCTGACATGGCCACTAGCAACTGCATGGCAACCAGAAAACAAACTATGGAAAATGGCAATTTTCATGTAAAAACAAAAAAGCATCATGGGAAAATGTAAATAAATAACAAATACTTTTAAAAAAATCTAAATCAGAAAGTTACCATTAGGAAGTGATTCATTGACATAAAAATGTATATAAATAATTATTACTAACAAAAAAAAAAATAAAAAAGAAACAAATCATGATAATGTGGGCGGTCAACATAATCACCAAGACACTTCATTAATCCCTCAATTTCTCAGTAGATAACACATAAAAACAACAGAAAATACACACAAATGAAACTAAAAGACAAATAAATAAATATTCCAACAACTTATTAATATTAATCTTTACATATAATCTTCATTTGGATCTTGATCTTTGTTTGTCCGCGAATTCACTGCCTTGTGTGGTGTTCCTGCTGTGTTCAGTAGAGGGCAGTAGTGAGGGGGAGGATCGTTGGATGACGTTGGAGTGTGGTGATTAAAGAGGATTGAACTAAAGGAGACTACATGCTGTTTGTACTGGCTGAATACACAACACCTTGGTTGTTACTTTTGTTTACAAACACTGTCGATAGCAGTCTTTGTGTTTAGATCTGGCGTCGACACCGTGCTTTGTGTTTAGATCTGGCATCAACACCTACTTCATTGTCGAGACTGTGGTTTTTTGTGTTTCTATCGACCGTCGTTGCCAGCACTTCGTCCAAATCGAATGTTCACCCACTTCTTGGAGTCAGCAGTCAGAGTATATAAGTCGGACACACTTCTGTGATTTTCCATCAGTCGGCGTTTGGAGTTCAAGAAAGAAGCATTGGTTCTTCCTTACTCTTTGGATTGCCACAAAGCAACCTGCGAGATTGGAGAAAGGTTGAGAAGAGATCGTGAGAGGAAACGACAGCGTCGTGAAAATGAGACGGACTGTGAACGGAGAGAAGCAGAAATGCTCCTCCACCACCACATAATTACTATTCGGACAGTGATTCCAAGTAGGCCGTTCCTATCGAATCAATGTCCAAGGGTTTTGTTTTGTAATTTTGTTTCCCTTATAAAAAATCATAATGCTGTGCGACAGTTCACGACTGGCAGCCGCATTTAAACAGGGAGCCCTTCACAGAGAACTTTTACACGCGCAACGTAGTTGGGCGCACATGGCTAGTATGTCAATACTCTATTACAAATGAACATATTAAAATGTCGGAAAGACAGAATCTAGCCAGTGTTTCTGTTGTAATTTGGCCTGGTGACTATTAAAACAGTTCTTCTGTATCACTCCCAGGACACAATAGTAGAACTGACAGCATGACCTGAGTGTCTTCCAGAAGGTGTGAGGCATTGATCATGAGAGCCAGCAGCACAGCCAACACAATTCGTTCTGCTTCTGACTCTGAATAATGAACACGAAAGCTCAGAAACAGACTTATTGAATAATATTGGTATGATGGTGTAGCACTGTAGCTGTAATACTCTGGGCCACACATGACTGGACACAGCTTCTCTGCTGATACAGTTTTCCTTTTGAATGCAGTAGGAAAAATCATTTGGACAGACACAGCCTACATAGTCAAGACTGCACACACTAATGGATGCCAAGGCTTTTGTATAATTGTGGGTCCATTCTGCATCAGTTCAAACAAGGATGCTGGGTGTCCACTGAATGATGCTGTAAACTGACAGTATGAGTGAGCCTTCATGTTAATGCAATTTCTGCCCTCTCTTGCTCACCACCGCCTTCACTCTGCTCGTCAATGCTCTTTATGGCCACATTTCCTTCCTGCCTGATGGTGAGCTTTTGATCTGTGGGAATGTTTTTTTCTTCCTGTGGTTTTGCAGTGAAATTGAGCAGCTGAATCATTCATTAAAAGGGAAACCTATGAACAAGAGAGTTCATGCAGTTAAACATAATCAAATTAATGGGATTCTCTTAGTGAATATGAATAATATTTATGAGAGATAACTGAACTTGAGTGCTTTTAATAAGATTATGTTTGAAAAATATCATTGTTCTTGAGTACTTCTTCAAAAAAGTGGCATATTGCAATATGCACTCTACCCTTAATAATGTAACAATAAAATTGATATGTTTTTAATAAGAGGTACATGAAAGTTTGAAATTCAAAGTGCATTTTAATCATGCCAAATGGTCAACATGCAAAAATCTTAAGAGTAATCCTCTGCACATAATTTGTTTGTACTTTATTCTTGTTTTTTGGTGATGTTTCCTGCAAAAGATGCTAATTAAAATAAATATTAATATTATAGCAGATGATAAACATATATTTGATTAATTTAAAAAATATATAAAAAGGTGTTTCCAGATATGTTGGCAATGTAGACAATACTGCCAGATTACTTCGGGGAAAGTTAGGTAGAATCAGGGCAATGAAGAATGTAATAATCTAACAAACATTCCCCACTCCATCTGGTGGCAGCAGGGACGTCCATTACATTATAACAGGTTCAATTCCCCTACATTGACCTTCAAATTGAAGCCCAGGCTCAGGACTAGAAGAACATTAAAACATTAGCATAATTTTAACAAGAACAGACCATTCTCAGCATTTTCAATCCATCCATCCATCCATTTCCACTAAAATAACATGAAGGTGAGATTTGAAGGTTACTGAAGTCCCACTTTTTTCCATTACTTGGAAATTTATTTACATGAAGACATACCTTCTGACATTTGTGCAGAATCCTCCCTTAACAAGTTTCCAATGTCCCTGTGTTCTTGTTGAAAACATTATTTTAAAGTAAGCTGGAATCCATCGTACTTATTCCTTTCATAATTTTAACCACTTCAGTCAAGTTACCCTCCAAAGTTAATCTCCATTTGCCTGAAGCATTCAACTCCTTCAATCTCTCCTCACAGCTCATACATCTCAGTCTCAGAATCAGTCTTATCGCTGATCTCTGGACTTTCTCTACTGCTCATATATCTTTTTAGTAATATGGAGAGGCCAAAACTTTACACAGAACTCTAAATGAGGCCTCACTTAAGCATATCCTCCTTTCAGTTGCACTCCACACATCATGATATATAACCTAACATCCTAATTGCCATCTTGATCGCTTCTGCATACTCTCTGGATGTAGATAGCGATAAGTCCACTATGACTTGAGTCTCTCACATAAGGTGTACTTTCAAGTTTCAGACTTTCATTGTTAATTCAAATCTAACATTTTTACTTCATACATGTAATACTTTACATTTTATTACATTCATTTACATTTGCTACAAATCTACCGTAGCCTGTATGTATGCTGTCCAGGCCCCTCTGTAACAGTTTTCTTGAATCTTTATTATCTGTTCTCCCAATGTGTATGTAATGTGTAATTACCTCTTATTGAAAAAGTTCTCCTCACCATAATTCTTTGCTTCTTGAGTGTGAACCAGTTTTGTACCTACTTACACATTGCCCCTTGAATTCCCATTTTCAGATTGATCATTACTATTTCATGTGGTACCTTTTGGAAACTGCTGTATACACCTCTCATCATATGCTTTTGTTACTTCTTCATTGAATTCCAACATGAAACATGACCTCCCCTGTCTGTAGCCATGTTGACTGCTAACTAACAAATCTGTTCTAGGATATGTGGTGCTTGATCGTGTCTTCAATAATTGCTTCAATTATGTTTCCTTGTTATGAACATTAAGGTTCAGACCAGACCAGAGGTCAGATTTATAAAACTTGCATGTGCAAAGAAAACAGGCTCAAAACAAGTGTATGCAACTTTACATGCAATGGTCGGGATTTATAAAATAAAACTTGACGACAGAACTTACGTAAGTGTGGGAAAAGGATTAGGTTTGCCACTTTCTATTCACAGGTTTGAAAATTTAGAAAAGTAAGGTCAGTTTCAATTAATTGCCATTGTGTAGAGTACTTTGAAATTGTTATTTGCATGTCAAAACAATGTGTATGTTAATTAGTACTTCTAATCAACATAAATATTTCCACATTTCATTAGTCTACCACCATTAATCGCAAAACTCTAATTCCTGCAGGTCAAAAAAAAAAAATGACCATCCTGCTAAATTTTTTAATGAAATGTTTTATTTCCTGAAAAAGCAACTTAATTCTTTTTGCTGCCTCAATCTTTTTTGATACTAAATTGGTCACCTTTATAATTTAAAAAGCTAAAACTGCAACAGATGGAACCACCCACTACAGCTTATTCAACATAGAATGTTCTGAGAAGAACTTTAATAAAAAAAAAAAAAATCAATAACGTAAATGTGAAAAAATATTTTAGTTCTTAAGCAAGTCCCAGCTGTAAGCTTTCAGTACCGCATAAAAGGATGAATAAATACAAGTGACTGCCAGAAATAAATGTGAAAAACATTTTTTCCTTCCCCCAAAACACTGAACTGAAATGCCATTTTGAATTAATGGGAATAAAATTGCAATCTTCAGCTGGACAGAGGCTCCCCTATAATTTAAATAAAAGCAGTCTGACTGTCAATCACAGAGTAAAATAAAAAATAAGACATTAAATATGAACAAGGAAAAAATAGATACCAAGGTTTTGTTTTTTAAGTATTTTTTTTATTTTGAAACTTAAAGGATTTGAACCAAAAATAACAGTCCATAATAATGATGGTGAGCTCACTTAAAACAATTATAAGAGATCATAAGACTTCACCGAGGCACTAATGTAATCTCGGCCTTATTGTCTATTTGAACCACTGAATTTGTATTTATCAGAAGTCAGCTCTGCCTGTCTTCTCCTTATTCTTAATCACTAACCCATTAGCTCTTCGATTATGGACAGATGATTTCTGCTGCGGTGTCTCTATTGTGGTTCAGAGACGTCAGCCCCTCTTAATTATTTAAGTTCAGTGAAAGTGGTCCTTGGGTGAGATGCCTACATATTTTAATAACCTTTTTTCTATAGTCTAATGCTTGATTGATGTTAAATATGTGTTTGGTAGACACTGATTATTCTTTAATAATTATTTTAAAATAATTTAGAGAGAATGAAACAGATTTAAAAGATACATACGTTTGAAAATCACCATGTTGCCAGAAGTTAACCCGTCTACATTGGATGTAAACAATGAATTTAGGAGTAGACTCCTAACATGCACTCATAATCATTCATGCCTATAAGCCGCTACAACAAACATATCTGAATACAGCACGTATTTACTTAGCAATATTTTAACAAACACTAAATAGAAATGGCAACCAATGGCAAGGGAAGAGAACTTCAGTGCCCCAGAGGATAGCCTAGGGCTTGTGCAGCCCTCTAATAGGAGCTCAGGAAGTAGCCCAATTAGCCACATTCTTTGTGTTCCCTGTCTCTTTTAGGAAGGTAAAGGAGCAAAATAATATAGACCAATTACAAATCAAAAAAAAAAAAAGAAAATTACAAAATGATTAACATAAAGGAGAAGCTTAATGAAAAGAAAAACAACTAAATATTATTGATTGGTTTCTGATTTTTTTTTTTCTGGGTCAATTTCAGAAATCTGAAACTCATTTCAGGGGGATTTTGGGGTCATAGATTCTGATCCTTTATTCGTGAACTCTCTGTTTACTTAGAGCAGCCGCCGCCATTGAGGCAAATTAGCCAATCACCAAAGGGCACAGTTGATAAGGGGGAAAAACGCACCTGATTTGAAGTACATCCAGATATTTTTGATATATTGTTTTATATTTCATTTTCATAAGGTTGTTTTTAATGACTGTCTTTCTGTGCATGTATAAGGAATTATGGATAAACACACAAATAAGTAAATACATTAGAATGTTGCAAGAAACATTGACCTGGAAACAAATGAATAAGTGAATACAGTATTAAGAGTATACAAGTCCTGCTAAACTTACAGGGAACAAAATCAAGGCAGCAAAATGAGGAATGACACAAAAGAAAGTAAGTGTAACTTGTCTGTTTGTCCCCTCTTCTATTGCCTGAAAGTCACTGGCCCACGCAAAGGGTTGTAACCTAGAAGAGACTACACCCACCAGGACATTCACAAACAGGGTTCCATAATAATTTCGGACAGCACAATGACTATCTATCTATCTATCTATCTATCTATCTATCTATCTATCTATCTATCTATCTATCTATCTATCTATCTATCTATCTATCTATCTATCTATCTATCTATCTATCTATCTATCTATCTATCTATCTATCTATCTATCCATAGTGCATGAATATATGCTACTGCTCCATTTTGCAGTAAATGTTGAGGTTACACAGGGTTCTCTATATGGAACCCCTAACCTTTGTCTTCTTTTTCTAAGGTATTCTTATTTTCAGTCTTGCCACAGTGACTTTGTGTATTTCCATAGGTGCCATCTATGAGGGACATTGGAGTGACATTAGAGTAAAGTAACACCAGTAAAGTGAGTAGAAAAGTTCATACTGGATGCATTTCAGTCTGTATTGTTTTTAATGGGCTTTTTATATATGTTGATGATGACAGTAAAATCAGAATCTTACCAAAGCAGTCTGATAAACCTTAAACATATAAATTTAATTTAGGTTCCTGAAATAGTTTAATCTGAGTACAGCAGTCCAATATACTCAATACATTTGATATAATCAAAATCTAAAAATAATCTTTAAATAGTGCTATATGCTTTTATTTAAGTCAGTCTTTGACAATGTATACAAAGCCTAGCATTATAATCATGTTATTGTATTGATCAGTTAACTCAAATTTGCCACCTCTGCTTTTCTAGTCCTACTCCATTTGAAGGATTATTATTATTATAATTATGATTATTCTTTCAGCTGCTCCCATTAGGGATTGCCACAGCAGATCATCCTTATCCATATCTTCTTGTTCTCTGCATCTTGCTCTGTTACACCCATCACCTACATGTCCTCTCTCACCACATTCATAAACCTTCTCTTAGGCCTTCCTCTTTTGCTCTTACTTGGCAGTTCCATACTTAGCATAATTTTCCCAAAATATCCAGCATCTCACCTCTACACATTTCCAAACCAATGCAATCTCGCCTCTCTCACTTTGTCTGCAAACCTTCAAACTTGAGCTGACCCTCTAATGTACTCATTTCTAATCCTGTCCATCATATCACACCAAATGCAAATCTTAACATCTTTAACTCTGTCACTTCCTTCTCTGTCTCCAGTTTTTTGGTCAATGCCACTATCTCAAACCCATATAACATAACTAGTCTCACTGCCATTCTGTAATCCTTCCCTTTCACTCTTGCTGATACCCATCTACCCACTCCACCCTGCCTACACTCTCTTTTTCACCTCTCTTTATACACTCCCTGTTACTCTGTACTGTTGATCCCAGGTATTTAAACTCATCCACCTTCGCCAACTCTACTCCCTGCATCCTCACTATTCCACTGACCTCCCTCTCATTTACACACATGTATTCTGTCTTGTTCCTACTGACCTTCATTCCTCTCCTTTCCAGAGCATATCTCCACCTATCCAGGGTCTCCCCAACCTGCTCCCTACTATCGCTACAGATCACAATGTCATCAACAAACATCACAGTCCATGGGGACTCCTGTCTAATCTCATCTGTCAACCCGTCAATCACCATAGCAAATAAGAAAGGGCTCATAGCCGATCACAGATGTAATCCCACCTCTACCTTGAATGCATCCATCACTCCTACTGCAGACCTCACCATGGTCACACTTCCCTTGTACATATCCTGTACAACTCTTATGTACTTCTCTGCCACTCTTGATTTCCTCATACAATGCCACATCTCCTCTCAAGGCACCCTGTCATTTGCTTTCTCCAGGTTCACGAAGACACAATGTGACTCCTTCTGGCCTTCTCTAAACTTCTCCATCAATGCCCTCTGAGCAAACATTGCATCAGGGGTGCTCTTTTCTGTCATGAAACCATACTGCTGCTCACTAATCATCACCTCACTTCTTAACCTAGCTTCCACTACTCTTTCCCATAACTTCATGCCGTGGCTCATCAATTCTATCCCACTGTAGTTATTACAGCTCTGCACATCCCCTGTATTCTTAAAAATCAGTACCATTACACTTCTTTTCCACTCACTTTCCAAGATTCCATTAAACAATCTGGTTAAAAACTGTACTGCCATCTCTCCAAAACACCACCATGCTTCCACAGGTATGTCATCTGGACCAACGGCCTTTCCATTTTTCAACCTCTTCATAGCTGTCCTCCTTGCTAATCAGTTGTACTTCCTCATTCACTATCTCCACATCATCCAACCTTCTCTCTCTCTCATTCTCTTCATTTATCAGCCTCTCAAAGTACTCTTTCCATCTGCTCAACTTACTCTTCTTGCTTGTGAGTATGTTTCTCTCTTTATCCTTTATCACCCCAACCTGTTGCACATCTTTCCCAGCTCTGTCCCTCTGCCAAGCCAATCGGTACAGGTCCTTTTTTCCCTCCTTAGTGTTCAACCTCTCATACAACTCATCATATGTCTTTTTTTAGCCTTCGCCACTTCTCTCTTCACCTTATGACTTATCTCCTCGTACTCCTGTCTACTTTCTGCATCTCTCTGACTATAACACTTCTTCTTCACCATCCTCTTCCTCTGTATACTCTCTTGTACTTCCGCATTCCACAACCAGGTTTCCTTTTCCACCTTCCTCTGTCCAGATGTCACGCCATCACCCTTCTTGCTGTCACCCTTACTACTTCTGCTGTAGTTGCCCAGCTGTCTGGTAACTCTTCACTGCCACCCAGTGCCTGTTTTACCTCCTCCCTGAACTCAACTTTGCAGTCTTCCTTTTTCAACTTCCACCATTTGACCCTTGGCTCTGCCCTCACTCTCCTCCTCTTCTTGATCTCCAATGTCATCCTACAGACCATCATCCTATGCTGCCTAACTATGGTTTCCCCTGCCACCACTTTGCAGTCTACAATCTCCTTTAGACTGACCCTCCTGTGTGCATCTTCATCCACTCTTGTATATCACCCTATGTTCCTACCTCTTCTTAAAATATGTATTCAACACAGCCATGCCCATCCTTTTTCACAAAATCCTGTACCATCTGACCTTCTTAATTCCTCTCCTTGACACCATACTTACCCATCTCCTCTGTTCCCTTCACCAACATGTACATTGAAATCTGCTCCAATCACCACTCCATCTCCCTTGGGTACACTCGCCACCAATTCATCCAACTCACTCCAGAAATCTTCTTTCGCATCTATCGCACACCTGTCTTCTGGGGAATGTGCACTAACAACATTCATCATCACACCTTTAATTTCCAGCTTCATAATCATTACTCTGTCTGACACACTTCTGTAACAAGGCGCTATATAGGAGCCTGACCCGACACAGACTCACACCAGAGGCATGTATAAAAACAAGAAACTCTTTATTTTTCTTCACCTGTGGGGCACAACACAGTCCCAAGTACACCCAAAAACACCAACACACAATTCCTCTTTTGCACCACCACTCCTCCTTCAAGCTTCGTCCTCCTCCTCCCGACTCTGGCCATTGAGTGGTGGTTGCTGTGCCCTTTTATAGTCCACCCGGAAGTGCTCCAGGTGTTTGACTGCTGAGTTCCGACTGCACTTCCGGGTGTGGCAAATACACTGCCCATAAGGGCTCAGGAGTCCCAGCTGCAGCACACCCTGGCAGCGCCTGCGGGACCCAACAGGGCTGCACCCAACTCCAATTCCCATGGGGCCCTGCGGGAAACCAAGGCACCGCTCCAACCCAGGGGGGCGGCCATCTAGCGTCCAGGGGGAGGTATTACACAGTCCATGGCTGCTCCCCCTGAACGTATAGTGAAGGGGCTTCCCGGCCGGGCATGGACCCAGCTGTCCGCCACACTTCTCACCTCTAAAACACTCTTGACATAATGTTCCTTTAGAATAACCCCTACCCCATTTCTCCTCCCATCCATACCATGATAGAACAATTTGAACCCACCTCTGATCCCCCTAGCTTTACTTCCCTTCCATTTAGTCTCTTGCATGCACAATATATTAACCTTTCTTCTCTCTATCACATCAGCTGACTCCCTCCCCTTACCAGTCATACTGCCAACATTCAAAGTTCCTACCCTCAGTTCCACTCTCTTTACCTTCCACCTCTCCTCCTGCCACTGAACATGTCTCCCCCCTTTTCTATTCCTTCATCTGCCAAAAGTAGCCCAATTCTGCCAGCACCCTGTTGGCTAACACTACTGGTGGCGGCCATTGTTAACCCGGGCCTCGACCAATCTGGTATGGAAATCTGTATTGTTGTCCACATATTGATCTGCCAAAATTTGACACTGTATGCCCTTCCTGACATAACCCTCCCCATTTATCTGGGCTTGGGATAGGCACGAAGAAACACACTGCTTTGTGCATCCACTGTGGCTGGGTTTATTATTATTATTATTAGTAGTAGTAGTAGTAGTAGTAGTAGTAGCAGTAGTAGTGATAATGTTGTGGTTGTTAAGGAAACTGGATTATCCAGAGAAAAATATCCAGAAATGTGCAAGTTCAGGAGTCTGTATTTGTAAGGCAGCAGTATAAACCAAGGCAACACTGTGTTGATCTAAAATAAATAAAAGCAAAATATACTGTAAGTACTCAATTCAAAGTATATGACATCCTCAAATTCAAACATTATCAAAAGAGAGCAAAATATCAAAAAAAAGAATGTGTGAATTTATCAGTCATTATCCATCCATCCATCCATTTTCCAACCTGCTGAATCCGAACACAGGGTCACGGGGGTCTGCTGGAGCCAATCCCAGCCAGCACAAGGCAGGAACAAATCCCGGGCAGGGTGCCAGCCCACCACAGGAGACAAACACACACACACACACACACACACACACACACACACACACACACACACACACTAGGGACAATTTAGGATCTCCAATGCACCTAACATGTCTTTGGACTGTGGGAGGAAACCCACGCAGATGCGGGGAGAACATGCAAACTCCATGCAGGGAGGACCCGGGAAGCGAACCCAGATCTTCTTACTGTGAGGCAGCAGCGCTACCCCTACGCCACTGTGTCACCCTTGTGTGAATTTGTATTAATCAAAAAGATACAGAGCATAGAGAAAGATACAAAACAAACAAGAACTAAGATACAAACCTTTCCAACTCCTTTGGTTTACTTAAACAACACTTTCATTGTTTGCCAGGTAGAGTCTGCCAATTTTGCTTATGTTGTAATTTACAGGAATATTTTAGTTATTTTTTTTCAGAATTAGAATTATTTTTGGCAATCTTATTGTTATTTTTAATGCCATTTTGTACATTTTTTTTCATGAATGCTACCATTTTATTTACCATTTCCACGGGAGGTTGAGAGTTATGTGGTTTGTGTAATATCTCTATGGGGTTATAAATCATGACGGCATGCAAATGACATCCTTCAATTTTTTTGGATTAATTACCAAAATCAATGCTAGATTTAGAAATGATTCTTAGTTATAGAAAAGGTGTTTAGTTACATGAGAATCTGTGCTTTATTTTCTTGATTTTTGATTTATAATGTTCATTTTGTTTTTATCGCTGGTATTATTCTCGTTCTTGTTAGGAGCCTTTATTTCTGTTTGCAACTTTCCTGGTTGTTTTCTGCTAAAGATTCTCTTTATTTTCCTGCCTCTGTTATTCAAAAGTCATTCCAGCTTATAGCTTATTTATCAGTATCTTGCAGGTTAGTCTCTTCCTGTTACCTTATGCTTCCCCTTCTTCACACTGTTCCTTTCTACCCTTTATTCCAAATGCACACACATATGATCTCTGACCAAATGATTTTTCCTTCTAATATGAGATCACTTTGGAGTTGGTTTACTTTAAATACTTCCTAGAAACCCCAGGACCATCTGTGCAGATCTCACTCTAGTGGTCCCAGGTATCCCTGTAGTCCTGAATATGAGCGCCTCCTTAAAATACTAAGCCTATCCCAGGTCATTCCTGTATAAGAATATGTAGTAAACAGTGTCTAATATAAGAGCTCCTTCCTACCACCTATACCAATGAGGGAGATATTACAATTCAATGGCACGGCAGTATGGGGTCATGGCTAAGGCAATGGGTATTTAAATCCCAAAGGTAGCTGGTTCAGTTCTGGCCTGAGACTTAAATTTGAGATTATGAGTAAGTCAGTTAACCTGCCTGTTTGCAAAATGTAAAATAAATAATTGTGCCTATCCAGATCTTACCTTGTATACTTCAGTTTTGGATAAAAGCATAGGGAAACATATAATAACAGCTATAACACAAAATCCACCTTGTCTGTCTCCCATTGACTTTTCCAATAGAAAATGCCCTGGTCATTATTACCCCCATACCCACCCCCTGCACCTTAAATAATGAAAAGGTATGGTGCTCCCTCAAGGAAACTGTCTTCTATTTAATAGAAAGGCAGCCAGTCATATTAGATTTTGGACCTGCTCGCCTTTGGCATCCTGGATCTACGTGCTTCTACTACCTCCAGTATCCATATCTTCCCTGAAGGTGTCCTAATCTGTCAGATCCTTGAGACACCTTTAATTACCAAAGGGCACAACAGGCTCTTCTCATGGCAGGACGGTGTCACTTCTATCCCATGCTGTTCTACAGACCAGCAGTAATGTGTTAGATAATGCTGCCTGCGGCAAGGCACATTCAAACCCCAAGAGAAACTTACTTCTAGTGATCACTCTATAAGTGCAGGTTATGCTTTTTCTTTTGTCATACTACATATCTGCTGTGTTTTTGCTACAACACACTACTGCCTTCTGGTCAGAGGTACTTCAAGAGAGGAATGAATGTTTCACATCAACAAAGATCAATTTGCTCAAGAACAGGAAAGCAGACAGGTCTAGAAAGCACTCCTAATTGCCTATGAGTCACTTTTGTAAATCTTAACTTATTAACACTAATATTGTGTGTTGTTCTCATGATGTGAGCATGATGCTGTATCATTTACATATGTCTCAATCAGCATTTTCTATAAGCTAATTATAATGTGTAAAGTAAATTTCCAAACTTCTCCAAACATATCCCATCAATCAAACTACACCAAAGTAAAGTATTTCACCAAAGTATATGTTTTTCTGCTGTTTTTGTTCAAGAAATATCCCTGTTACACATGAACAACCTAGCTTAACATTTATTCTGTCTTTTCAAACTGTCAGGACCCTGATTAAACTGCGGCTGTGGTTCCTTCTGAGTGGAGTTTGCCTGACAACAAGCCATTTTCATTGGATTTATATGTTGTTAAGTTAATTTTTAACGTTAAATTGGCTCTTTGTGAACAAGTATTCCTTTTAATAGGCTAGTTGCTTCCTGTATAAAACCTGATGCCCCCACAACTCTTTACTGGGGAAAAGCAGTATCAGAAAATGAGTGGGTGAAATACAGTACTTTTAAAAGAGGTAATATAGGCTTTCTCTAGCTTGACAAAGCTAATCTCGTGGAAGAGTGAAGTTTCATAATATAAACTCCTTCTTGACATTAATTTATATAAAAAGCATTTTTAAACATTCCTGATCCTCAAAAAAACAATTTTTTGTTCAGATAACAAGAAAATATAGAATTAGTTTAATAATAGCATTAGTCCTCCAAACAAACCCATATAGGACATTTCCCTTAAGTAAATATTGTTCAATAAAGCTGTTTACCCGCACTTGATTACTCCAAGTCTCACATTCAAAGGAATAGCTTTTTGATCATTCTTGAGGTTTTACAACTATTTTATAATCTTTTTTGGAGTCATGATGTTCCGAATAACGTGAGAAGACTTGTGAGCAACGCATGCCAAGTTGACTGAACCATAGCACATGAACGTACAAGTATTCCTCTCTGCAGCCTACAGATCTAGTATAGTCTTTGAATGTTACATCTGCTCTGAGACACTGTGATTTCTCATCACCAACTCCAGACCCTGAAATATCCAGCCACACTTTGTTCCACATACCAGTACCAGTGTGCTAAATAATGAAACAAGGCACATTTGTAGAAACCCTCCCAACCCCATCCATTCCCATATATTCTTACTAGCCATGAGATGGTACACCAAATCCACATTCAGTATGGCAGATGTCTTCAATCAGCAGTCCTGGATGGCTGCAGTGGCTGTAGGTTTTTAGTCCAACTAGTTAGAAAGCAGTCCATGCTGATAATGGATCTTCAGTATCAAACTATTTAGCTTGTCAATACTTGCATTTTTCCAAGAGCAATTTTAATTGCACTATAGAGTTTCCTTCTATGAGAACATTATGCATGTGTTTTGTGGACCAGAACAGATTTTTACTTAATGGTCCTTCCAGGGCCGGATTAAGACCCTTAGGTGCCCTAAGCACTAAGTAATTTTGGTGCCCCCTTACACTAGTAATTCAAAATATTAAAACAATAACAAACTAGAAAATAAAATTTTTTATTATTATTGAATATTCGAAAGTAAACAAAACATACTTATAGTAAGAAGGAAAATAATATTTATTTTTGTATGTTTCATTTTATTTTTATCTTAATAATTTTCTCCTACTTTTTCTCCTTGCAAACACTTTGATTAGATCTTCATAATCAATCTTATGTAACACATCTGCTTCTATACATAATAGAGATAAGGCATCCAACCTGCCTTAATGAGGGGATTTTTAATATATTTCAACCGAGAAAATGAGCGCTCAGCTGAGCAGTTCGTGACCATTAATGTTAAAAATATACAAAAGGCAATGTCTACATTTGGAAAAGCAACACTCAATATTGTCTTCTAAAATTATTTTATAAAGTTCAGCATGACTGAATCTTGTTTTTACATTTTCTGTTGCACTGAACTTATGGCGCACATATAAATGAAACTGCTGAAGTTCAGCTGAGAAATTACTGTTGAAGAGAAAATGGCATCCAAAATTTTACAAATTTTAATGTTTGGGGTCGATTTTAAAGGTTTTTTTGAAATGATTTACCATTTTGTTATTTAATTTATTTATGGCTTTTGTGTCAATTTAGTAAATCTATTTACACATATTCTTAGTACAAGATTTGAAGAATATTTTGTGAAAATTTTGTTAATAAATCTTTATTAGTAAAAAAGTTATAAACAATTTTATCCAATAGTAATCAGCTGTACGATTTCCACTTTTACATAATGTAAATGAATTAAAAAATATCCAAGATTAGAATTAAATAGACTTACCAGAATATTTTTTCCACAAACTGGGATGATTTTTTTTTTTGCTTAAAACATAAAATAATGCTTTCTACGAACTAAAAATTTATTTTAAGTTAAATAACAGATAATTCACGAAACACAACATTTATATGATAATAATTTTTAATCAACAATTAACTATTATTTAAAAAAATAAAAATATATTGTTTTGAATCGAATTATTTTCACAATATTTTGACATAACATGGCATTTAAAGGAATCACCATGAAACGGGAATTCCCCATCGTAGATGGCACCAGTATGCAGAATGCACTGTGTAAAGCACCATCTATGAACAGTGACGGCATAGGGAGGTACAGGGAGGCATTATTCATTTTTCATTAAATTTTGAAAATGGCTATAAATTTAATTAATTTATTAATTTATGTGATATGACAGATACTTCATGGTAAGCACGTTAGCTGGAGAGCTGCTGGTTTATTGGTTATCTGCATCTCATTATTAACTAATGTCTGATTAAGAAAACAGGCAACAATTAAAACTTAAATGCAGCTGCTAAAATATAAAATAGGCAGTTAAGAGTTCTGAATGGTAACATGCAATCACACATTAGCTCAATAGTACAGACAGCCTTTTTTCATCTTCAGAACATTTCTCGTCTGCATTCTTTCCTCAGTGTGAAAGATACTGAAACACTCATTCACGCTTTCATCACTACCCGTCTGGACTTTGTTTTATGGCCTCCCGACTAAATATATCAATAGATTATAATATGTTTAGAATTCTGCTGCTCGTTTACTTACACACACTAAAAAATCTGCTCACATCACTCCTGCCCTCTATGATTTACATTGGTTACGAGTTTCTTCAAGAATCAAATATAAAATTATTCTTCTCACCTTTAAAGCCCTTCATGGGTTAGCCCCTCATTATCTTACACTCCTGCCCGTGCATTACGATCATTGGACGCTAAGTTACTCACTGTGCCTAAATTCAGGTTAGTAACTATGGGTGGCAGAGCTTTCAGAGTGATAGCCCCTAAAATTTGGAATTCTCTCCCTCTGAGATTTCGCGAGGAAAAATGTATTATTAATTTCAAACTTCTGTTAAAAACACATCTTTTCAATGAGTATTATTCTTTTTCGTGTATGTAATTTCTACTGTCTTTTTAATGTGTGTATTGAATTGTAAAGTGTCCTTGAGTGTATGAAAGGTGCTACATAAATAAAACTTATTATCATTATTATTAACTAAAATTAAACCCAAAAAATGTATTGTGTTAGTAGTAAATAAAAGGGTTCTAATTAAGAAATTGGTTAAAGTGAAAACCTGCAGCTACTGTGGACCTCCATGGCTATAATTGAGGACCTCTGATCTATAAAGTAACTAAAATTTGTATTTGATGAATGAAAGGACTAACAAGGCATAGAGTTAAACACCAACTTTCATTATCAGCAAGGACTGAGTTCTAATTAGGACACTGGCTGGAATGAAAACCTGTAGCCACTGCGGCCCTCCAGGACTGGGATTGAGGACCCTTGCACTATCGATTCCAAAACAAGGTTCACAATACAATATTCCCACGGTAGAGTCAAACTTCGCAACAACAGACAAAATAATAAACACAGAATATCCAGTATATTATTGTTTTTGGAAGAAATTTAAATTATTAGCTTTAAAACACAAAATAGACATTATAACACTAAAAATGTTTTACTGCTTATGTTTGACCTGCCAAAAATAATTTTGAGTTTTGTTCACTTGCATGTTTCTTGGTGTAAATACCTTGCCACTTTCAAACTGTCCTGAAAGCTAAAAGGCGCTTGACCTTTTCAACTAAACATGCATTTAAAAGACATTGTATGTACGTATGTGTTGTATTTATTGTTGAAATAAATGGACCATGCAATGTAGTCAGTTCTTCCTTAACTTTATTCACACTTCCTCCTTTCCTCTCTCTCCTTTACCTTCCACCCCTTTCCCCACAGCGACCTCTACCTCCTGACTGATTACATCAATATCCCACATATACCCCCTTTTGAAGAAAAAAAAACAATCATTAATAATATTAAAACATTATAATAAGAGAAAACTGTAATCTCTAATTTTCACAATTATACTAACCAACTAATTAAACTATCCCATTCCTTTATAACTGTTAAGGTAACACGTGTAGCTTCCAAATACTGTAAATCTTTATCTGACATAGTCCTTTGTCCACACCGGAGCCTGTCGCACTCTACCTCTCCGTATATTTGAAAAAGACTGCCCAGGTGTACCAGTAGAAATAGCAGCCGACTGAATTGGACGGGTTGGAACGTATGAATCCTCTGGTTGTGTGTCTGAAGTCCGACTGGATTGTACACCTGTAGCTGGGGCGAGATGAACTGCATTCCAGATCTTGCCATCTGACAACAGGTATGTGGCAGGGCCTTTCTGAGCAATTATCTGATAAGGGCAACTGAATTTGAAGTGATCCTTTTGAACTATGCCCGGCTTCCTAATACGCACAAAACTCCCACAAGTGAAAGAAGGTGATTTTGCTCTGCGACGTATATCTGTATATTTTTTCATTTGTTCTTGTTTCCATTGTACATGCTGCGCCACAGTAATATGTTGCTTCAAAGTCGAAGTTGGAAGCAGGTCTCTAATGCTTAATTTAGTTATCATTGGGCGACCATGTAAGAGCTCAGCAGGTGACTTTTGTGTTACTGCATGTACAGTAGCACGATATATCTGTAAAAATTCAGTAACAAATGACTTCCAAGGCTTTCCTTCAATATTTGCTGTTTGCAAACAGTCCTTTAATACCCTGTTAAAACGCTCTATCTCACCATTTGCTTGTGGATAGTAAACAGAACTGCGAGTGTGTATGATGTCCCTATCGCTAAGAAATGCTTCAAAATCAGAAGACGTAAACTGAGATCCATTGTCAGTAACAATTTCCAGTGGATTTCCTTCCCTACTGAAAATAGTGCACAAAAAATGTATAATGGTTTGCGAAGTCACAGCAGAAGCAAAAGCAACCTCTGGCCACTTACTGAAGTAGTCAATAAGTGTAATGGCATAGCGATAGCCATATGGTGCATTTTGGAATGGCCCCACAATATCAATGGCAAGTTTGTTCCAAGCTGAATTTGGGATAGGCACTGGTTGTAATGGAGCTGTAGTTGTTTTAGCGGTTTTATCGTGTTGTATGCAAGTTGTACATAACTTGATAGCATCTTCCACTTGGGAGTCCATGCCAGGCCACCAATATAAATCCCTGAGTCTCTGTTTCGTTCGTACAATCCCTTGATGGGTAGAATGTGCCAGCTGAATCATCTTAGACTGTAATTCTAATGGGACAATGACCCTATGAGTGCCACGAATAATAAGTTCATTTTTTACCGCCAACTCTGACTGAATTCTAAAATATGGAATAACATCAGATTCAAGACCTTTTGAAGTACAAGGCCATCCTTTACTAATATAAGTCTTGACCTTTTGTAGAATAGGGCACGAGGCACAAGCACTTTGAAACTGCTCTGCAGTCACTGCAGCAAAGTCAACAGACACCAGTGCAACCAATTCCAAGTCAGGGTCTTGTTCTGATACTGTCTCAGACAGTGGCAAGCGTGATAAACAGTCAGCAGTGATATTTTCATGACCAGGTTTATACTCAATACTGTAGTTGAATGACATAAGTCGCGCTGACCACCTTGCAATTCTCATGCCTGCTCGTCCAAGCCCCTTGCTAGTAAGTAGTGTGGTTAATGGACAGTGATCAGTGCGTAAGGTAAAATGACGTCCCCACAAGTAGGTACGCCATTTCTCTGTGGCCCACACGCAAGCAAGAGCCTCTTTTTCAATAGTAGAGTACTGTCTTTCACATTCTGACAATGTACGAGATGCAAAGGCAACGGTTTTCTCAAATCCACCATGATGCTGTGTAAGGACAGCACCAATACCATAATCCGAAGCATCTGTAGTTACAATTGCAGGCAATGAAGGGTCAAAAATTGCAAGCACTGGACTAGTAGCAATAAGGTTCTTAATACAATCATAACTTTCTTGTGCCATATTTGTCCAAGAAAATCCTCCAGAATTCCTAAGTAGTTCACGAAGGGGTTCTACCACAGTGGCATAATTTGGAATGAACTTAGAATACCAAGCAGTCAGTCCAAGAAATGAGCGTAAAGAAGATACATCATGAGGTGGTGGAGCTTCAGTTACTGCTCTTATGTGTTCAACATTGGGCTGAAGGCCAGCAGAAGAAATTCTATGGCCTAAAAATGTCAGTTCAGTTTTTCTGAATTGACATTTCTCCATATTAAGCTGCAGCCCACTGTCATGAAGACAATGAAGTACTGCTTGTAACCTGTGTTCATGAACAGATGGTGAGTCCCCATATACTATAATGTCATCTAAGTAACACTGCACCCCATCCTGCCCTGCTAGTATCAAGGACATCATTCTCTGAAATGCACTTGGAGCTGATGCCAGACCATAAGGTACTCTTTTAAAACGAAAAAGTCCATCATGTGTTATAAATGCAGTAATATCTCTGCTATCCTCATGTAAAGGTACCTGATGGTAAGCATTTCGAAGATCAATGGTGGAGAACATTTTAGCTCCTCGAAGCTGTGTGAACACTTCTTCAATGTGTGGTAAAGGGTGGCTATCTATCACCACAGCTTTGTTTGGCTCACGAAGGTCTACACATAGTCGTATTGCACCTGATTTTTTTTTAATTACTACTAATGGTGACACCCAAGGAGATGAATCCGTTTTCTCTATAATGTCTTCCTGTTCAAGTCTCTTTAGTTCTTTAGAGACAGCCTCACGGACAGAAAATGGTAGACGACGAAGTTTCTGTTGAACAGGTATTACCTCATGTCGTAGTTTAACCTTATGAATAAATCTATCAGTCACACCTAATGTATGAGCATTCTTAATATTCATAACTGTCATGTTGTATACGAGGTCATTGGGCATTTTCTTGGATGCAATTTGTCCATTTCTAATTTCTAAGTTAAGTGCCATAAAAAGGTCCATGCCTAACAAAGCTGCTCCCAGTGGCACAACGTAAAATGTAGCTTGTGTATGGTTTGTATCCCTTGTAATGAAAAGAGTAATACATCCCAGTACTGGAATTGGTTTCTGCATATAAGTCTTTAGTTGCACTTTTGACTGAACAAGTGGTACATTACTAAAATGTTGACGATAGAATACTTCTGGTAGAATTGAAACTGCTGAGCCAGTGTCCACAAGTAAGTTTGCTTGAACTGGTTGAGTGGAGGCAGCTTGAAGGGACACTGTGCACCAGAGACCCTTCCTCCGTTGTGCAACTGTAGTGTCATCAATGCTAAGAACAGTAAGGTCAGGCACAGTAACTTCTTGCACAGCACAAGTGGATGTGGCACCACGACATACTTTAGCAAAATGACCAAATTTACCGCAATGTCTGCATCTTACTGCTTTTGCTGGACAATTGGGGTTATTAGCCAGGTGCATTCGAGATCCACAGCGATATCATGTTTTCTGTTGCACCACAATTGAAGCCTGAGCTGCTGCTGCTGTTTGTTTTTCAGATGCACGCGCATTAAAAGCAGGTTCCTGCATCGCCCGTCCCGTACCTTGTGAATTTTTTTGTACCGCATTAACAGACGATTCAGTATTAGTAACCATAGCCTTAGCTTCAGTCACTGCACATTCAATTTGCCCAGCAATAGCAATCGCTTTTTGTAATGTAAGGTCCGTCTCTAGCAATAATCGTTCTCGAATGCGAGGCATATTTGTTTTCTCTATGATTTGATCTCTAAGCATGTCATCCGTTAGCACGCCGAAATCACAATTAGCAATGAGCTCGCGCAGTGCGGCAACATATTGCAAAGTAGATTCACCAGGCTTCTGCGCCCGTTGGCGAAATTTACTTCTTTCAGCCACAACGTTCACTTTTGGAATGAAAAAGTCTTTTAGTGCAGCAAGGGCAGCAGCGAATGTATCATCAGCAATAGCAAGAGTGTAGAAAATACGCTGAGCTTCAGTCCCTAGGCAATGAATCAATAGGGCACGTTTACGTTTATCCGATAGCGGAGTGTCAGTAAGAGCTAGCACATAGTTCTCAAGCATCCTTAGCCAAGAATTAAACGGTATTGCAGGCTCACCCGGAGTTTCGAGAAACACAGGAGGAGGCGAGAGTCCAAAAGATCCCATCCTCGTCGCCAATATGTTGTATTTATTGTTGAAATAAATGGACCATGCAATGTAGTCAGTTCTTCCTTAACTTTATTCACACTTCCTCCTTTCCTCTCTCTCCTTTTCCTTCCACCCCTTTCCCCACAGCGACCTCTACCTCCTGACTGATTACATCAATATCCCACAGTATGATAGGTTCATAAAAATCCAGAAATTGACAAAATTATACACAATGGCATAATCAATATATATAAATATGATATATGATAAAAAAATCAGGAAAATATACACCAATATCAAGCACTAACATGTAGCTTCAAAATGCTCATGTGCCGTTTTGATCTTTGGAAGATCCTGGGGTGGCAAAGCTTTGTGAACTGTGTTATGTAGCATTTGAAATCCAACAGCAAGGCTTTGCCTCAAAGTCCTTTCACAAGTTAGTATGTACTGATAAAATTAAGGAACTGAATATGTATGCAACTGCAAAGTTCAAATTACTTGAAAAAAATAACTTTGCATGAAAATGATGCCTTGCCAAAATGTCACCTGAAGTATTGCCTCATCCTCTCACCCCACGTTAGCTGTATGGAATGACTTTGTATCATACTCGGCCTTTGTAACCATGAAAAATCAGTTTCATTGCAGCTCATAGGACAAAAAACTGAATTAACGGACTTTTTTCCTATATTGCAGATTTTCATAAAGTTGTTGCTTGTAATTCAGGGTAAGCCTGTACAGTATATGTAATTTAATGTACTTTACCATGTCTGCGACTCACATCAACAGGTCATGATGTATCCTTCTATTTCTGCTTCTTTGTTTCTTTATCTCTGCAACATCCTTGTTGATGTTGAGTGGTGCAGTTAATGTCCGAGCTTCTCTGATGATCTGGTTATCCTCGAGACTTTACCTGAGCTCAGTCTGGGATGAGTGAGGGTGGATAAAATGTGTCGAGAAGAATTTGCTTTTATTTTACCTCTGCTGTTGTGTCTTCTTTATATCTGAAGTTGTTATATTGAAGTTCAACAAACAGTTGTTAAGAAAAAAAGTAATATATACACATGGGTTGAAATAGATATGAAGATAATCATACTTGAATGTGAAAGTATAAATTCTTAGTCTTTAAGTCTGCCACATCTTCAGAGAGAAAATGTAAAGAAAAGACATAATTAGAATAAGACATCATATTTCATTGTAAATTTGATGATCCTTATATTTTGACTTTCTCTTTGCATGTCTGCGGTGGGTTGGCACCCTGCCCAGGATTGTTTCCTGCCTTGTGCCCTGTGTTGGCTGGGATTGGCTCCAGCAGACCCCCGTGACCCTGTGTTCGGATTCAGCGGGTTGGACAATGGATTGGATGGATGGATGGATGGATGGATGGATGGATTTGCATGTACATTTTTAAAAAATGTTAATAAATCTCTTTCTTTTGGCAGGAAGCTGTTTAACATATTAAAAATAAGTATCTAATTTGCTACTAAAAACATAACAATTTTATGCGTTTGAAACAAGGACTTGGTAAATTGTACTACAAAAGATGAGCACTGTGTGTCTTAGTGGCTCGCACTTTGGACTGTAAACCAAAAAGATGGCTCTGTAGTCCCCCATTGTGATTCTTTGTGTGACACTGAACCACATCCTTAAACTGGCTGTGCTGAAATTATTTTTAAAAAGTACTTTTGTTCTGTACTTGTAAAAAAAACTGGAATGGTTCAATATAAAACCAGGCTGACTGATCTTGTTGTAAGTAGTTCTTTATTTTTTAAGAAGTTTTTTTAAACTGCATTGCAATGAATGAGTTAAAGCAAAGATGCCACCACCAATTATTTTCAAATAATGTCTGACAGTAGTTATTTGAAGAGGATTTATAACTCTATCCAGCAGGGATCGATAGCTCCCTGGTTGGAATAAGTTCTTTTTAAATTGCGGCATGTTACATAACCTGAAACTATATAGATATAATATTAAAAGGCGTACCCCTCCCTTAGTGATACGGCGGTAAGAAATCACATAGGAGAAATAACTGTTTTCTTTAATGACGGTTTACGCGGCATAAGAGACAAGGAAGCCATGACAAGACTTTTCACCAAAGTGGGAGCTCGATGTATAGAGTCTGCTATTTTCGTCACTGCGCTGGAAGGATTTTCAGGATTGGATAACGTTATCTCCCATCCGTCTGTTGGCTTCAAAGGTGTGCTGGGCAATGTTCCAAAATTTTATACCCTTTCTCCATGTGCAGGCCCCCACTTAGGTAAATCATGCCAAGGAAAAGAAGATCTGATGTCTTGCTGACTCTGTAACACAGAAATAGTACAATGCCCATTTTCATAGTTGTCCCTTTCTTGTCTTCTAATGTTTGCCTAGCAGTTCTAAATGATGAGCCCCTGTGTGCTAAATCTGGTCTTGTGTTAGCTGTACATGTGAGAAGCAGATTTATAAAATATTTTTTGTACAGAGCACAGTTACATATTAAACAGTGTAGAAGATCAGCCCGGACACAGATATAATACAGTGGAACCTCGGTTCACAAACGTCTCTGAACACGTACAAATCGGGTTACGACCAAAAAGTTCGCCAAACTTTTGCATCTGTTCATGACCACGCACTCGGTGTATGAACAAGCCAGTTTCCCTTTCAGTTTGTGCGCGCCAATGATTTCCGCACTTGTTCAGTCTCTCCCTGTGCATTCCCTGTGGAGCGAGAGAGAGACAGAGAGACACACAGACAGACAGGCCCGCGAGAGAGAGAGATGCACATGAGAGAGACACACACACATGCATGCGAGAGAGACACACGCACATGTGCACGAGAGAGAGACACACACATGCGTGCAAAAGAGAGACACACACACATACGCATGCATGAGAGAGTGAGATCGAGCAAGAGAGAGAGAGGGCTGGCCACATAAGGCCGAGAAGGCAGTTAAAGAATGCACCGGACTTGTTTTTAAAGAGACTGATTCGAGCATTGTTTTAACCTCGTGTGTATTTAATGAAGACTTTTTTCTATTGGATTTTAACCTCCACTTCACTTCTGTTTACAGCAATCATAGCATTGATGCAATGTTACTTTTCTTGGTTGTATATTAAATTACAGATTTTTCAAATGTTCATTTTTTTTCCCTGTGCTTAAAACTCATTAAAAAAAGTGTTTTTAGCGAGCAGTTCGTAGCACTATAGCGCAAACTCTTGCAATGTTATTTTTCTCTGTTGTTCAAGGTTTTCTCAGTGTTATTCAATGTTTTTACATTTAGTTTACTATTACGCTGTGCATTCTATGGTATATTTAACTATATTTGTGCTTAAAAATCTTTAAAAAGAACTATATTTACATACATTTCGTATGGTCTGGAACGGATTAACTGTATTTACATACAATCCTATGGGGGAAATTACTTTGTGACCCGAGGTTCCACTGTACTGTCCCGCACACAACACAGTGCTCCAATACCAAACACTCCATCCTTTCTTTTCCTTTCGCTGCCTCTACTCCTTTCTTCCTAAGCTTCGTCCTCCTCCTCCCAACTCTGGCTCCCGAATGGAGTGAGGCGGCCTCCTTTATAGTGCACCTGGAAATGCTCCAGGTGTCTCATGATTAACCTCCAGCAGCACTTCTGGGTGTGGCAGAAGTGCTGCATAGGAACCCCGCTCCTCTTCTGGCAGCACTTCCGGGAGTGGCAGAAGTGCTGTATGCCCAGACTCTGGAGCTGTTCAGGTGCACCCTGGTGATGGCCAAGAACCCCCAGCAGATTGAGTTTCTGAGCTCAAAATCCATGGCCCCGATGAAAACCCAGGAGGCTGCCCTCTCGTGTCCCGGGGGAGGTACTTCTGGTAGTACGCCCATTCCCCCGGTCTTCTGTTATAAAGGGCATCCTGTCCAGGCAGGATCCCCGGCCGTCCATTACAACAGTAACCAGAAATTTAAATTTTTGGATCAAAGGTATTCATAAATGAATTACTATTGGTATTTTTTTTAACTTGCACTGCATTTTTATTACTCTTTAATTAATATTGTTTTTTATGAGTATGCTGCTGCTGGAGTATGTGAATTTCCCCTTGGAGATTAATAAAGTATCTATCTATCTATCTATCTATCTATCTATCTATCTATCTATCTATCTATCTATCTATCTATCTATCTATCTATCTATCTATCTATCTATCTATCTATTTTAAAAGTGTTTGGATGCTTTGCAATTTCTTTTTCTTACATTTTTTGTTTCAACCATACTGTCTGCACATGTAACATTACAAACATTGTCTTAAATAGGATACTTCATAATGTGAACAAATAACAAACCTTCAAATGTCTGTTTAACAAACCTAAGATAAATGCATATAAGCCGAATATCAGATTTACTTTTTGCTCAGAATGACATCTTTGAATACATAAATAAGAAAAAATGGTTTGTCAGAAGAATTATCTTAACAGTTTGTATCTGTCTCAGGTTCTCGTACAGTCCATGCAATATCTCTTGCTTGGGCTGAATTATCCTACTTTTGAAAGTTGTATAACTTTCTAGTGTTTTATCAAACAATGAGATAACTCTTTTTATGCATCCTTAACAAGTTACCTGTTATAAATTGTGAGAGACGGTGCAAATCTTGATGAGAAGAGGTTTTCATAACTCAGCCTTCTAATGAGACAGACTGTCATGAGACCCATCCAGCCTTGACAAACTTGGGCAGGCTAAGTAAGATAAAAAAAATGTAGGAAGAGTTAGAAAGACTACATAGAAATATCCATCCGTCTATTGCCTTAAACCACCTTTTAAACACAGGATCACTAAGGGCTTCAGATTACACTGGCAGCATTGGGCACAAGGCAGCAGAAAGCACCTGCCCATTGCAGGGCACACTGCTGCAAACACCCATACAGTACACACCATAACCAGTTTATAGTTGACCAGGAGAAACCCTGCACAACCTGGGACAGTTTGAAAATTTGGACATGTAGTGGCCCTGCTGTTCAAGAAGCATGAAGCAAAAATGCTAACCACCTTGCAACAATATTGCCGTACATTACTACACAGTAATATCAGCTAAGCAACATAATATGTCCATATTTGGGAAGTGGAAGAAAAACTGGAGTTCCCAAAGAAAAAACAACGCAGGTATAGGGATAACTTAAAAGATCCACCTAGACAGTGGTTGAGATTCAGACCCATTCTGGTGGAACTTCAGTGGTAATCACTGTGCTTTCATATATCAGAATTAATATAAATTAAAAAGAATAACAGTCTAAGCATGGATCGCTGATAACCCTTCACATGTGATGCATTCTTTTCTTATCTTAACTCTAAGTTGCCTACTTATTAATCATCTTGCAATCCAGCTTTGGAAGTCACCTCTGATGGCAATGATGTTGTAGTTTTGGATGAGGAACCATACATGTTTTTTAAAAATTAACTTAATTGAGTTCTATGGTTGACTTTTACAGTTGTGAGATGTTCCGCCCAGACACAACCAAATGGACACCGACAGTTCATAAAACACACATGTTTAATAGAATTGGCCCCACAAGTCCAATTCCTGCACAGACACAGTGTTCCCAACACCACAACACCCTTCCTCGGGCCTTTCAGTGTCCGTGGGCCGCCTCTCTTCCCTCTGTCACTGGAGCTTCGTTCTGCTCCAGCTCCTGACTCCAGCTCCCCGACTGTAGGAAGTCGGCCCCTTTATATTCACCCGGATGTGCTCCAGGTGCTTGATGATGTTCTTCCAGCGACACTTCTTGGTGTGGCGGAAGTGCCGAATGAGCACCCAGAAGCACTCTGGGTGTCGCTGGAAGGTTCTTTCTCCACCTACCAAGGTGTGGCGGAAGTACAGGTGGTCCCCACATCATCCAGGGAGGTTGCCCCCTCGTGGCCCAGGGAATGTATAGACAACCTCCCAGTCCTTCCAGGCGTCCCTGCTGGGTTTGGCCCCCAGCCGCCTGCCACACAGTATATTCTTTTCCAATTCCCTGGTCTAAAATGTTTAACAGATTTGGAAAAATGGAAAAGACACAGTCCAGGCAGCAAAAGGCAGTCCCAGGCCACCCCAAGATGGGGTGTATGAAATTTTACAGTATTTTTTAAAAAGAGTGGACAACATGCAGGATGCTTGAAAACATGAGTTTTGAAGGCACAGAGTGCAAACAAAGGGGAAGCTGATTCTCACCCTAAAGGTCTTGTCCAGAGTGAACACAGCAGAAGAGTAATAGAATGTGGAGTCATGAAAGGAGAAAAAGCCTCGCAGGTGAAAGAAAGAAAGAAAGAAGAGGTGGGGAAGGGATGCTTTGTGGTGAGCTAGTGGGAATTCCACCCCATATGGAAGACAATGGTTCAAAGCCTATTGAGGAAGTCCCAGAATTGTCCCTCATTGTTCTTTGTAAAGTAAAGAAAAATATAAAGAAAAAGATAACTGTTACGCTAAACTGTTAAAAGTACAAGTATGAAATGCTTCCAGGAGTTTGTAGCTTCTGATTGATGTTTACTCAGTATTTTTTCTTTGAAGACTCAATTGTATTATTTCTAGGAAGCAATATCATACAGTGAGATCAAATATTTTGTGGCCATGCTTATCAAAGACTGCATATGAAATCACTTTTTTGTCATTGGAAATTATAACAGAGAATTGTCTGACCTCTCACTCCTGATGAACTCAAACTGACAAAACCCAAATTCTTTTGACAGGTCAAAAAAAAAAACCTTAGAGAGCCTGAGAGTCACCTGGCTTGGGTCGGAATATATCCTCAAACCTAGCCATTGGAGATTTTCTAGTGATTTTGTACTAATTTGAAAAGCCACTTATTAATTTGCAAGTCACAACCAAATGGACACAAACAAACGGACACCAACAGTTCATAAAACACGCATGTTTAATAGAATTGGCCCCACAAGTCCAATTCCCGCACACACACAGTATTCCCAACACCACAACACCCTTCCTCTTCCACCCTTCGAATTAAAATCATATATTGTATGCCCTCCTTAAGAAGGAAGTAAATTTTTTCCACAATAACATGCGTGCTACATAGAGCTGCAAAGCATGAAAAAACATTATAAATTTTATCACATAATATCTTTCTGAGTGGTGCAGATTACCTCTTGGAGCACAAAACTCTGGAGTGGCTTTGACATTTTACAGACTTGCCACTGTCCTGTACTTATTTATGAAGTTCTACTAGGGATAAACTGTAAACGTCTGGTTTATATTTGGACATGGATAAAATGTAAGCTAATTGAATACAACTTACTATCAGTCGACATAGCAAGTGGATTTAATTTCAGCTTATTTGGGAAAATGTTTTCAATGTGTGTCACATAACACGACACAGATAATGTGTCATGCAGCCAATCAAAACAAATCTCACAAAATACATTTGGTCAGCATGTGTTTAGCATCATTGAAAATTTCTGGACTGAACAGTGAAACAGAAGTAACTGATGATCCAAGACTTGTACAGACTGGCCAAAAAAACAAACAAATTAAACCTCAACAATAATAACACCCATACAGAACAAGTCAGATTGTAAGATCTACTTGACTGATGATATTATAGATAGAAATCATAAAATAAATTGTGTTTTCAGAAATAAAGCACACTATCTCAGGTGGTATTATATTTGAAATGTGCAACTATTTCTATTTATACTGAATGTGAATAGGAAAAATAATGCATGTCACATTGTAATCTTTTATGAATTCCCCAAGCATAATTTAGCATTCCAAACCTACAAAAAATAAATAGTTTTCTGTATGTGTCAGTCGTTTGGTTCATTGTTTATATCTCAGGCTGTGTAACCTCGGGCACTTTAAACTTTTGAATCATTACTTACACGGATCAGTAGTTTTTAGTCTGGCTTAAAGCTAAACATTTTAACCATTTCCTGAGGTGTTACAGCTTCACAGCTAGCGGCGTCTAGTTCTGAGTCCGAGCAGGATCACTGACTGTGTCTAGTTTTGTTTTGCTTCACTGTCAATTTTGGTGTTTAATATAATGAGCTATCAGGGAATTAAGGTCTATGATATAACAAGCTTCTTTAATTTGTGAATCATAACACTGATTTCATTTATTCAAAACAACAATTTTGAGTTTCTAATATTGTATCATTGCTTTTACCTTTCATAAAGCTGTGCAAAAAGATGGGGAATTCTTTTTCTGACCGTGGCTGTCTGTTTGTATCGTCCAGGATTTTAAATCACCTATAACTCGCAAACCGTGTGACCTATTGACCTGAAATTTGGTACACATATACTATGTGACGTCTACTGTCCGCTTTCGGGGTGATTATTAACCTCGAAGTTTATTCCTCTTTTTATTTTTATTTTATTTTATTGTAGAATCAACTCTCAGCAGTATCCAGCAGGGCAGCTGTGTGGCACATGTGTATGGGCACCGTTCTCATTCCCTATCACCTTCGCCGTCACTTCCCCTACCTCTTCATACCTTAAATCATTCTTGAGGCAGATTGAAGACTTAAGTGAAAAATTAAGGAAAACATAATTGCAACACAAGCACTGACTTAATCAGTTTTAATGTGAAAAGATACAGAGGAAAGAAGAGATGTAGTGGGCTGTCTGCAGTCTTGTAAGTTACCTATAGCAGGGCTTCCATTTCTCTGTGAAATTAATGAAGATCGTAGTTAAACCTTATTTCTATAATAGAAAAAAAATGTGGCTTACAAAATGGATGAGTATATATGTATATATGTGTCGTCAAAGCTTGTGCAATACCAGAGACAAAAGCTTTCCATGGTTTTGTTTCAGGGATAGTAAAAAAAAAAACTCCACCAATGTTATAAATATCAAACAGGCAATATCATCAGTATCAACTGATTTTAGCATTGAGGGGTCACCAGAAAATAAGCTCCAGCTTGTGCAATGGGCAAAGCAGCAATTATTTCTAATAGGTCTTGCTTAATGGGCACTAGATACATTAGATTTCCGATCTTCAAGGACACTGTCCCACAGAGTTACTGGACCTTGTAGAGGCTCAAACCATGAGTACAAAACTGTAAGTTGCCACCAGATCAGGAAAGCAGAAATCTACTAGCACCCTATTGCCTACAGGCAACTCCAAATCCATGATGAGCAGATTCCACCTGGTTCTTTTAGTTTTATTTAAATATTTGAGAGACATGTCCTGGGCTATATGGTAGATCACCTGGACCCACTGCAGTTTGCCTATCAGACAAAGATTGGAGTGGAGGATGCAACTGTCTGTGTGTTCCACAAGACTTATTTTCACCTGCGCAAAGCTGGCAGCATTTTGAAAATTGTTTTTTGATTTTTCCAGCACCTTCAGTACCATCCAGCCATTTCTGTTAAGGGATAAACTCAGAGATATGCAGATGGATGAGTCTTTGGTGTCCTGGATAATGGACTGTCTGTTGGTAGACCACAGTTTGTGAGACTCAAGGACTGATACAGATGTGAGCAACACTGGAGTACCACATGGAAGGGTCCTGTCTCCTTTCTCTTCATTCTACACATCTCAGACTACAAATATAACACCAGGTCATGTCACTTGCAGAAATTCTCAGATGATTCTGAACTTAATGGGGTGTATTGATAACAGGGGTGAGGCAGAGTATACAGTATGTGTCAGGTGTAGAACTGTTTTTCTTGGCGCAAAGGGAACGTTAATGTTAGTAAAACCATGGAACTGGTTTTAGACTTTTGCTGTACCAAAGACCCACTATATCCGGTCACTATTCAGGGAGTAGATGTAGAGGTGGTCCACTTCTACAAGTACTTGGTGTTCCACATCAATGACAGGTTGGATTGGTCTTGGAGCACAGAGGAGCTACATAAGAAAGGGCAAAACAGGCTCTTTTTCCTTAGGAGACTGCGTTCTTTTAATGTGGGAAGTGACATCCTTCACATCTTCTATAACTCTGTGATGGCCAGTTCAGTTTTCAACGCTGTGGCGTGCTGGGCTGGTAACACCACTTCAAAAGATGCCCACCAAATTAACAAACTAATTAAAAGGGCAGGCTCAGATACTGAGTGCACTCTGGGCTCCCTGGAGGTTACAGTAAAGGACATTGCCATTATGAACAATGCTACACATCCCTCTCTCTGACACACTAACACTAAGGACATTCAGCCAATAAATTATTTAGCAGATGTGTGTTAAGAAACACTACTGTGGCACCCTTACACCAACAGCAACACGCCTGCTTAATACCTCATGTCACTGCAAAGTCAGAAGTTTTCTTTCTTTTTAAAATGTTCTTCCTTTTTAGTCCTTTTCTTGTGAGTTCAGACCATAGTGCATGTGTATATATATTTATTTATCTATCTATTTATTTAAAGAGCTTCTGTAAAAAGCCAAATTTTCCCCTGGGGACAAATAAAGTTCTATCTAATCTAAACTTGAGTAGCAGGGGTTTGGAATTCTAACTATAGGAAAAGTGGGGGTTGTTTGATTTAACAAATTTTCTTGTTTAGGCAAAATAGTATTCATAGTCAACACGGCTGGACCATAAACCTGTTTTCTTGAACAAAGCCACACTTCATTATTACTTTTTTGCAGAATCTTTCCTCTAGTTTTTAGGTAAAGTTCCAGTATAACATTACTGCAGCACTTAACCCTTAAATAACAGATCATCAAAATTGCCAACAATTGATGTATGTGGGGTGGAAGAAATGCATCTGTAGGCAGACAGCACAGTACACCACAAAAATGTCATTAAAAACAGGAAACAAAAGGATGAAAGCTAAGTAAATATAAAAAAAATGTAAAAGTGAAAAACACTCCAAATTAAAGAAACTGAATAACTGGAGATCATGACAGCTAGAAAGTGATAAAGGGCAAAGTGTTTCTGGTGCTTTATACCGAGGCCCTGATCACAGCACTCTGTGTACATTTTTATCATCATAATTGTGCCCAATTCAAAATCCAGTTGAAATAGCATTTTTGTCCTATTGCGTCACAAACCATAAGTACTGGTAACATCATTATGGTCACAAGGAATCATTATGTGTACAGGAAACCGCTCTGACTAGTAATGAAGGTAGAGTGCCGGTGATACTTGGCTCGATTTGAGAAATGTTGTGCAAAAATGTCACTGTTAATAGCATTCTGTGTTGTGGAGCTACACTCATTAGGCCAGCCCTGAGGAAATGGGCGCTACAGAGTTGTTGTTTTACCCATTTTCTTTCTATAATAGTGCCTAAAGTCAGTACCTATAAACAACTGAGAATAATGTGGCAATGAGCTGTTAAGAGGTTCCCTCCTAACAAGTCCATGCTGAAAATAAAAAGCAGTTTTACATTTAAAAAGAGCAGAAATCCAACACATACTCTAAGTGATTATTATAAATAAAGGCTATGTCACATTACTCAGCTTTTACAGCAATCTTCAGTTGTATTTATATAATCTTAGTGAGTCAGAGGCAATCAGCAGCATGATCCTGTGAATAATAATATGATAATATCACATAATGTGACCTGCCCCACGACTCACTTCAACTAGTCTGTGACCTGCTTTGACAAAAACAAACAGGTTTGATTTCGTCTTTTGTTGTAGTAATGGGCTTTGTGTGCATGAGAGCTGACAACCAATGAGGGCTCATCTGGAAGCACAAAGAGTATCATGCAGTGACGAAGAATAGGGAACATGGGCTCTTTAGACCTCATAAACAGAAGAGAAGCTTGTCTGTTTGATGTCTCATGTTTTTATATACCACAACTGAATGGAAAAAAAAAAAAAGGGGCCAAGATTTTGGCTGAATTTGCTGTAGCTGTTCTACCCTTTGTACTGCACCGTCTCTATCAGGCAGCACGCTATTGGCTGTCAAATAGCCAATTGGAAAGCAGACATGCCCAGTAATTTACAGTCCTTTAAACTGACATGGTCCTGTAACAAGATCAGCAACTTTGGTCGCCAAATCTGACATTGACTACGGCTAGGAATCGTGTAATGTGAAATTGGCTTAAGTTGTTCCTATTAATGTGTTAGCAGTATAGTTTATAGTAATTATTAAACTATACACCATTAATATTATTTTAAATTTAACAAAACTGTCAAACCCTATTAGGACAATGGCACACTGGAAACCTATGCCTTTGTTGGCATCAGCAGGCTAGCAAACAGTTCACTTTTTTGTAAACAGTAATCCCTCCTCCATCGCGGGGGTTGCGTTCCAGAGCCACCCGCGAAATAAGAAAATCCGCGAAGTAGAAACCATATGTTTATATGGTTATTTTTATATTGTCATGCTTGGGTCACAGATTTGCGCAGAAACACAGGAGGTTGTAGAGAGACAGGAACGTTATTCAAACACTGCAAACAAACATTTGTCTCTTTTTCAAAAGTTTAAACTGTGCTCCATGACAAGACAGAGATGACAGTTCCGTCTCACAATTAAAAGAATGCAAACATATCTTCCTCTTCAAAGGAGTGCCCGTCAGGAGCATATAAAGTCACAGAAATAGAGAAAAGCAAACAAATCAATAGGGCTGTTTGGCTTAAGTATACGAAGCACCGCGACACAAAGCTGTTGAAGGCGGCAGCTCACACCCCCTCCGTCAGGAGCAGAGAAAGAGAGAGAGAGAGAGAGAGAGAGACAGAGTTTGTTTTTCAAGCAAAAATCAATACGTGCCCTTCGAGCTTTTAAGTATGCGAAGCACCGTAAAGCATGTCGCTTCAGGAAGCAGCTGCACAAAAGATAGCAAAGTGAAGATAATCTTTCAGCATTTTTAGACAAGCGTCCGTATCGTCTAGTTGTGCGAACAGCCCCCCTGCTCAATCCCCCTACGTCAGGATCAGAGAAAGTCAGTGCAAGAGACACAGAGAAAAGTAAGTTGGGTAGCTTCTCAGCCATCTGCCAATAGCGTCCCTTGTATGAAATCAACTGGGCAAACCAACTGAGGAAGCATGTACCAGAAATTAAAAGACCTATTGTCCGCAGAAATCTGCGAACCAGCAAAAAATCTGCGATATATATTTAAATATGCTTACATATAAAATCCGCGATGGAGTGAAGCCGCGAAAGGCGAAGTGCGATATAGCGAGGGATTACTGTAATGCAATTATATTAGCAGATGTAGGCCATACTGTAGTTTTATAATAATTTGTTTTTCAAAATAGTGAACTATAACAGGCTGGAAATTAGGTATGGTTTTCAATTTTTTTATGTTTAACTAATACATCAATAGTGTTAAAGCTTAATAATATGCATGCAGATCAATGGGCTGAGTGTGTTTATGTGTGCCTTGGCAATTATTATTATTCAAAGTAATTCTCACAAAAAAATTAACTGTAACAGTTACAAACTGTCTCACTGAAAGTGATGTTGTATTTGTAAAATATGATGTGTTATTACCTCAGCAGGTTATATTGTCTTATTTAATATGAGAAATGTAAAGGGGCCTCAGTGGGGTAGGTGCCAAGTCATCTCTGTGAATGAAAGTGTACTTCATTGCTTATTATTAATATTTTTCCATTTATCCAAATACCTATGCATTCATCCATCCTTCCAATTATTTAATGAAAACATTTTTTCGATTTTAGTTGCACAAAAGCTGAAGTCTACCCTGGCAACGTTGGACTCAAGACAAGGATTCAGCCAGGAAGGGAATTACCAATTACATACATGCAAACACTCACACTCAAGTTATGACAGGTCAGTTTCTAGTGATCAGCTGACCTAAAGTCTTCCTTTGGTAATGAGAGGAGCAGCACAGTACTTCGAGAAAAATCCATACAAATATGGGAAAAATGTCTAGTCTGGGGTTCTAGCTGAAGTCTCTTGAAACTGTGAAGCTGTAGCACTAGCAAACGAACAATGGTGCCACCATTAGTATTAATATTATTATCCGGGGATTACCTGCTTTGGCAGAATTGCAACTCAGCTCTGGTCTTCTCCATTCTCTTCCCAGAATAGAATTTGCTTAAAGACATTATCAAAATTCTCAGTCAGCCCCCTAGTTGATTGTAATTAAGTAAGATCATATTTGACTGGTCATTGCATTCACTACATCAGCCTGAGGAGTAAAGGCAGCTTCCTGATAACACGGCACCTTCTGATGAACCCCCAAACAAGTAATATATTATGATTTGGCAGCATACTGTATCTCAAGGAAGTTTTGTTAGCTGCTTTCAGAGACATTACCAATTCATTCATCGTTTGATTCTCCTATGCATATTAGAATGTCATTATGTACCACAAGAAGACCCAGCTTACTGTAAGGTAGTAACCCACTCTGGAAGGGATGCTAGATCAATTCAAGGACACTCTCGTACACCCAACACTGCTCATACTGAGTAAATCTGGAAATTTCTACCTAACCTAACACACACATGTTTAGACTGTGGAAGGAATTTGGGGGACCTTAAGAAAACCAATGCAAAAGGCCTCAACACAGACAGCGACCGGACTGAAAACAGAACTCTGGTTAATGAAGTTGTGTGGCAGCCACTATTTCAGAAATTGTAAGCAGAAAGCCCAGGATAAAACATATGCAAACAGTTATTTAAAGCCTACAGTTATCTAGTTTGAGTAGTACTAGGGTGTTGTACCGTGTTAGCCATTATGAATGTAGAGAAAAGCCAAGCAAAATGACACCTTTTATTGGCTAACTAAAAAGATTACAATTTGCAAGCGTTCGAGGCAACTCAGGCCCCTTCTTCAGGCAAGATGTAAGTCTGAGTTGCCTCGAAAGCTTGCATATTGTAATCTTTTTAGTTAGCCAATAAAAGGTGTCATTTTGCTTGGCTTTTCTCTAGTTTGAGTAGTGAACAGTACTGGAATATTGTGCCACCAACACAGAAGTATTCTGGGAAATTTTTTCCCATTTTTAATTTCTAAAATAAGGAAACATTACTAATAACACCAACATGCCATACAGGTGCATATATATATATATATATATATATATATATATATATATATATATATATATATATATATATATATATATATATATATATACAGTATGATATGATTAGTGGTGAGTAGTCTGTTTAAATAAAGATGAATGCCACTGCAAGAAAACATTACATTATTATGACTGAATACTGCAGATCTTAATTACTAATACTATCTTAGGATGCTGATAAATGGATTGTCATTAATAGCATTAATTGCATTCAAATAAACAGTTAAGATGATGCTACATGTTATCAAATAAAAACATCATTTCTTCCTTGTATTTTTATTGTACCCAATAAATAGCCATTTCTGATCATACATTACAGAAGTTTCTTTTTTTAATTGAGGTTGAAATGAAATTTTAATGTCTAGATATGAAAACCAAGCAGTTTATGATAAAACGCAGAAATGCAATTAGTGGTAATTACATTTATAATTACTTTGGTATTTGATTCCTAATGCAGCAATGTAGAAAATATTATTCATCTCTTAAATTATTATCATTACAATATTATCTTTATTGAATAATGTATATCTATTGATTTATTTTTCCATCTTTTCTTACTTTTTTCTGGTTCGGGTTAAGTGACAGGACTGGGCTCACATGGCCACCCTCCACACACTGAGAATAATAGCAAGGGCACCAAAGGTAAGCACAAAATGAAGTGATTATTAAAACTAAAGCACACTGACAGGAATTCACAAGGGAGATATCAAAGTACAAATAATCAGACAATAACAACCACCCTGTCATCTCTCTGTGCATTCAGTGCTGACCATTGTCTATCAGGTAGAGTGTTACTTTCCCCCCTTCCTGAGTAACGTCAAGTGCTCCCCTTTTCACCTCCCAATTCTATTTTCCACACTCACTCTCAATTCTAACCATAGCTGCATATACCTAAGCCTGTCCCCATTTCTCATAATAACTAAAGACTTACTCTTCTGCCATGAAACAACTTCTGATTCCTTGCTGGGTTGCTTCTGACCAAGCTCAAAAGTCACTTTGTAGGTGAAAGACTGTCCTACCTTTGAGGTAGGAAATACATGCCAGAACTTCATACAGTGGTCAAAATCCTTCACCCAAGAAGTCTCTCTATTACCACTTTCTTGGTGCTTAGGTGGGACAGTACTGACTACATGCCAGTCTTCCCTAACTTTACCTTCAGATTTGCATGGTGTCCCTAATCTGTTCCAGCCTGAAAAAGTGCTGTCATCTGTTAGTAAAGAGATCTTGTTGCCTCTTGGCTGCTGTCTTCATAAGAGTGTTAGGCACCCCTGCCCTGTGCTGTAGGTAACACTGAATATTTTCATCCAGGTTGTAATTTATCCCTCCTCCTTGGCACTCCTGTCTGTTTCTATTATTGGCCACCCAGAACACATATGGATCATAACACCTTTACCCTGTCATACTGGTGGTGTGTTTTTTTCTGTCCTCCAGGAGACCTTGTACTGATAGCTTATCATGGTGGAGCACTTGCCTCTGGCAACCCCTTGCCTACTTGGCACCCCTTTACTTACTATTTATCAGATATTAATGAATCATTAACAAAATACCCACGCCTGCTGTAGTTTTTAAGAGTCTAAATGCAATGTTTCTTTCTCCTTTTTCAAATAATGGGACTGTGGGTTGATGCCAACCCTGTTTATCACAACTTCCACATTTGGAAAGGGGAGGTACATTGGATCAGCAGTAAGCTCTGCCATCTCAGAGCTTTGTTTTACTTTCTGAGTGAAGTTTGTATGATCTCCCTGTTTCCCTGTAGTTTTTTCCTGATACTTTGATTATTCTTCTACATCGCAAACAGGATGTGAGTTAAGTTAATTTTGCTTTGTATGCATTTGGGTATGTAACTAGTATGCCCTGTGATAGGCTAACATCCTGCCTAGAGTCATTTGTGCCAAATGCTGCCAGGGTAAGCAAAGGCTCCCTATGGCTTTACACTGGAATAAGCGGAAATTAGAAAATGAACAAATGTGATTACATTTCAGTAATGTCTTATGCCCTGCTAATGAAGGATTAAAAGCATAATCAAATTACACTACCATAAAATTCTTTTTTGACAATATTCCAAAAAATCACATCATTTTTGTTTGTCTATTACTGATCCCAAGGGAAATAGACAAAAGTCTCCTTGGCCAGATAGGATGCAGAATCTGCTCTTCCAGCATCCACACTTTTAAATGTGTTACAGTAGATAATAAAAAACTGTGTTGGTTTTGTTTGTATTTTAAGGCAACTTACGCATTTGAAAGATAAGAAAACCTTTCCTTTCACTATCTGATTTCCTCCAACAGAACATCAAAGGAAAAACATTTCAAGAAAACCACTTTCCAAATATATTTCTCAGCATGAAAAGATGAAGTGAGCAACATGAAATAATATTTGAAGTTAATACTGCAAATTAACCCAAAGCTAAAATAGTTATTTGAGTGGAATAACAATTGACTATCACTGTCGATAATATAATGACAATTTAAGAACAATTTTTGTTGAAACACCCAAAACATTTTTACTAAAATAAAAGACATTGAAGACAGGGTGGCACAATGGTAGTGCTGCTGCCTCGCACTAAAGAGGCTAAGGTTCATATCCCAGGTCCTCCCTGTGTGGAGTTTGCATGTTCTCCCTGTGTCTGCATGGGTTTCCTCTGGGTAGCTCCAGTTTCCTCCCACAGTCCAAATCCATGCATGTTAAGTGAATTGGCAATCCTAAATTGGCCTGTGTGTGTGTATGATTGCCCTGCGATGTCCAGGGTTTGGTCCTGCCTTGCACGCCATGCTAGCTGGGATAGGCTCCAGCAGACCCCTGCGAATCTGTTCAGGACTAAGCAGGTTACAAAAATGACTGGCTGACTGATTAAAGACAGCCTATATAAAGTACAATTAATCTTGTTACTCTGTGCAAAAATAACAAATTTAATAATCTCTTAATTTAATAATTTCATAACAAAATAAATGACTGCTTGAGGAATAATTTCTACAATAACCAAGGAACTGCTTTTTGATATACCGCCAGTATACTACTCCAAGAAGTACAGAATTTTCATTTCTGTAAACAAGATTGGAAAAGCATGTTCAATTAAGATAAAAGTATAAAATGATTTTGAAAACATGTGTTTTTGTTTAATGATAATGTGATTTTTAAGTGGATATCTGCAGTTTTAGGGGACCTAATCCAGGTCTTCAAAATTCTCTAAGGCATTGAGATAGTGGATTCAGCTAAATTCTTTCAATTTAATGGTGAATGACATACTTGAGGACACCACTGGAAATTAAGGGGAGTGACGCATTTAAGACTAACACCAGGAAGCACTTCTTTACTCAAAAAGATGTGGGCATTGGAAACAAACTACAGAACCATATAGTTGAAGCCGAAACCCTGTCAACCTTTCAGAAGTATCTGGATGAGATGTCGGGACAACTTAGTTATGAGCTAAACAACCGAGTCTGAAGGACTCAAATTTCTTATGGTCTTATGTTCAAGGTCTTTGAATTATTTTGATAATAATTTATTCAAAGATGTGACTTAATTTTTATTTTTAACCTCTTTATTGTAATTTTGAAGTAGGATACAATGTAAAAATAAATCTATTTACTGTGTACAATGTACGACCACAAAGAAAACAGAATTCCTTTTCATGCTTACCCTTAGAATCAAGTAAAAACATAGTGCATACAATACCTTCCAACCCACACAAAGAAAGCAGTAAATGACTCGGTGAAATAATGAATACAATGTAAGCTGATGTTGTTCAGTAGTCCTGACTTTGATGTACAGAATCTGAGCACTAATTTGAGACATCTTCATCAAACTAAAAAGTCCAATAGCAGCCAGCAGGTTTATGGCAGTGAAGATTGTCTCATTACTCACAAGGATGCAGAAGAAGTTGTTAACCAGTTCTTATCCCAGCTAATTTCTAGTTCTATTAAATATTCATCAAGTAGTTAAAGATTCCAAACGCAAACCCTAACAGTAAATATTGGTTATTTTCTGGATCAATATAATTGCTGCTCTCAAGTTTTCTAACTTCACTCAACTTTTTTTTTCGGTTTTATGTGCCAAGGAATTTCACAACATTGAAACAAAGATTCAGTAGGTGTCACGTTCCTTAGAGAACTCCCAGGTTCTGATTTCTTTGTAGTAGTTGTATTTTTCACTGAGAAAAGTAAGTTTTACCTCAAAGTGCAGCTCAAGGCTCACGCCATAAAAACAGAAATAATGTTAAGCATTTTTGAGTTTCACAACTATTATATAAAGGTATAGGCAGAGATAAGAAACCAATGGTCAATGCTGCATATTTACTTTGTGGCGTTTTATTTTTCTCTTGATAAACCATTCATTCATTTGTCTATGTTCTAAACTTGCTAATTCTGCAAGGTTTGGTACATGCATAACTAATAATGTCTATAGCAGTTTCATCTTCTAAATAATCACAGCAAGATACAAATATATCTAGCCTTGAAGGGATGTTTCTTAACATTCTCTTTCTTTTATGACTGAAAACATACTGAGATCTGTTCAAGCAAAAATATTTACTATTTCAAAATTTTGAGCATTTTTGCTGCTTGATACAGTATGTATTATTTCGGGATAGAAGGTAAGTTAAATTTGTGGACCCCCTTACACACACCAAATTTGCTGCTCTAGGCAACTGTCTGGCACATCAGGCCTTAAGACCGACACTGCCTGTAATTGACTGATTGCCTTTTTCCCAATTCTGTCATAATGAACTATGGATACTGTAATGGAAAAATGGGCTCATGAAATGGATGGGTAGATGGATTTTTTGACTTGGACTTTGAATATGTCAGCTGCAAAAATAACCGTACACATTATAATACTTTATGTAAGGAATATGACATCGGATGTTAAATACTGGACTTTCTAGATTTCATTCTGTGAAAAACGTAGCATTAGCTATTTTTATTACAGGTTGAAAATCATTAATAATGTTGAAATTTCTGCTGCACTTCTTTGGTGTGTATTAAAAAAAATAATGTGCAAAAGTGTTCAGGTGTACAGGTAGGACAGGACCAATAGGATATCAAAGGGGTGTGACTAAATGAACTTTCGCTACCTAAAGACTCCTTTCGCTGCACCATCCAGACATGTTTCATTTTTTTTTTTAATTCAACCTACGGCAAGTATAATCTTTTGAATCTTATCTTCTTACTGCACTTCTCTTTTTAAACGCACTGTTAGAAAAATAACATTTCTTAAAAACAAAATAATGAAAACTTGTTATTCTGCTATCTGTCAGACACTAGCAGCTTTGCCACATGGCTAAGCATGATAGTCAAACTCTTATTATTATAAATTCTACTTCAGTTTCCATCTCTGTTAGACTCCTTGCTTTTTAACAGACTCCTCCTGACAGTTCAGACTACTTGAAGTTTTTTTCATTTATTATGATTCCATTAATCATAATTAGCCTTCAAAAACATGATCAAAAATGCAGAGAACTTTTCGTTGACATGGAGTACTATGTGTTGATCATTCCCTGATGCACTTCCTTAATGAACAATCAGACTATCTGTGTCAATGACATCAGCATTTGGTGGTCTGCAGACTTCCTTTAGCTTGGCACTAACAAAAACAGAATTAGTTCTTGTGGGATTTCCAGCTCAACTGAAGAAGTTATATTCTTTCTGACTGAACATTTGTTGTTGCCTAGTTATCACATGCTCTCCATGACAAGCCTTCGTAGTGTACCCAGCTGTAATTGAAACTTGGAATCTAACATCTGAGCTGCACTTTAAATGTCTTTTATCATCCCTAAAATATTGAAATGTTCTGATCACGTCTACCTTAAAGATCTGTTCACATCAGTACTCTGTATGCGTGGGTGGTGTATGTGGAGTTAACGGTGTCTATATTTTGCTTCATGTCAGCTTAGACAATTGAACATCTTACATTTATTCAATTTATTCCTTTTTATTCCAAAGCTGGCTAAGAGTTTTGAATACCTATATGTAACTTTATTTTATTGTATTATAATTTTATTTGTGTTTTAAGTCATCCTATTTAAAATGCTATAAAATGTAAAGTTAAATGATGGATTGATATTTTTCTACCTAGTATCTTGCTTATTACTGAAGTTTGGTGAAAAACTTGCTTTTACTCTAAATACAGTTGTGTAGGTTATGTATAATTCATTAGCAATCAAGAAATAAATTGAAAACATATTTCCATGTGTAAGAAATTGATAAATACAAATAAATATATTCAAGCAAAAAGGTAAATTGGCATTTTTCAAATCATTATTTTCATATTAATAAATAAAAATATGCAAACTGACATTGATACCAGAATAGCAGAAGGCAACATCTTATCTTTTATATGGAAAGCTGAATGCCTCAGTCCACAAATATATTCACATGTTTGATAACTAAAGGATTAATGAATCACATGGGCATCACCTTTTACTCGGCCACACTGTTGTCTAATTATAAAATAATTAATACTTACTTTTGAATGAATGACTATCATCACAGAGACAATGTATTTAGCTGCCTCAACCAAAATCATTTGTATTAATTCAGGCCTCATGTACTAAACCGGGGTCCTCAATCACAGTCCTGGAGGGCCGCAGTGACTGCAGGTTTTTAGTCCAGCTAGTTTCCTAATTAGAAAGCAGTCCGTGCTGATAATGAAACTTGTTATTGAACTATTTAGCTTGTTAGTGCTTGCATTCATCTAAGAGCAATTTTAATTGTACTGTAGTTTCCTTCTCTGAGAACATTATCCATGTGTTTTTTGGACCAGAACAGATTTAAACTTAATGGTCCTTCCAATTCCGCTCTCATTCATTTCTAAACATTTTTATCACAGATACTTCATGGTAAGCACATTAGCTGGAGAGCTGCTGGTTTATTGGTTACCTCATCTCATTATTAACTAATGTCTGATTAACAAAACAGGCAACAATTAAAACTTAAATAAAATAGGCAGTTAAGAGTTCTGAATGGTAAGAGGCAAGAGAACTAAAATTAAGCCCAAAAAATATATTGCTTCAGTAGTAAATAAAAGGGTTCTAATTAAGAAATTGGTTAAAGTGAAAATTTGCAGCCATAGCAGACCTCCACGACTGTAATTGAGGACCACCGATCTACAAAGTACTAAAATTTGTATTTGATGAATGAAAGGACTAACAAGGCATAGAGTTAAACACCAACTATCATTATCAGCAATGACTGAGTTCTAATTAGGGCACTAGCTGGAATGAAAACCTGTAGCCACTGCGGCCCTCCAGGACTGGGATTGAGGACCACTGTACTAAACCATGCTTGCATTCCATACTAAAATATTGGAAATTCTAGTAAAGGCGAAAACGGCATATGCAGAAAAAAAAAAGGATTTATGAAGAATACATTAATTATGTTTCACCAAGCTCCTTTGTAAATCTCAAATCAGCTTAAAACTGGCTTTGTGTGTTCACTTTTAGCCACTCCCTCTCACCGCCTGTCAGTAACCATTTTAAAGCGTGAAAGCCTTTTTTGAATATTCATGATCTAATTACCATGTTAATTTGCCCACGTTCCTGAGCGATGTATTCACTACAAACCATGGAAGAACAGAGGAAAAACATGGCAGAAAGCTAAATTTCAGTGAATGTGAACCTGAGATATTACTGACTGAAATGAAGAACTGCAAAATCATTCTTTTTGATGGTCTCAAATGAACGAAAAAGCCAAGAGTGCTAGAAGTTGACAGCAGCTAAGTGAATAGAGAAACAGCAATGTACCATCATGCAGTGCCCTGACCATCACCAGTGCACAGAGTGAAGTGATGCAAGTGGTATGCACACATCTGTGAGACATTAAAAACCTGCAAAAAAGGAATATCATTTTGTCAAGTAAATGTCAACGTTGCAATACATACAGATCTCTTTACATTTGAAGTACAACATCCAAAGGTCTTTGAATTGCCATTGCGTTGATGTCCTGAGGGACAGCTCCTGGGTCACCCATGTGCTCATCTTGGCCTATCTCAGGTGGCAGAGGCAGTCCATGTTTCTGCACTGTGCTATGCAGTCCTGCACAAGCCATCACAATGAAACAAACCTCTGTGGGGCTGTACAGTAGTTTGCCATCCTGTGACTCCAAATACAGCCATCTACTTTTTAATGAACCAATGGTCCATTCCGTTAGTATTATTATTAATTTAGCAGTGTATTTTATCCAAGGTGACTTACAAAGCAAGTTATGATATTTAATATGATAATTTATTATATCTATCAGTTCTTCTATCGATCATGTGTGAAGTGCCTTTCATTATATTTCCTTTCTTGTGATGTACCCACTATGACCTGAAAGAAAGATTATACAAGTTGTTTGTAATGTACTAAACTTAACTGCAATCCTATCAATTTGACCAATCATTACATCACACACAGCATGACCCTGAAGTCTACTTCCCACACTACTATCTGTTAAAATAAAGGAATTGTGGGATTAGCCAAACCACCTCGCAACAACATTAGTCAGGCACATTTGAGCATCACATATTACTGTAGTTGTACAGTATTTAAATTGAATGAAAGTACTTTCTGTTCACAAAAGCAAATTCATTATGTAATTAATGGTGCCTTTATCTCAACATGTGTATAAGTCCATTTGGTTTATAAGTTGGTCGTCTTCATATAACAAAAATATCATTGCAATCCCTCATAGCCTGCCATTGGTGATATCCTCTAAAAGAATTAACGCCGCCATTACCAATTTTGTCATACAAAGCACAGCACTCTCTTTTTACAGGCAATATAGGTAAACTAAACACTAAAGACAATGAACATGAATCATATCCATTAGGTGTTATTACCAACATTTAAGACAGCACTATTGAGAGAACATGTCAACAAACTATGATATAACTAATCCAAGAACATCGAAATGCGATTTTGAAATGTGCAATGAAACCAAATTTTCAATTTGTCCTGCTGGCTAGTGACACTAAAGTGCAAACAACAAAAAAGTCTGTGCAGGACTTACAGATGCTCAAAACCTGCTGAAGCTAAAGTCAATTTTCATGCCAATTTTGTCTTTTATAAATCTCGACTTTGTGTAAGTAATGCCTTACACATGTTTCTGAGCATAATCAAGTTTTATACATGAGACCACTGATCTTTAAATGAATTTAATTCATTTTTTAATAAATGTTCAGCATTGGCATGACCAACTTTAAGCTGGGTTAATGTCTGTTTGCTTGTTTCTTGCATAGTTGAATTAGTGTGTGACTTGAGTGACATTAAATGTTACATAAGACAATCTTAATTTTTATAGAAACACATCTCACTAGAGAGATATAATTCTTTATTACTTCAGAAACCAAACCTGAAACAATTCAAAACATTCATGTAACACAAACGAACACTGAAAGGACAATTGGTGTAATTATAAAAAGTGATAAAAATTATATCTGACAAAGGTGTGTGAAAAACATGGGTTTAGTAAAAGGGCCATTATGAATGAGCATAATTTTATAAAAAGAAGATAAAAAAGTTTGATGTCAGTTGACTGATTGGTATTGACTTGGTCCAGTGCTGCTAAAATAGACACCGGTGCCCCATGACCAAAGGATGAATATATAACTATCTCTGATGGCATCTGTTAATTTAATGTTTGTTCTTCAAAGTACCTCTTAAATAAAGGTGACTAAAAAAGTTTTCCAATTTGTCAATTTCAAAATACAATTAGCCAAAGTAGCTGTATGACTAACGTTTATAATTTGAGGATTTTCAGATTTCAATGTGGTACTGTTTTGAAAAGTGAGAAGTACTGGTCTAAATGAACGGTTCCTTTAAAATCTTTCTATAAGTTTTGAGTAGAATGAGAAAATAGATTTGATTTAGTGTGCTGCACGTGTTTCTTCTTGTCATGGGGTGAGCGATCCTCTTAAAGGTTTTATGACAATCGTTTCCTTTTGCAGATAGTACAATTCACATTCTCTAGATTAAAATAGAATTGTGCTGCCACTGGGTTGCTGTGTAACTGTGCACTTCAAAATATAGGATTAGTTTCAGCTTTTTGTACTTGTTAGATCTGGCATATACTATATCGAGATTTTTTTTACTACAGATGAATAAAAATAGTGTCTGATGTTGGTCCAAGTTATCATTTACCATTTTTTTTTACTTAAAAGGCAAACCCAAAACTATTAGAGTTAGTTATTAGCTTGTAGATTTGAAATCAGGATGTGGTTTCTGTTTATGTGGTGAAATATATACCATCAGCCACAAATACCAGGAACCAACAGGAAACAGCTCGGCTCTAGGGGTCACTTTTTCATTGATGTTATCCACTATATTGTAAGTAACATGGATTTGAATAAATAGGCAATACAACAAAATGATACAGAGTTACGTTACTGTGGTGCTAAATGTCATTTTAGTTGCTTTGTTCAATCTTATTTGAGTTTTTAATTATTGCTTCTCACCACTATTTCTATTTGCACATTTTGCCCATTTCTTCCAGTTTTTTAGTATTTTCTAACAACTTTCTAATTACAAACTGAAATTTCAGTCACACTGAACACTTCAACAAACCCCAAAATGTGTTTGTACTTTCTCTGTAGTCCAATACATCTATAATGACATTTTTCACAAAATCTGACTAAGGGCGAAAGCAAAACCACTGAAACCTGTTTTTATAAATGTTGACCTAAACAACATTACTTAAACTACAGTCTTACCACTTGCTAAATGAAATGGGCAGAAAGCAATCAGCACCAACAATGTGTCCATAGCCATGTTGAAGATGTACACAGGTTGGCACAGTTTCCATAGTTCAAGAAAAAAAACAAGAAGACTGTAAATGATCAAAGAGTGGTGCTAGAAACATTTGGGGGAAAAGTAGTGGAAAAAAACATGATATAGGCATAGCCTGGTTCCTTATGAGACCTGATGCTAGTGGAAAAGTAGCATTAATAATTTTAATTCTATTTTATTCTGTTCTGCATTGCTAATGTACAAACAGTCTATGATTCCCTTCACACTCACTTACACGTCACAAGTGCCATACTTACATTCACAACTACATTTTTTTCACAGAAAAGGCTTCCAGTCCGAACATTCCAAGACTTACACAGTCTTTTCCCTACAGAAGCAATAAGAGTAGAGTAGAGAGCAGAAGTTCCTCTGTATCGCGCCTTAATTGATCTGACCAAGGCCTTCGACCTTGTCAGTCAGGATGGTCTGTTCAAGATCCTTTGGCAAGATAGGATACTCTCCTATCTCCTAAGCTCCTCAGCCTGATTTAATCCTCTCACACGGACATGTCTTGTCCAGTTAGACGGTGCATCATCTAACACCTTCAACATCTGTAGCTGAAGTGAAATAAGGCTGCTTCCTTACCTTCATGCTTTTCGGCATCTTCTTTGCTTTGATACAGAGACATGCCTTCAAAGAATTAACTGAGGGGTTGTATCTTTGCACAAATTCTAATGGCAAGCTATTCAGCCTTTTATACATAAAAGCAAAGGCCAAAGTCTGGCAGGTTCTCATCAGAGACATTCTGTATACAGATGGTGCTGCATTGATCTACCACTCAAAAGAGCAACTGCAGAGACAGATGGATCAGCTCTCCAGAACACATAAGGGGTTTGGCCTCAACATCAGCCTGAAAAAGACCAATGTCATGGGCCAGGGTGTTGAGAATCCAACCTTTATTACCATCTCTGACTACAAGCTGGATGTGGTGCATAAGGTTCTCCTACCTTGGCTCCACAGTTACTGGCACCTTTTCCCTAGATGTAGAGATGGACCGGAAGATTAATCATTGCTGTCTCAACCACGGCCAAGCTGATTGAGATGGTCCTGAACAACATGAACTGACTCTCTACACCAAGATGGCTTTCTGCAGTGCTTATGTGCTCAACACTCTGCTACATGGCAGCAAATACTACTCCAAACAAGAAATGCGATTAAATACCCTTTATATGCATAAACTTAAGTGCAATCTTGACATCAGCTGGCAGGACCACATGTCAAACAAAGAGGTCCAGGTGTTACAAGGTAGAATCAGCATTGTTGGATTGGAGCACAGTACTTTTGTTTTGTTTGCACTTGTAGAATCAAGCACTTTTTTATATGTTTATTGTATAGGAAGTACAGCAGTATTTTATAAATATTTTGATTATTGGATTTGTGTGGCAACATTATTCTGTTTAGATGCTATAGTTTTTTTTTCCTTTCTTTTCACGGAAACATTTTGATTGAGTGTTTGATCCACCTATGGAGTCTGAATGATGTGAACCTTGGGCCAACGATGTATGGGCTGTGGGGGGGCTGTAAGTTTTTAAGTGGTGCTGCTGTGCCCTTAGGTGTGTGAGAAGAGACAAAAATTAAGAGGTGCATATAGGAAGCTATGTATGGCACGTAATGTAAAAAAAAAAAAGGCATTTTAATGACTGACTGATAGGAGTGCGGATAAGTATCGTCTCAGACTAGTGTCTACAGAATCTACTTGCTGTTTTGGAGGTGCACTGTGGGTGAGCCCAGGATAGCAGAAGGTAGTGGCTAAGAGGGGTAGAGGAAACACAGTTGGCCAAGGCGATGGAAGAATAGTGTCTCGTTCAGCTTAACACCACAAGGTGTGTGTGACGGGGTCTGGGTGTGTCCACAGCCCAGACAGAATATGCAGTGCTAACGGGGAGCGTATATATAGACACTGGGCTGAAGGGTTTTCGGGGCAGGGGTTGCTCCAAGGGATTTTTTTTCTCTTTTTCCCCTTCTTGCCCTTTTTGATGATGGACCTTCCATGACACTCAATGAAATTTTTGTTTTTATTGCAGCTGATGGGGATACGAGCGGGTCTCAAATGTTTTAGTTGTCGGTTTTATGTTTGTATGTATGTTAGGATTATTTATTATGTTAAAAAGCAAAAAAAAAGTTATACTGGTGTCCTGGAATTATTGCACAACCACAACTCTAGGATAAAAAGTACCTGAACAGTGGGTGTGAATCAGTGTGGAATACTATTTGAGTTCCCCATACCTTATAAATTTGGGGTGGCATTGTCGATCCTTTGAGTATTTAGGAGGGGGAAAGATGGGAGTGTTTGGGTTTTGATACTTAGATACTTCCTAGCTTCAGGTATAATTTGCCCACACACTAGCACGTGCATGGGCCAAGATCCCCATTCTTTACAGCATGCTGAAGATTGGTCATGTCCGCTGGATGTCTGATGGAGGGATCCCCAAGAATCTCTTTTATGGTGAGCCGACTGCTGGAACAATGGCACAAGGTCAACCTTACCTCTGCTTTAAGGGTGTCTACAAATGTGGTATTAAGTCCATGGGCATTGACTTCAACAGCTAGGAGCATTGTGCCAGTAATTGCTGGAGACAGTAAATCCGGTGCATGAAAGGGACCACGCTGAATCAAGCTGCAGCAGATAAGAGGGTGCGGAGAAAATTATTGCAGGAAATAAACCTAGGCAGCAGCAGTATTTTGTGTAGCCATTGCTAGAGGGGCTGCCACTAACAAATCAGGCTTTATAACCACACCAAGCATTATACCTTCAGCACCTCACAATTCTCTATCCCATCCATGTGTACATATGTCATGGTCTGTCAAGATCAATGGTTGCCTATTATTATTATTATTATAGTTTCCTCATTGTCACATGTACAGAGTACAGAATAATTCTTACTTGCATATGCTAATCAACATGTTAAACATTACCTCTCTCTAGTGCCATGATTATAGATTAACAGGATTAGTGCATAAAACTTCTTTATCCTTCACTCATGATAGCAAATATATCAAATTGTTTCTCAAAAAGCATAAAATCCCTGGCAAATGAATAATATTCTAGGTTTTGCACCTGATATCTTGTATACATTCAAGAGCTGTATACAGATGTTAATATATATGTAAGCAATGTGCTAGAGGAGTTGAAAAAAAGAGACAGAAGGTCATTAGACATAAACAATGAGGATGCAGTCAGAAGTAGAAATAGCAATTAAGAATCTGAAAAATAGTAAAACATACAAAATCAATGAGTAACCTACAGAGATGATTAAGGCAGGAGGACCTCGAATAGTGGAAGAAACATGGAAGACCTGCAGTACAATTTGGGAGTTGCGTAAATACCCAAAAGACTGGTGTAGATCTATCCTGGTGGCATTACCAAAATGGGGAGATCTGATGAACTGTTAAATTACAGAACTTATTAAAGAAAATTACAGCTCTAATTTCACATTTGTGGAAAATAATTCTGAGTATTTTTAGCATGAGAAATTAAGAGGTGCTATGGAAGATTACCTGAGTGAGAAAAAAGAGGCTAACGAAAAGATTGAATTACCATCCAACAGATTCTGATGGTTTGATAAATTGTTGAAGAAATGCAAAGCAAGCCAAGACACCTCAATCTCTGTTTCAATGACTTTAAGAAGGAGTTTGACTCTATATGGCATGAAGGGCTATGGAGCTCACTAGCAAGCATAGGAGTTTTGGAAAAGATGATTTGAGCAATAAAAATATGAAATGTCAGAGATGGATGTCAAGACCAAGAGCAACCCAATGTCCCCACTATTATTTGTAACAATTCTGAAGAAAAATCATGGAAAGGATGGAAGCGCAAGACCATGGAGATGTAATAATGCAGGGAACCATCATTAAAAACTTTCAATTTGCAGATGACATAGATTTGTTGGCAGAAGAGGAGAACCAATTGCAAACTCAGTTAAAAGAAGTGTATCAAGCTGGTGATAAATTCAGACTGCATATCAAAAGGGGTGAGATAAAAGTGATGGTGATGGTCAACAACAATGCAGAATGTGTATGCATAAAGAAAAAGTTTGGAAAGTTTCATAACCAGAAACAATGACTGTAGTACAGAAATACATAAGATGGAAGAGCAAGAATATTAACATAAAATGCAAATTCTGGATGCATGTGTGATTTCCACATTGCTATATGCTTATGAATCCTGCGGTGGGTTGTCACCCTGCCCGGGATTGGTTCCTGCCTTGTGCCCTGTGTTGGCTGGGATTGGCTTCAGCAGACCCCCGTGACCCTGTGTTCGGATTCAGTGGGTTGGAAAATGGATGGAAGGATGGATGGATGGATATATGCTTATGAATCCAAAAGCGGGTGATGTAAGGAAGTTGAATGCATTTGAAATTGTGTCATCAGTCATTTCCTAACCCGCTTAGTCCTGAACAGGGTCACGGGGGTCTGCTGAAGCCTGTCCCAGATAGCATAGGGCACAAGGCAGGAACAAACCCTGGACAGGGTGCCAGTCCATTGCAGGCTGAACATACACTCACACCTCAACCACATACTAGTGCCAATGTAGGAAAACCAATTCACATAACCTACATTGTTATTGGAAAATAATGAGAATATGCTGAAAAAATATGGTGAGCAACAAACAGATCAGTGAGGATTCAAACAAAGGAATAATGGTTGTTGACATGATTTAAACAAAGAAACTACAGTTATCTGCGGTGGGTTGGCACCCTGCGCGGGATTAGTTCCTGCCTTGTGCCCTGTGTTGGCTGGGATTGGCTCCAGCAGACCCCCGTGACCCTGTGTTCGGATTCAGCGGGTTGGAAAATGGATGGATGGAACTACAGTTATTTAGGTATATATGAAGAATGGGGGACAACAGATTGATAAAGACTGTGTTTCTTGGTAAAATGGATGTCAAGGATTGGTCAAGCTTGGGTATTCAATAAGCAGTACCAATGGCTCAGGAAAGCAAAGGAAGCATGGGCAAGAAAGAAGGTTCCCACTGTTGGCCTCAATGTTCCAAAGGATAATGTGGTGAAAATAAAAAAGAGACCTGGTATCTGAATTCACAAAGAACACATAATGGGAAACTTATCAAAGTGGTTAGCTAATGTTAATGAATTGGTTAAACTACTTTCATTTTCTCACTCACTACGGAGTGACAACAAATGAGTATGCTTCTCTGGCAGAATAAATGTTTTTCCAAAGTAGATAATACTGAAAATTTCTGAGTCCACCTATTCTAATTCAATGGCACAGCGCACCAGAGGTGCACCAAAGTTTCTTCCTGCACCAAGGCAAGAACCAAAATTGAATAGAATACTAGATGACAGCATGGCACACTTGGGCATACACAACCACACATGGCAAGCTAGAAAGTCACTAATCAACTAGGCTGCATATTTTTGGAATGTGGAAAGAAACCAGAGCAGCTAGATAGGCAGTACACATGGACAAAGTGACCACTCAGACTTCACACGGTGACTAGCCAGGGAGCAGATCCTCGGTCATAGGAAGTGTGAAGTGGTATGAGTGCATTTAAGCAACAATATTTTTTTACCTTTTGATCCTACAAAAGGGAAATATATTGTTAATCTGAAAATCATTCCTTAAATGGTTATTCAAAAATGCTTCTTAAAGAAGAAATTTAATATTAGTAATACATTAACTCACATTCCAGGCCGTGTTTATTGGACACTACCATAAGAAATAAATGTTTTCCAATATATATGAAAATGCATATTATAAGGAGAACAATGTGTAAGTGAAAAGATTGTGACAGTTAGTCATTGCCACCTCAAACTGTTTTGTTCCCATTTCTGGATTTGATACTTGGTGGCATTTCCCTGCTCTCATGTCCACCTGTATTTCTCTCTGGGATTTCTGCCAGATTACCCACAGTTATGTTGGATGGCTTATTGTGTGCTCTGTGATGGAATGTCACTCCTTCAAGGACTGAATTTTACACTGCTACAAGAACTCCGAAATATTTTAATAAGAAGTCATAAGACAGAAGGGTGGATGGAGGAAAACACTTTAAAGAATGTGTTGTGGTGGTTTTTATAGAAGAGCTTTGGCTTCTAATTTCAAAGGAAATCTAAAACCAGAAACTTTAATTAATGAACTGCTATTAAGAAAGATATTATTTTTATAGTAGTCCTATGATTTTAGAGAAAATCTTCTAGTTACTAAAAGTGAGTTGCAGCCCACACTATCACAAGTCACCCACGACTGCTTTATTGTGTGCGCTGCTTGATATCCTACACATTCTGGGTTTTTTATTTGAAAAACTGCAATGTGAATGTTTCTTTAACATTAATACTTTGAGGGTACTGTAAACTTCAGCAAAGGAATTTTAGATATATTTAACTAGTTATCTAGCAGTACCTTAGGGACATTGATATCTCGACACAAAATTTTGGCAACACTACATGAAAAAAAATGATGAGCTAGAATGGACTCAGTGGCCTTTTGTATCAGCACTTCTTCTTAGGTTCTTATCTACCTGATCCACTTCTTTTCACAGCTTTCAAGCAGGCTTTGGTTTTAGGATCCAGTCCCTGGAAGCCTGCAGTAAATACATAATAGTCTGGAAAGTTAGAATACAGTATGTTTCAAGAATAAAAGTAACAACCAGTCAGTGGCAATCTGATTGTACAAACTCAACAGAAGGCAGTGAGTGCATGGTTGATGTATGTAATTTTTGTCCTTGTAATTAAACATTTGCGGTGGGTTGGCGTCCTGCCCGGGATTTGTTCATGCCTTGGGCCCTGTGCTGGCTGGGACTGGTTCCAGCGGACCCCCGTGACCCTGTGTTAGGATATAGTGGGTTGGAAAATGGATGGATGGATGTAATTAAACATTGTAACATTATTGGCTAACCTTAATTCCAAACTGCCCTCCATATTTTGGAAAAGGTGTATTTCAGTGGGAAGAATGAAAAGTTATTTGTTTGATTGGTATTACATTTTAATGTAAATAGTCACATTTACCCCTCATAGGATTGTAACCCTTTGCCTCAGCAATCATTAGAATTATGATGTGTGGAGATATGTCCTCTCAACAGACCACATATCGGGACAAAAAAACAATACATCAATAAATCTCATGATGGTCTTGATTAAATTAAAGAGAACTTTGCCTTTAATAGAAATACTGAGACCTGTCCTGGAGCCACAGTTTTGAATAACATTTGCCAACAAATGTGTGGTGGCCAGGTGACAACATAACCAATCAGGCCCAATCTGAAATAGCTATGTGGAACTACTGTGTGGTCTCACCACCTACAAAGGTGAAGGAAGAAGGTGGGCTGCAGTGCTAGTCAGGAAGCAGACAAGAGTGGCATGGATTAGGCATACTAGAACTTACTGTAACATTAGAAACATGAAACTTCAGGGGAGTAGAACATAACTTCTGCCATAAGGAAGGAGCAGGAGTTCATGCAGGAGATTGAGAATATGAGCTAGATATGGTTACTTTGCTGTGGTAAAGTTAATGTGGTCAGGCAAGACCGCAAGTGCGTTATTGCCATGACCCTTGTCAGAGCACGAGAGCAGTGACATGACTGACCAACATGCAACACGTTGTTACTCTCCAGTGCTATAATAAACAAGAATGCATTTAAACACATAACTGTATTACCAAGTTTTCTCCTTACCCTTGTTTCACTGATGCTCCCAGTTCCTGAAACCTTGTGGAAAATAGCCCCACTATACAGTAGTGAGCACTATTTTAGCTAAGTTGCATTTAACTAAGTTTCATAGGCCTGAAAATGTCTATTTGCAAAGCTGAGTCTCAAAATCCATATATGTTCCAAATATATTTACATTTTTGTCTTTTGCCTGCAAATCGTTAGTAAGAAGACGGTGGTGTCAGCAGTGCTGTTTACTGACCTTCTTTTTTAACCAAGAAAATAGGCGACTAGAAGTTAGTGAAGTGGCTAGAGAGTCTACAGCATTTAACTGAACCATAATTAAGGGACTTTTGTCCAAGGTAGTAGTCTGTGGTTATATGTTGGGGAAACTGTGGAAAGGGCACCCCTACTTAATGTGAATTCATCCAGGACTGGCAGGGGACCAGACTCTCCCATACATTTACTGAGCGTAGCATAGGTTTGCCCCTTGGATGGAGTTGAAAGCTTCCTGAGATAGACTAGGGTCTTTAAGTACAGAAAACAGAGGATTCAAACCTTGTATATATCAGGCACAAAAATGCAGTAACTACTGAACTCAGAATTCAAACAGTCTAGAGTCGGGAAGAGAGACAGAATGAAGCAAGACTTGCAGAATGAAGAGGCAGTGGTCTTGAATCAGGAAAAGAGTGTGAACATGAGAGGTTGTTTTGTCATGGAGTGGTTGGACACACCATGATCTGTTCAACAAGTTCAGAAACCTGCTGGCCAGCCACAAAGCTGCAGATCTCCTTAAAGCTTTGAGAATTTATTTTGGTGGGGACTCGGCTATTGTCACCAAGGAAGTGCAGCAGTTTAGAGGCCTTTTTTGCACACCAAAGCATGAGGGATTCCCTCCCTTGCTCAAAGAATTGTGGAGCTGCTTTGGAGAGCCTCTGTAACCAAGGTGTCACTAGTACAAGGCTAGCAACCTGCAGTTAGCAAAGAGCTAACATCCAGACTGGAGTGGATTGTGTGTCCCAACAACTTAGTGAACCAGAGAGGTTAACATCCCTATAGGCTAACATGTGGATATTTTAATCTTTTTAGTTTGTGATAGAAACCAGGGCGTCAGTCAGCCCCAAAACCCAACACGAACGCACCAAGAGTCTCAGGTTCAAATAAAGGATGTTTTTTATTCACCACAATACCTATGATGTAACACAAGCACAGATTTTTTCTCTCTCCACAATTCACCTCTCACCACCACACTACCCTCCTACAGTTGAGTGTTGTTCTCCATCCTCCCAGCTCCGACTCGCCTGGATAAGGGACTGCAGTCCCCTTTATTAAGGACCCAGGAGTACTTCTGGTGCCAGGGCTGCTGCCCGTTGGAAGTACTTCTAGGTCATGCTGAAGTCCCATACAGCAGGGAGCATGTCTCCCTGCATTGCCCTCTTGTGGCACCCACTGACCCCAGCAGGGCTGGTCTGCCAGACTACATCTCTCGGCATGCCCTGCTGGCTCCCTACTGGGCACTGATATCCAGGACCACTGCCATCTAGCATGCTTGGGGAATGAAAAGTGTCCCCAGGGACATCTTCCACTTGGGGTGGGCTGTCCATCCATCCTTTCTGGCCCTCTATTACGGGTCTGATCTCCTTCTCCTCCCCTCTTCTGGATGCCCGTCCAGTCCGTGTGGCATTTACAAGTTATAATTTTTTTCTTATTTATTCCACTGTGTACTTATGTTTATTTATACAGCAGTTTTTCTATAATTGGAATTATTCTTTGTGTGGAAGGCTGCCATAGAGGCCTTCTCTCATTACATTTGGCTTGTTGCCTAACTGTATTTCTTGCTCACTGCGTGTATTATATTACCATTTGCCTTTTTACTTTGCACTGTCTTGTAAAGCATTTATATGCATCTGTTTTGATTTTTTTTGTCACATTGGATACATCTTCTGTTAAACAAGGAATAATAATGATAATACAAATTACTGTGAATGCCATTCAGGAATTATTGGGGAATTGTGATGCATTCTTTTTTAAACTACTCTCCAATTAAAATTAAATATTACCAAGCCATAGATTTGATTTTTTTTTTAAATTGATACCCAGGTTGGATATCCACACACAGAAGCCTTTTACCAAACATGTTCCAATACTACAGTCCATTATAAAAGACAAACTATTTCTGGTTTGTTGTAACCAAATCATTTTGACCATTCAGCAGTCAATATGGGTGTTTGCAGCCTCAACACATACCTGTAAATAGATGATCTTGATATTAAAGCATTCGGCAGCTCTCTCAAATTCAGTGTTAGCCACAAGTACTAAAATGCTCAAGACAGAAGGAGAAAGGAGGTGATATGAGTAGAACAATGAAGGACTAGTCAGCCCCTTGATATGGTGCCCACCCATTGTTTTTCAACAGGTTCTTAAAAACAAGTTCATTTTCTCCTCTCTGTCCTACTTGCTTGTCTCTTTATATTCTGAGATGGCTGCTGAAGCTCCAAATATTATTCATTGTATTTTCTCTAAAAAAACAACTGCGTCATTCTTATGCTCATGATTACTCTATTAGGCAGTTTGGTGGTCTTTCTGGGGAGTATTTCTATCCCTGGTTTCCTGTGTTCCATATGTTATTCTGAAGCCATGTTTCCTTTTGCACTTTCTAAGGCAGGAACGCGCCTATCAGAATAACTAAAGTAATGCCATTTTTAACCATCCCCTGTGCATCTAATGTCCAGTGTGTTGTTTCCTGGTTACACTGTGAGCTAGAAAACAATCTGTAATAACTCATTTGCAAATCAAAGATCTGTTTTGAACAACGTGACCTTGGAACACTCATTCTTTTGCTATTGGAAATGAAAGCTACAGTGGGGTTATTATGTGTGAAGTGCACCACAGTTTACTCGCCCCCGCAGCAGTCAAATCAGCTGAACCAATACACTAGGCCTATTCTTTTAGTGCACACTGGTATTTGAATCCACATTGCTCTGAAATATGATATGAGAGAAAATCAAGCTCAGCTCTTAAACAACAGCTGTGAGCTCCTGCTCATAAGGGAAAAATCACTAGTGCTGTAATTAAGGGGAGACCATTCGATATAAGAATCAAAGAACTAGTTCAAATGCAGTTTTCTTCAGGCTCGGTGGAAAAATAATTACAGCAAAAGTGTAATTAATAAAAAGAACATCTCATATGCATACTAAGAGTAAAATGATGCACTTGGTTAATCTTTGGGGCAAATGCAATTTTCATATTTAGCTAAGTAGCACAAAGCTATTGAAGTTGAGTGCTAATTAGTACAGTATTTTCATCAGATAAAATCCTGTACCAAGTTCAATAACAGCAAAAAAGTCTTAAATCTCCTGACGCTGCTCGATCGAAAAGGACTATATATTATAATGGCTCATTGTGCACCACTATATGTGGACAATGAGTATGACATACCAAGTAAGTGGTTGCTTTCTTTCTGTTTGGGCTCATGCACAAAGTGATGCCTCCTTTATAAACATAACTCCATCATAATGTAAACTCCGTGATTACTGAAATGTCAGAAAATCAAAATGTGTAATAGGCTGTTAATTTATTTTTCTATCCATTCATTCATTTTCTGAAAACTTCGGGTCTAGTTAGGTATGATTCCTTTCCTTTGTGCCTGTGCGTGTATTGTGGGGTTAGAAACTCACACTCAGTAGCCAAGTTTACATGCACCTCAATAACATGGTGATCTGGTATCTAAAATGTCATGTAAACTCTTATTCTGGTGAGAGAAGTCTAGTTATTGGTCTCTGAAAAACTTGGTTAGCAGAGGTAGATTTCTCCATGAATGACCGAATAATGTTGCCATGTACACCCTTAACCGGTTACTGTTAAGGATTTTGTAGTCTGCACATGTCCATTTCACTCTGTCAACCTACGCATGTATTTTCTTCGCACACACTATCAGAAACTGCAGGTAGAAGCATCCACAAAATAAATTCAGAGGAAAATGTTTGGGTGGTCACATCCTGGCTGAAATAATTTCTCTTAATATCTCAGAAATCGTTAAATTTATGTTGATGACTTGAACTTGCAATGCTAAACTCAGCAAAATAATCTTGCGTGCAGAAGGGCAACACATTAAAAATAATAAGTGTTATGTTGTCCGATTAAAAAAGTTACCTATGCAACATTATTATTATTATTATTCTAGCAGCACTGGATGTAAGACTGTAAGCACATGTACCAGGTCTTTTGTAGCACTGACTATTTATTTGCTCAAGCATTGACAGTATTTTAATCCAAAGTTAAGGTCTTGGAAAGGCAAGGACCATCCCCAGCAGCACTCCCCATGGACTTTCAGGTCGCCATTGAATGTTAATGGTATTTGCAGTTTTTTAACATTGATGTTTCACTTTAGTAGCTCCATGATATTTAGCTGTATAAAACTTAAAACTTGATTCTATGTCACTGGACGATATTCCTGAAGACAACACAGGAATATCTCTATCTGTCCCATTTGGCCTTGCTAGAATCGGGCAAGTGTCTTAAACTATCCGACTGCCTACTTGTTCACGTAAACCTAAGAGTATCTAGAATTCTCTTCTAACTCTATCCTTTCTTTTACAGCATGGATAGAACACCTCCTTCCAGTGCTTAATTTGTAGTTCATCAGATACCAGAGCTCATAGTGACTATCTGGGGGCGGAATGATAGTGTGTGAACAACAGCAAATTGGGCACCAGACCCCAGTGGTGTTAATGTTGAATTAGAATACATGAAATCAGTCCTGCTTACACATATGCTCGCATGCATAAATTAGTATTTCACTTGGATATTGTGCAATCTCAAATTATTCTGCTGTCCACATATAACAAACTTTAAATAAAATCTTTGTAATAAGCTTTGTTTATTTAAACATTATGAAAAATCAACTGTTTCATGTTGATGTTGGGGTCCTGGAGAACTTTTGGAGGTCCCAATCAACTCCGGCACAAATTAAGTTCTGCCTCCTTCTCAGTTAATTCACCTCCTCTTTGCAAGCTCAATACGACGCTGGCTTCCATCTAAGAGTAACATCAATGCAAGCCCAGAATTAAGTCTAAGCAGGAAGCTTAAAAAAATCCTGTGGTCTCCATGCCAGAGGTGTTTGGGACCCCAGGTGTTCTAACATGCCTGAGCCCCTATTGATAGTTCCAGTCAGACACTGTTAGTAGATTTCTATACGATTGTTTGAAGGTTAGATTTATTTTTTATTGCTTTTCATTGATATTTCCACATTTTATTTTTTAAAATTAATATTATTGTTTCCTTTCTTTCATCTTGTATTGCTGACATCTCTCATTTTTACGTTAATTTTTGTTTCTAAGGACGCCTTCCTGTTGTAATTGATGAAGTATCCAATGGCAAGTTATTTTAGAAATGAAGACTGCAAGAAAATGAACAAACTTATCTGTCTTTTAATTCCAGTTTCATTCAGTATTTGTGTTCTTCCCTCTGTCTCCCGTGAAATAGAATGAATAAAACTACCAGCAATGCTGCCTCCTTTCATGGAAAGACATTTTATTTGGACAAAATCCCAAGATTTCTTCTGTCTGTAATCAGCAGCAGGTTTTGATTTGGTCTCATGCAAGACATCTTTTTTTTCACTCCCTTTAGGACTAGAGAAATTCTGCTGCCTTTCTGTCTCTCATTATCAGAAGTAAAAACTTCTGGGGCATCGCATATCTCAACAGGGTCCATCTTTTCGCATTCTTATATCTCTTCTAATCCTTGGTAGTACTTCAAGCCAGACAACCTGCTCCAGATATGTGGAAAAAAATACGAACATATACTGTTATTTTCAGGTGTTTCTTGTTTTCATCTACATACTTTTACATTACGTTTGAACAGCTTAAATTACATAGGTAATTTGTGTTTATTTGTTATTGAGTTTTACTTAAAGTGAATTGTATTTTATACGTTGTGTCTAATAAATGTCCATTTTTGAGGCTTTTGACATAAAAGCAGTATATCCTTATGCAGTACATACTCTCAAGAGGCAGATCTAAATTAGCAGAGTTACCACATAGTCTGTTTATTTCCTGAACAGTTTTCCATGTTATCTTTACAACAGCACATAAGAGGTTTTATGTGTGTTACTAGGTTACTATTTCTAAGTGGTAATCTACATTCATAACATTAAAGGACTGTTAGTCCTTGAACTAATGAACCATGAGCAGACCACCCCTTTCCTCTACAATACACACAGGCACAAAGGAAAAAAATCCATGCCCATCCAGAGATGAAGACCAACAGCGGACATTTAAAAGCCTCTTCTTAGAAAATTACACTTAATCTCTTTTCAAATAAATCTGATATTTTTTCCCTAATGGGTTGGTGTACACTGACAACAGTTAATAACATTAAAAATACCTTCAGTATTAACACAGTAAATGAATGATTATCCCACATTCTTAAAATGTAGTTTTGGAGATAAATACAATTAAATGGTGTTAAGTTTTGAACAATTTGTCAATTGATAAAGTATCTATCTATCTATCTATCTATCTATCTATCTATCTATCTATCTATCTATCTATCTATCTATCTATCTATCTATCTATCTATCTAATTGTACAATGTTGCCTCTGTGTGTCTTCATATCATCCTCATCAGGCCCAGAAGTTAAACAAGTGTCATACCCGGCTGTCCTGTAGGGGGCAGCAGGTTTTCATTAAAGTTTGTCACAAATAGGATCATTTTAATTTTGCACTAATATCACTGGACTGCTTCTGTAAATTTATTTTAAATGCATACACCAATTTAATATGCAGCTGAGAACCAGCCATAGGTGTTGGTTTCTGAATATGTGCATTTGTGCAAAAGTAAAAATTTAAATATTTCTAGATTTAAGTGACATGTTAGCTTCATTGTGTTGAATTTTGAGGTTACTTACCTTACCATTTTATTAACTAATAATTCCTTAATTACTAATTATTTTATTTTGTTGCAAAAGGAGATATCTTTTTTACGAAAAATTGCTCCAGGAGAGACCTAAAGGCCATCTTAAAAACACCCAGGGCTATGACCTCTTGCCGTGTTTTCTTTCATCTAATATTACATGAACATATTTACATAGTAAATATTGAAGTGTTAGCATAAATGCAACAAAAGCATAGCACTTGGAGCACCCATCCACTCATTCAGTTTCCATGCCTGCTTTTTCATTACATAATCAAAAGAGTTTATTTAAATAACAGTGGACACAAGCTTGGAAGCAAAAAAAGGCAGAACAGTAGTCCATCACAGCAAATTAATGACAACATATCCACACTTAACACAAGCAGATTAAGCACTGACAGTTAACCAAGCTTGTATGTGCTTGAAGTCATTCTCTTTTCATTTTTTAGCTAGTCACTTTATTTAAAAGTGTAAATCTATATATATATATATATTTTTGCTCATGCAATTTTAATGCAAGAAACTAGAAGCCATAAGCAATCTCCAGGATGCCACACAACAGCAGGAGGCTGTCGCCTGGTAGCTAGAAGGTGTTTTTGTCGCTGATATCTACCCTGTCTGTGGTTTGTTAGAGAACTAAAGCTCTGGTACTCCATAATCCAGCAGTTCCTTTTTTTTTGTTGTAGAAGTTCCTAACTGATGCTCATGTGGACCACCTATTCGGACAGCAGCAGTCTGCATCTGAAATCTCTCCTTTCACCTGTATACAGTATCCTCTACTTCATATACAGTAAATACATACAGAGTGCCACAGAAGAATCTGCTCACAATTTAATGATTGCTAATTCATACAATTCCAAGGGATCAGTTAATAAATTTCTCTGTTATAATATTAAAATTCAGACACATGACAAATTATAAACGATTTTAAGATTCTTCACCATTGGTGTACTTTAGCTTTTAATGTTGTCACAAAAGGAAAGATCAATAACTCATCACTTGTATCTTCTAAGTGCCATGGGTCTTGTTCCTTAAACTTTATATTTGTTAGGATTGGTGTTTTTGTACATTTTTTATGGGATTTCCTGAAGTGTTTTGAGCAAAGTATGCATCAAATTTGGGGTTTCTATCACCTGAAGAATTCAGTTCTGGCTTTGTTTTTATCTACATTGATATTTGGATAAGTTGAATAATTTTAATGTTATTTCATCTTCTTCAGTCACAGGTACTGCTATTCTTTAGACATTAGGATTATTTCTTGCTATGGCAATTATTAAGAAGGCTAACAGAAGGTTAGGTTATATAGCACGATGTGTAGAATACAAGTCATAGGAGGTTAATAGCACACAAGTGAGACCTCACCTGGAGCACTGCATACAGTTTTGGTCTCCAAGCTATAAAAAAAGACGTAGCAGTGCTAGAAAAAAATGTCCAGAGAAGAGTGACTAGGCTGATTCTGGGACTGTAGCCAATGTGTTATGAGGAAATATTAAGGGACTTGAACCTTTTCACTTTAAGCAAACAGAGATTAAAGCTGATGTTACATTATGTGTCCTTTTGTCGTGGGGTATATCAGATTTCGCTCACCACAATCGCTGATCTCACAGTTGCACCCTTTCAAATTACATGACCAGAAATCCCAGTCCATGTCACATTTACTGGCTTTGTGCTGACTTTCCAGTACACTTGTCTTCGCTCCTTTTTCTGATAGCCAATAGTGTACTGCCTGAAGGAGCCCATGCTGTTCAAAGGGTTAACTGAGGTGGTGAGTTCAGTAGAAATGTCAGCCTTTTATTTCCTTTTTCCATTCTGTTATGGTATGTAAAATGTTAGGCATCAGACAGCCAAGCTTCTCTTCAGTTTGTGGGGTCCATAGCCCCCATTCTGTCTGATGGAACTGGCACAGTAAGAAGGGTTAATAGGGTCTCATTCTTTTTTTTTCTCTTTTCTATTCTGTTTTGAAACACCAGACATCAGACAGATGAGCTTCTCTTCTGTTTATGAAATTCAAAACACACGTGTTCCTTATTCCTCGTCACTACATCTTATGCGTTGAACTTCCAAGTGAGCATTCGTTGCTTTTCAGCTGTCCTTCACACACAGCTCACCTCTGACTAAACACAAAATCAAACCTGAATTGCGGACTTGTTGGAGTGAATCGTAGGATTAGGCGATTAACACTTCACAGCACTTAATGCCCGCCAACTGCCTCCGGCTCACCAAGATTATATAAATGAAGGTTATGATTGAAAATCACTGGAAAAGTTGTGTAATATGACATAAGCTTCAGAGGTAACATGATTGAAGTGTTTAAAGTTATAAAAGGGATTAGCACAGTGGGTTCAGGCTGTTACTTTAAAATGAGTTTAACAAGAACATAGGGGCACAGGTGGAAACTTATTCCGTGTAAATGTCACAGAAAGTTTTTCTTCACACCGAGAACTATAAATACACAGAATAAATTACCAGGTAGTATGGCAGAGAGTAGGAGTGTAGGGACCTACAAATCTTGGTTGAATGTTATTTTGGAGAAATACTCTAGTAAGAAAATGATTCAGGGCATTAGTCTTGTCCACCTTCCATTCTAGTACCTGAGCCCTGGATTGCTTGAGTCCAGGGGGGTATTTTCCGTACGTCACTTAAATCATCCGAGATCAGATGCCTCATCTTGGATGAGTTAATGCTGGTGAAACTCATCCAGATAAGTCGGTTTTTCAAATGCAGCCGTGTAGTAGATTAGTTTAGCCGGATCTAATCATCCGAGATGAATGCGCGCGCCCGCGCTGAGTGAAAAGCCCATATATATTGAGTCTAGAAAACATGATCAGCAAGTCTTTGATAGGCTGCAACAAAATGACGAAAGAATGGGCGCATTTTTTTTCCACACAAGCGGAGTAGGACCTTTTATTCGAAGGACATGAAAAATTTCAAGATTCAATATGCATAAGGGGTAACAAAACCAGAAAACCAAAACCAGAAAAGACGGCTGGCAAAAAGTGGCCGACAAATTAAACGCATGTGCATTGTACTTACTGAAAGCAGCGTTTCATTTCCTGTGTCAGATTAATTATTATTTAATATGTCATAATTCCAGATCAAACGTGAGCACAAGAAGAACATGGGAACGGGTTAAAGTGAAGTACAAGAATATACTTCAAACTGGTAAATATTGGTATATAACTATTTAAAGAATTGTTGACATAAAGAATCATATATAATGTAAAGAACATTAATTTTAAAGCTAATAAGAAGGCAGACAAGCAAAAAACAGGTGTAGGTCCACGCGGTCCAGACCTAACCCCTGCAGAAGAGTTGGCTCTCCAGCAAAATGTCCATTGCCCTGTTTCTGAGGGCATTCCAGGGGGACGTTCCTCCTCAGAACCAGTGGCAGGATGCAGTGGTCACTTCACTTCAGGTAAAGAATGGTCATTGCATATATTTGTCCTCAATGTGTGCCATAGGTAGGTTTCATATAACCCTCTTGTCTGACCAACGAGATATTGACAAAGGTCAAATATTTGATGAAGACACTGTGTCTGATTATTCATCGGGAGGAGAGGTACATTTTCCAAATAATGTTCGATCAAACTCCACTGTGATCAGTCCCATGTGCCCCAATTACATTTGGAAATCCTGGGTAATGAGAATGTTAGGCTGATTGTGAGATTCTTTATGGAACTGTGGGTGTTCTTACCTGTGTATTCCCCATACCTGCAATGGCATGAAACACCTCTTTTATTGTCTGCACACGCAGGTGTCCAGGAAACACTATGAAAACCCGAAGGAAATATTTCAGAGCCAAACAGACTTTATGAATTGCCTGGAAAACTGCACTTTTAGTTAGATTTTCCGCATCGCCTACAGTATATAAAAAAGTGCCGCTTGCAAAAAACCTCAAAGCAATGCATACTGTCTGTGTAGTTGTGACAGCCCGACTTCGCTGAGTTTGACTTTGAATATAAGGTCCTAATACATTTTTCAGGTACAATATTCCCTCTCAGCTAAAGCGGTATCTTTTGAAAAGAATTTCCTCTGGGAGCAATAAAGGATCTTGCTGATCGCGCAAACTCCTCTCCATATGAAATTCTCTTCTTATAATTTGCGTACCGATATCAATTGGTTGCTCATTCATGAACGGTGAAGCCATGACTGAATGAATTCCATGCACGGACACTGATTAAGTGTGTGAGCTAATCCTTGTTCACATAGAACAAGCCTGCTCCGAGCAGGTTTGAGGATTAGGATGTGTTGCTATGACAACACTTCCAGCAAGAGTTTCGAAAAACCGACAGATCCAGGATCAGGCCAAATCGTCAACAATTACATCCGGCTAAACGACTAATCCACGTACAAAAAATACCCCCCAGTAATGTTCTGCTATTTACTTTTAAATGAGTTTGTTTTCCCTTTTAGTTTTGTTGACTTTTTTTCCTTCACTTGACTTTTTCTTCAACAGTCATTCTATGTCCTTTAAAGCCTCTTTGTCACCAGATTTGACTGCTGTCTTCTTCTTATTCTGAAGACATATTAACTCTTTAGTAATCCAAGGTGTTTTTGGAATGCTGCACACTGTTTTTGAGGGCACAATAGTGTTAGAAGTTAAAATAGTCTATGATCCCGTGAGTGAGTCTCTCAATACTGTCTCCATATGACTTACAAATCATTTTCCAGTCTGTTCTTTGGAATTAATCATTCAGAGTCATTTTGGCCTCTAGACTCCACTTGTTCACTATACTGGTAGTAAAAGGTTGCTCTCTAATCACAAGCTTGTAGGTGGGAATTACATGGATCAGATTGTGGTCAGATCTGTCCAAAGCTACCACAGGTTTATATTTAAAGTATATTTAACATTTGAGTAGAGCAGGTCCAGCTTGTTCTTTGTTTTCTTGAGTGGAACGTGACACATACTGGAGAATGTTTGGCATTGTTTCTTCCAGTGTCACTTGGTTAAAGTCACCACATATTATAACTGTAGGGTTAGAATGATTCATTATTAGAGTGTTGGTAATGGAGTGAACCATTTCTCTTGCTGAGTTTCCATTTGTGGATGGAGGAATATAAACATTAATGAGGATGATAAAACCTATCTCCCTGTGCAAATAACATGGAAAGATTCTGACAGCCAGAATTTCAGTGTCTGAATTACAAATTTTAGGTTTAACTGTGATATTGCACCATTCCTCATTCACATAGATAACAAGTCTCTATATCTTCAGAAAAAAACTATTATGGTAGGGTGTAACAAAAGCTGCTTAGGCACTCATGATAGCAGTGCTAGCAGCTGATTACCAGAATATTTAATGCACCCCACTTTTAGTTTCTCAGTAGCTTTCAGGTGCTGCAGACATAAGGTAGCCTTGAGAGCCTCTTTTCTCTCCCTGACACATCTCCAGAGGTTTGCAGCTTGTCTGAAAGGCAGTTGAGATGAGATGGCACCTGGGTTTGCAATGTCAGCGGAAGATCAATGGTAAATTTAAAATCCGATTTATAGGATTTCTTGTGGCTACGGTCAATGACAAGCCAAAAGCCAGATCAAATCATGTCCTAAAATTAAATAGAACTAGTAATTAGTTAACTTCTATCTACTTCTAATATCCTGACCCTTTTCATTAAACATTCTTAGTCTTCTTCTTAGTATTAACAATCTTTCACATAACTACATGGGTAACATTTTTGAGACATGTAATATGTTTATGTGTAAACAATGAAATATGATAGCAGCTTAATCAGTAGACACTATACAAAAAATGACACAGGGTTAACAGAAATGGCAACATTGCACCTTTTCCTGGAAGCTGAAGATGAAGTACAAATATGTCAACAATGAAATATGATATAAACAATAAAATATGATATTTTAGACAGCTAATTAGTAGACACGATACAAAAAAAGACAAAGGGTTAATAAAGGCAGCAACATTACAATACCTCAAGCTTGGACTTTGGTAGGAATCTGATAATGAGGTATGCTTGTGTGGGAGGAGTGAATTGTCTGGCTGCCTGCTCAGAACTGAGAGGAACCAGATGTTAGCTAGTGTAGTGCGTTAATTCTTGTAAAATGCGTCTGTAGTCGACTGGTATTTCAGTTAAGGCTGTTATGACAGCCAAAATATGTGACACATCCTATACAACATCACAGCTCATCTACTCACAAAATTATAGGATCATTATTGACACGTGTAGAGAGTACAGTTAAGTTCTTACTTGTATGTGCTAATCAATATTGAATGTTGGTACTCTCCTGCACTATAATTAGCAAGCATAGCTAACTTACCTCGAAAGGTCTGTCTTCCAATCCTGAAAAATCTCAGAACACATTTCTCATAACAAAAAGCAGACTCTGAAAATATGTCATTATGTGTTAATAATTTACATTAAAAGAAAAGTACTAGTCACAATTTAGTAAGCACTTCATTTCAAAGGAAAAGTAGATAATAGAGAAAATGGGAACCCTTCACTGATGTGCACTAGTACTTGAGTACTTGCGTTATGCTTATTCAGAAGAGAGGACATCCCACTTTTGTATCCAGGAAGATGACTCCTACTCCCTAACAAAAACAACACTGATGGACATCAGAGACTCACTTTGGCCATGTGCTGTTCCATGGGATTCTTTTGGTTGTATTCATTTGGTTCTGTAAGCTCAAATTGCAATCTAGCTTATTGCATCTTTCCTTCAGTGTAATATCTATTTAATTCTAGTATAGCTGCCAATGGGCTTAGGAAGAGGAGTCGAGAAGATTCATTGATTTCAATTGTTAAAGACCTCATGCTGGATACACCTGGTTTCCTGCATAAAAGTGTAAGGATAAGTTAATAAAAAAGTAAGTCTAAATTACTAAATCACTAACCTAGCACCTTAATCAATTGACTACACTATATTAATCCATCTATCCATCCATTAACCAACCCGCTATATCCTAACTACAGGGTCACGGGGGTATGCTGGAGCCAATCCCAGCCAACACAGCGCACAAGGCAAGAACATTATATTAATTCACTGTTTTATCTACTTAAAGCCACATTAGCTATTGAAGACAGTTAATAGAATAAATGTAAAAAAGTATTTGATATTTGTTGCCCTATATGTGCTTTCAGTGGCTTTCCTCAGCATCCTTGTGTGTCTGAACTTCTCTTGACGGACACTTCCTCTGTCGAGTTCATTCCCGTAATGCCTCCTTTTCGGACACTGTCATGTCGAGGCTCCTTGCTTATCTCCTGTCAGCTTTTATGCCTACTGTCTTTGAACTTCAAAGTTTGAAGGTGACTTTCAATGAACCTTCTACCCCTTTACTCCTTCTCGTGTGTCTCACACTCACACTTCCTCTTTCAATCACATCACCAAAGGCAAACTGACAATCGAATTGCTCTAAGGTTCCAGATCCACACATAGACTTTAGCGTTTCATTATATAGCAGATATTCAACAATCCATTTTAAAAGAAAATTTCATATGAAGCTACTCATGTCCATTAACAAGTCTGATATGTGCAGCTTATCACCTACAGTGATATTTTCTTTGACACATGTCTTAAGATTACTTGCAACACAGCGATTTAAATCAGAGAAAACCGCATAGGTTTTGCTACCATATCTCATGTGGAATCACTGCCTGCAAGAAAGGGCATTCTTTCATCAATACTTCCTTTATTTTAAAGATTAAAATGTATTAATAGAAGATACACTTGACTTTAATTAAAACAATAGTATAAATACAGCATATCAATAATTCCACTCTGCTTGCTTTAAAATTAACTTTACCCTATAATAGGAATGCACTACCCCATTTATACAGTTTACTTCAAACATTGACATCTGGTAATTCTTTAATATGTCAAGCTCTGCTTACATACTGTAAATATAATATGTTTTTATAGATTGTATGGCACAGCTGTGGAATATGCATGCACAATTTATAATATAATGTAGAACAAAGGTTATACACAACAACACTGTATCTATCAGTTATTCAAAAATACTTTCTCTTGGCAAAATTGCCATCACAGGAGTGTTGCAACAGTGCTTCAGATGACCTGAATATTAAGGAAAACTGTGCACTTTTTATAAGCATGCACCCACACAACGTATTATGGAAAATTAACCTTAACAACATGTATCCATTTACTCAGCTAAAGAACTACATAATGTATCTTGATTTGAGGTTGACATACAGTAAGTGACCTCCATACTGTTAAAAAATGCAGAAAATTGAATACTGATGGATAGTTTTTCAGTCTTGAACTTAGCACTTAGTGCTTGTTCGTGAGATTTTTTTTTAATTTACTTTATCATGCTTTTCCTAGTCACTCATTAACAAAGAATATTGAACTATGTAGTTTCAATGTAAAATGTTACTATGTAAAAATCCAGCTGCATAGGAAATTTGCAGGAAAATATTCAGTGAACAAGATCACTGGACAGCACAGCATATTCGCTGTAAAAAATATTTCAGTTAATTTTACCAGTCAACAGTACTGGCTTGTCTCTGGAAAGCTCATGTGAAAATATTTGTTACTTGAAAGAAACCATTATTCTTTTTTGTGAATTGTTTTTATCTTCTGCTGTGTATAATAATAATAATAATAATAACTGCATATTAGCAACATCAAACCCTCCACACTGATGGTCTGGTCACTTGTCAGTACTCCAGCTGCCACCCTGCAAGCAGATACTGAAAAAAGTGGAACTGGCAAGAACGTCTGCACTGGACTGAAGAAACAAAGGGAAGGCTGTAAGCCTGCTTTGACTGTAAACTCCGGGATGGGTTTAGAGGCTTTTAAATAAATTCATTGAAGAGAGAAAACGTAGATGAGATTGAATTAGTTTTTACTTTGTAAACTGTAAACATCTCCAATCCATGCCAGTGTTTGCGTGAATTATTATCGCTGCTATGCTCTGCGTCTAGTTTATTGTCATACAGACCTTTAGCTAGTTTGAGTGTTTTTTGGTGTTCTTATCTGCATTTCTTGCACTGCTTTGAAATACACTGCTACCTTCCTTAAGTAAATTCCTGATATCAGTGATTAACCTTGGTTTCTTTTTAGAAAATATATGGTTTGTTTTCAAAGACATATCGATGTCCATATATTTGTTAATAAATTCCGTTACAATGCTTGTATACTCAATCATATCTGATGAGAAATCTCTAAGTATGTTCCAGGTAACACAATCAAAGCTGTCTCACAGCCCTCAACTATTTTTCTTGATGGCTTGTCAAGTTTCATTATCTGCTTGCAAACTGACAGCAGGAGCTCTGATAGGTGATCGGACCATCCAAAGTGAGTGCACAGTAGTGGATGGTAAGCATCTTTTATTGAGGTTTATGGGCTTTTCTCCTACACACTGTTGATGTGAAGGTTCAGTTAAATTGATGAGTCTAACTAGGCTTTGTGTGAGTTTGTATGAATGTACCTTGATCTGGATTAGCTTTCCAATAAGATTTACTTCCTGCCTCATACCCAGTGAAGTAAGAACCAACCACAGAGAAAATGTATTGAAATAACTTAAGCAAGGTTTAATTCATGATGAAATTTCTATGCTTGGCTTACTGCGTGGTTTGAAATTGTGTGTTTGTGGTGCAGAAATAGAAACAGATTTCATGGTTCATTGATGTAGGTATTCCAGTTTTCATGAGTATGAGTATTGAATATCGCTGAGCAGCATTCGTTTTTCCTAGTGACAAGGGAGTGTCAAGCTCAGTTGTCATTTTAAGCAGTTCTCCAAATACATATCTCATTTAATTGTTTTGAAAGCACACACATTATTGATTAGGGGATAGGGTTATATCTTTCTTTTTCACTTGCAAACGGATGCAGTTGGATGCTTCATATGTGTGTTCCACCAAAGAGACGCACTCCAGACTACACCACAGATCATTTCCATATACCTACACAATGACTATGGACATGTGCCCCCAGGCAATGTTCTATGGTGACTTTGCTGTGGGCCAACTTTGATTAAGGCTTGGAGGGGTGACAATGTACAGTTACATTATTAAGTGTGAGAGGAAATATTGAAAACAATTAGAAATCAAAATTGCAGCTATAGGCCAAAAATTAGCTAAATATTCTGAGAACTTTGAGAAAGAATATGAAAAGGGGCGTATATGGAGTTGTGTCACTTATTAAGGAAACGTTTATCACAATACCAGAAATTGGTGACATGCTGTATGCTGGCTGGACATACAAATAAGAATTTCACAATAGTGTGTATACTGACAATACTAAAGCTACTACTACCACTACAATGAAAGAGGAATAAACAAACTTAGCTGGGTAGGCAAACATTTCTCCAAAACCAGAACATAATTTTGTTTTGCCAAATTACTGAGTAACAAAAAGTCTGATAGTTTAAAATGCACCTTGCAATCTTACAACAGTAAGGCTTTTTTCCCATGAACTTTGCAAACACATGAGCCCTCATTTAAATCAGCATCTGCATTTGCTATATTTAGTTTCTGCCATTGCATTTGTAATAATAGCCAGTGGCAGGAAACTCATTTGCTGAGTAGGATATATATACAATATATTCTGGTAATGTGTATGCAACATTCACTGTCAAATCATTTTTTTAACTCTTTGTTTTACAATTCTAATGAAATTTTAAAAAGTAAATATTTTATATCAAGTACAACCATGTGACATCTAGTAAAATTTTAAAGAGCAAATATTTTTTTTAAAAGCACATCTGAAATACTGCATCCAGTATAAAAATTAATAAGGTAATACAAACACATCTCACATCATGTAATGCTTTGAGATTCTGGTCCTGAGCTATATGAGTCTTCTTGTGATAGACTACGTGGGCCCACTGCAGTTTAACAGCCATCCCTGTTAAGTGTTTAACTCAGAGATATGCAGGTGGATGAGCCTATGGTGTCGTATATAATGGACTATCTTATCTGTCGGGCAGACCGCAGTGTGTGAGACTCAAGGACAGTGTTTCTGATATGGATGTGAGCAACACTGGAGCACCACAAGGAATAGTCCTGTCTCATTTTCTCTTCACTCTGTGCACCTCAGATTACAAATATAACACCAAGGTCATGTCATTTACAGAAACTCTAGGATGATTCTGCCTTTATGAGGTGTATTGATAAAGTGGATAAGACAGAGTATAGAAGTTGGGTGGAAACGTTTGTTTCTTGGTGTAAAAAGAATTGTCTGCACATATCTTGACATCAGCAAAACCAAGGAACAGGTTATTGACTGTCACTGCACCAAAAAGCTTCTGTGTCTGGTCACTGTTCAAGGAGTGGATGTAGAGGTGGTCCACTCCTATAAGTACTTAGGGGTCCACATCAATGAGAGAAGAACTATATAAGAAAGGGCAGACCAGGCTATTTTTCCTTAGGAGACTGAATTGTTTTAATGTGGGTAGTCACGTCCTTCAAATCTTCTGTAGCTCTGCTCTGTGATGACTATTGCAGTTTTTTACACTGTGGTGTGCTGAGCCTGTAACATTACTTTGAGAGAGGCCCACCGAATCAACAAGCTAATTAAAAGGACACGCTCATTTATGGGATATACTATCTATCTATCTATCTATCTATCTATCTATCTATCTATCTATCTATCTATCTATCTATCTATCTATCTATCTATCTATCTATCTATCTATCTATCTATCTATCTATCTATCTATCTATCTATCTATCTATCTATCTATCTATCTATCTATCTACTGCAAATGCCAGGTCTAGAAAAGCATACTTGCCTGATAGGAACTTAGAAGTCAATTGCTTCATAATCATTCATGACTTGTAATGGGAGTCTTCATTACTACCCACAGCATTAATATGCTCCCCTCCAAAATAATAAGAATCCAGTCAAAGCTGTTCTATCAACATAAACAATTATACTAAAACTAAAACAACTGAGGCAGCAAGGTGGCAGAGTGGTTGCGCTATGGCATCTTGGATCCAGCATTCTGGGTTTAATTTCCATGCCTGGTTATTACACATTCATGTGTTTTGTTTTTTTTCCTGGTGCTCCAGGTTTATGCCTACATTGCCAAAGTCATTCATGCTAGTTGATTCTAAATTGGCTCTGTGGGACTGGTAATTGCAGTGGGCTGGCATCTTGCTCAGATGTGGTTCCTGCCTTGCACCCAATGGTACTGGGATAGACTCCAAGTCCCCATGACCATGAACTTAATAAAGTGGGTTTTAAAATGTTTGGTTATATAGAACATTTATTCAAATTATGTTTAAATACAATAATGCACACTTCAAAGTATACCGAATTTGAAACTTGCATCCCTTCTCCACCTATAAGACAGTAAAACCAGGTTTTTAGAAATTAGTTTTTAAAGTGTAATGCCATTTTTTTCAGCTAAAGCACTATCTTAATATATTCTCATCATTTCTTTGACCTTAGATAGATAGATAGATAGATAGATAGATAGATAGATAGATAGATAGATAGATAGATAGATAGATAGATAGATAGATAGATAGATAGATAGATAGATAGATAGATAGATAGATAGATAGATAGATAGATAGATAGATAGATAGATAGATAGATAGATAGATAGATAGATAGATAGATAGATAGATACTTTATTAAACCCAAGGGTAAATTCACATTTTAAGTCCTCCTCCTTTCCGCTTTCCGTAGGTATTTGCGTCTTTGTCTGCTCTAACTGTGCTAAACCCAGGTAGCTCCACGTTAGCATCTGGGATGCTAGTTGTTAGCCACGTTTCACAAAAGCAAACCATACTGCATTCTCTGCAGGTCCTGACATTTTTTACCAGCGCGACCAGTTCATCAATCTTATTTGGTAGTGAGTTCACATTTCCCAGGATCACAGAAGGCACCGAAGGTTTGTAACGCCACTTTCTCGCAAGCCGCCTCGCCTTTGGCTTAGCGCTGGCTCTGCTGCCATGATACCACCTTCTTACCTTGTCAGGTAAATAGGGAACCACACCGGTGCAGGCATTTGTTCTCAGCGCTTGAAGATGACTACCTGAATAGACGAGTCTAGGCATGTAAAAATCCATCTCCAAGTAGTAAAAAGTATCCAGGGAACGTGTTCACATAAAAGAAAGTGGTAGGAGTGATCAGTTAAATAGATAAAATAGATAAAAAGGTAGAAAGGTAAAGTCGTACACGGAGCTGCTGGAAAGGCTGCCACTTGCGGCAGCGCCTGAGTCATGAAGGTCATGAAATATACCTCTAAATTCCCTTTATTTCATAAGAATTCTTGTCTGTTCATCTGAAATTCTTTTTATGGTTACGCATTTACATCATTTCACCAATTTCCTCTGCACATAACAAGTAAGGTTAAGTTTAAGTTGAAGCCAGGTCAAAATAGGTAGCGTAACGCAGAGCCGGCCCTAGACAATTGCGGGCCTGAAGCAAACTGTTACGGGACCCGACCCCTGCAGCTAGGGGGTCCGGGGCAGAGCTCCGGCTGCCAAGCGATTTCCTGCATTCTGAGTAGCAGAAATGCGTTTTCCCGGCATCTACAACCATCACTTTTTGACGATTTCCATTTGACACTGACAACCATAACCGTAAAACACTGACAGGAGCCAAATTTGCAGGCTGTCAGCGCAGACTGTCGTACAAGGCTCTGAGTGAAGGGTATGAGTGATGGAGGTCGGAGCGGGCCCGCATAAATGTCTTTAGTGACGATACATTAACAGATAAAGCTACATTCTAGCCCGCTTTTGCTGTTTCCACCAGGCAGCACGTGGAGGTAAATAGCTAGGCCAAGCACTTTTTTTTTTTGCTTTTTATATTTTTTATATATTTTTTTTATTTTATGAAGATGAGATCCACATTATTTTGTTTTTACATTTTTATTCGGTTTTAAAGATTGTTTTCATACTTTCAAGATATTCAGATTTCCATATAAAATAACTTACTGCAGTGGAGGCGGCAATAGGTGCGCGGGCCTGAGTGAAGCGTAATGAAGATTGGAGTGCCGAGTGGAGATGTCCACGTGGAGTATTTAGGTGATGGAATATGTTGCCCGTGAATTATATATATAAAAAAATTAGTAATAGAGGTTGGAGTGAAGGAGTCTGTTGCTCCATTGGGCCCTCCGCAGCAGTGTCACGCATCACAGGAAAAAAAAAAAACCTTGGGCGCAGTGGGCCCCCTCTAGCTGTGGGCCCGAAGCGGTCGCTTCGTTCGCTTCACCCTAAGGCCGGCTCTGCGTAACGGTGCGTGAAGGCATCTTTTTTTAGATGTGCAACTTCACCCTCAAGGACATCTATGATAAACTGTCCTAAGGTGGGATTAATAAGCAAAAGGCATTAGGTGTATGTGGTGTCAGGTCATCAGTGTGCTATACCATCTGCAGGACTTTTACAATAATTTCTTCAACAGTGCAGCTTCATAAAACTGACCAGGAAATAAAATGCTTTCTTTATGGACAAAATGCATCAGTTAGGACTTACTTTGTGTATCATTTTGCTAATTTCACTGTTGCGTCAATCAAGTAAACTTTATTGGTAAGAGGGCCACAGTTAAGTTGTGTTCTATACTTTTTCCTAATTACACGGCAAAAAAGGAGATATCTGACGTCAAAACTGTGTTTCAAAAGATGAGTCATGGATTAGAGTGGGTATGCCATTTTGGCATAAAAGTAGACATACACACAAATTGTATATAGTAACGGCTTTCATCTCATTGTGTACAGAAAGAAATGAATGTTAAAATGAAATCCATTTCCTCATTCTAGTCAGAATTAGGAATAGGGTGCAAAAAGTAAAGAAAACATGTATCAAGCCATGGAAAGTGACTGCTGTTTTCTGAATTATCCTGAGTGTCATGCTGTATGTATAGCCTGGAGCCTAGGAGAGTAGTCATTAGTACACAGTTGAAAGTACAGTACCATAAGGGACAGGCAGAGCATCTGCTCTTTCTATAGGCTGACACCACAGGATCCAGTGAAATCATACATTGAAGAAGTAGTGGACAGGTAGCCCAACAACAGCTTTGAGTATTTAGACATTCCAGTGTAAGTCATGCTAAAGGAACACAGAGAACCAGATGCTATCAGACAAGGTCACACAAATAAAGCACAAATAAAGTTCAGAATAAGCAACGTAAAAGTCAGAAACACAAGGGAGATCAAAAGAATTGTAACATTTCAAATAACAACTTGTGATATAGAGGGTCAGTGGCATGTTCATTTTAGACAAATAAATAAGTAACACTCTCACGTTTTAGGGTGGAACATAGGTAGTGTGGAGGAACGGCTCTGGAGGCGGATGTGGGAGCGGGCGTCAGAGTCATGATTGATGCACCCACATCCCACAGGGTTTTAAAAGGGAGCCGAACCGAGAGAGGAGCGAGAAAAAAAAAAGTAAAAGAAGGAACTGAGGTTAAGGGAGAAGAAACAGGAAGGACTGGGAGAGCTTGTGCCATAAGGAAAGGAGACATGTAGTCACGAGTATACCCCGGGGAAGTGACTGGCAGGCCTGCACTCAAATGTGGGACTGAGGAAGGGGCAATCCTATTGAGCTATGCAAGGGAGTAGGAGCATCCCTGTTGTGCAGTGTCTTTCTTGTAGGTGACAAATAACTATAAAAGCATGTACTTGTTGGTGGGCATCTCATCTTGCTGCAATGTCCTGATGGGATAAGCTGAAGAGATGCTAGATTTTAGAAAAAGGCATTGGTGCTTGTATTTTTTAAGAAGAAGATTCCTCCTGGATTTTAATTTCATTTTAATAAATATATTTATTAATTATTTAAACTTTTTAACCTCCACATCATTTTTAAATATTATTTATTTATTAAGTGCACTGCACTGTCACTTTGGACACTGGTTTTGAAATATAAGCACTAAGCACTTGCACCATCTCTTGCTGACTCTGTTTGTCCTCATTTGCCCAACCTATTCTCGGTTACAGTCCCAGGTTCAAGTGGCACCCAGAAGATACCAAGGAGTGTGGAGCTAACCAGGACCATCACACAGCTTCTGTTGATAATATTTATCCTTCCATTTTCTTGAAACGCCTAGTCCAATACTGTATCCCATACTAGAAACATCAAGCACAAAATTGAAACCAATTCTAAACAAATCACTTGATCATTTTAGGGCATATTCTTGTATATTTACTCATTATAATTCAAATTATATTGACAATTAACTTCTCTTTATGATGTGGGAGAAATCCATTCAGAAACAAAACAGGCTCTGACATGATGAATAGGTGAATACTCCAAACATATAATTATGAACAGGTCTTGATTCTACATCTGTGGGGTGAGAAGCATTAATATCAGACACTGCTTATCCCTAGTGTCCTGAATACGTTTTGTGCAAAGAACTTTTGCTAAGCAAAGGACAGTAAGCTATCAGCAAGTGTACAGTTTTAAATTCAGTTAGTATTGCATTAGTTATAACAGCTCATCCCTCTTCTTTGTTATGTCCACAGTAGGAGCACAAGGAAACCCTTTTGGGACTCCAGATACCTGGATGAGTATTCTGCTTCTCAAGGAAGAACTAGAAGTCATCACATGCCCAGGAAGTGAACTGAAAGTGTCTGAGAGAAGAGACCACATAATGAGGACTAGATCAGACATCAAAACCCTGCCTCTTCTGGTCATATGTTGCTTCAAGCTGGCATAAAAGGTGAAACTATACTCTAACCACCAGCAGGAAGGAGCTCCACTACGTAGTAGGTACTGTAAAATCACTATGAGAGAAAACTTAAACTTGATCACTGGGGAAGTTTTTCACTACCTTGAAAGGAGGACGGGCTAAGATGCACCGTGAAGACAAATTAAACTACACAAGAAACACATTGAACAGTAATTTTAAGAGAGGATGTGACTCCATAACCCAGGACATTGGTTACATATTGTGTTTTTTCTTTGACTTGTAGATCATTATTGTGTTTAAGCAAGTAATCTCACACATCTAGATGAAAAATCTTTGGCTTAACTTGATTTCCTTTTTGTCAGAGTGCTCCTCAGTAGTCATACAGTCTAACGTGAGAAAACAGTTTTATTTGGGAACATGTAGTGGATTGACATTCAAAGATGAAAACATACATGTTGTGACGCATGAGCCACTGTCTTGTACCCCAAAACACGAGGCTGAGTCTCAGTACTTTAGCAAAGCCAGCTTTATTCCGCTTGAAACAGAAACAGCACGATTATTTATTGTAGCGGGATCTACCACTCTCCTATACAAAGACACAGCAAAACAGGTAGGGTTGGGGCCAGGTTAGTGGCCAAGTAATAGTGTTCCCTGCATTTATAATATTCCTTGCATCACCCATCGACACAAGACACTTATAGCGCAGCCGTGATTGGCTTGTAGTTGCTTCTGCAGTGAGCCGCTGCAGCGCTGTGAGCCTGCGGTTGCCCTGGCAATGGATAAGCAGCCTTCCACAAACGTGGCGATTGTGCCTCAGGACGCGCTTTGGCATGTTGTCCCATTGTTGGGGGGGGAGCGGGGTCCCAAAAGAGTTTAGAAACCTCACACTGTCTAAATTAATGTATAGTTGCCTGTTCGAAGAGAGATGTAACCTTAGTAGACGTGAAAATTAGCTCAACCAGCACTTCTGGCCAGCCTGCTGTTATTGTTGTTATGATTTCATTATGTGGTTATTTTTACTATTTAATTTTATTACACCTTGAAATCCTTTATATATATATTATATGTTCATCAGAAATATCTTTGAAACAAAAGGGGAAAATAAAGTTCAAGTTAATGCCATTCCTTGGATAAAGAAATTTCTGGGGATCCCTGGTCAGTTAGAACAGACCTAGCCACAGGTCTAATGAATTAGATCAACCGGCCACTTTATTTGCATTCTATATTATCGTAGGTATATGTTGAAAGTCTCAACTATAACTACTGACATACTGTATGGCATGTCAGTCCATTAGAAGACACTCATACTGTATCCTCACAATAAAAAGTGAAGCAGAAAGATAAGAAGATTGAATCTTGTTAAAACCCAAAGCGTCCAATATAAGATGAAGTAATAGATTACCAGAAACCACACAGGATGATGACCAGGGAAATTTCTCAATAACATTTTTTAGATGTTGCCTGGCTTTCATTTCCACCTGACCATAGCACACTAATTTTCGTGAACATTATTTCAATGTGTATGAAAGGAGGCATTGTAAAATCAGCTCTACCATCAATGTCACTAGAAGCACTCAAATCCTGGAATATTACTAATATTTTTTGTGTGAATATTAATTAACCTTCTGTCCAAAGTTCACTACTAAACATGGCAGAGATGAGTGAATGAGTTCTAGCTAAACTCAAAAATCAACTACAACATAAAAACAAAAACCAAAGGAATATGATCTAAGCAATTCCAATTATTGTAAAATTGAGATGGATGTCAAAAACTAAGTACCAGAAAGGAAAAATAGCAAACAATATGAACATTGTCACACACATGGGAACAATTCAAATGGCTTGTGCAGTGTTGATAGTCAACAAGTCAAGAGGGCATGCTAATATTCACATCTTGTCCTTTTGCATCTATAGCTCAGAAAATCTATAGCTCAGATCTTTGAAGGCATTTCCGGTTCCACCTCTCAGAGGCACCTCTTCCTGCCCTGTGGACACATAACCCTCTGCCTATCATTATGGAGGTAGTTCGCTAGATGGACTAACTTCTGCTAGGACACTCTCTTTTCAGCTTTGTGCTTAAGCTTATTATTGAACCTTTAGAATATATGGGGATCACCAGCTGGTGCACCAACTCTTTTTCTGACTTTGTTTTTTCATTTTTACAACATTGATTTCTGAAATGCACTAGGGAGAGGAGTTTGGAAGAAGCTATTGACTTTGTAACTTTATTTCCCATAAGAGAGAACTGTTTGTGCAGGGATCTGCACACAGTCTGCAGCGTGTGCAAATGAAACTATTCATGATAAATATAGCAGACTCAAACCATGGTCATGTAGACCAAATAAGAATGTGCTCTTAATAAAGATGTGCACATAAGATTGATTTACAGCCGATGCCTGCATGATAGCATTTGCCTTCAAGCAAGCCATTACTGTAAAAATTATTTTCAGACAATAGATGATGAATAGGTGTACAGTATAAAAAGAAAACACGTGCTACCACCAAATGAAAGTGGATGCTGTAATAAAAGGAGGAGGCAGCAAATAGAGACGCCCAAAACATTAATAGGAAATGAAATATAATTAACTCAAGTAATTAAATTGTAGTTTGAAGAAAAAAAAATGTTATGACTCAAATAAATTATTTTAACCCTTGTAGTTTTGCTTAAAAAGAAAGTTAAGTCAGCATTGTGCTTCATGGATTTCAAAGTTCTCAACTAGTGGAAACGTTTGTGATTCAGCCTGAGTACACTGACTACTTTTTATAATCATTCAGAACTTTTACAGACCTTTTAACTTTAGGCAGTATTTGTAAAACTTCAGTCGTGATCTTATTAATAATTTCTAAACATAAACTAAATCCTTATGCCTATGAGGACACTGTGGTGCAGCACCTTATACAGTAAAATGTTTATTCAAATGGCTACTATTGTTTGATAAACTGCCTATTGAAAACTATTTTTAAACTTGTTTTAAATGTGATGTTCATAACAGATTGTCATACGGCCACTGATTAACTTAGACCACCCCTTGAAAAGTTTACTGGAAGTAACCCTCTTTTAGATAAGCAAAGACTGCATATAACTATTGAGTTCTGATAATGTACAGCACAGACTGATAGAATCAAGCCATTGAATAAGAAATGATACATGTTAATAATCCAGACAAACAGGAAAACAATATATTTTTGAATAATACTTTTAAAAAGAAATAAGGCAATAAGATTATCATTAATATGTACAAAACATTTTCCAGAAGTATAATTCTAAGGCACAATTAAAAATAAAAATAGTAATATTACACTGTTACAAAGCAAGATTGCAGAGCTAATGGCAAGTAAGGCAGCAGAGCCTGAGCCCCTTGAAAATGGGAGAGAAACAATGTGTGAATACTGAAGATGACACCAGCACTACTCTAGAAGCAGTTCCAGATTTGAAATGGCATAGACGCCACCCGAGAGAAAGCACAACTAAGTATGGGGCCCAGAGGTATTTAAAAAGTCTATATTATTTACATAACACAGACAGATCTTTTGCACATTCAAATTATAAGGATAAATAATAGCCATGATTTCATCCATTATCTTACAGCTTTTATTATAATTCAGGTTTGAGAGGAGATAGAGCCCATACTGACATCAGTGGGAGTAAGGCAGGAAGCAACACAGAATGGCATGTCAGTCCATTACAGAACTCTTTCACACGCATACTGTACCCTCACAAACTCTCACCAGGCCAATTTAGAGTCACCAATTCATCTAACTCACACTTCTTTGGGGCGAGAGAGCACATAAAATTCATAAACCCATGGAACTTCAAGGCAGCACTGATAACTCTATGCCACATTGCATGTGTTATGTTTAATTACAGTCTGTATTTAGTTACTTCTTTGAAGTGCAGATCCTACATTTTTACTTCAGAAATGATGAAAACGCCAGGAATCTGCAGGTTTGTTACTCCAACATCCAAGTAGAACAAGGAAGAGAAGACATGCAGTACAATAAGAACATAAGAAGTTACATCCCAAGAAAGAGGACACCATTCAGTCCATCAAGTTCATTTGGTTAGCTGAAAGATAAATTGGTCAAACATGTTGTCTGTATTGTATTCCTGTTTTTAAAATTTCCACCAACTGAAGGCTCTTCTGCTTTTCTGAATTTAAACACAAGTAGTTTTCACTTATTCTGATTCACTTCACTGAAGTATGTAATCTGCATAAATAAAAACAGTATGAGTTTTATTGAAAAAGAGGTGGGGTGTTAGACATCATAATGAAAATTAATATTTCAGTACATGTCTGTATTACATCTCTTAATAGCGGCATATAGAAAAAAGAAAAATTGGTCACCAGATTTAGTTTATATGTATCTACAGACAAGAGAGACAAGAAATAGTACTGTCCCCTGACTTTTGCACATATTCAAGATACAACACAATACAATACAAAAAAAATATTTTTGTATAGCCCAAAATCACAGAAGGAATGTTGCAATGGGCTTTAACAGGCCCTGTTTTTTGACAGCCCCCCAGCCTTGATAAGAAAAAAACTCCCACAGAAAACTCTTTTAGGGAAAAAATGGAAAGGCAATTCAGAGAGAGACCCCTTTCCATGTAAGTTGGGTGTGGAATGGGTGTCAAAACTGGGGTAAATGCAATGCAATATGCAGAACAGAACACGAGTAATCCTCAATACAATAGAATAGTACAATAGTAATGGTACAAGAACAGAGCAAAACGCAAGGGTAGATTATATCACATATGAGGATTCACATTTGTTCAGAGTCCTGGAGACCTCAGCCAACAAGCTACTTCCTCCCTACTGGCCATTCCACAGCTGAGTCAATGCTGGGCTGGCCAATCTGATGGAAGAACCCTTCTACCCGATGAGTTCAGTGCTCCTTTATCAGATATGACTTTTCCTTAGGCAGGCAAACAACTTGGCAGTAGGGCAGTAGCACCAAGTGCCACATTTGAGTACAGAGAAGAGCAACAGAATAGGTGAGGGTGAGTAACAAATTAAAACTATCATATAACTGTACGTATGTTTTAGTGCTAATGACTAACAACAGAGATGCAGTATGCACAGTTAATCAGCACCTCTAGTCAGGGTATTCTAAACCAAAGTAGTGAGTCTTCAACTGGGATTTAAAAGCTGAGACTGAAGGGGAATTTTTTATAGTAGCAGGCAGACCATGAGGATGATTTCATAGCTAAGAAATAACCTAAAATAAAAATGAACAGAGCCTCCACATCTGACTGAATTCTCAGTCTCAGTGTTAGAGGCCTGATATATAACAACCTTGAGCAGGGCAACCTAGATGAAGTGCAGAATCTGTCACACTGGTGTCAAAATAACAGTCCAGTGATATTTGAGTTCTGATATTAATTGTAGTTTTAGTTTTTATTTTATTTTATAAAATTAATTTTTATTGTTATTTTGCTCTAGTTTTGGGCGGCACGGTGGTGCAGTGGGTAGCGCTGCTGCCTCGCAGTTGGGTGATCTGGGGACCTGGGTTCGATTCCCGGGTCCTCCCTGTGTGGAGTTTGCATGTTCTCCCCGTGTCTGCGTGGGTTTCCTCCGGGCGCTCCGGTTTCCTCCCACATTCCAAAGACATGCTGGTTAGGTGGATTGGCGATTCTAAGTTGGCCCTAGTGTGTGCTTGGTGTGTGGGTGTGTTTGTGTGTGTCCTGCGGTGGGTTGGCACCCTGCCCGGGATTGTTTCCTGCCTTGTGCCCTGTGTTGGCTGGGATTGGCTCCAGCAGACCCCCGTGACCCTGTGTTCGGATTCAGCGGGTTGGAAAATGGATGGATGGATGCTCTAGTTTTCAGTGAAGTCAACAATTTTCATTTATTTAGTTCTGGTCTTTTTACATAATATTAGTACAATTTTAGTTTTTTTTTGTTGCAAGACCACAAATGCCAGCCTGCAAATATTTCAATGCAAGTTATGTTTCAGTCAACAAAATACACTCACAGTTCATAATGCCATTAAACACAGCTTGATTAGCAATAATCAAATAGATTAAGTGGCCTAATGAGTATAGTCAGCAAGATCAAATGTTTCAACCCAAGAAACCAGTCTGTGCAACCATGTTGCTTTTAAGCTTTAGACAAGCACGCATTTTGGGGGATTTATTCGTGTTGCAACAACGTCCATTGCACATAGAACCACACAGTCAAAATATTTGCTCGACAAAGGCCTGTGATGCAGGTGCACAGACAAGGTCCATGGCCACTGGCGCCATCATAGTGCCAGAGAAGTGCTAGACTTCCACTAAGTACTGATCCAGCTGGTCCTGCACTGAAACTCCAAGACCTATGCTTACCTTCTCTCTTTCTCTTCTCAGCTTTAGGCTCATTTTCCTCATCTAATGTGCTTAAAATGTTGGATGATGTCGAGCTAAATGAGCCCTAAGATTGGTTGTATTCTTCCCACTAATGAAAAAAATGCACTCGTTTTCTTCTCACACGCTACATTTGGTTTTATTATCATCTGCACTGTAATTAAAGTATTTCCACACGTTACTTTCTCGCTTTCTGCCTGCAAACATCTGTGCAAAACTCGCCATCGTCAATCATATGTGCTTACTGCTTCAACCGAAGAACCAAATGTGCCCAAGAAACAAACAACGGTCCTTTACGGAAGTTACGTCACATGACTATAGTAATCCCCAGATACAAGATCACCGCATAGTGAACAGTGCAATGTAACTGAAACAACTCTTCTGCATGACTGAACCGGATTGAACAGAAATGCTATTGCTGTTTTTTTGTTTTGTTTTGTTTTTACTCAATTTTCGTTCCCCTTTTAGTTTGTTGATAAATCGCTAATTTTTATTTTGATTTAGTTTTAAATTCTCTGGTTGCCTTAATTTTAGTTCTCATGCTTGTAAAACGGAAAGCAATATTTTTAGCTCTAGTTCTCGTTTTCGTTATGAAAATATCACTGCAGCAGTCTACTCCTGAATGTGAGCAAAACAAGTGAGCTGATTGTGGATGTTGGGTGAAAACAGCAGAGGCACTACCACCCCCTCAGTATTTACAGTATTTATGTGGAGAGGGTGGACAGCTTCAGATATCTTGGTGTCCACATCATGGAGAATCTGACATCTTGGTAAGAAAGGAGAAACAACATCTTTACCACCTCAGCCATCTCAGGGATATAAGTCTGCCCTCCCAATTACTAAAGAACTTCTACACATCCACCATTGAAAGTATTACCAACTGGTTTGGAAACAGCTCACAGCAGGACCGCAAGGCTATAGAGAGAGTGGTGAACACATCACTGGGTGTGCAGTCCCTGACTTCAACTACATCTACACCTAGTGATGTCAGACCTGGTAAAGCAAATGATCAATCACTTTAGAAAGGGGCTTTCTAAAATTTGTGAGTGATTTTCAACCCAGGAGAAAGTAGGATGAAACTCATCTCAGAAATAGAGACATAAGTCAAATGTGGAAAATGAGAATATCTTTCTATTAAAGGGCTGGTAATTAATGTGTTTTATTACAGGCAACAGAGGTTTAAGCACAAACAATAAACCAATAACCAAAAGACAAACAGGTTCATTAACTAACCCTAACCCTATAATAAGGTGGCGCCGACTGGTGTGGCTGGCCGTCTGCTCATCTCTCTAGTCTATGTTTTAACTTTGTTTTTATGTTTTAGTTTATCCCAACGGCCACTGTCGTATGATTGTGAGTCTTTACTAAACATACTTTCTGGCTTGCATTCCTCTCAATTTTCATCTCCTGGTTGGATTTTTTGTGAACCTCTACCTTTGTTTCATTCATCTCCTGACTTCTTCACCTGGACGCCGGTGTTCACCAGCATCAGTGAGTTGAATATCCCTTAGAGACGCAAACGCACCCGCCGCCGTCGTGGGAAAAGAGCCGGAATTGCTGTTAAACAACACCGACTCAAGTCCCAGAGCTTTGATTCCCGATGCTTGCAAGTCATCTATGACCCATCTTCTCCTGCTCAGGACTCCATCACTGGTTCATGGGCGCTGGACACCGGATTTAATTTCTCCATTTCAAGACAGCATCACTTTTCCTCTGCATGAAATTGAGTAGTAAACACTGCAAATCTTCGCACGCTCACCCGTGCTCATCCTGCAACGTGCTCTTCTACCTCTATCAAGGCTGCTCTCTTGAACATGAGATCAGTGTCTAATAAAACTTTTATTCTGCAAGACTTTATTACCTCAAATAATCTGGATTTCTTCTTCATCACTGAGACTTGGATTTTAAATGGTGACTCTTCTTGTTTTACTGACTTGACTCCACCAGGCTATTCATTTTTAAACTCTCCTTGCCTGACTCGTCGTGGGGGGAGCATTGCCACTATTTTTAAAAGTATGTTCTTGTGTCGGAGCCTTACAAGGGGTCCGTTTAGGAGATTTGAACTTCAACTTTTCGAAGTGTGCAGCTCCCCTTCTCTGCTGTTTGCCGTGGTTTATAGACCTCCTGTAATTAATGATGCTTTCATCTCTGAATTCTCTGATCTCTTGGCTGATATCACCCTCTCTCATGATAAAGTTTTTATTGTTGGTGATTTCAACATTCACGTTTGTTGTCAATCGAAACCTTTGGTCAATGACTTTTTATCATTTGATTTTATACAGCATATTAATACGCCAACCCACTCTCTCGGTCACACCCTCAATCTTGTTCTTACTCGTGATATTTCAGTTAATGATATTGATTTATGTGATGTTTCTTTTACTGATCATTTTTCTATAATGATGGATCTGAATATTACTGTTGATGTCCCGACTAATAGCTGTCCCCCACGCTGCTCACGCTTTTTAAATTCTTCTATTATATCTGATTTTAAAACCATTTTCTCTAGTCTTTATGTGCATGACATAATAGTATTGATGATTCTGTCGTAAAATTTAATTCTTCCTGTAAAACGATTTTAGACTCAATTGCTCCGCCCAAGATACGCAGTAATAAGGGTAGATCTGCTCCCTGGCTAAATGAAAATACACGATCACTGCGCTGCGCCTGTCGAACTGCTGAACGGCGTTGGAAAAAAGATGGACTGATTGTCTCTAAACAGATTTTTAGGACTTCTCTTTTAAATTTCCAGGCTGAAGTTAAGATAACGAAACAAAACTTCTTTGCCGATTTAGTATCCCGTCACTCAAAGAATCCTAGGGTCTTATTTAATTCAATTAATGCGGCCATTCACCCCTACTCTGCGATGGGATCAAATAGCATTGTTCATTCATGTGACCAGTTTCTATCATTCTTTGTCAGCAAAATTGATACTATCCGCCGTGGCATTGTTCAAACGGGCTATGAACTTTCTACTGTTAATCATGACATTGTCTTAGAATCCTTTGATCTAGTCTCACTTTCACAGCTAAAAAGAACTATTGACACCCTTAAACCAGTCCCCAGTCCTCTGGATATTGTACCACCACGTCTCCTAGTAGAAGCCTTTGATGTGTTGGGCCCACCCTTATTAGCCATCACCAATGATTCTACTAGTTCGGGAGTTGTGCCCTCATTTTTTAAACATGCTGCAGTCCGTCCCCATCTAAAAAAGACAGAATTAGATCCTGGAGTTTTAGCCCATTTTCGTCCAATTTCCCAACTGCCATTTCTGGCTAAAATTCTAGAAAGAATTATTTATAATGAATTAGTTGATCACCTTAACTCCAATAATTTATTTGAGATCTAGCAATCTGGCTTTAGGCATTATCATAGTGTTGAAACGGCACTCCTGAAAGTGTTCAACGACATCTCTCTTATTACTGACTCAGGTGATGCGGCAGTCCTTCTCCTCCTCCTCCTGCCTTTGACACTATTGACCATGAGATATTGCTGTTGCGGCTTGAACATCTTGTTGGGCTCAAAGGAGCTGCTCTTAACTGGTTCAGGTCATATTTAACTGGTAGACACTTTTCAGTGACTTTTAATCTTCTTCATCTACTGCTCCTCTTAAATATGGTGTTCCTCAGGGATCCATTGTGGGTCCTATTTTATTCTCCATATACCTTCACCCTATTGGAGCGATTTTTAGGAAATTTAACATTTCTTTTCACTGCTATGCTGATAATACTCAGGTTTATATTCCTGTCTGCAACTCTACAACAAATCAACTCCACAACTGTCTGTCTGAACTAAGATCCTGGATGGCTAATAATTTTCTTTATCTAAATCAAAATAAAACGGAGGTGCTTATAGTGGGTCCATCAGCTAAAGCCCAAATTGGTCTTGGACTTCTCGACTCTTTCTCTGTCTTTTCCAAACCTCAAGTCCGCAATCTTGGTGTTACCTTTGATAGTAACCTCTCTTTTGAGAAACAAGTAAATTCTGTAGTCAAGAGTTGCTTTTTCCAACTTCGTCTATTAGGTAAGATAAAGCCTTTTTTAACTTCTAGGGATCTTAAGATAGCTACTGGGAAGGACAGCCGGGTCCCATGCCTGGCAGGGACGCCCCTGCTGCATCTGTTCCGGGGGAGCCACCATGGGCAGCTCAGTACCTCCCCCGGGACGCTTGGTGGCAGCCTCCCTGGCAGCCAATGATTCCCCAACCCGGCGCATGGCTCCATGGGAGATGGAGTCCTCCACAGCCTGGTTGGGGGCTCGGATGGCCGCCAGGGGGAGCTGCGTGGAGTCAGCAGCCTGGCTGGTCATACCTTCAGCCCCACCCGGAAGGGCAAGTAGGACCAGGTGGCCAAGCACCTGGACTGCTTCCGGGTGGGATATAAAAAGGGCCAGCCACCACCACTCAGAGAGCCAGAGTCGGGAGGAGGAGGACTAAGCCTGAGGAGGAGTGGTGGTGCTGAGGTGGATAGAGAGAGAGAGAAAAAGTAATTGTGAGTGTATTTGGGACTGTGTTGGGCCTGTGGGACACGGGGAAGGCGTGCCCCATGGCTGAAGAGAAATTAAAAAGTATTTATTTAAGTACGTGCCCCTGCCTGAGTCTGTGCTGGGTCGGGCGCTATATAGCGCGTTTTACAAGTGGCGTAGTCAGCAGGAGAGCGTGCGGGGAGGCAGTTGGTGAATATCGGCTGCCAAACAACTCCGCCCCGACTGCCCGCGCCTGTCTTACGGCCGTCTAAAGGGGTGCAGACAGCACGGGGTCTCCCATCTTCCCATAAGGGGACTCAGACCGTCAGTGCACCCCAAAGAAAGAGGAGGACCCGGACAAAGAGGTCGGGGACTCCTAACAAGGTGCAGCATGAGCCCGTTGGTTTAACGCAGCGGGAGGGCTACGCTGCAGAGGGGCGGAACCATCGCAAGCCCTCCTCAGAGCGGGCTATGGGGCAGGAGTTTCCTGCCTGCTTCCACGCCCGCAAGGGTCGAACTGGAGGGGGTCGGGCATGCTATAACCTCGGCCGCGGTGGCCATGTCTGGAGGTGTTGTCCAGTGAGGACGTCCGAGTGGCAAGGACGTCGGGGCAGCACCCCCAGACCTGTTGATTATATTTTCACAGGCCGCAGAAACGGAGCCAAGAATGCCGACTCCCTATCCTGGAGAGGACCAGCCCTCGCGGGGCAGGCCGATGAGCCCCAGAAGCCTCATCTGAGGGAGGGGCCATGTGAAGGGCAGCCGGGTCCCATGCCCGGCAGGGACGCCCCTGCTGCATCTGTTCCGGGGGAGCCACCATGGGCAGCTCAGTACCTCCCCCGGGACGCTTGGTGGCAGCCTCCCTGGTGGACGATGATTCCCCAACCTGGCGCAAGGCTCCATGGGAGATTGAGTCCTCCACAGCCTGGTTGGGGGCTTGGATGGCCACCAGGGGGAGCTGCATGGACTTTCCAGCCCAGCTGGTCGACTTGTCAGCCCCACCCGGAAGGTCAATTAGGACCAGGTAATCAAGCACCTGGAACGCTTCCGGGTGGGGTATAAAAAAGGCCAGCCACTACCAATCGAGAGAGCCAGAGTCGGGAGGAGGAGGACTAAGCCTAAGGAGGAGTGGTGGTGGTGCTGAGGTGAAAAGAGAGAGATTGTGAGTGAATTTGGGACTGTGTTGAGCTGTGGGACACGGGGAAGGCGTGCCCCATGGCTGAAGAAATAATAAAGCCTGTGTTATTTAAGTACGTGCCTCTGCCTGAGTCTGTGCCGGGTCGGGCGCTATAGAGCGCCTTTTACACTACTCATGCATTTATTTTTGTCTAGCCTCGATTACTGCAACTCACTGTATTCTGGGATTAGCAAATCCTTGATACGCAGGTTACAGTTGGTCCAAAATGCTGCTGCTCGCTTTCTGGTTGGGGCAAGAAAGTATGACTCTGTTTCTCCTATTTTAGCTTCTTTACACTGGCTGCCTGTCCGTTTTCGAATTAATTTTAAAATCTTGCTGCTAGTTTTTAAATCTTTACATGGGCTTGCTCCTGCCTATTTATCTGAACTGTGTGTTTTACATCAGCCATCCAGAGTGCTTAGATCTTCTGGTCAGCTGTCTCTGGTTGTCCTTCGTACCAAGTGTAAAGCCAAGGGGGACAGGGCTTTTGCAGCTGCTGCGCCTCGCCTGTGGAACTCTTTACCTCATCATATAAAGGAGTCGTCCACAATTGAACTGTTTAAAACAAGATTAAAAACTCATTTCTATTCACTTGCATTCCATGACCTTCAGTAATACTGATGGTTTCCTCTTTGTGATTATATAACATTACTTCTATTTTTTATGTATATAACATTACTTCTATTTATTGTGTACTTTATGTTATGTTCATATATTTTATTTCTATTTACTAGGGGGCTCCGCCCCCTGCTCGCTTCGCTTGCCAACCCCTGGTGTTGTGAATTTACAAAGAGCGTGATGTATGAATGAGATATAGCATAGTGTGAAGGTGTAGATGACGCATATAGGAAGCAAATAAAGTTGTCCATGTCCAAAAACGGGCTCAGAGAGGTAGATGCCAACTTTGTCTATGGTTTGTCCTTGTGATTTGTTGATGGTCATGGTCAAGGCAGGTCTAATGGGGAACTGTCGCCGTTTAAGTGTAAAAGGTAATTCCAGGTCAGAAGTTGTAAGGTAATTGTAGGAATTAGAACAGTATTGTTAGCATGTGATTCTGTAAGAAGTTTTGCTTTAATAACATTGTGTGGCATGGTGTTGACGACTAAACGTGTACCATTGCATAAACCCTTGTTTAGTGTTAAGGTTTCTTAATAGCATGATTATTGTTCCATTTTTAAGGCTAAGATTGTGTTGTGGTAATCCGGCTGGGTTAATAGTGTTCAAATATTGTAAGGGGAAATTAAGATGGTCATTGTCGTCATCAGAGTCAACTTTGTCAGAGCTTAGAAAGAGCTGTGCCACTCCAGGACATTAATATTTTTTGGACATAATATAGTGCGTTGTGTTAAAAGGGGTATTTGGTGTAATGAGATTGTTGTTCCAAATATCTCTGTAACTCTTTTGAAAGCAATGCCAATTGTCTGCGTATTTTAAGGTGGATTGAAGAATAGCCAAGCGCATGGCATGTGGAACAATAGCTAAGCAATGTGTAAAATCTGCTCCTAATAAAAGTACCTTTCTTTCAAAGGGAATATTATTATTCATCAACGTTTGTAGAAGTTTATGAATGGTGTTGAGTAAGTGACTGGATGCCATTAGATGCAAAAGCAAATGAACTATTGTAGGATGTAATGCAGTTCATAAAGTTTTTACTTTCAGGTACTTCGTCAGTTAGAAGCTTCTGTAGATATGCAGGATATGAATGTAAAGGAGGCAGTCAAATGTGACCCTTTTGACAATAACTTGTAAATTCATTACTTGTATTGACAGTTGTTTGTTCAGGGAAGTTAAGTGAATGACAATGATTGTAAATGACATTCATTAATCCCAATGAATTTTCATGAATAGTGGACTCATTATTGAACGCGTTGTCAGCTAACTGGCGCAAGCGTTTAGCAGGTGTCTGTCGTTGATGTCCTTGATGTGAATGTTTTGTCTGTGCCGTTTGAGAGGCGCGTCGTTGTATGTGCAGGAATTGGGACGTGCTATTCTGGAGCCGTAATCGATTTGCCTGTGCTGTGTGAGAAGCCCGTTGCAGTTTACGGCGTTAATTGTTTGTATTGAGCCTTGCCCGTTTTTGTATGTCGGTTAGTCGTCCGACATGTTTTTTTTTTTTCATGGGGGTTCGTGTGTTTGGTCCCGTCACTCGAGCCGTATCGTTTTGTACCCGTGAGCGTGAATTCATGACTTGTTTGTTCTTCAGCGTTAGAAATATGGATAAGTAATAAGGACGATCGTACTCTCTGTTAATATGGAGCCTTTTTTGTGGTTGAACGGTTAATAGTGCATCAGTGTAATGAGATCGACCTATGCTGCATAATTTGAATGTGTTCAGATGATGTATATTTAATACGGACGGTTCGTTCAGTAACGGGGCTTTGTGTCTCATTTCTTATTTATGTTAGTGTGTTCGTGGGTCCGACCTGTGCCAGTCCAGGAAGTAATGAAATGACCTGGTTATTAATGTGATCAACATTAATATTTTTTGGACAGAATATAGTTCGTTGTGTTAAAAGGGGTATTTGGTGTAATGAGATTGTTGTTCGAAATTATCTCCGTAACTCTTTTGAAAGCAATGCCAATTGTCTGCGTATTTTAAGGTGGACTGAAGAATAGCCGAGCGCATGACGTGTGAAACAATAGCTAAGCACTGTGTAAAATCTCCTCCTAATAAAAGTACCTTTCTTCCAAAGGGAATATTATTAATCATCAACGTTTGTAGAAGTTTATCAATGGTGTTGAGTAAGTGAGTGGATGCCATTAGATGCAAAAGCAAATGAACTATTGTAGGATGTAATGCAGTTCATAAAGTTTTTACTTTCAGGTACTTCGTCAGTTAGAAGCTTCTGTAGATATGCAGGATATGAATGTAAAGGAGGCAGTCAAATGTGACCCTTTTGACAACAACGTGTAAATTCATTACTTGTATTGCCAGTTGTTTCTTCAGGGAAGTTAAGTGAATGACAATGATTGCAAATGACATTCATTAATCCCAATTAATTTTCATGAATAGTGGACTCATTATTGAACGCGTTGTCAGCTAACTGGCGCAAGCGTTTAGCAGGTGTGTGTCATTGATGTCCTTCACGTGAATGTTTTGTCTGTGCCGTTTGAGAGGCGCGTCGTTGTATGTGCAGGAATTGGGACGTGCTATTCTGGAGCCGTAATCGATTTGCCTGTGCTGTGTGAGAAGCCCGTTGCAGTTTACGGCGGTCATTGTTTGTATTGAGCCTTGCCCGTTTTTGTATGTCGGTTAGTCGACCGACATGTATTGTTTTTTTTCATGCGGGTTCGTGTGTTTGGTCCCGTCACTCGAGCCGTATCGTTTTGTACCCGTGAGCGTGAATTCATGACTTGTTTGTTCTTCAGCGTTATAAATATGGATAAGTAATAAGGAGGATCGCACTCACTGTTCGGTTAATAGTGCATCAGTGTAATGAGATCGACCTATGCTGCATAATTTGAATGTGTTCAGATGACGTATATTTAATACGGACGGTTCGTTTAGTAATGGTGCTTTGTGTCTCATTTCTTATTTATGTTAGTGTGGTCGTGGGTCCTAATCCTGCTTTTTGTGTATGTTTCGTGTGCTATGTCCGTAGTCTGTCCCGTTTTGTGTCCAATGGGTTTGTGTGGCGCTCGCGTCTGACTTCTTTTTTTTTTTTTTTTTGTGCTAGGGGGCGTTGCCTCATTTGTGTGTCGTGGGTCTCAATTCTCTTCTTTGTGTGTGTTCCGTTTCGCGTCTGACTCCTTTTTTCTGTGTGCTATGGGCGCCTCATTTCTTATTTTACGTTGCTTTGCATCCGGTTTCCGTTGCTTGGAAGGGGGGTTTTGTGGGGGCGCTTGCGCAGTACGTCTTTTGCAGCTACGGCCCATGGCCGGATGTCCCTGCGTCCATCCGGTTTACCATTCTCGGTTAGTGCTTTGCATCCGGTTTCCGTTGCTTGGAAGGGGGGTTTTTTGGGGGCGCTTGCGCAGTACGTCTTTTGCAGCTACGGCCCATGGCCGGATGTCCCTGCGTCCATCCGGTTTACCATTCTCGGTTAGTAATATGGATGTTTTATTTTAATTTGTTTTGTTTTTCTTTCATTCTATTATTGTAAAGCACTTTGGCCACAGCATTACTATGTTGTTTTAAATGTGCTATATAAATAAATTGACATTGACATTAACTATGCAGAGTTTTGAATATGGCAAACCTGGAAATCAGGGCAAGATCCTGCAATTCCTCAACAGAAACATATTTGTTTTTTAAGTTAAATCAAGATATCACCTTAACTTCTCACTCTTGAATGACAGCATCTGACACATCATAAATGACCATAGATGAAAAACACTATGAACCATAATGACATACATAAGTACGGTACATAAAACCGTACTTCTACACAAGTAGAGATCATAACACCAGAATGCTACTGGAGACTGATTATATTTTAATGGTTGACTGATGTGTGCTTGCCTGGTTTCCTAAACTATTAAATGCAAATAAAGACTGAGCCTGAGTTGGGTGTCTGTCTTCATTTCAATGTAAATACACAGAATGTATATTTGTTGCAGGACCTTTTTCTGTTCCTGTAATAACTTATCACAATACTTCATTGGAAAAGTGTGTGTGTGAGGGTGGTGAACAGAGTAGTATCAGACACTAAAAGCATCCTTGAAGACGTGGTATAGAAACAAGGGTAAGGATATAAGCATTTGTTTTTTATATAAAAATGAACTCATATTTTGATACATTCTGGTTTATCATTGTGCTAGGCAGTGGAAATGTGTTGCATGTTGGTTGGACAGGCAAGTAAGAATTTCACTGTAGTGTACTCATTACTACTACAATAACTTCACAACATAACTGCTGTTACTATCTTTATTATCTTTCTGGACATCTGATGTAGAATGCAAGTAAGTATTTAATTTTACTATTTTGCAGTTGAAAATAAAGATAAACTAGAGCAACCTAAATGAAATCTCAAATACTTTAAGCATACCAAACTGAAAAATTACCACAAAAAAACGACCATTTGTTTACTTTTATTCATATACAATGCTTTGGATATTATAGGATGGCACATAAAAAAAGTAACACTGTGTCCGGAAATGAACCCTGCCCTGGTTTTAGTACCAGCAAACACACTCAGATAAATCTCACTAGCATTTTGTTGTTTAGTTAGTGTAACTGAATTCTTGGTAGAGTGAAGACATGCCATGTTCACTTAAACAGCATATTTCACTTATGGAGTTGTATGTCCCTACAGACATGTGGGGGATTATTAGAAAAATGTTCCATTGTTAGTACTGCTGTCAAAAGTACAATTTTAGCAATATGTAAAAAAGTGAAGTATTGTGGTCCTGTGAAATCAGGTTGCCACTTACATGACAGATCACATGGAAAGAAATCTTCATTCATTGAAGCAGGATGAAGTGTGTTTTCATGAACATGGTACATTACATGGATGCCTTGTATCATTATTTAATATGGTTAGCCACATTTTTTTAATAATTTAAATGTGGAAAATAAATGTTAAATATGTCAGATTTACTGCTATAATAAAGACTTTCTGATATATTAATCATTTCAATGACCAATAATTAAGATTCAGGAAATTAATTTTTGGGGATTTTCAAGAAAATTCTGAACAAATCCATTGGCATTCTAAAGTTCTAAATATAGAGAAAAATTAATATTAAAGCTTTTATAAAATTTTTTAAAACAAAGTTTATCTTTTTGCTCTATAAATATATTTATTTAAAATATTCTATTGCTTTCTCTTGAAATTTTTATCTGGGATTTATTGATTGCACTTAAACGTACATGTAAACGTAGAAAAAGAAATGAATCATATCAAAAATACAACCAGTCACCTGTTAAATTTTTCTATTTTAAATGAACATACAATTTGAATACGTATGAAGGATTTCAGAGAGCAGAACGCTAGGGCCATTTTTTATTAAGTCTCCTCTATGAAAACCCCTGAGCACTTCAAATGAGATGTGCTGCTCCCACCGTAGATAAACAGACATGCAGTCGGTCTTCTTAATGTCATATTCCAGACCTATGTACATCCTGCTCCCTAGGTTTGAATCCTTTGTCTGGTCATTTTCTGTTTGGAGTTTACCTGTTCTGCCTGTGTCTCCAGGAGTTTTTCTCTGGGTAATTTGGTTCTCCTCCCACAGTAGAACAATTTGACAAAAATAAACCATTCAGCCAACAAGCCTCACTAGCACTGTTCCCTCTAAGCTGTGCGCGTGTGCGCGCGCACACGACTTTCCGAACCCGCGCACACAAATTAAAATAGCGCGCACAAAAATTAAATTTTTGCCTAAAATGATTTTTGGCATTAAAGTGAAATGTTGCAGAAGGCCAGCTGTTCCGATTTCCCATTTATCCCATTAATCGAAGCGCTATAAATTTTAAACCAGGGGTGTGGCGTCGCTTGTGCAGCTACGACCAATCAGAGTTGACTGACCTAGATTCCTGCGTAGCAGGCTACAGTCGGCGCTATGCGGTATCTTGCTGCCTGCGGCAGCCTATAACATCTTTGTACGAAACGCGCTAACTTTTGATTCTTTGACTTCCGTTGTATTGTTTATTTCGTGGAATCTTGGTGTTCAGCCTGGTACTTTGTAGCTAGATATAATTTTTTAAATGTCGAAACTGCAAGCGATGAAAGGTGCAAAACGCAAGAGAGCTGCAATAGCTTTTAAGTCTGAATGGCTTCTACTAAAAGATACAAATTTCAGGAAATAGCAGATGCTTCTGAATGTGAATCAATTGCTTTCAGACCTCTGAATGAAGTGCGCTGGTTATCCAGACACTTTGCACTTCAAGCAATTATTCAAAATTATGATCCCCTATTAAAATATTTTGAAGAATCCAAAGATAATGATCCTATATCAAAGTACTGCTATAAGAAGCTGAAGAGTGAACAATTTCATATAACATTGGAAATTTTGAATGATGTCTTATCAGAAATGGCTTCTTTAACTATGGCATTTCAAAAACGTGGTTTGACGCCATTGGAAGCTTATCATCTTGCACAGGGTAAACTGAACAAACTTCGAATGCAGTACCTTGGTGAGAAGGTTAAATGGAGTGATAAAGTTAACAGTCTTCTTGACAAGGTGTCTGGAAAAGAAGTTTCCGTGGATACTAATTCCATATTAACCTTCATCAACATCCTATGTTTGCATCTGGGTGAAAGATTTCCTGAAAATGAAATTGAGGAATGGTCTGCTTTTGACTGTACAGCAATAGCACAATGCGACTTTGACTTTGGAATTGAACATATCTGATCTCTTTGTTTAAAGTACAAACAATTTCTTCAGGAGGAAAGTGTCATTATTCAACAATACAATGACTTTAAATTCCTTGTTGCAGAAAAAATCAAAAGCAATTTGATAAACAGCTTTCCAGAGGTGACGAAATTTGCATTTCAGAATGATCAATTTGCAGAATTAGCAAAATTGATGGACATTGGTGCCACATTCGAAATGCTACCTGTAAAATATAATTACACATTATTAATAGGTATAGCATTTAACAATGAAACTTGTTTGGTATTGATAACTGAAATAACATCGTGTTTTTGTAACTTGAACTGAACTCCAACAAACATTCTGTAGCGCACAAAAATTTAGTCTTGCTTTAAAATGCGCACGGATGATATTTTTTGCGCACATAGCCTATAAAAAATTAGAGGGAACATTGCTCACTAGTCCTTTGCCGAATAATGTGTGGTAAGGGGATTGGGGACTTTAGGTTGGCCCAGTGTTTGTGAGTGTGCCCTGCTATGGACTGGCACCATGTTAGGGGTGTTTGTGCCTTGTGACCTTTGTTGCCCTGATAGCATTACCGACCACCATGACTCTAAGCTAGACTAAGCAGCATTGACAATGTATGTACTATATATAAACAAGTAAACTGTTAAAAAAAATAATTCAAAAGAAATTAAAATACTTTTAATATAAATAATAAAGTTATAAAAAGTCCTGTGGATTAAATCCATTATAATCAAAAAAACTTTGCAGCTAGAATTACAATTCTTGTACTCTTCTTATATAATACACTACTGTGGTTATCCGTTTGTCTGTCCAGGATTTTATTTATTATTATTTTTTTTAATATTTTATTAATTTATATTGTAATCATTCCATACAAATAGATCAATTTATAACCAAACAAATTGAAGACAAATCAAACCCCACCCCTGAGAAGGAGAGCTTAGCTAAAGGAGAATTGCTTAGGGCTTTTTAATAAGACAACAATAAGCAAAAGAGAGGGAGAAATAAATATACTGTATATGTAAATAAGAGATGGAGAAGGGAATTAAATGTGGTTATAGTTATTTCTCTTATTCTAAAATAATATTAGATCCTGCCAGGTTTTGAAAAAATTTTGTACAGATCCTTTAACTGAGAATTTGATTTTTTCCAATTTCAAATAATATAAAACTTCGGTTTCCCACTGACTTATCAGAGGAGAGTTAGGATTCTTCCAATTTAACAGAATAAGTCTGCGTGCCAGAAGTGTAGTGAATGCAATCACCATTTGCTTGTCCTTCTCCACTTCAAGTCTGTCTGGAAGAACACCGAACACAGCTGTTAATGGGTTAGGAGGGATTGTGACCCCAAGGCTGTCTGAAAGGCACTTAAAAATTGTCCAAAATGATGTTAATTTGGTGCAGACCCAGAACATGTGACCCAGTGAGGCAGGAGCTTGGTTGCAAGCTCCTGCCTGTCCAGGATTTTAAATCACCTGCAGCTCGCAAACCGTTTGAACTACAGTATTGACCTGAAATTTGGCACACATATACTACGTGATCTCTACTGTCCGCTTTCGCTTTTTGTTTTTTTTTTATCGTAGAATCAACTCTGACAGCAGGGCTGCCGTGCGGCGCATGCGTACGGCAAAATCATTCTTTAGGCAGATTGAACACTTAAGTGCCAGCTTAAGTGAAAAATTAAGAAAAACGTACTAAGAAATTGCAACACAAAAACTGACTTAATCAGTTTTAACGCGAAAAGATGCCGACGGAAGAAGAAAAGAAGTGGGCCGCTAGGGAGGAGAAAATAAGAGCTGCTCAGGAAGCAGGAAGCGCATCAAAACTCTGAACAAACGAATGCTAAACGTACAGAGAAAGAGGATGAATACTGTAAGTCAAGTATATTCACTGCACGTTATCGTGCAGTCCGCCGTTACTGGTATTCTATAACCTAAAGAAGCTTATGTCAGATTCTTCAGAAAATAAGAATAAAAAATCGTAAAACATTAAAGGCATGATTTGGCTTCAAAGTGAGAAGTAAACGCAAATGAAACAATCCTCTAAAGTGGTGGTGAAGCTCCTTAATTCCCCTCTTTCTTTCTTTTTTTGTTACTTTTTTTTACCCTTTTTGTTTTTGTGTTCAGTATTGTTTCTTGCTTTTCATTAGTGTTTATTTATTGTTCATATTAATTATCTTTTGTTTCTTAGTTATAAGTTATTTGGGACCTCTAATTTAGTTACAGCCCTCAGGTAGTTAGGGTAGCAGTCACATGATGGCTGTTTAAATCGTCTGCTTCCTCAGCCTCCTGGCTCTGTCATTTGTTCCTTTATAGCTGCACTATTTGACTCTTTTTTTGTTATCATGAAGCCATTTTAAGTCACTATTTGACTTAGTAGTGTTCTAACTCTGGAATATTATAGACCATTATCCACAAAATGTTGTTGCTTTATGTGTTGTTTTTTTGTTGTTCATTTTCAAGTATTTTTTGATTTTTGATGTTTGGCCTAGAATTGTCATTAAAATGCTTCAAATTGATGATCACATAAACCATGTATTATGTTACAACAGTTTGCTTATTTAAGAACAAGCCATGATCTAACCTTACATAAAAATTAAAGAAAAAGCCTGTGAAAGAAAGGTCTTGAGCAAATTAATAACACATTTTGTTTCTGGTTTTTACTTTGAGTTCAAATTTGTGTTTTCAAGTCTGTGCTCCTATTTCAGCCTTAGCATCATCTGATTACTCTTTGAATTGCCCTTTAACTTCTACCACGCTGATGATCTTTCTGTATCAATTTTATGCTCAGATCAAGATGGTTACAACATATATATAAGAAATCTAGTAAGTTAGGTAACTGAAAGCATAGAGCAATTGAAATCTGTAAGTATAAGTAGTAAACACCTAAAGAATTTCATTACTACAATATCCTATGTAAAATGAATATTTATATTCCATACGTATTTAATATTAACAAAAAGATGAACTGCAGTTCCTTTTGCAGTAGACACATAGACTGAAAGTATCTGACCTGCAACAGGACCGCCAAAGGCTACAATTCTCTGAAGTGTCATGCTGCATAATAGAAGCTGACATGTATAAGCTGTCAGTAATTAAAGACATTAAGGCACCACTGCAGAGCAGGATGCTAATTTTACTTCCTTTCACAGTTTCAGGCAATAACAGTCTTCATACTCATCAGGTCAGAATTTGAAACAGGGAAGCATACTGTTAAGCATGAATTAGCATCATATTTTACTGCAGGAAATGTGTCCTCATAAGAAGTAAGGCATTTGCTCCATGAGGCCCTTTAAGGGATACGTCTGCAGATGAGGCTCCTGCCGGCATCTGCTGCAGTATAAAAAATGGGAATGCTCTCCACAAGAAGAAAATTATATTTAGGTACTGTTGTGTGCTTTATCTCCCCCACTACATTTGCATGAGAGTTTAAATACTTTTAACCATGACCTACCAGGTTTCAATTTCATTTAAGGTACAGAAAATGAGTTAGCAAAACAAATTTAAAAAGCACTGCTGTAACTTACTTTTTCAAACAGGAACACTTCTTTATTGTATTTATACCAAATAGTTTTTAATTGATTAAAATAACTTGACTATACACACCAGAATCATAAGTAAAATTGTCATTGTACAAATGTTATTGTACAAGAAAAAACATAATGGAGTACATTACTGATTTATACAGTAAATTCAGACCAAACATAAACTCTAAGAATGCCTTTTTTCCATCTACATTTGAAATTTGTATATTACTGTGGAAATTTGCATTAGCTGTGTAATTGAAGTATTTCATAAAACATAAGACTAGCACAGAGGTTCAAACTGAAAGCATTCTTTGCATAGCCTATAGGTGGCTTTAAAGAATTGAAGAGCTCAGTTCCAAAATCAGCTAAGTACAAAAGAAAAATTTTGGAGATAAATAGGAAAATCTGGGTCCGTACTTAGCAGATTTTGAAACTAAATCCCTAAAACTATAGCGCTACACTGTTGCAATTAGCAGGTTTTGAAGCTCAAACATATTTTCGGTGCATGACCAACTGCATGAAAAGTCACAATCACGTGTTCACTAAGTTTTACCAAAAGGTGTAATTAGCAGATTTTGGAACTCACATCTTCAATTTGAGTGGCTTTGTAACTCTTGTGAACAACTTCACAAAATCTACTTGGGAGCGAACATAGTGAGAACATTAATGATTATTACTATTAATTTGTGAAATTCGCCAAAGTGTTTCTCGCTGTGTTCCCCAGTGACCTTGCTTGCTGAATATTTACCTAGAAATTCACACTTTTTCCCAGTGCCCCATGATACTTTGCAAAGCCAGAGTGACATCACAGATCTGCAGCAGCCAGGTCAGGCACCCATACTATAAGATTGCTTCCTGATCTGCTTTGTACTTCATGTGTTTAAAAAAAAAACCCAAAAAACTTGCAATATTTTTACTTGAGGGGCACCTTAGCTAACTATAATGAGAATATTATGAGTACTGAAGCCAGATATATAACACTGATCCCTGTGAGCTGCCACATGGCTAATTATGGAGGCAAATTATACAGTCCCACTCCCCCTCCTCATGTTAGAATGAGACCCTGTGAAATAATAACAATTACAAAGGATTTAATACTATAGACAAGATATCATACCTTCTTCATGAAAGAAACACACGCAAAGTTTCTATACAAACAATAGTCTTGTTCCAACAGCTTGCCATGACATCAGTCAATGGAAGGAGCCAGTCCTGTGCCTGTAAGCCGCAAGATTGGAACTCTGTGAGCACAATGAATAACAGTATATACTTTTTTTTTTACTTATTGCTAGTTTGTGGCTATTTGTCATATTTAGTTTGCTGTTATTTTTTCATTTGCGTCTTTTGTTTGAGGCACGGTGGTACAGTCATTAACACATCTGCCTCACAGCACATTTTTGCCTACAATAATCGGTCCTGCAAAGTTGGCCAACACATCCATACCCCTTTGGGACATTTTACAGACCATTGCACTATTATAATCCACTCAAAACTAGTTTATTTCCCCCTTCCCCATTGACTTCAATACATTTTGCAGAGTTCAGCAAAATTCTCCACAGGGTTTGCTTATCACTAATGAATATTCCATACTGTTCTGGCACCTTTATCAAAGGCTACTTTCAAATGCACCTCATACATTTTTTAATAGTTGGTTAATGGTTTTCACAGGATTACAGAGGGAGACAAACTGCTACTACCTTGCCTGATAAAACGAGGAGTGGCACTAATGGGCAGTAGTTGGTGTGATTGGCTCACACCTCCAATAGACAAAATTTGAATCACTGGGCCATTCACTGCCAGTGCTGGGTCTGCATATTTGTTCTGCATCTGCATGCAGTTTTCTTGTTTCCTTCCATGCTCCAAAAACATGCAAGCTACATTTATAAGCAACTTTAGGTCATCCCAGCAAGAAATGGATGTGTGCTTAAGTAAGCTCTGTAATTGACTGGTGCCCTGTGCACAGACTGTTCATATATTGTGTTCAATGCTGCCTGAATTGGTTGAGGCACTCTATGGCCCTGACCTTGAATAAGAAATTCAAAGAATAAATAAGGAAACTTGGTTAGATATGTGTGAGTATGCCAAGTGAAGGCTGGCTTCATCCTTATTCAGATTTAGATTCAGATTCTGATTTCTTTATATTGTCATTGTGCTTAGAAGAAAGAGAACTTCAGCAATTTAAAGGTACATTCACATATAATGGACATAATTACATTATAAAACTAGGGGGCTCTGCCCCCTGCTCGCTTTGCCCAGCACTATGTGCTAGCCACTTCACGGATCTGCCGCTCGCATATGGGGAATTGTTACATATGCGTAATAGACCTAAGTATTTTACATTACAGCAAGTAATTAACCATAGTAAAAAATATTAAAAAATTAATTGAAGGAAAATTATGTTTCATGTTGCGTTAGATGTATTCATTGCATTATACGTTTTTGTTCTGTTTGGCTTTGAAATTAACACGCAAATACTATTTAAACTTACACTTTTATTGTAAAACTTCAGTAAAAACAATATTTGCAATTACGTTTTGTGAATATCGCATTGAATTTTGATTCCATGTTTGGAGTTGCATCGTGACAATGCAACATATAACTGCCTGTGAGTGAATATCATTTCTTTCTCTCTAATAAATAAACCAACTTTTTCGAATGTTTGTCCCTGTGATTTGTTAATTGTCATAGCAAAAGCTATTCTAACAGGAAACTGTAATCATTTTAATATGAATGGCATATCAAGATCTCCTTTGGTGTCTAATGTTATCCGCGGAAGATGTACCGCATTACCTTTCTTGTCGCCTGTTAAAATTTGACATGTCACAATTGTTTGACCAATTTTGAATACAACTAATCTTGTCCTATTGCCTAGCCCATCACTCATACAATAATATTATTACGGTACATCCTTCTTTCAACAGTAATTCGGTCTGTGGAAGACCAGACGGTGTTAACGGTTGTAGATATTCTACGGGATATTGTAAGTTGCCGTTTTCATCATCTGCAACATCACCACTGTTTCAGCATAGTCTACTGATATGCATTTAACCAATTTGACAATTTGATTGTAAAAATTTATAACAGCTGAAGAGCGCAGGATCTGTGTGTGACAGAAGCTTTCACACGAATGAGAGGTGAGAGGACCGTGAGCGTGGGCCGTTAACCTGAAATAGTTGAGAGGAGGACAGGACTTGAAAAAATCTCTTGGCAGTAGTCTCGCCTTGCAGAACTTGAAAAAAATCTCTTGGCAATAGTCTTGTCTCATCTCAAGATTTTCTTTTATAATAAAGAGACAATACAATGTAATACAATACAATAACTACATATTGCACTTAAGTATATAGCACATATGAAATTGAGTGCAAAGTACAAACAGATAAATAATGTAAAGTGCAAAGAATGTAAACATATACTTGTAGTGCAAGAGTAACTGTTATTATGTTGGTCATTGTCAATAGTATTCAGTTTTCATATGGCCCTGAGGTAGAAACATGTTTGTCCACAATTGGATGGATCTAAACCACCTTGCAGAAGGCAGCAACTCAAACAAGTGATGTCCAGAGTGGGAAGGGTCTTTCATGATATTGGCTGCTCTGTTGAGGCAGTGAGAGCTGAAGAATTCCTCCAAAGAGGGCAATGGGTAGCCAATAATTTCCTGAGCAGTTTATGATCCTCTGAAAGGCTCTCCTGTCTGACAATAAGCTGCTGACACACCACGCAGAAATAAAATATAACAGTACAATCTCAATGGAGCAGTGGTAATCGGACACCAGCAGCTTCTCCTTCAGGTTCTTTTTCCTTAGGATTCTCAGGAAGTAGAGAGGCTGCTGTACCTTTTTGATTGCCACTGTTGTGTTTAATGGACCAGGAGAGATCTTCTGCAATATGTATACCCAGAAACTTGAAGGCAGGAACTATATTGAGTTGTGGTTTGTCTTGTGTTTCTGAAGTCTATTATAAGTTCTTTTGTTTTGGTAGAATTAAGGGTGAGGTTGTTCACAGTGCACCATGCATGGGATCCATATTACTAACCAAGAATGCTAAACCGGATGATGGACGCAGGCACATCCGGACATGGGCCGTAGCTGCAAAAAGACGTACTGCGCAGGCGCAAAAAGAGTCCGCGAGAGTCGGCTGAGGAGCCGAGAAAGGCGGACAAAAGAGGGCGAGAGAGGCGGATCATCCGGCAATGGGCCGTAGCTGCAAAAAGACGTACTGCGCAGGCGCAAAAAGAGTCCGCGAGAGTCGGCTGAGGAGCCGAGAAAGGCGGACAAAAGAGGGCAAGAGAGACGGATGAGGGGCCGCGAGAGGTGGACAAGACCACAGAAAAAAGGAGTGAGCACAGGAAAAATGGAGAAATGAGGCGCAATCCATCATCCGGCAATGGGCCGTAGCTGCAAAAAGACGTACTGCGCAGGCGCAAAAAGAGTCCGCGAGTCGGCTGAGGAGCCGAGAAAGGCGGACAAAAGAGGGTGAGAGAGGCGGATGAGGGGCCGCGAGAGGCGGACAAGACCACAGAAAAAAGGAGTGAGCACAGGAAAAATGGAGAAATGAGGCGCAACGAGCACCGAAAAAAGGGAAAGGCACATAAAGTAGTCAAACGCAGGCAAAGCACGAAACACATTGCACACGAAACTAGACCCAAAAAAAAAAAAAAAAAAAAAAAAAAAAAAGAGGCTCGCGCACAACAGCAAGGCACCCCCCCCCCTACAGGCACCGGACGGGACAAACACCAAGAGGGGGATTCAACAAGCCCATGGGACACAAAAAAAAGAACACAAAACCACCCCACACACCCTACAAGCAAGGGACGGGACACACACAAAGAGGGGGATTCAACAAGACACAGGAACGCAAAAAGAAAGAAGTCGCTCGCGCGACAACAATCCTCAACCCCCCCCCGCACACACACACATCCATAAGAAGTGACACCCAAAGCCACATATTCTAAAGTGAACATCAACAACTTCACACTAGACAGCATAGGTGTCAGCATTGGTGGATCTCCTTACAATAAAGCACTATTAACCGTTCAACTGCAGAAAAGGAAACATATTAACAGTGACTGCGATCCTCCTTATTACTTATCCATATTTCGCATGCTGAGAAAGAAACAAGTCATGAATACACGGTCACGGGTACAAAACGAAAAGGAAAGGATAACAGGAACAAACACACGAACACGAAAGAAACAACAAAATAGACGGCTATGCAGCATAGGTGGATCTCATTACAATAAGGCACTATTAACCGTTCAACCGCAGAAAAGGCTCCATATTAACAGTGAGTGCAATACTCCTTATTACTTATCCATATTTCTAAAAGAAAAAATGTCTCGACTCCAAAAACGCAAAGCTCAACTAAAGCTTCTAACTAACGATGTACCTAAAAGTAAAAACTTTATGAACTGCATTAGATCCTACAATAGTTCATTTGCTTTTGCATTTACCGGAGTAAATATCAGGCCACCAAAAGGCAATGGCCCATACTGCTTTCGCATATGTGCACAAATACTGCATCGCATTGGAACAGTGCACCCTGAAACAAATCAACAACGCAAATATGCACAAATCTACATCCTAGATCCACATGACGCAAACTATCAATCAAAGTGCTGCATCGCAACAGGCACGGATTCAAAACGAAACACCTCCCGTCTCAGACATACGTTAATGGCAGCGAAGGCTACAACGGGCTTCTCACACAGCACAGGCAAATCGATTACAGCTCCAAAACAACACGTCCCAAATACTACACATGCACCAACGCGCCTCTCAAACGGCACAAGCAAAACATACACCAGGAAAATTTATTCGGATTAATGAATGTCATTTGCAATCATTCTCATTCAGTTCACTTCCCTGAAGAAACAACTGGAAATACAAGTTATACATTTACACGTTGTTGTCAAAAGGGTCAAATTAGACTGCCTTCTTTACATTCATATACTGAATATCTACAGAAGCTTATAACTGACGATGTACCTGAAAGTGAAATCTTTATCAACTACATTAGATCCTACAAATCGGTATCCACTATGAACATTAACGGTGGCACTGCACGTGACATCCATCTTGCAAAAATGTTAATTATTGATGAATGTACAATGGCATCCAGTCTCTTACTCAACACCATTCATAAACTTCTACAAACGTTTATGAATAATAATATTCGATTTGGAGGAAAGGTACTTTTATGAGGAGGAGATTTTAGACAGTGATTAGCTATTCTTCCAGATGCCATGCACTCAGCTATGGTTCAGTGCACCTTAAAATACGCAGACAATTGGCATTGCTTTCAAAAGATACAGTTAGTAAAAAAGATACGATGTCCAGAACCAGATCATAACAATTGCTTATTACAACTGAGAGATGGTACACTCACCAATACAGATGGACTTCACCCACATATTATTACAATTCCTCAAGCCTTTATCTGCGACGACTTAGTTACAGACAGATTTGGAACAGCAAGCTCATTAGACCAAATGCCCCTTTTAACACAACGCACTATATTATGTCCAAAAAATATTAATGTGGAAAACATAAATACCCAAGTCATTCCATTACTTCCTGGAGAGACACAACTCTTTCTAAGCTCTGACAAACTTGACTCTGATCACAACAATAACCATCTTAAATGACCTTACAAGTTCTGAGCTGGAATTACCTTTTACACTTAAACGGCGTGTACAAAGAAATTTTCAAATAAACCTTTACACTGTGCCACACACTTTATTGTGTGCTTTCTATTTGCATCATCTACACCGTCACACTATTCTATATCTCATTCATACATCACGCTCTTTGTCATTCCCAACACCGGGGGTTGGCGAGCGAAGCGAGCAGGGGGCGGAGCCCCCTAGTGCTTCCAGAATAGACTGAGAAACAAGACCCCATACTGGAAAAAAATGAATGGACAGATATCTAAATGTTCTAGTAGCATGTCCATTTCAGACATGTCATCCCCACTTCAGTTTTCTCTTAATCCAACATTGTTTTGTATTAGGCAATACATCTATTGAACTGGCACCTGAGAAGCTCTTTAATTTTATTGTAGGAATGCATTGCAATTCCTGAAGAGTTTTTAATGTTTTTGCCTTTTTATTCTGCTGTAAATGTAACAGTTGTCTGTTTATCATCATCACTCACCTGAATATATTCAACTAGTCATATGTTTACTTTTAGAATATTACACTACATTATATGAAGTGTATGTTATTTTTCATGAAGAAATAAAGATGCTCAAGTACAATTAGAACTAGTAATTAAGAAAAAGGATGATATTTTAATTTCTAGTGCCAAACTGATTTTTCTTTTTTTGAAGTAGTGCTTTTTTAAATATGCATTTTTGAAATGTACTAGGTGTTTGTTTCTGTTTCAAAATATGTATAAAAACAATTAAAATTATGTCTGCTGGCGTGTCTCTGTGCTTGTTAGAGGGTTACACAAACTTTGTGGTATTTATAGATTAGCCAGCTTAGGCTACTGAAACACAAATTGCCAGCCATGAATCTACAATATTCATCCATCCATCCATTTTCCAACCCGCAGAATCCAAACACAGGGTCACGGGGGTCTGCTGGAGCCAATCCCAGCCAACACAGGGCACAAGGCAGGGAACCAATCCCGGGCAGGGTGCCAACCCACCGCAGGACACACACAAACACACCCACACACCAAGCACACACTAGGGCCAATTTAGAATCGCCAATCCACCTAACCTGCATGTCTTTGGACTGTGGGAGGAAACCGGAGCGCCCGGAGGAAACCCACGCAGACACGGGGAGAACATGCAAACTCCACGCAGGGAGGACCCGGGAAGCGAACCCAGGTCCCCAGGTCTCCCAACTGCGAGGCAGCAGCGCTACCCACTGCGCCACCGTGCCGCCTCTACAATATTCATGATACTTAAAACAAACTGATTAGCAGTTGAAAAAACTGTCTGTTGCCTGAAAAATACATAGAATTGATTACAATATTCTATTTACTACTAAAGTAAAATAAATAGAGGCACCCAGATGGTGTAATAATTATAACACTAATAATTCTGTTACTCAATTTCAACCCTACAAAATTGTGTACAGAGATCACTTTTAATTAAATTCCTCCTAAAATGTGATTGAGACATCAGTTTTAATGGACTACAATAAGAGGAAATTAGTAATCATCCTCCTAATTCCCCATTCCAGTTTAAATGACACAAAGGCCTGCTTTACATCTTGAGCTACTGTACTTCCCCTAAGGCCAGCTTTACGTGGCACATTCAAAGCTGTGTAGCAGTTTATGTGCTAAGGTCGGCCACTAAAATAATTGCACTGATAGGCCACATATGTTTTACATTTGAGCCCTGCTTCAGCTAATATAAATATTTAAATATTTATTAGTGCTCAGTACATTTATTTTTCTAACAATTTGATCTCTAAAAGCAATATAGTCCAATATCAAATGACTTCAACTATAATATTTCTCTAAAGTTATTTGCAATTCAGTTTTTAAATAGCTGTAATGTATGTGGAGAGCATATATCTCAGCTAATCCATCCATCTATCCATTTTCCAACCTGCTGAATCTGAACACAGGGGTCTGCTGGAGCCAATCCCAGCCAACACAGGGCACAAGGCAGGAACCAATCCCGGGCAGGGTGCCAACCCACCGCAGGACACACACAAACACACCAAGCACACACTAGGGCCAATTTAGAATTGCCAATCCACCTAACCTGCATGTCTTTGGGCGGAAACCGGAGCGCCCGGAGGAAACCCACGCAGACACGGGGAGAACATGCAAATTCCACGCAGAGAGGACCCGGGAAGTGAACCCAGGTCCCCAGATCTCCCAACTGCGAGGCAGCAGCGCTACCCACTGCGCCACCATGCCGCCCAACTACCTCAGCTAATGCATAATAAAATACTAATAATACAACCAAAAGTATGTCATTGTTTACTATAATTAATATTTATACCAAATTTGGAATATGTTAATCTTATTGTGTGTCTGTGTAGAGCACAGTGGTGTAGTGTTAGTGCTCTGCTTCAAAGTTCCAAAGCCTTGGGTGGAAATCCTGCTTTCATCACTATTGCAAGGAGTATAGATATTCTTTCCTATTTTTTATAGACACCATTTCCATATGGGTGTACTGCAAGAAATGGTAATGAATTGCCATACCACTATGGCAAGGTAAAAATGGACCAGGAGATGAATGTAAGAATCATCAAAAACCAGACTTAATGCATTATGTAAACCAGAAATGAAGTCAGAAATCTTGGCCAAAGAGTCATTGTACCTATAATCTAAGTTGGAACACCATACACAGAAGATTTTAACCAGCGACCATACCACATACACTTCAGAACAGGTAATCCATGTAAAGCTAGGCATATTTGGGCCAGCCAGTACTTGGATGGGAGACCAACTAGGAAAAGCTTGGGTTGCTGCTGGAATAGGTGTTGGAAAGGCCAAAGGGGGGCACTTAACCTGTGGTCTGTTTGTAAATCTCAAAAGCCGCCATGCAGTGAAGGGAACACTGTGCTCTGAAAATGGTTCCAACCTTTGGATGAGATGTGAAACCAAGGTCCTGACTCTATGTGGTCATTAAAAATCCTAATGTGCAGGATAAATTATTCTCCATGGCCTAGTCTTTCTGGCCCCCTAATCATTTTTGTCTCTAATTGGCTAGCCCTCTCACCCCTTTAGCACCTACAGGAAAGCTAATGTGTGGTGAGTGTTCTGGAGCATAATGGCGGCCATCACATCATCCAGGTGAATGTTCCACATTGGTGGTTGCTAAAGTGGCTCCACACTCTCTATGTAAAGTGTTTTGAGTAGTAAGAAAAGTGCTATATAAATGTAAAGAATTATTATTATTACTATTTTAAATTAATAACCCCAACTTTGGACCAAAATTGAAGTGCATTGCTTTGCCACCACCCAAAACATCTGAAGATCCACAGATGGCAATGGAGTCACTGTTAACGATGTACTTCACAAAAATGGCAGTGTCCATAATCAAAACAGTAAAATGTAAATAAGTCAAAGCAAAAATGTCTTATAACTTCAAACCAAACTAAAAGTAAAAATTAAATGCAAATATTATTAGAAAGAAATTGCAGAATACTCAAATTATAATAATGGGGTTCTCACAGGTACCACTATTTCCTCCCATATTTTAAAGTGCTACAAGTTAGGTAGATTCATGTCTACAAAGTAGCTGGCTATGAGTGAGTGTGCCATTTCTGGAGTTGGTACCTCAATAATCCCCGTGCTGCTGACATACAGTTCAGCTCAATCTTATTTTTCAAGAGATTTCAGAAAAGGAATGAACAAATAATCTCATTGTTAATTCTACATTATGAGGTTTCTCCAGTAGTTAATCATTTTCTACTGTTTTTCTCATTTCATAATTTTAGTGTGCCTATTTATAGCTGTACTTAACTCTTAGACAGTTTTGGATAATATTAATGGAGGCTAATTAAGAAGTGTATGAAATATTCCATTGCGAATTCAAGTGTAGCCTCTATCTTGAAGAAATTTTGCAGGCTCTTCATTTTGTAAGCAATCACTTGCCTGTGTTGAAAGACAAGTATTAATGTATTGCTTTTTCTTGATGTAATCACCAAGGTTGTGATAACAAAGCCATTAATTATCCTTTTGCATTCCCAATTGTATAGTGTTAGCAAATTTGAGAGAGAGCTGTTTTCAGAAAATTTTTCAAATTATTGTTCTAAAAATACATAATTCAGATGCTTATTTCTGTTTATCTAATCTTTTTTGTTATCTACCAAACTATGCATAATTGAGTTAAAAATGTGAAAGTCTGTTTATGTTCAGTTATACAAGGCACTGTTTATTTATCTATTCATATTCTGAACCTTTATAAAGCTTTGGAAATTGCAGCCTATCCTAGCACCATCAGATACTGCAGGATCTCACTCTGCACAAGACACCAGTCCATCAAAGGACACACTCACATATGTGCACTCTTGTACTAGTTTATATTATCATATTAAGAAAGGTATGCTAGTTCATATATTAAGAAAGTTAAGAAACTTGTTGCATTTATATATATATATATATATATATATATATATATAGTTACATGGCTGGGGTTCTTGTCCAACTGGGACACCTCTTCATTCTATAAAGGGGGGAGCAAGCCTGGTCAGGACAGTACCTCCCCTGGAATGCTAGATGGCAGCCCTCCTGGGTTGCATCGGGGCCATGGGCATGGGATTTTGGCCACCACCAGGGGGCACTGCAGTGGTTCCTGAGCCCATGTGGGCGGTTCTTCCGCCACACCCAGAAGTGCAGCCGGAAATGGATCATCAAACATCTGGAGCACTCCTGGGTGGGCTATAAAAGGAGCCAGCAGCCACCACTCCAGGAGCCAGAGTCCAGGAGGAGAGGGACTAAGATTGCTGGATAGGAGAAAAGGAAAAGAGAAAATATTGTTTGTGCTGTGATTGGGACTGTGTTGTTGTGCTTGTGGGAATGGGGAAGACGTTTCCACAAGGGGGAAAAAGAAAATAAAAGCCCTGTGTGCTTTAAACCTGTGTCCTATGTCTGTCTGTGTTAGGGCTGGTCTTTATAATATATATAAATATATACTATATATATATATAAATATTGTCAAGCACGCGCGCATAGGGAACCGTGTAAAGACCCAATGAGCAGTGTAATATATATCGCGCCAGGGGACAAAGGCGGGGTACTAACCTCTCTTTCTTTAGTTTTTGCAGAAAGACAGAAACAACACCGCCGAAGTCTACACGGAATTCCTTAACCACGCGCCACCACTTCCGCATTCCACCATTTTTCCCCTGGTCCACCTTAGATGACATCATGGCTCCCATACAGCACCTCTGTTCCTTCCCAGCATTCTACTCATCTATTTCCGGTTCCACATCATAAATGTCCCCCCTCATCATATGCACGCTGTCTGTTGTATGCTTATGCAAAATTCACTGACCTTGGAAATTTATTGCAAAACTGTACAGTATACGGGGCCGGAAAAATCCCAAACCTTTATGATCTTGTTGTCTGTTTATTACAATATATATATATATATATATATATATATATATATATATATATATATATATATATAATACACATAATAGTAAGTCTTTTGACTGTGCAATGTAGCCATATTGTCTTCAGGAAACTATACAGACACAAGCCCAACTCTATCAAGATGGCAAGGGTTACTAACCTAAAATCAAACTGTAATCACCACACTTATCTACTGTGCCATTGTACAACCCCATATAGTTCATGCTAGTTTCAATTTGTAATATGTATGGAAGGAAGGGGACACTCTTGAGGCATCCTTTAACCCAAATAATGCCAAGCCAGTGAAAGAAGTTCATAATAGATGTTTGTTACAAATACAGTAGAAAACAAAAGAAAACAAATATCCTGGGCCTCATGTTCAATGCCGCATAAAATTTATACTAAAACATGGTGTATGGACAAAACTGGAAATGTTTGTACAAACAAAAAACCCAGATGTATAAAACTGTGCGTATGCCAAGTTCTACACACTTCTCCTATACAAATCCCAACATGAAATTTAACACATGTACTTGCACCTACACCCTCACCCCAACTCCTCACAGGATTTTGCATATTCAAATATGCAAATCAAAATAACCAGCCTCTTTCTTTTGTTGTTTTGTTAAAAGACAATGGGAAAAGCACATGGAAAAAAAATTTCAGCAAATATGAAGTGAAGGCAAGGAAAAATATATTATCTGTTGGCTTAAACAGTGGTATAAGCAACAAAAGGAAGTCATGGAGTAATACAGCATGGCAGAGACACTCAAAAGTTCAAGTTCAAAAAGTCAAACAATGCCCGAAATTAAAAAAAGTGGTCAGATATGAAAATCGACATGAAAAGGCGAGTCGTAGCCCGCCATGTGTTTATTCTGCTTTAGACAATATTACAAAAGCTGACCCCCATGTCAAGGACATGACTCCAGGAGCTGCTGTGCCCAGCATATTTTCAGACACTGGCTGCACACTCACCTCTGTCTCGTAAACTTCTGGGGGACCATCTGGCTGTGTGCTGATGGACGTTGTTCTGAAGTCACGTAATACAATAGTGGATACTGTAAGAGATGTGGCCAATGAACTAAGGAATATAAGGCTGTACCATGTGATATTGACCACAAATTAAATGAATTGGTTAAAAAATAAATGCTACATCTGATTAAATGTTTTCACATTCTGCTAATTACATTCAAACGAAGTTGTAACGCTGTCCGATTTGGTTGATCATTGGGTGGGACAGGGTCAGGGTCATCATACCACATCTCTTCATAGACTCAAAGTATGCCACCAAGTACACTGGAAGTTAGGCAACGCCATGGTTTTAATATGAAGCCTTCTGTTTATCAAATGAATGAAATTACAAAGACAATTTTAAAGATACTACATCTAGGGTGTCACAAATGTTTGCCTGTGAGACAGCTTCAGGGCTTGTCAACTTGTAATTCCACTCCGAGCTAATTGTTGGTGCTGTCTTCTCCTCTTCTTCCCTTTGCAGATCCAGAAACCAATAGCTTGCTGGCACATGAAATCACTTTCAGTTTTGGAGCCCCTGGCACCTCACCAACGTGCCATAAAAGGCACAATCACCATCCTTCTACAGTCTGCTGATAGACTTGCGTCTGCAAAGACGTTACTCTCACCACATGTTAACTTGTATTTGGTTTTTTTGTTTTACGATTTATGGGGTTTACCTGAGGGTGCACCAAATCTTTATCTGTGTAATTTGTTTTTTCTACAGGGGATACTGCAAAAAGGAAATAAAAGCTTTGGAAGAATATTCATTTTTGTGAAAGTAAGTCTGCTACCTAAAGAGAGATAAACAGATGATCACCTTTAACATCATGAATTTTCATTATACTGCAGAAATTGTGTTTATGTGTTTATCAGGTTCTCTTGTTCTTATTAGATACTTGAACTGTTCTGAGAAAATCAAAACAGGTAAGAAAATGTATGCACTGCATAATGTTCAGGTGCTTTCTGAGACTTGGTTAGCTGGTTTGAAAGTTGGAGCATTTTTACATTTTCTAGTAACTTAATCAAAGAATTGATAATTATTACAGCTTTATTGCATATTTTTATAATAGTCATATGCAAATAACAATGACAGTTGAATATAGTTACATCTACAATTAGTGTAAATAAAATATGTTTTTTAATACCATTTTATAATATCAAGTGGCCAAAATGATGAAAAGTGATGAAAAGATCTAAGTCCTGTTGTTAGTTGTTAGATGTGAAGAGCCTGTGCCTAATTGCAGTTCAAATGTCTTAAACATGACATATTTCAAACTAGTACCTGATGAAAATGTAAAATATGGGCTGAAGTTTCAAGTTAAAATTTTGGCTATATTCAAACATGATAGGTAGTGAATCATTGTGGCACTTTCCCAATAACTTACAGTGTCAGAAAAATGGCAATTGAAATCTTTAGATAATGCATCTTTGAGGTTGTTTACAGTGTAATGAAAATACTGAAAACATGTTAGGTCACTGAAGGATAAAGATACACTGGGCCATCTTTCATACATGTCTACATAAGTTGATTTTATTTCTTAATTTTACAGATATTTACATCATGTAACTTACCTGCTTTGATTTCAAGGAGCAGGAGAAATAAGCTGCTGAAGCTGAAATTCGTACAACACACTGAGCAGACACAGAGACAAGCGTGAGACGGGGTGGAGGCAGGAGCATATAATGAGACCTAGGCCTGCATTCTGATACAGTAAAGTACAATACTTACCTTCTAGGTCAATGAATACATAAACAATATAATTACTTCCATATTGAATACATAAACAATATCATTATACTGAATTGAAAAAATAAATACACAACTAACATCATGCCTGACAAGATAATACTTGGTCATTCAACCCCATCTACATCTGACCCAACCCCATCCCATATTCAGTACATGACTGCAGATGTTCCAATGTTTTACTGTCAGGAGTGGCTGTTAAATGAGCAAAAGAAAAACATATACAATTTGAAGTAACAACTCTGCAAGCAAAATTGACACAGTAAACTAACTTAACATTGAAGTCAAACAGAATGTTCCTCTGTTAAAAGTCACACAAGTTCACAAATTCACCAAGGCTTTTCAAGGGGAATATAACCATGAAATCCAAGGCAAACTTAATATGAATACTAAACAATAAAAAAATCCAAGGGACTGAAGAGGACCGGGCAAGTAATTAAAGATATAATTTATAAAGAAATAAGGTGAATAAAAACAAAACAATACAAACTAATTCACAAGGAAATAGGGTCAAGAAATATAGAAATAATCCACAGGGGAAATAATGCAAAAACAAGCACAAAATGTTCTCAGAAATTCAAAAGGTATTGAAACTTAAAAAGGCCTAAATACTCAGAACAAGCAAAATGCCTAATTATTCAAAATACCAAAAGCTTAAGGTTCTGGAAGACCCAAATGTACAAAACTTCAAAACAGCAAAGCAAAGGCAGACAAAAAGACAGAGGAATACTCAGTGACTTGGCAGTAACCCTCATTTTGTGATACAAGCAGCAATTTACAGCCCTGTCTTAAGTGTGTTTACTTTTTGTAATTTATTTTATGTTTCCGTTATTTTCTACATATTATGAATTTTATTTTTTGTTTATATATATATATATATATATATATATATATATATATATATATATATATATACTGTATCTATATATATATATATAGTTACAAAGGCCCTATATAGGCGCCTGACCCGACACACCAGAGGCACGTATAAAAACAAAGAAACTTTTATTTTTCTTCACCTGTGGGGCACGTCTTCCTCGTGTCCCACAGGCACAACACAATCCCAAAGCACTACACAGAACACCACACTCTTCTCCTTTAACCACTACTCCTCTCTGTCAAGCTTCGTTCTCATCCTCCCGACTCTGGCCATTGAGTGGTGGCTGCTGGCCCCTTTTATAGTCTGGGTGTGGCGAATGCACTGCCCATAAGGGCTCAGGAGTCCCAGCTGCAGCACCCCCTGGCAGCGCCTGCGGGACCCAACAGGGCTGCACCCAACTATAATTCTCAAGGAGCCCTGCGGGAAACCGAGGCACCGCCCCAACCCAGGGGGGCTGCCATCTAGCGTCCAGGGGGAGGTATTGCACAGTCCATGGTTGCTCCCCCTCAACATATAGCAAAGGGGCGTCCCAGCCGTCCGCCACAATATATATACAATATATATATATATATGCATATATATATATATATATATATATATATATATATATATATATATATTATGTTTAGATGAATGGTTTGATTATTAATTAATTTGTTTTTATGTATAATGATGGTTTTGTTATATCCTTGTGTCTTTATGTTGAGCCAAAGGGAAAGGGCCCACCCTTATGCTGCAAATAGGGGACCACCTCCATATGTTTATAATCCTGTAAACAATGCAGGGCATGCTTCAGCATTATATGTGGTAAACTATCTGTTAGTTATTGTAGGATTGAATAAGAACCTTTTTGCATTCTCCTCTAGCTGCGATTTTGTTTTATTTCTATTTTGTATATGATTAATGGTTTCTGGACTGGATTTGTTAATTTTTTAAGGATTGTCTTATAAGTAATTCCTTTTGGACATTTTAAGCCCTGTCTTTGCTTTTTTCTAAGTGAATCATTTTGTGTAAATAAAACATGTAAATATTAAGGAACATTGTTTTGGTTACTTGGGCCTGAGTTTTTTTCATGTGTTATGCATGTTAAGTTCCTAAGCACAAAAGTTAACATATAACTGTTGTAAAAAAACCTTTGGCTTGCAAATTATAAAGGGTAAATGACACATATTTTATAAAATAAATGGTTTATTTTCAAAAGTGCTCTGAAACAAGAAAGTTCAGAAGAGCACAAAAGACCTAAAAGGACTTGCCTTATACAACAAAGGCTATCCAAGGTAAACAAGTCCCAAAAACACAAATCCAGAAAGCAGAGTCAAAAACAATAATTCTTTAAAAGCACAGAATATAAAGGAAACACACCAACTCCGGCACTTTTAATGAATTGCAAGGGACTGTATATTTCCTAAGCCTTTATGTAGCCAAGGGCATTCCCTTGACTGAGATGAGCAGGTGTCCTCACCTCTTGGGGAGATCAACCACAAAGCTTATGGAAACTAATAGAACAAGCATAGACAGTGTCACAAAGATGAGTCACAGACATCAAGAAGGTTTGGGGCAGACACCCGTATATTGTTTCCAGGCTGCAAAATTAAAGTAATATTGAACAAAGATGTTCATGGGTTTAAGTCCAAAATAGCACTGATAGTATGGAGGTAAGATGGCGCCTTTAAAGGCCGGTAAAGAAAATGACGCCATCAGGGCCGAAACCGGAAGTGACACCGCCGTTAGTGCCGGAACCGAGAATGATGTCATTGGGAGCGGAAGTGACATCATCAGTGGAGCCGGAACCCTGCGGGATTTCCCATAAATGGTATGCAAAACATTGAGAGAGATAGTCCGCGCACCCAACCGTCCCCTGGTTTGGCATGGAATTATTATCATTTAGGCCCTTCAGCTGTCTCCCAATCACACGTGTATGACAACAGATTGAAATTAAATCATATACAAAACTTATAAATACCAAAAGTGACAATATTAACATAGATAAAAGAGTCAAACATGAGTAAAAAAGACATAAAAAATAATTTGAACATCGGTCAGTGGAGGAACTGTATGTCTGAACCATAATAACATGCTCCTATCTTTTCTTTTTCTGTTTCATGTTCTTAAAGGCTTTTCTTGAGTTTGTGGGTAGGGCTCATTTTGTAATTAAAGCTCATTGGAACTTTAGGGCCAGTATTACTGGAATAGCCTGGGTCTTGAGTTTGTGGATCCAGGCATAAATGCAACACTTGCGGCCTGCTCTGCCTTTAAATAGGAGCTGTGATGGCAGCTCAGTGAGCTCTGCACCTGCACTGGGAGGTTCCAATTCTTTTGAGCTAAATAAACAAAAGAAAGGAAGAATAAAAAACTAAATTAACATAATTAAAAGACAGCACATTCATTACAAAAATAACAAAGAAAAAATTGTTTAATGAAAAACAAAAAATGAAGAAGAGAGTTTAACAAAAAGAGTAGTGTTAATAGAAATAACCTAATTTTAAAACAAGTAACAAAGTAAACAGATGACAAAGAACCAAACTCAAGATAGGGATGGAGCCCCAGCAAAGCCATGACAATTTCCTTAAGTATGTTTTTGTGTTTGTTAACTTTAGTTTCAACTAATGTATATTGTTGAACTTTGTGAATGCAGTTCAATTGGGTAACTGACACAGAATCTGGTGACCATCTCTTTGCCAGGACATGGAATAAACAAATTAATTCGAAAAGGGCAGGCTGCTGTATGTTATAGGACGTCCTCTGGACCACCTGGAGGTCGTAGCGAAGAATTTAAACAAAACTGAGTCCCATTATGAACAAAGCTGCACATCCTGTCTCTGACACACTAACTCTGAGGACTTTCAGCCAATGAATCATTCAGCACAAGTGTGTCAAGAAATGCCATAGGGGCTCCTACTTGCCTGAAGGGGAACTTAGAAGTCAGTTTGCTCATTTGCTTCATAAACATTCATGTTGCAATGGGAGTCGTCATCACTACCCACTACCTCTCTGTCTGTCCATGGTGATAGGAAAAGTAAAGAATCTCTTTGGCAAGCTGCTTTTCGACTGAACATTAATGCTAATTAAATTAGGTGAGTTACAACAATACAGAGTCATTGATTTATTCTGTGTAGTCGTGTTATTTACTGTATAAAGCACTTTGTGATACATACATTTAAAAAGCACAGTCTTTTCAGAGACCTGGGTTCAGTTCCCTCCCTGATGATAGTCTAAAGTATGTGGAGTTTAGACATTCTGCTTATCTCTATGTGGCTTTCCACAGAATACTTTGATTTCCTTACACATCTCAAGGAAATGAAAGGTAGTTGGTGACCCTTTTTAGGAATTCATTAAGGTTATTTTTGATTCATTTCCTCATTGTTTTAGTATTGCCATTTGTTTGCTGTTAGTCCATGGGCAATTTTGTCTGCCATATTGGCAGTAACAATGTCTCCCATTACTAGTTTTGTAGTATGATAATAATAATAATTCTTTGCATTTATATAGCAACTAGTCATTTAGCCCGTTACAATAACGGGCGCTAGAACAGTAGTGCATAAACATTAGTAGGAACAGTCTATATTAAATGGCAAGGGACTTTGACCTCATTCTTTTTGTTGGTCGTATTTTTCTTTCTTTCAGCCTTTCTTTTGTTGATGTTTACTTGCTGAGCTGACCGTTCTTCGTGGGCTGCCACCGTGTATTGTGTGTCTTTAATTTTCTTTGACAGTAATACTGTCTTGTAAGTCCGCTGGCTTGTACGTCTGTAATATACCTTTAATTTTCTCTGGCGGTAATACAGGCGTGCACGTCGGTAATATGCCTTTAATCTCCTCTGACAGTAATAGTGGCTTGTATGTGGCTGTAATATGCGTCACTGTATTGTGTACCTTTAATTTCCTCTCGTAGTAATACTGGTTTGTATTTCCGTAAAACACCTCTAACTTTCTCTGACAGTAATATCGCACATCGCACCGTGCCCCGCACATGCGCACTTCACCAGAAGCCCCACGCATACGCACTTTACCAGAAGACACACACACACGGACACCTGGACGCACAAAGGGATTTTATTAAAGAGGATGTCAATGCTCTGCTTGAATAAAGTATGACAGATGACATAATCAAGCATTTACACTTTAGTTATTAGTAGAACAACTAAAAACATACCATCTTACCAATAATCTAGTAAAATAATTTTTAGAAATATTGAACTCTGTATTTATTTGATTTTTGTTTTTGTCTTGCTTTTGGAATTCTGGTTAATAAATATTATCTACCTTTGCCACATATGACTATTCTCAAGATAAACCCGTTCACTGGTTTGCATCCCTGCTGCTGAGAATGAAATCCTAACAGCACTAAACTGGCCTTGTAGGTGGGAGTATGATTGTACTCTTAACAATGGACCAGCTAGCCCTCCAAGGCTGGTGTCTACTTTAAATCCAGAACAGAATGTGAATGGACGAATGGCCTGCATAAAATAAAAGTCTGACCAATTAGTGTGGAATAATGACTTGATGACATTAAATTGACAATTGTATATTTTGATCAGATTGAATAATATAAGCATAAATACAAATACAAAACAAAGTAGTCATATAGCATAATGTTGTTAGATTATTGGAAAAATATTGGAATAATTTCTTTTCTAAGATACAAGCAATTAGACAACATCAAGATTTCAGATGTTAAAAGAAATTAAACTGACTTACTTCCCTTTGTTTTTTTCTAGTCGGGGGTTGAAGAGTAACTACACTCAAAAAGGGTAGGCCACTGTTCCCTGCTCTATTAAAGACTTTTCAGCTCCACATAAAAACTTTTCATGGGCCAGCGCAGTGATAAAGTTCTTCTGAGTAACACCCTGCAGGTACATAAGAGGCATTATCAGTTGATTGCCAAAAAGCCCTAACCAGCTTCTCTTGATCTTTTAAATTTGCCAAAAGAGAACTTCCAACGTCTAGCAACATAGCTCACAAGAAACAGGAAGCAGACCAAAAACTAAAATTAGTGTCACATCTCCTTCTAGACTTGTGTATTTTCATAACCTACCTTCCACCATTCATTTTCCAATAATACACTGCACAGAGCAATTACCGGGCTTTCTGCCTTAACTGGCTATTAACTATGATCTGATCTCCATCCAAGTCATAAGTATAGACAAATACATTGTGCTTATTGAACACACCCCTCAGCCCGTTTAACGTCTACTGAGCTTCAGCTGGTGGACAGCCACTTCTACTGAGCTTCAGCTGGTGGACAGTCAGTCTAACATTATTCTGTAGACTGCCTTGATAAAATTGAGAATTCATCTGCCCCTTGGTGATGGCATGCTGTCCAGGCCATTAGGAAGCAAAGCAGTCCTAAATTATGATAATCCCTCTATCATCATCTCGGTATGCTGTGTCCTTTATATGCTATATGTACTGCTGCAAATTCTTCTGAACTATTCAAACTTAGTATCACCAGTCCACAGAACATTTTCTCAAAAGCATCGTGGAGTGTCAAGGTGGTCTTTGGCAAACTTAAAGCATGAGACAATGTTTTTTATGGAGGGCAGCACTTCCCCCCTTTTGTGTCTTGCATTGGGCACCATGCCTCTTCAATTTGTTTATTGAATAGTCAGGAACAGAGACGTTAACCTGTTCCAACGATACTTTTACGTCTTTAACTGTTACTCTAGGATTCTTTTTGACATCATTGAGCATTCTTTGTTGTGCCTTTTGTGTCATTTTGGCTGGGCACCCACTTCTAGAGAAAGAAGCCACAGTACTAAATCACCTCCATTCATCTTTCTAACAGTAGACTAGTGGGTTTCTAAACTCTTTGAAATTGCTTTGTAACCCTTTCCAGCCTTATGCAAATCAGCAGTCAATTCTTGATTGTAGAACTTGTGAAACTTCTGAGATGCTTTACATCTTGTAAAAAGGAGACAAAACAACATTAAAGATTTGGGGCACCACCTTGGTGACCTGCTATAATTACAAGAATTGAAAGTTGTGGATGTGTCTTTTTAGATGAGAGTTCAAAAAGATCTGAAGTGAACATGGCCATTTCCAGATTATGTGGTGACTTGGCAGGAAAGAGTGGATCCAATGAATTGATGTCAGCCTTCCGTTCTGCGGAGGGTGGAAGAGAGAAGGCATTAGTCCATAGTGCCAACACCTGTTTCGGTGGGTAATTACCATCACTACAGCTCTTGAACTGCCTTAATCTTCTTGTGAAGAGCAAACACAATATGTTTGAGACTTTTTTTTAAGTCAAAGTAGCTCTAAACTACAAGACCAATCTTGTTCCATTATACTGACTCCAAGTTTCAAAAAATCTCCAAGCTCCAGTTAACTTTTGTTGAACTTATCAATCTACTGTAGAGGTTCACATACTTTTTCCAACCAACAATGAGATTGTTTGAATGATGTATTCAATATGTAACAGATTTATGCCTTTCTAGTTAAACTAGACTGTGTTTGTTAATTACAGTACATAAATTCAATAACTTCCAAAGGGTTCACATACTGTTTCTTGCCACTGCACAAGTGATATGAGGAAACTGACATTATTTGTCATTGGAATTTGAAAACCAAAAATAATCTGCATAAAGAAGAACCTGTCATCCATTAAACTAAAAAACTTCCTAAATAAGTACATGAAACTGGCCTTTGGACCTGCAAATTAATATTGTAGGACTCACACAGGATGGACGAGGAGCCCAGAAGATCCCTTACCCAGAAAACAAGCCTTTGGCCAGTGGTATTTAGAGGAAATATTAATCAGTGTACACCTGCAAAAGATAAAAAAGGTGCCTGTTATTTCCATGTTAAAAAAATACATACTGTATGTTTGAAACTTAAAATTTCAATACGCAGAAGAAAATAAGATAAATAGGTGGAGAATATATGGTAAAATTGGATTTAAATTCACAGGAGATGAAATAGTGACGGACCAGAATGAATGCCAAAGTCGTTAGAGAAGTAAATGGCACCATTAAAAGGATAGTTATTCATTCAGTGCAATAGGTACTGTATGTGTGATTTGAGTTTGGCAATAAGCTCTTATTCCTGTTTTTCTCTTCGAAATCCTGAAAAAGAACTCAAGACGGCCAGTGTGGTTTTTATGAAAAAAATTGAAATATTCTACAAATTGTTTGGGTACCTCTTTGATCTTGAAGCCTTAAGCACTGTTTAGGAAAGATTTGCACACAACCACCCATTTTCAACACTAAACAATGTTGGATACTTTCAGGCAGAAATGCAATAAATAAGAACTTTGTACAGAAAGGAGGTCTATAATAATTTCAGGTCATGCAAAGCGAACAGATAGGGCTGTAATATTTAAGACATGCTGCATCCTGTTTCAACATAAAGTGCTCAGTAGAAGAGAAAGTTTTGTAATCAAAAGGAAAGGTAAGTGAAATGCTTTCCTTCATATTCTTCTTCAGTTGAATATTTCTGGCTCTCTCCTGGCTTTGCTGAAGGTTCTATTTACAATCTGAGAAGGAAAAAAAAATCACATTGGTTAGCACTGTTGTCTCACAGAATCCATCAAGGAACACAGTCATACACCTTCTCTAAGTATGCAAAATACATGTAGACTGATTGGGTATACTTCCATTCCCCCTCCAGAATCCTCATGAGGGTAAAGAGCTGGTCCACTGTCCCATGGCCTGGACAGAATCTACATTGCTCTTTCTGGACCTGAGGTTTCACAACTGGGCACAGCCTCCTTTCTAGTACCCTGGCATAAGCTTTCCAAGGGAGGCAGAGGAGTGTGATGCCCCGATAGTTGGAGCACACCCTCCTGTCCACATTTTTAAAAATGGGGACCACAACCCAACCAGCCACTTCAGAGGCACAACATTGAAAAAGCATGTCAGTCATGAGAGTTCAACAATGTCCAGAGCCTTCAGCATTTCTGGGTGGATCTCTTCCACTCCCGGTTCCTTGCCATTGCAGAATTGCTTAAATACCTCAGGGACCTTCTCCGGGAAATGGCCATTGATCCACCATCAGCCTTTGGCTCTGACATCTCCACAGAGGACATGCCCATTGGGCAAAGGAGCTGCTCTAAGTGTTACTTCACAGTGTCCACGTCAGAACTTCTCCACCCTTGCTGAGAAGAGCCTGGGTGAATCCCTGCCATCCCTTTCTGAGTCTCCCGATGGTTTGCCAGAACCTCTTTAAGCCTAATCAATAGTCGGTTTCCATAGTCTCTTCGAAATCTTCCCACACCTGGGTTTTTGCTTCCCTGACCACCAAGGCCGCAACCCTTTTGGCCTTTTGGTTCCTCTCTGCTGCTATAGGAGTCTCCCTTACTAACCATACACAGAATGCCTCCTTTTTCAGCCTGATGACATCCTTCAACTCTGGTGTCCACCACTGGGTCCTTGAGTTGTCACATCAAGAGGCACCAATGGCCTTCAGACTGCAGTACTTTGCAGTCACTTCCAGAATGGAGGCTTTGAACAAGGCCCATTCAGACTCTATGTCCCCAGCCTCCACCGGGATGCAGGAAAAGCTCTTACAGAAGCTGGAGTTGAAAGTCTTCAGAATAGGGGCCTCTCCCACACATTCTCAGTCCACCCTCACTACTCGTTGGGGCTTTCTGAGTCTGTCCAGACGCCTCCCCCACCGTCTGACCCAACTCACCACCAAGTGCTCATCAGTTGACAGTTCTACCCATCTCTTCACCTGAGTGTCTAGAACATATGGCCACAAATCTGATGATACAATTATGAAATCAATCACAGATCTTTGATCAAAGGTGCTCTGGTACCAAGTACGCTTGTGAGCCACCTTATGTTTGAACATGGTGTTTGTTATGGACTAACCATACCTAGCATATAAATCCAATAGGAAAACACTGCTCAGGTTTACATCAGGGAGGCCATTCCTCCCAACACACCTCTCCAGGTACTTTGATTGTTACCAAAGTGGCCATTGAAGTCTCACAGCAGAACTATGAAGACCCTTTCCAAGATTCCCCCTTTGATTCCAAGAAGACCTGGTACTCCAAACTAATATTTGGTGCTTAGGCAGTTAGTGTCCTTCCCTCCGCAACCTTCAGCTACATAGAGGCAGCAAATAGGTGTATCTGACTTAGCTGTATCTCAAGTCTAAAATGTCATATGAAAAGTCTCTGAGCTTCCCAGCCAGTGAGTTCATCTGAAGCCAGGTGATCCACTATTTACACATGGAAGCAGATGGTGTTAGAGTAGAGCTGACACATGGTTAAGCCTTCTAAAAACAACTTGATACAAAAAGCCTCCCGACTCTCTGTCTCTCTTCATCTCTTTCTTTTACCGTAAGGGATCTGCTTCTGTCTGAAGTGGTCTCTCCAGTGTGTATGATTTCCCAGCAGTAGGAATCATGGAAAACATTCACTGAATAATTTAAATGAAAAAGGTAAACGAACAAACCATACAATGTACAGCACAAATAGCCAAGCAGAATCAACACAAAGATAGAGAAATATGATTTGAATAATTTTTAAAGCCTACTGCATGCTCTAACTTATTACAAGTTTAAAGATAATCAGTAAAGCCACCTTAAGAGATGGCCTTCAGTCTCTTTCCTTGTTATCATTAAGTACAATGCTTCTTAGGATATAATTTAATTTACAATCTGATTTATTTGGAATGTAGAGGAAGAGGAGACATGTATTTTAAAACAGCGTTTAGTATTTAATGCTTTAAATACTGGACTTAATTTGCCTTAAGTAAAATACTGCCAGTTATATGTTCTGTAGTCCATCACTTACGTTTATTTACAAGTAGCACCGGTCCTGTAGAAGGAGCTGGGTTACTGACTCATTCTTTTACTTATTTGCTGTATGCTTATTATCTGAGTAAATGCAACTAACTAAAGCACTCCATTTGCAAGTCTTCTACTAGCCAGCTGCTTCCTTACAGAAGGTAAAGAGAGAAGTACAAAGTAGCTGCTGATTTGTCACATGATTCATTTTGAGAATTGAAACAACCAAAATAATTGAATTTAGTTTTGAGTTTGCAGAGGCTGGAATGGCTGTATTTCCTGGTCAGACTGATTTTGGCTTTATACATAACAATTACTGTAATATCAACTCTGTAATATACAGAACCCTTTAATTAAATAAAGCTTTCAGATCTAGTATTAAGCTAATGTTTTAACCCTGTGTTAGTCAAGGCCCTGTGCTTCAGTTTGAAGGTCAGCTTTTTGTTTAGGGAAAGGGCATTGTCTTGTGATAGGTACATATACTTTAAACTATTGATGTCATGATACTATTGGGGGCTTTTGAATGAAAGCTTCATTGTACATGTATTGGTGGTCTGGAGGATAAGGAAGGAACCTATCAATTTTTTATGGTGTGATGAGTGATTGAAGATGGCAGGCAAGGAGAGGGTTGAGTATACTCTTGACATTCTTTTTCATTGATGTTTGGCTGTTTTGCAGTTGTTATTAGTTGTCTTGGTGTGATTAAAATAACAATTAAATAAAATTATAGTGCAAGGGTATTTTTGTTGACATTCTTTACGTTTCCAGTAAGATGGAGTGCTTATGCATTTGTTTCCTTGTCTTTGTTTTTACTTATGTTTAAAACATTCAAGAACCTAAAGAACAATCTTTTTCTTTTAATTGGGCATCATATGTATTTCATCATTGTTGACTTCAGAAGTAAATTTAATGCAAGGAAAAAAAAATCAGATCTCAAATAGTATAAGGAATATGGTCGCTCATTGTTTACCTACCGTAGGTATGCAAATTCTTCAACACTTTCTCAAGTTGCAAAGGGAGGCGACACACCACTGCAGGATTGGCATCAGGATACAAAACTACTACAAGGTACCATAATTAACAATTATATTTGAACAAATTAATAGAGGCATTGTTTTAGTCTCTCTACTATTCTGATGATCTGGCAATTATCACTTTATCATTGCATGTCATGTGGCTCTTGTTGGAAGAATATTATTTGCTATTTGTGTATTTTATGTGTGAATAAATAACACTTTTTTGAACTATTGCTCAGCCCAGTGTACAAAAATATCATGAGTTTAACTGTACCTGCACAGATCACATCAATTTTACAGATTTGAAGGCACTAATTTCTACCTCAAAAGGCAGAGACATGCTTTCCTTCTACACAGAGGTGGATATCTTGAATGTCCTGTGTGAATTTGTATTCAAATGATTCCATTCAATCTATAATTGAGGCATATAAATGAGTTTTCCCTTAATATTTTCCAGCTGTCAATGCCATTATCTTGGCTGAACTCTCAAGTGCCTAATAGAGTCAAAGTGAACTTGACACTATTAACCGCCTGACAGTTTTCAGAAGCCATTAAGAAGGCAAACAGAATGTTAGGTTATATAGCACGGTGTGTGGTGTACAAGTCCAAGGAGGTTATGCTCAAGCTTTTCATTGCACTGTTGAGGCCTCATCTTGAGTACTGTGTGCAGTTTTGGTCTCCAGGGTACAAAAAAGACATAGCAGTGCTAGAAAAGGTCCAGAGAAGAGCAACTAGGCTGATTCCGGGGATACAGGGGATGAATTATGGTTTACCCAGAAGGACATTAAGAGGATATATGATTGAAGTGTTTAAAATTATGAAGGGAATTAGCACAGTGGATCGAGACTGTTTATTTAAAATTAGTCAATTAAGAACACAGTTGGGAACTTGTTCAGTGTAAATTTCACACAAATATTAATAAGTTTTTTTTTTATTTTACACAGAGAACTATTGGCACATCAAATAAGTTACTAATAAGTATGGCAGACTTTAAGGACTTTCAAAACTTTCCTTGATGTTATTTTGGAAGAATTAAGAGGGTAAGACTGGCGAGCTTTGTTCAGCTGAATGGCCTGTTCTCATCTAGACTATCCTAATGTTCTATAAAGTGAAAGGTTATAAAAAAATTAAGTGTTAAAAAGTGGCACATAAAAATGAAGTTCTCCTAACGTCTGCCTGCCATTCCTGACAAGACAAAGTGTAGCCAAGATTAACTCTTTCAGGGCTGATGTCGACTTTTGTCAAAAGGAGGAGTTGACGATGGTAATCAACTGTAAGCTTTGATAAAACCAACTGCTCTGTTTTAGTTGGATGCTCGTTACTAGAAGGAAAGATAGATTCACTGGTTCAACCGAGATTTCCTGCGCTCGTGTGAATAGCAAGGCGCAAACAACGGCAAAAATGGCACTGACATTTGGCAAGAGATCAAAGTGAATGCGTGAAGCAAAACACTCCGTGGAAGACGTTTTGCCTGTTATCTCTGAACTGGACTCGTGGCTCAGATTTTGACACAAGTGATTGAAAACGAATGTGAGGTTCCAGCTTCAGCTGATTGGTTCCCAGCTAATCGTTATACTGACAATGTTTGCCAGGGAGGACTGCCACTTAACAATGATGACAGGTAGAAACCAGATTGCAATGCACTGTGACTTTGACTCAGCCACGCAAAGACAGCCTGGCAGCAAGTCTGACGCATATTCTTGGCAAACTGGCAGCCACAGCATGCAGCAACAGATGTTTTATATTGATTTCTGTGTGAAACAATTGCTTTTCAGAAACTGTTTTTTGGAAAAAATATTCAGCCCTCAAAGAGTTAATACCATCCCTGAAGTGTTCCTTATCTCATACATTGTACAACCTCAAGCAACATCCCATACATGTATACACAGCCTGACTGGTCTCCGTGTGGCACATTCCCTCCTTTCTACAGAATCTTCTACTTTAGTTTATTACTGTATTATTGCAAAAACCTAAAATAATACCTTGTGGGAGGGTTATATTCAGTCTATAAAAGAAATATTGTTACAAAATGTAAAATGTTGTGACAATTGTGCTGCATTTTAATCTCAGATGAAATTTAATTTGCTGCACTTTTGTAGTGAAGAATATACATCTCCTTCATGCTGACCAAAATGCAATAACACAACAGAACATTAGCAAAAATTAATGTTCACTTATATTTCCTAAATAACTTTCTTTGGGAGTCCATTGCATTTTGAGTTTACACCAAAAATGCCACATAATTTATTCTGCTCAGTTGCACAATTTTATAATGCATAGAAGAGTTGGCAGGAGGAAAGCCATCCAGTTGTAAAAATCACGGGAAAACCTCTATTGGAGAATTCTAGTCTAAAAAACAGTGATCCCACATAAAAATGGAAGTAGCTATGGAAGAAGAAGAAATCAAGAAGAAGGTATGTGTCAGAGTCATATTATAACTTGACAGCCATTTGTCTGTGGCTGTAGAATAATAAGGTGTTGTAAATACTACAGAAGAGGATGTCACTGGTTATGATTTAGTGTGTAAAATTAGTATCATATCATTGCATGAATTTAACATTTCTGCTTTCTACTAGGCCAAATCAACTGATAAATGAGTATGTTTAGCATAATATACAATATGACCTATTGTAGCTAAGCCTGCAATGTAATATTATAGGCATTGATTACTATATGAATTATTAGTCCTTTTACTTTTTTTTGAATAAATAAGCCATGATGCATTTCAGCACAAGAAAATTCCATTAAATGTAATATGTCTAATTAAAAGTTAGCTACAAGGAGAAAGAAAATTCAGTTTAATAAAAAAATATATGCAACTGAGTATTTGCATATTTTTTTATGTTTATTAAATCTTCACATGTTTTTTACATTCGGTATTTTAAGAGCTTCATCCAGATCTTAATGGTAGATAAAGTGAACCACAGTTACCTTACCATAATATTTTCACAGTGCATGGCAGGAAACAGTGTTGTGCATGGTGGTCCCTTTCACACACACTTGTATTCAGACCAGTTTGAAACTTTGGTGATATGGGAGGAAAAACTGAAGTATCATACACACAGCATGGCATGGTGGCTAAGGACTTGGATAACAAACACTGAAGCTCTGAGTTTAAATCCTGCTACTGACACTGTGTGACCAAAAGCAAGGTACTCCACCTTCCTGTGCTCCCATGGGAAAAACAAAATAATATAATAATAACAATAACTGTTAGACTTGTAATGATATGACACACTGTATGTGTACCTTTCCAAAGTTTATTCCTGCCTTGCACCAAGTGATTAAGAGATAGGTTCTGACTCCATGCAGTGTATGTGAAGAAAACACAGAGCCAAAGACTGTTGATGTCCTTTAAATAGAGTAAGTTATTATTGCTAAACAGTGACAGATAGCATCAGGAAACCTGCTTGTATTTAGGAACAGACAAACAAGCTGAAACAGCTAGGTGAGAATTTGTAAGGCTACACACTTTTGGAGTAGTAATTGATCTGCAAGATTAACAGGTACACTCAAAAGGTAGAATCAAGGTTAAAATAATAGACGTCAGCGTGGTGAGAGAAGGAAGCCCTGCCATCTATTAATCCCTCCTTTCTCAGGAGTGACGTATAGGCATAAGGCCAAAAGTATACCATGATGTGAATTTAATTATCTAGAAGGAGCAAAAATCATGGTGCTAGCTTTTACAGGAACATCTCAGGCCATATAACCTTTACTAAAAGCTTTCTTAACTATGAAAATGAGAATATCTTGAGCAAGTTACTGATTCAATGAATTCAGAGTTGTCCTATTGGATTGACTTGTGATTTGGTAACTGGCATTGGCTCTCAGGCTCATTTTTTCAATTAAAGAATTCTGACTTGAAACTACTGGGTTAAAGGTTCAAAACCCTTCCTGAATCAATGGCCAGTCACCTTATTAAATTTCAATTATATGTCATTGATTATGCTTTGTATGGTACACTTAATGCATATATTGGTTAATAATGCACGTCTCAGGTATATTTATGTTTAAACACATACAGCCCAGCGATTAAGAAAAAAGGAGTGCCAGAAACAATATGGGTGAGTCAGGACCGTTTTAACGCATGGGCACGATGGGCAGTTATTAATCTATGTATGTATGACTTGCTGAGTGGTTGTGCAGGTAGGAGCCCCAGTGCGCTGCTTTGCCCGGGGGCCTATAATGCTGTTAAGATGGCCCTGGGGTGAGTCAATGTCAAAACTGAATGGCTGTTCTGCCACAAAATTTATGAACACCTTCCATACATCTGCGGTACTAGCCATGAAGACGGATATTTCATTTTTCTTTTCTTTTGAATTAAATCACATAATGCATGATTTTCTTCAACCTCTGAAGAATGGTTTATCTCCCTACTGACAAAAGAGCAAAAAAATAAAAGCTATAAATTACAGTAGTACAATATAAATGCAAATAACCTGGCTGAGTGCAAGTTGTAAAAAGTTGACATGAAAAGAGGAACCTGAAGACGTTAGCTTACAGAAATACTATCTGGAATAACATTTAAAAATATCAGGACTATATAAGAAGAAAAAGAAAACATTTGTTCACTTTCATTTTTCAGTAAATTGCGCATAAAAGGGTAATTATCCTGTGTTGTTTCAAGTAAAAAAATACTCACTTTTTTGTTTCTTAGGAATTTATCTATCCAGAGTGTTTAATAATCTTTGGATCCCAAGCCAATATTTAGAATACAGTATTCAATAAAGTCAAGTTCAGATAAACCCACTACCTCCCTGCACTACGTGTTAGGTTTTGTCCTTGGCGCTGCTCCTCACCTCTTCTTCACAGGCTGTTTCAATAAGATGTATCCCATCCTGTGTTGCTAAGCAGCAGTGATATGCAGCAGTCATGTGATAATAGGGAGGGATGAAATGAAAAAGGAACAGCCATTGAAGTGGTGCTGAAGAGTTTTGCTTTCATATATAAAAAATTAAGAGTTACACAAGAATTCTCTTTTTGCTGCTGTTTTCATCAATTAGCTTTTTTTATTTGCTGTATATTTGTCTTTTTCTGCTTTGTGTATAGACTGTCAAACGCGTGTGCATAAGGAACGGTTTAAGGGCTCTGGTGATGGTAATAAAGGGCACACCTTCTCTTTTTCTCCCTCTGCTGACCAGAAGATTGATGGCTTTTCCACCACCGAAGTCACTTCCGGTGTCCATCTGCCTGAACCTTTCTCTTCCTGCCAGAAATCAACAGAAGATCTGCCATTTTTGAGCAGTCAGAACCAGACTCCCATCTGAAAAGATGTTTCTGTTAATAATAATATTAGTGTTTGTTTTCTTTTTTGAAATCCAATATGTGGGATTTGTCTGCGCATTCCCCAACACTCTTTATTGTCTCTGCTTGTTATTACATGATATAACTATTGCAGCCTGCACCAGACAACATAATTTCAGACATTTTCAGCAAAGTGCCTGCACTAGCTTATAAAATGACATGGAGGAACAATGAAAGCTTGAAATTGCAAATGTAGAAGTTGAGCTGCAACACAAAAGACTTGTGCTCAGATCGGAGTCACAGTTTGGCGACAATTGTTTTCCGGTTGTAGTATTTCAGTTGTACACTAGTTAGAATTTTATTGATTATTTTTCTTTTTTCTGTTATATGAAAGCTTGTGAACGGGAAGTGTTTTTCAGGCTTACTTCCCCACAGAAAAAAATTGAAGTAAATTTTAGTAGTAGAAAATTTAAAAAAAAACAAACTCTCAAGTACTAATTAAAAGATAAAACATAAAAGTAGAAGGTAGTGATCCTATAGCTAAATTCTTTGTGAAAACGTACATAACCATAGTCCATGATCTTCATAAATGTTTTACACATCAGACTCTTTAACATCATGACTTGCAGTGCGATAGGTAATGGTTTTAACATGTGTCAGACATGCACATCAGAGGGTCATCCTCCGGGTTCCTCCCAAGTATGTAATCCCACCGAAGGCCAAGAGGGGACACTGCTGCTATCCATGTTGTATTCCAGCAAAGGCAACTCACTCTGCCACTTCTGGTCCGCAGACCATTAAACTACAACCATCTAGAACAGCAGTTCTCAAACTGGGTAGGGGACCGCAAAGCAGTTTCGGTGGGACCGTGAGAAATGATTGCATATTTATACTATTTATATTTTTATAATTATTAACCTTTACCATCCGAGGGGAAGTAAGTGACTGAGCTCCGTCGTTACCCCCACCACCTAGACCCGACCACTAATCCGCTGTTCTGTTATTTGCTGCCACCGCATTGTTTTCCCACCATTATTGCTCGGCACAAACCAGCCCTTATTATTTTTATCATAATCAAAAATTATGATTCTTTCGTAGAATCAAAACACTCGTGAACAATTTTCGTATATTTTAGAAGCAAATAAGAGCGCTAAAGGTGAATACAGATAATCAACAAACAACATATTTTACATTTTTTGTGTTTTTAAGTGGTGAAATTGTCTGCTCAATGCAAATGGTTAAGGCAAAGCAGATGTATCCATCCCATTAAAATTTTAACTTAAATTTAATAACTAAGATGTACGTAATATTTTCTGAATAAATAATTGTTTGTCAAAAAATGTTTAATTCACAGCAGCTTGTACCTATGCAGTGCCGCGCAGTGGGTATGTGGCACCCTTGTGCAAAGTATTTGGCGTCCCCAATTATCTTGAAATAGTATTGATTTTTTAATTTTTAATAAAAGGGTCCAAAAGCCATCGAAAAATTTTTAAAGGGACCGCCATGCAAGAAATTCTAAAGAAGTTTGAGAACCGCTGATTTAGAAGGAGGCATCACTCCTTGACTGAGGGAACAAAGAGACAGAGCTCCTTCATGACTTGACCTTAACTGCTATAAAGGGCCTTTTTGAGGCAGTATTTTTGTTGATTTTACACCATTGTTCATTGTTTTGTTTGAACCATTTAAGTAAAAGGTGATGGCCGGGTTGGCACACCAACATTTATTTCTTGTCACGAGCTGTCATTCCCTCGGACAACCACTCATGCTTTTGCTGATATTGTAAAGTTTATACAGTATTATTCATAAAAAGTTTTGTATAATGTTTACTCTTTTGTAACAATATTGTATGTACTGTACAGTAGTAAGAACACTACTTGCTGTTACAGTAAACAAATACTGATTTAAAACCATTTGATAGTAATATTAATAAGGAATCATGTCAACTAAGCAATTAAATAATGCAAGTGGTTATTTTAGAAACATTTTAACTTTCTTTTTTCTTTTTTAAGTACATGTATTGTCCTTATAGTGGTGATGGCTACAAGACTAATATAATGCAGTGCTCCCTGCTGGTTCAAAGCAATACTTTTTAATTTCTTATGTAGCTGTAAATTAGTTAAAGAGTAAATATTCTAGTTTTTTAAAAGGACATTGGTTAGTATTGCAATGTTCAAATCCCAAGCACACAGCTATTATGTGTGTGGAGTTTGCATGCTCTTCATATGTATTAGTGGATTTTGTATAAAGAGATGATTATGTAGTTAATTAACGGGGGACCTTCTTCACAGTGCTTTCGTGAAGGCTTGTTAAAAAATGAATAATAATTTGACTCAAGGCCTTCATTGTTTTTTCAGTGAAAGCAGCCTTGTGTGCACAAATAAAAGTGTTATCATGTCGAAATAAAGATGTAGAATGGACTGGCTTGATGCTGCCAGGAGAGATGAGAGATTCTAGCCTTCTGCAAACTTTGCGCTGCTCTTACATGGATCCAAAAAGCAAATGTGTTGATTAAAATGTAATAGTTTAAGAAAAGCACTCATTGAAATATTGCTGAAATCATTCATAATTGTTACAACAGCATCAGTTAAGCATGGAAAATAAAAGGGGAGTAGCACTGCATACAAGATATAAAAATTTCTAAACTAGACACCAGCGCCCAAAAAGCGGACTGGATTTACAAAGACACTTGAAGTCTCTAAAGTAGGAAACTTCACATTCTGTTTCTCCCCTCTTTGAGCTCCTCATCAAACATACATAGACACATTCAAAAAGCGATTAATGCAATGGAGAAATTAAAGGGACTGACAGAAATGACTAATCAAATCTAAACAGGAGGCCAGGTCATAACTGTTATGAGGCCAGGGGCTCCCAAATACAAAGTCAAGAAATGATCCAAAAATGCCCACTTGGGGTGGATTTATCATCAAACCCCAGCTAGTAATAAGGGCAGACACAGGATCATTATAAAATAAAAGATTTACTCTTAACAAAAAAGCTGTGAACAAAAAGCAAGTTCAGTGGAGCACAAATGGCAAAGAGAAATTACCTGCAAGGGCAAAGGCAAATCCAAGACAAGTCCAAATCACAAATCCAAAGAATACTCAAAATACAGAGCAGAGAGTTTAAAAATCTAATAAATTCATAATAAAAACAGAAAATGACAAACCCAAGAAACTCACCATGTGAATGGCAATGGGCATAGCAACCATAAACAATTTGGCCATGTCCAAAGGGTGAACCAAAATGGTGCTGAAACTAAGATAAAAAATGATAAAAAGGAAGAAAAAACTATAAAAGCCTACAAATGATAACAACTGATTATCAGGATGGCCAAACTCATATTCATTATAGGTTAGATTTTTGGGCAACTGAATAGGATAGCATGACTCACATTAAGCCTTGTTCCTGTTATTCTCAAAATATCATCTCACTTCAACAAAATATATGCCAACTGATGGATGTGTATGTTGTTGCAGGCTTATCTACAGTACCTCACATATATTACACAGCTTAAGGTGCTTAACTAGTGAATGGCACTGTGTAAAACAATATGATTATTAATCTCTTTCAAATGCTAGAAAAATACATTTGCTTTCACATGTCTGTCCTATGCAGAAATTACAAACCTAACCAAAAGTGGTTACAATAGTAATGACAGAGTAAAAATTGCCTTGCATACAACCAAAAATGAACATTTTTTTGTTTGCAGTACTTTAAAGCAAAGCTTTCATCCCCCATTTGTAATTCAGTCATGTACTAAAAGTCACACCACCGATAAATTACATTTCAGCATGGTTTAAAAAAAAAAAAACTGAAGTATTATTTATAAGAAAGAAAACAAGAAGTGTCTGCAAGACAAGTCACCGACTTTATTTTTATACAAGCCAAAAGAAACTGGCACACATAACAATATCTGCAATCTGCAGCTCCCATAGCCCTGCAAGTGATCTGTAAATTTACTGTTTTGCACAGCATTGCACAACAGTGGTCAATCGCATTTTTGCAGCATTAACCACTCACACTAAGCAAAAGCATAAATTCTTTTATTATATAAATTTATAGATAACTTTGTTAATGCCTCAGAATCAGCAGGCATGTAAAGGCATAAAACTTAATATGCAAAAATGGTGCTGCAGAAACATCAAAAGGTTTAGCACAAATCAGGAGGTAAACAATAAAGGAAGCAGTGCATGTTAAAAAGCATTACAGGACTGAAAACAATCAAAACAAAGTATACCCATAGATGGAATAAATAATGCGCATAATGAATGAATTGACATAAAAATGCTTAAGATGTTAGCAAAAATAATATCAAAAACAGAGTGTCGCAGTTCTTAAAGAGATCGGAAAAAAGCAGACAGTCTCACCATGCTGCAGTCCTCAATGAAAAATGACTACAGATTAACATGTCATGATTTACTAAAAAGAGTACTTGTCAGTGTTAACAAAGAACAATAAAGTTGATTCAATTGGCAATGTGTTGGTGGTTCACTAGATAAACTAGACATGGTATCAGAAACAAACTAATTAACCTTACAAAAGCCTATATAAGAGAAAAGGAACAGCTTAAATAACTTTAAAACAGTTGTGGGACACAATGGAGGTTTAAAGCCACCAGCTTTGACTGAAACTTGGCAGAACACTGCAGGAGATTTCAGCAGTGCTTTGAGTTACATCATGGCGACTGGTAACCATAAGAAAGACATGCAAGTAAAATCCTCAGTAACTGTCCATTTTGCAGCCACGGAAACTTTAGGAGTGTATAATACATCTATGTTTGAAAGAGAGGAACACTGGAAAAATTTAAGAGAAATGAAAAATAATTTGAGGAATACTGTAACCCCAAGAAAAATATAACATATGAAAGAAATGCATTATTTATCTGCACTCAAGGAAGTGAAAATGTAACTCGATATGTAACCAATTTGAGAAAGCATGACAAAACTTTGGAGAGCTGGAGGAGTCACTGATCCATGATAGGATTGTTTGCAGTGTTTCAGCCAAATTGCTGAGAGAAAGGCTGCTGGAAAAGGTGACCTGACACTCGAAAAAGCAAAAAATTTATATAGGGCAATGGAAATTACAAGGAGCCAGCTAATGTATTTCCTTTAACTGTAGTAGATGCCTTAGAAGATGGTGTGGCATCCTGCCCAGAATGGAGGTGGAGTCCTTACCCGGCTAAGATGCCTCAATGGAAGGATGAACTAAATGGAAGCAATACCCAGTCGGGACGCCTGATGATCCCTGTCCTAGGTGGGATGCCCGAAGATTAAAAGAACTGACAGGAGAACATGGCAGGGAGCAGTTCATCCCCCACATTGAGGAGGAGCAGCCCTGTAGGGATCATTGGTGGATGACAGAGGGTGCTGCCGGGGGTGGCATCCCCTAGCCTTCACACTGTGTATAACAAGATAAGTAAAGGTAAACTGCTGGAACAAACAAAAGTGAAACTTTTCACTTATCACGGTGAAAGCAAAGCTACAATGGGTAAATGCACGGAGAGGGTAAATTACAAAAGTAAATCCCAAAAACTTACATTTTGTGTTGAATAAAAGAGTATCCCCTGAATTGGGGATAAAAGCATGTGAAAGTTTGAGACTTATTAAGAGAATAATGTCAGTAGCACAAGATGATATTCTGAATGAATATAAAGATTTACAGTATTTGAAAGAATTGGGAATACTTCATTAAGATTAATGAAACGATGATACCTTAAGTACACCCACCCAGAAAAGTTCCAGTAATGCTGGAGAACAGACTCAAAAAATGGACAGAATGGAAAAAAGTAAAGTAATAGAGAAAATTAAACTGCATTCTGAGTGGGTTAATCTAATAGTAATTGTGGACAAAAACCAATGGAAACTTGCGAATCTGCCTTGATCCTCATAATCTGAATCAGGCAGTTCAAAGGGAACATTATCAGCTTCCCACAGTGGAAGAAATAACAAGCAAACTCTCCAAAGTACTATTCCGTACTAGATGCAAGTTCAGGATTCTGGCAAATTAAGCTGGATGAGAAAAGTTCTCACCTTTGCACATTTAACACACCCTTTGGATGGCACAGGTTTGCATGTCTACCGTTTGGTACAAAGTCAGCTCCAGAAGTATTCCACAGAGCTGTAAAAAAGCTTTCAGAGGGCATGGAGGTGTAGAAACCAATATTGATGACATGTTTGTCTGTGGGTCTACCAAAGACAAACACAATGACAGGCTATGTCAACTCCTAGCAAAACCAAGAAGAAATAACTTGAAATAGAAAATGGAGAAGTGCAAAATATATCTCCATACCTGGGGTCTATACTGATAGGTGAAGGAATAATGCCAGATCCAGACAAAGTAATGGTAATAGTAGATATGCCACTGCCAAACTGCAAGAAAGATCTAGAAAAATTCTTAGGAATGGTATCCTATCTTGGAAAATGTATTTGTAATATGTCTGAAATTACAGCGTCTCTTCGAGAGCTCTTAAAGAATTAGGTGGCGTGGCACTGGAAATAAAATCACAACACAGCATTAATGGTGCTGAAGCCGTTGTTGACTGAGGCCCCATTGCTGAAATACTATGATGTTAGCCAGACTGTCAAGGAGCTGGGAGCTGTACTTTTACAGAATGATGAACCAGTAGCTTAAACATCAAAAGCAATGAAGGAAATACAGCAACGATACGCACAAATTGAAAAAGAAATGTTTTTAGGCTAGAGTGCTTTCACCAATTTGGTATGCAAACCATTAGAAGCAATATTTTAAAGCCTCGTAGTACTGCACCACCAAGAATATTTTGCATAAGTGATATTGGAAAGGCAGAAAAGAGCAACAGAAATACACACATACATTATGCAATTCTCATCTCTGTATTGCGAACATGAGTTCTACACTAAACACCCAATGATGCATGTGAAATAAAAAGTTTATAGTCATCTCCATACACATTACATTTTTCTGAAACATTTTGAATCATTGGCAGTTTGATGGTTGTAAAAGTTCTGCCCATTCTAGTTCTTCATAGCCATTTCTGTCATTTATATTACATGACATTAAATCCAATTTTCCAAGTACAACATTTACAAGAAATGGTGATATGCGTTCTGATATGATATGATATGTGTGTTGTCTGCAAAATGGACAGTCAGTCCAAAATCTAAAGATTGAGGAGCAGGAGAAAGAGCAGAGTCAAAGGTCAAAGCAAGGATTAAAACCGTAAGTCAAAAAAGGGAAACATCAGAGTCAAATCGTAAACAAAAAAAGTCAGGAGGCAGAGCTGTGTTTCAAATTGTAATCAAAAATTTAAGGAAAATAAATTGTTAAATTTGGTCCTCTCTTGTATAGTGGTGACCGTTTTAGGGTGAATTTAATACTACCGCACAAAGATGACATCACTATGTCATCCTAATGCACCCTGGTATACAATGTCATGGAAATGGCCAACGCAAAACCAGCAACACAGTGGCACCTATGGACAAACCAAAATGACGTCTGAAAAGATGTGAAGTAACATGTGGGGTGATATGACATCCTGCTTTTATGCATTGCATCCCAGAATTTAACCAAATGTCCTGCTTTTAATAATGTAAATGTTTTAAATATTTGTAGTAATTGCACACGATACTCCAAGAGGGAGCAGCCAAACCCATTGCAAATGTCTCGCCCGCTGTTCGATTTATTATACATTTTTTAAAGTACAGGGGATTCCTAGGTTTTTGAACTGATTTATGTGTTGTGTCCTGTTTTATAACTATGTAAATCTGTTCAGACAAATTAAAAGTAAACTTTTAAATGTAGGCTTTAACTTAGAAAATAATAAAATAACTAAAATCTCAGGGTGTAAAAACACAAAAAACCTTAAAGGTTTCAACTGAGAAAAATAAAAAAGAAAATTATTTCACAATGAGCAGTGGTAGCACTGCTGCCTCGCAGTAAGGAGACCTGGGTTTGCTTCCCGGGTCCTCCCTGCGTGGAGTTTGCATGTTCTCCTTGTGTTTGCGTGGGTTTTCTCCGGGTGCTCTGGTTTCCTCCCACAGTCCAAAGTGAGAAAGCAGAAAAAACATTATTAACTGTAATGATTATAAGTATCCATCTATCCATCCATTATCCAACCTGCTATATCCTAACTGCAGGGTTGCGGGGGTCTGCTGGAGCCAATCCCAGCCAACACAGGGCACAAGGCAGGAAGCAGACCCCAGGCAGGGCGCCAGCCCACCGCAGATGATTATAAGTATTTTAACTCACAAAATACCAATGACTGTGTTTTGTATTAATCATGCTGCAGAGAACTATATGATTTTATACTTCTATATGATTTGATCTGCATTTAGGTAGGAAAGGAATTATGTTTATGCACAGGATATGATACTGATTTAATTCTTCTATGTGAAAGTGCTAACCTCTTGATATTAACAGAACATCCTGTGATATTATAAATCAATGTGATCGTTTTCTTCACTCTTGCTTAAAAATATAAGGCAAAAGTGTCATTTATGAGTTAATAAATAAGGATTATTAATCTAATCAAACAAATATAATCTAATGAAGATATTAAAGTTATAAGAAAGTAATCTCTTTATAACTACTGCAATGAACTTTAAGAAAACTGCTTAAAATGTGTTTGTGTGTTTGTACTGAGAAGGGCACAGTCTTTAGAAAATGTAAGTGCCTGGTACTGCTTTGTTTTTCTATACTCCTGTATGTCATAAATTAAGATGTAACCCCAATCTATGTATGACCTCAAAATGAACTGTTATGTTTTTTTCTGTTCTCTCTTTGTCTAATGAACAAGCTAGGTGATAAAAGAGAGAACAGTTTTTCTTTTTCTCCAGTCTGCCCGAACTCAAATCAGTTGGCTGAGTTGGGTGGGGGCAGTCTCACCGTCTCTCTAACTCACCAAGAATAAATATTAAAGAAATTGCTTTTAATTTTAAATTGGTGTTTATCTCGTCGTTTTTTGACTTCAGCGCTCACAAAAGACATGCGGGTTAGGTGCATTGGCGATTCTACATTGTCCCTAGTGTGTGCTTGGTGTGTGTGTGTGTGTGTGTGTACCCTGCGGTGGTCTGGTTCCCTGCATGGGATTTGTTCCTGCCTTGCGCCCTGTGCTGGCTGGGATTGGCTCCAGCAGACCTCCATGACCGTGTGTTAGGATATAGCGGGTTGGAAAATGACTGACTGTCTGACATTTCTATGATGATTTCCCTACCAAATGTAAAAGTGGATGGTAAGGAGGCCAAAAGTACTAGAAATTGGTCCTTTCAAATTGAGCATACAAGAGAATTATAAACAAAGGAAGAAAACAAAGTGCAAGTAGAGTGTCGTACATTTGGGCATAGCATGTCTCTTTTCAGGGCGCATTTGAAGTATGCATGGAAAAATATTTGAGTATAGCATAGTTACTAAAATCAGTTTTGTCGTCAGAACCAAAGAATCTAACCTAGAAGAACAGTACTGACCTTAATTCTGATCATACCTATTCTGGCCTTCCTATGAAAAAGTGCACAAGAAGACACATCAGTATTGTCCAGGGCTGCAGATATTATACTTTTATAAAATGCCCTATCAATGTGCATTAAACAAGAGAATTCCATCCCTTTCACATTTTTTGTGATCTCTCTTGGACTTCTTATACAAGTTTGAGAAGTGGTTGATTCGCCCATTGCAAAGCACCACCAAGCACTCCCCTTCTCACTTCTCGACTCTCTTTCTCATTCTCTTGTGATCCTCCTGCTAGTGAGCCACTGGACAAGTCTAAGCACAGTATTAACCTGGGCTTGAGGTCGCTCTAAAACTTGTCTGGCATCTCTCCTCGGGTTAGAAAAGACTTAGATAACAGTCTCATTCCTTTTATTTCATTTCCTAAATTTTTATTTTTATTTATCTATTGTATTATTTTTTTATGCCTTTGTGTCATTATTTTGTGCATTTTTTTTCTGGGAGCAGCCATTTTATATTTTTACATTTCATGGGTGCCACCATTTTGTGTGTGTCAGTTCCTCTATAATACTACATAGTTGCAGGGGAAGTGATGAAATACCACGTGGCCCATGATGTCATGAGAGACATGACAAATATATGTAGTAGACCTTGTAACATCTGCTCTAAAAGGAACCCTGTTAAAGAAACTTGCATCCCAATGTTCCTCCCATTCTACCCTAACACCTCACCCATTGGTCATTAAACAAAATTTCCCAGTTTTGCAGACCGATCCTTCCACAGGAGGCCCTTTTCCATAACTCTTCTATGAACTCATTCCATTGACTAAATGGTCACTAAACAGTGGACAACTACATTCCGCACTAGGCACTTTGAGCTGTCACAAGAGCCACTGTGTTGTCAGCAAATGCGTCACAAACAATACCCTTGTATCTGGTCCCTCTGGCAAATTCAACATTAAACAACAGGCCTCTTGCCAGTCTAAAAAATTTACTTACTGCATTTCTTGTATTAAGTTCTTAGCCATTTACATATGTGAAACAGGGAGGCAGCTAGAAAACCATTTCAAGGAGAACATTGGAGCTGGGGGCAGCACGGTGGCGCAATAGTAGCGCTGCTACTTCACAGTTAGGAGACCTGGGTTCACTTCTCGGGTCCTCCCTGCATGGAGTTTGCATGTTCTCCCCGTGTCTGTGTGGGTTTCCTCCCACAGTCCAAAGACATACAGGTTAGGTGCATTGGCAATCCTAAAATTGTCTCTAGTGGGTGCTTGGTGCGTATGTGTGCGTGTGCCCTGCGGTGGGCTGGCGCCCTGCCCAGGATTTGTTCCTGCCTTGCACCCTGTGCTGGCTGGGATTGGCTCCAGCAGACCCCCGTGACCCTGTGTTAGGATATAGTGGGTTGGAAAATAACTGACCTACTGACATTGGAACTGTTAAATTAAAGACCTTACAACGCCTACTATTAATCACTTCACATCAGCGGCATCACTAGGGTTGGTGTCAGCCAGTGAGGTAAACAAGGCCAGGTTAACCCCTAAAAACTCTTTATCTTCTCATGGATTTATTGGCATGGGTTTACATGCCACTCCTTGTCACTGTCTGTGTATTGTTTACCCATTCTCCTGGTGTCTGTATGGTGGTAGTCAGAGTATGATGAAGTTGCAGTCCTAATTGTAAGTTACTACATTCTCCTTCATATCCATTTATTAATCATCTTTTAATATTACCCACAATTTCTACAACTTTCAGATAAATGAATAACAGTATACAATTCAGAAAATAATTTTATGCGGTTCAGTGTCACTGTGGGATAGATTCTCTCCTGGCAGCATTTGGCACAAGCTATAAATTAATGTGCCAGTCCATTATATGGCAAGAATTTTAATCTAACCAGCAAGTCCTAGAGTTGTGAAGCAAAGCTGGAGTTCCATGCAGACACCCTGAGAATGGGCAAACAATACATGACAAGGAGTGAGTGGCATGTGCTCCCAAGCCTATAAATCCATGATGCAGCAGGGTATCATCACTGTGCCAACACACTCCCTGATTAGAGAATAATATCTTTTAAAAACTGCAATAAATTCTGCATGGTTTATTTATATTCTCTGTACCCATGTCATTCTTCAGTTTGCAGAAACTTTACCGATAAGTTAAAAAAGCGTTATGTATCATTAGAAAGTTTCAGCCTCCTTGTTACTTTACTAGACACTGAAGTAGGTAGCGGGGTCTAATCATTTTCACTAACCTTTTCCAAGTCATTTGTGAGAATCTTTTTCACTTACTTATTATATACCTGTTTTGGAAGAGCACATAGCAATGATCTAAAATTCATACAGAAACTAAGAAATAACCCATCCAGTTCTCACTTAATGCTCCAAGCTTCTTCAAAATTTATTATTTGCAGAATAAAATGCCTGACTTGCTATGTTTCTTGCAATTAAAATGCTTATTCAGTAAAGAAATATTTTTAATGTGACAAAGCTAGCATGAACTAACTTCAGAATTGCACTGCAGTAAGTTAAACTTAGCAATAGATGTGAAGGGGCACATTTAGCTTTAGGAGAAACAGGAACAGAAAACACAAAAAATGAAATAAATGTGTGTATATATGAGAATACTGTACTTCATAAGCAATTTTATACAGTAGCTCTAAAATGGATAGTGCATTCCAATGAGTTAACAGTAAAATAAAGTTTAAGATGAAGACGTTATGAAAATTCTGGTTACTTTATCAGGGTATGGTAATAATGGTTCAGTAAATCTGTACTGCAAACAAGGGAAAAAACATGTTTATTTATAATTTAAAAAAGAAAACATTGAGTTTGTAAATGATAATATAATTGTGTACTCTGTCCCAAGAGAAAGGCTTGGTGGTTTATTGTTTCTCTTGAACTTTAAACTTTCAAATAAAGCAACGGCTTCATGAACAGCATGAGGACATCTCCACTACTGACCTATCGGCATGACCTTTTCATATTCATATTTGATCAGATAAGACCTGTTTAACTTATTTCACTTCCTATCTATCAGCAGAACAGCAGGCATATTTCCTTTAGCAGCAAGGTGTCACAGGATGCAGGCGCTTTCAACCTGCTGTGCAGCACAAAGTGCATTTTGGCTGCTCGTCTGATTAAAACAAATACATCTGGTTTGCTCTTCAAAACCAACCATTTTGTATTCTATTTTTCTTTAAAAAGAAACAGTGGTTCATTGGTTTTGAATGCTATCAAACCTATTTTGATTATGCTTTCAGACAATATTTACTAATCACCATTTCAGCACAAGCTGCTCACCTTTGCTTTCTCCAATTTAAAAGTAGATTGTCGTGCTAAATTTGTAGAACAGTATGCATTTTGCTGAGCTAGAAATCTTCAATTTAAGTTGCCTCCAGTTCCTTTCTAGTTCAAAGTATAACAGATTCCAAGTGTCATGCAAGTTGCATGTACACTATAAACACATATGGTGGCAATAAAGCACATATAAAGCACAACAGAAACAAAGCCTTTGTTAAGCTTTTATCACTTCATACCTAATAAGTAGGCTCAATTTTAAAATTTTGTCATTGGCGCTTTTAATTAAAACCTAACAAAGCATTTGATTGTCCTGTTGTGTTGTATTAACTGACTAACAGATCCACCTAATAGATGCACCTTGTTGCTCAGTGTTATTGCTATATTAATGCACAGCAAGATGTCAAAACGAGAGTAATCGATGGTAAGAAAGAAACTAGCATACTGAATGTTCCTCAGTTTTCATTTATCTTCTTCATTCAAGGCCTTAAAAAGCATGGTTTTAAATAAAAGTCGTCCTGTCAATTACACAGCACAAACTTCTGACACTAGATGGTTCACAGTCATGCCTCTGGAAAGCTAACAGGAAGAGGTGTACTGAAATTTCTTTATATAGTAGTTTTTGCAGAAGTCAACATAGGTCTTCTTACAAAAGTAGGAAATAAGATTAGAATAGAAGACAAAAATGTGCTGGAAGTGCAGATTGCCACAAAAGATAAAAGAAGGCAGTGCATGGCTTTAATGTTATATTGCCTGTAACTACTACATTAAGCATTTACTAGGACAATACGTCAAAAAGATGGGGAGAAACAGTAAATGCATAAATTGCAATTTAAAAAAAGTACCAGAAAAATTGATTCTTCATTCATTATTTAATAATTGAAAATGTTCACATAGGTCAGAATCCACTCTGCAAGTTTCCCTTAAGCACTTTTCATTTATGTGTTTGAACCAAATTTGTATCTCAATGGATGGCTGCTTGAGACATTAAATGCAAGGCTGTGAAGAAATGATTTGTAAAAAAATGAACATTAACTAAGGCAAAGTACTGTGCATCTACAAGATGGCTGATACAATTCTACCCCAGACTTATGTCATTTTCTATAGTAGCAGTTTTACAATGAAACTTAATGATACACGAGCAGCCATTTCACCATAGCAGCGTAATTAGGGAAATGCTAATTGAAGCAGGTATACAAGTATTAATAGAGCTCAGAGAGAGAGATAATGGCCAACACTAAAGAGTCTGGTGACTTTGAATGCAGTCTAGTAATGAATGACCTGTCGGTATAAGAATACCGGGAACAGCACCTCTTCCCAAGGTTCCATGCAACAGTTTCCTTGTTCACTGTTTCCAAAAGGCCTTACTAGCTGCTAACACATTTCAGTTTACATCAATTCAACTGCATGTTTGAACCCACAGATTTATAATTTATAAATAAATAGTGCATGTATGCTATACAAAATTAAACGACAATACAGATTTTATAGTGGTGCAGCTGCACAGAAAGGTATGAACGGAGTGAGAGACAAATAGAGTTTAATTGATGTCACCAGGAAGTGCTACATTGGCAGAAAGTAAAGGCAGTTTTTATGCTCTGGAGAATGGTAGTTCTCCTATTGCTCCTGCCGTAGACAAACTGCTTCTGACGGCCTTTGTAATCTAGACGTTGTAGGTTTGCGGCTGACCGACATCAATTACTCAAGTGCAAAATGTGTGAATTGGGAGGACAGTGGTGTGACTCCATAGCAAAATATCTGGTGTAGTCGGCATGTTGTGCACTGTGGATATGTGGAGTGTAGTGGCGGTGCTGCACAGAAAATTAGAGGCCAAGTGTGAGGCACAGTTCACCAGGCTTACAGGTAGGCACTGCACGTTTGAGAATGGAAGTTATTCTATTGCATTCACTCTAGAGAAACTGCTTCTGATGGCTTTTGTAATCCACATGTTGCAAGGTTTGCAGCTGACCATCGCCTGTTATCATAGTGCAAATTGGCTGACCTGGGATGGAGTGTGTTGTGATTACACAACAAAAAAGACTGGTCTGAATACAATATGCCTATGATAAAACAATGCAGAGACTCTACCATAAAAGTAAACAGTATGTAGATAAACACTGCTTGGTTTGTTAGAAACCACCATGATAGTAAGCACAATGCTAATAACACATAAGCATATCTCTCTGTTATATAAAAAAATCCTGAGACGAGACAAGACTTTCAAGATTTTTTTAAGTCCTACAAGACGAGACTTTGGCCATGAGATTTTTTCAAGTCACGCCCTCCTCTCAACCATATTCAACCACGCACACGGTCCTCTCACCTCTCATTTGTGTGAATGCTTTTGACAGACACAGTTCCTGCTCTCTCAGCTCTTACAAATGTTAACGTATTCCTCACTTTAAGTTCCCAATTAAAGAAGACGTATTATGTCCAAATCTTATTGAATAATTTCATCCCAAAGGGTTATGAAGAGAAGAAATGAGTACGTTGGCAATCCTAGCACCGACAAATGATGAAGTCAAACGAATTAACTCGAAAATAGTTGATCGGTTACACGACAAATTGGTTAAATGCGTATCAATAGACTATGCTGTAACAGCTGGTGGTGATGGTGCAGAAGATGAACACATCAACTTACAATATCTTGAAGAATATTTACAACCGTTAACACCATCTGGTCTTCCATCGCACAAATTACTGAAAGGTAATGTAGTACATCTTCCGCAGATAACATTAGACAACAAAGGAGATCTTGATATGCCATTCGTATTAAAACGTTAACTGTTTCCCATTAGAATAGCTTTTGCAAAGACAATCAACAAATCTCAGAGACAAACATTTGGAAAAGTTGTTTTATTTATTAGAGAGAAAGAAATGAAATTCAATCATGGGCAGTTATACGTTGCGTTGTCACAATAAAACTCCAAACACAGAATCAAAATTCAGTGACATATTGATGAAAATGTAATTTTTTTTTACTGACGTTTTACAGTAAAAATGTAAGTTTAAAAAGTGTTTGCGTGTTAATTTCAAATCCAAACAGAACAAAATCATATTACACAACAAATACCTCTAACACAACATGAAACATAATTTACTTTCAATTTATTACGTTTTAGTATTTTTTACTATGGTTAATTACTCAATGTAATGTAAAATAGTGAGTTCTATTAGGCATATGTAACAATTTCCATGAAAATAACAATCTGTTTAAATTGTACAAATGCATCCCCATACGCAAGTCGCAGAACCGCAAGAGGCTAGCATGTAGAGCCCGCCTGGGGAATGGCGAGCGAAGAGAGCAGGGGGCACAGCCCCCTAGTATAACGCATATAAAACTGAACATGTGTACCCGCTAATCCGCTAGTACATTTATCCCTTTGCTTAATGGATTGTTCAATTACCTTTCTGAGCAGAGAAAATATAGTTTAAAGAATGCCTGACCTTTACTTTTTGTGCTATTTTCTCATTGTATTGTGAATGCGTCAATGGATTACTAGGTTTGACTAGGAAGCATGGGCTGTGTTGTTTGACTGTTTTAGGTGAACCATGCAAGACGTATCGTGGTGAAAAATTGTCACGAGAAGGCTTTTTACCTGAAATGAAGGCTATTAGGAGTCACGGGATATCCAAACAGAGTATAGTTTTATTGCAATAAAATAACCATAATAATAACACGGACTCAACCCAATACGGCCAAATTGAGCTGAGCCCTGAACAGTTCTGGACTCAAAACTTTTATAGTAATTTCTTATCATTCCAACCTCACTCATATTAGCTCATTTGCTCTTTTCTCTGACTCCCCTCTGCACCTCCCCAGCCTGTACCTTGAGTTCCCATGCAGTTGGCCCCTCCTGTATTTTCACTGTCTATTGTTCATTTTTAGTTTCTATTTTGCTTATTTTTGATTGGTCTTCGGCTGGGCAGATGTTTCTTCTTCCATATTTGGTCACTCTCTTATCACTTCCCTTTTCCCTTGGCCTTCAAGCTATTTTATAATGGTGGCTTAAAGCTAAGCTTCAATTAAAAAGAAATATGGCATGTGCTTTTATTTAATCATTTACTTGGCAGTCCTGACTTGCATTAGTATCTACACTAAGCTTAATGCTTATATACAGTATTTGTCTATATTTATTTATGCTAATACATGAATACACTAATTTTACTTTCCATACATTACATCATCTTCCTTTTGCTGTTTCTGCTGACTCACTGTTCCAGCTGGCTTCTTACGTGTCTACCAGAACCATTTTTTCTATATTAAGTCAGTGGTATCGTTCCTCAGCTTCCTAGCCTTGAACACAGGTGCTCCTAGTCCCCCCTTCTTCTGTCCTTGGGTAGTTTCTGTGCATCATTCTCTTTCTATTCTGTCCTTCCCTTTTTAATACTGGTAATTTTCCTTTTTTACTAGAAAATGCAATATGACTGATTTTTTAGTTAACCATTTGCTTGACCTATCTTATTTGCTTAACATTCTAATTTATGCTTAATCTAATGTTTTGGAAGCTGTTAATTACTTTTAAGTCTTTTTATGCTAATACTGCTAAAACATAAATTTTTATCTTCCATAGACGTTGACTACTCTTGTTACATCAATTTTACCTTTACATCTTTAAATTTGTTGTTAAAAGTTCCCTAAATGGGCTTGGCAGAAAGTACAGGGTGACATTTTCAAAAGCACCAACAATAATTTCTTTGATGAAATGATTTTATTATTAAAAGCAACATTATGATTGCAACAGTATCTAACTAACCATGAAGTGGATATGTGGATTACAAAATGAACATATTATTGATTATTATCAATATACTGTTAACTTCAGACACGTACACATAAATTATGTGTACAGTATATATGTTATGAAAGCAAAAGTAACAAATAAATAACATTAACTTCCAAGTATCAGGGCTGGAGCTTTGATCAGTATAAAGAAAACAAAATGAGAACATTGAATGGGTTGGGGGTCCCAACCAGGGCAAAACCCATTTAATACGGGAATATAGAGATGGTACTGTGGTGGGTTGGCACCCTGCCCGGAATTGGTTCCTGCCTTGTGCCCTGTGTTGGCTGGGATTGGCTCCAGCAGACCCCCATGACCCTGTGTTCGGATTCAGCGGGTTGGAAAATGGATGGATGGATGGATATAAAAAGATAGTAAAGTGTGTGAAGCTAGCACCACCACCACCACTGTTAGACCAAAACCTCTTTTGATTAGTGGTTATCATTGGCACCTCTTGAGTGTGATGGAGCTAATTTTAAAAGGTCTATCAGTGGGAGTTAATGAAGGCGGAAAGTTAGGTGGAGTGAACTATGGGATCAGAAATCTTCTTCCTTGTCAGTGACAGTGGGAAGCAGATAGAAACATCAGTCTTCTGGCTTCTTCTAGAACTCTCTACTGTGAACTCCTTGGCTTAGCTCCTGAGGGCTTGTACAGATGATCACACACTTAACACCCTCGACACAAGAACAGTCCACAACACCTTACAATAGGATGAGCATCTAGCCATCCATTTTGTGAGAGAATGACATAGCCTGAATTGCCACTGTGAAGATACTGATATACCTTGCAGCTCTTGCATTTTCTCATAATGGTTACACCAACTCCAAGGAGGTGGACTAAGTAATTAAAATATCCCTGCACATAACATGTACATAATGCTATTTCCATAGGACATCTTCCCAGATTAGGTGGACTTAGGAATACTCGTACTATCTCATACCTACTCTCTTTCTAGTTTACTACTTCTTTTACAGTTCTGTTGTCTGACACCTGGAAGTTCAAATGCAAAATAATGCAGGCATTCCTGGATAGATCAGAGATAGTGCACAGAGTGAATAGAGAGCAGTTGTTTATTTCTTTTTATCTTCTACCTATCCATTGACGAGATCTGTTAATATTATTTTTTGTTATGTGCCTCTTTAAGCATATTATTAAAATTTAAGTCGACTTGTCTAATGCAATCCTTTGTGACAATTCATGAAAGGCCAGGTGTCAGCACCACCTCAATGTTGCAATTCATTAACTAGTTTCACCCAGTGCCTTTGGGGTGGGGAAAAAACCTTGAATAATAACAGAAAAACTGATCACAAAAATTCAAAATGAGAGACCACAAATTTTTGTTAAAAACAAATCAAGAGTATCCTAAAGATGTCAAATATGCTTTCTCTTTCAAAATTAATTACATGATAGTTTTGTAAGATTTTTTATGTAAAGTATACAAAAGAATACAGCACACAAACATTTTAAGTTTTGTCTACGCAATAACATTACGCAATCATATGCATAACAACAGACACCGAGGTCACCAACAACATGAGCTGACTGCAAAAAGGTGCTGCAATGATGTCCTTGAAATGATCAATGTTAATAACAACCAAAAACATAATTTACTAAATTTAAAATAGCAAAAAGAATCTACGTATTCCAAAATGTTATTCATGTTGAATTAGAATATTTCAAAAATGGATGGGTGGATAGAAATGCATTTCTTTTCCCCTGTCTGACTTTGCTCTTGCTAGCACAGATAGTCATTCATGTTGCCTTCAGCTCCTCAGTTTTACCTGAAAGCATATTGCTGAGCACAAATTAACTTGTTTATGTATTATAATTTTCTTAGTTTTTCCTCTTTGACTTTAAGTGTCATTAATACTGTGAGTTTTATCTATCCATTGTGTGGTGGATGGCTGGAACCCTTGCCTGGCTGGGATGCCGGGAGAACGGAAGGACTGGGAGAGAGGCAATATCTCCCCCGCAACACGAGAGGGCTGTAACTCTGGTTTGCATCGGAGCCATGGGCCCGTGGGCACTGCCAGGGGGTGCCCGGATGATTACGGAGCCACAGACTGCAGCACTTCCACCACACCAGGAAGTGCTGCCCGGAACAAGGAACCAGATACACCCGGAGTGCTTCCAGGTGCCCATGCAGCACTTCCGCCACACCAGATAGTGCCGCAGGAAGGTCATCAGGGAGTGAAGTATAAAAGGGGCCGTCTCATTCCATTCAGGGAGCTGGAAGGCAGAGGACAGAGCCTTGCAAGGAGAGGAGTGGAGGCGGCAGAAGAAAAGAGAAAAGGAGAAGAAAAGAAGGGACTGTGAGCAATTCTAGCTGATTGGTGCATTGTGTGAGGTGCTGATAAAGGAAAGACAAAATAAACGTGTATGTTTGGACTTCTGTGTGTCCTGGTGTCTGTCTGCAGAGGGGCTGATCTTCCCACACCATCCACTTTCTAACTTATTGAATTAACGGGTCACAGGGAGCAGGTACCAGCTCTATACAAGGCATCTGTTCATCACACAGGGTCTGTTTAGACTCACCAATTGACATCACACATATGCCTTTGGGATATGGGAGGAGCACTAAAGGTGAAAACTGATGCATCAGTGACTAAAACATGCTAACTCCAGGCAGAAACTGGCAAGTACATGGATCAAAATCAGGACTTTATAGATATAAAGCAGGACCTTTGAACACTGTGCCATCATGCAGTCGTACTGGTAATTTAAATTAGTTCATTAGCTCACAATTTCACCTTTCATTTCATCGTATAAGTATTCGCAAAAAATTACAGCCACTCACTCTCACATGATCAGATGTTGTTCCTGTCTAGAATAAGCACCATAAAATCATTTTGCATTGAACAAAAAGGCCAAGTGTTTCAGAGCCTGTGACTGGCAACCACAATCAGGCTTTTTGAGTGACCCATCACCTTCTGAACCTCTTCATTCCAGTTTAGGATCACATGGGATCAGAGCCCATCCCAGCAGCAGCCCCGGATGGGGCAGAATTTCATCACAGGTCAGATACACATGTGTGCACACACACACACACACACACACGCACACACATCTCAGTCACTCAGCTTCAATTAACTTAACAAACACATGTAAAGGATGGGGAAGGCACTGCAGATGAAATAACAACGTGTTACCAGAAACCACAAGCTTGCTCCAATAAACAAGTACAAATGTATAGCAACAGACACACTTATTAAGTTATTATTATCATCATTAATTAGTCTCTGTACTTTTTCTTTTTTTAAATAATTGTAGTGTCACAAAATTACTTGACATTTTGCTAAAAGCAATTACTTTCTCTTTTCACAATTTCTGTATTTTTTTGTATTCAGCACACATTCATTTTGGGAGGTCCCTTAATATTTTAACTTTTTATGTTGGCTGAGGAATTCAGAATGCATTTAAATATCTACTGACATAGACTGACAAGCATTAAAAATGATTTTTAGTATACATAAATATGCTGTCAGAATGAATAACAATTATAATTTCAAAAAGCATGTCACTTCCTTCCATCAGAAAAAAAAGAGTCACAAGTTAAGACAGTCAAAAGGTGTTTACATCTCCATCAAAAAAACATGAAGTATCTGAAATTTGCATTGTTATTTGGCTCAGATCTGAAAGTGCATTGGGTAAACATTTTTTAAAAATGTGTGTTGATCTCGTATGAAAGCCCTTTTTTGAAAAGCAGAGCAGATTATCAGTTTCCCTGAAATAATGGAATGTCTGCCTTGGCTGGATGTAGATATGCACTAAGTGTGTATACATACTGTATGCACTAAAGGATTTGAAAATGCATTAGCACATTCAGGGCAGTAAGGAGCAGACACTGGAATGTGAAAGCTGGTTTTAGTTTAGACTGGTGTCTTCCGACCAACATTAGCCATTCCACATATTGGCTGTGGCACATACATAATCATCCTGCACATTTCCGGACTTTTTTATTGTAAATCTATGTCATTTCAATATTGATTTCACAACATGTTTGCTAAAATAGTGCTTGAAGTAAACAATACTATAAATAAGGTTTGTGTATAGATTCTGTTTTGAACATGTTGAAAACACCCCCCTTTGCAGTATTTAAGCATTTAAATTAACCATTTAGACAAAAAGTAACTTTCAGTAGAACAACACAATTCAATTATCCAATTCAGACTTGCAGGGAACTACATCTAATAATATAGAATATTATTCCTTCGAATTGCATTTTTTACAAATTTGGACACTATTTTATACCACAGTTTTTGCCTGGTGGATAGGATAATATCTCTCCTGTCTATATCTCATTCTACATTAACATATAGGTAAGATAATTATTCCTATAGATTATCCTAATTTTGTGATATTGTTTTTATCAGCTTGGAAGTAGCTATTAATAAATGGTTTAAAGAAGGCTATGGAGGAATTAGCCTTGTCACCAACAATGTTTTTATATACATTCAAATGCAGGTCCACCATTATTTCTGACCTTGTGACGCACCAAGAAAACATTTTTTTAAAATTGACACAACCAACAGTGTGCAGTGCTGACACCTGTCAAGATGGATCTTCATGCTGCTTTTCACATAGACTGCTCTTATCATCAGCATTAAAGCACTTTATATTAGGGTCTGGCAGACTAGATGGTGTTCTTCTCTCTTCTGACTAGTAAGCGGAGCTTGCCAAACTGATCGGCAAAATGAAAGAAGTTTTTTTATACTGTCCACACTGGTATTGCATATCAAAGACTAGAAAGCAAGCTTAATCGGGTTATGACTCTATTTTTTGTTTGGTAAATGATGCACAGGGCAAATTAAAATAATAAGCAGATAAAGTACCTGAAGGCTAGACAAAACTGTAGTCAGAATGAAAGCAGAGAGTCATTAAAGGAAATAATCAGATCAGCTAAAACAAAATGTATTTTAATCAAGTTTTCTTTATTACGGCACCAGAGAGTAGCAGCATGTTGCATGGACGGACATGCAAGTAAGAATTTCACACTTCTACAACTATTATTACTACTACTAACATGGATAATTCTCCCAGTAGGATTCTTAGACCTAGAGTTACTCCTTCGCTGTAGAAGATAAGCATGTTAAAATCTCATTACAGGATATTTTCTATAATTTTAATTTGATTGGAATTATTATTGTCATTATTGTTTGTCTCTTAAAAGAGAATGTTCTGAGGCATTTCATGCCATTTTGAATTTTTTCCCGTTGTTCTAAATTTTCATGAATACTTTTTATGGGTGCCACAGTGTTGTTGATAGCAATAAATGCGTGTTGCTAGCCAGAAGAGCTGTCTGTGATGCAAAATGTGTTGTTAGCACAAAGCTTCTATAAAAGATGGCCCCATGCACATATTGCCATCCAAATTTTGGATAAAGAAATAGCAGCCTAACATTAGGGCAACCTAAGAAGAAGACAATAAGAAATAAACAATCAGCTCAGTATTTACTTGGCTTTGATTTTTTGCTTTTAACTAAAGTGTATCTGACCTCTATCACTATTGACACATCCTGAAAACAAATGCACATTATCTCTGTTATCCAAAAGTCCATCTGACCTCTACCTCTTTTTGGAACTATCCCTTCTGACATCACCCAAAAACAAATATGCATTATCTCTTTGACTCAATCCATCCAAAAGTCCGCCTGGGAAAAATAAAATCTCAATACAGGCAAATTGCTCTTCTTTAAGATTCCTCAAAGGTGGTATAACAGGAGGAAGTGGCCCGCTCTACCCCATGTAATGTTCTACACTCTCTGTACTTCTGGTTTCCTTTCTGGAACATGTCCTGTTCACACACTTCCACTACTTTTCTGGGAAATAAGCAATGAAAGCCTCTGAGGCGTGCAGAGCTCCCAGCTCTCTATATAGTGGTCTCCTCTGGACTCCTCAAGCGTATGAGGAGGCAAAGCAAACTGTGACACACTCTAATTGCTCGAGTTTAACTCCTTATGCTGATAGTACCTCTAGCCATTTTTCTTTTTGTTTTTTTGATAAAAATAGTGCAACCTTCTTTATGCTTTCCATTCTGATATCTGATCACTGTTTAACTGTTTCGGTATTTTTATTTTATTTACAAGATTTTCCTCATCCCTAATCAGCCCCTAAAGCTGAATATTTATTTCCACTCAGAGGAGAGTTTCTAACAAGATAATGTTGTTGGACTGATGGTCCATCCATTCTTGATACATTAAGTATTGTACATGAAAAGCTTTAAGGAATGCTCTTTTGCAAGATATCTTGTCCAGTTTTCCTCCTATATTGTTGGCTGTAATCGCATTTGTTGTGGTAGTTTCTCATTCTCCAAGTGTCATTTGATTTTCTAACCTGCTTAATCCAGACCAGGGTTGCTGGAGGGCCTGCAGCCTATTCCAAATACCACAGAGGGCAAGGCAGGAACAAATCCAGCCATCGCAGGGCTTATTATCCAAATGAAGTGGAAAAAGTGCATAGGTCCTTTATGTGATGAAAGAGCAAACCAAATCTGTCTATAAATTGATCAAAGATTCATCCACCAACTTTGATTTTATTCCGTATAGAATGTGATGAAAACTCATGTAACATATGGAATTGGCTTCAGCATATTTCTAGTAACTAAAAACTCTTATTGCATCTCAGTAATTGTTATTTTGCTCAAAATGAGGCACATGTGTCTGTAAAATTATTGGTATTATTGGGATGTGAACCTAATCCAAGCAAGGGCTTTAATTACCCAGAGATTCCAATTTACCTTATTTTAAAAAAGAAAAGTTTAAATGAAGGTAACTAAAATGAAAGTTTCTTTCATTTCCTGCCACAGCCCCCCAGAGCCAACTCTCTTTCTGAAACTCCCAGGTAAATTACTTTTAAGGCTCCGCCGGCACACCTTGCTTTCCCACAATGCCATTATCAGATGTTCTCCTATTGGTACTGGGGGTTTTCCTCTCCTTTTGTTGCAGTCCCCTCTCCCATACCACTAAGATGGCACTTTAATCTCTGGAAAACACCTGTGCAGTAGACAACCATCCATCTTATCATTTATTTTGCAAACACCTTTAGTCAAGGCTAAACCCAAGAGAAGAAATTATAATTGTTTGCACAAACTATTTTCAACTGTAGCGAAATGGGGTTAAATGACTTCCTCAGAGTCATGCAGTGGGCTGGAGGTTAACGTTGAGGTTTACAGTCTAAGTCCACATCCCCTGCAGTACACTGCCTAAAAGCCACAGCTTGCCCGTATGTGGATTGTTCCCATGACCTTGGAATGATTATCACCATCCTAACCAGCCACACACTATTCAATGTGATAGTTACCTACAAGTAAAATTTAAAAAGTGTTGCATTTATCAGCTATTAGCTAATTTAGGAATAATTCCATGAAGGTGTAATTTAAAAGACTGTATATGTATATAAGGCCTGTTGACTGCTGTAGGTAAGTTGTTGTGATCTCATTTTGTAATACCACAGTGCTCCACTAACAGACTGGTCATTTAGTTTTTATAAGTTGTAATAATAAAATTAGTATATCATTGTCATGTGGTCATTGTCATCAAGTTTTTATTGCAGAAGTCATTTCATCTGGAAAGAGTAAGGGATGAGCTACCAACTAGAAGCCTTCATGTCCACTCTGTTCTCTCTATAAGAATGAGGCACACTCAAAAGCTTGGCCATGCGATGTCTTTCTGTCACTTTCTCACCTTCAGTACTCACTTGCCATGAGAATGACACCGAAAATGGTTATATCTGTGACCAGTCTTGTGTACTACGATCAGATAGTATTTCCCCAGCCCTTCAGTAGATAGATAGATAGATAGATAGATAGATAGATAGATAGATAGATAGATAGATAGATAGATAGATAGATAGATAGATAGATAGATAGATAGATAGATAGATAGATAGATAGATAGATAGATAGATAGATAGATAGATACTTTATTAATCCCAATGGGAAATTCACATTCTTCAGCAGCAGCATACTGATACAATAAATAATATTAAATTAAAGAATGATAATAATGCAGGTGAAAAACATACAATAACTATGTATAATGTTAAAGTAGTCTCCAAATGTGTTTTTATGACAATGTGATTTGCAGTTAAGATTTAGGAATACTTGTCACCAATGCAGAATGGGTTTAAATCACATATGTTCCATGATCTGTGTAGGCATTGCACATAATCTTTGTGTCTGCTTATGTTTTCTTTCCACATTCCACAAATGCTCCTGTTAGTATACAATGCATATCTTACTTGGCTATCTTTGAAGATGTAGCATGAATGTGTACTATGATGATCTGGTACCCTCTCTAGAGTTGACACTTGCCTTCTACTTAAGAAAAAATACAGCTTTGGGATATTTTACTAGAATTTATGGGTTGGATACTGAATGGACAGATTTTGTAATAGTGTACCTCAGTGTCTAAAATGTCCTACATCTGCATTACTGAGGGAATCTCCAAACACAATAACCGCTTACTTTTTCCTTAATATCTCCTACAAAATAGAGAATCCATTTTCAATTTCACTTAAGTCTATTCTTGTTGATTTCCCTGATCATCACTGTCTATAGTGTCAAATGCTTATACATACCGTATATTACGCTCATTTTACATCCTACACCCTAACATAGAATTGCATATGCTTAAGGCCAAGGTCAGTGTTAGGTACTTTACTTTCTCCATCTGGCCAGCTTCCCATTCCTTCCTTCATGGTATATACTGTATATTGTAGATTGCTCTTTCAATGAGAGAACTAAGAAAAGCAAAACCTGGCAGGACTCTCTGGACTGAAAGGTTTAACAATTGTGGCGGACGACCGAGACCCATGCCCTGCTGGGACACCTAGAAGAATCAGGAGAGGGACTATGCCTCCCCTGGACCACGAGAGAGCAGCTGCCCTGGTCGGTATGGGGCCCACGGGAACAGAGCATAGAAGCTCAACCCTACTGGGTCCCATGGCCACCACAGGGGGGTGCCTGGGGGATTGGAGAGCCCTGAATGTCAGCACTTCCGCCACACCAGGAAGTGCCACCAGAAGACCATCACAGAGCACATGCAGCACATCCGAGTGGCTAAAGCAAAGGCCGCCTCCCTCGAGTAGATGAGCTGGAGTCGGGAGGAAGAAGGCAACACTTGGGAGGAGAGGTGGAAAGACGGCAGGAGAAGTCCAGAAGGGAGAGAACTGAACTGGAAAAGGGTGTTTGGTGCATGGGCACTGTGTTGTGTGCTGGACTTTATAATTAAACTGTGTGTATTTTGGAACATTCTGTGTCCGCCTGTTTGTGTCCAGGATGAACTTACCACACAATACAATACAATACAATTTATTGTTATATACTGTAGTCCAAAATCACACAAGAAGTGCCGCAATGGGCTTTAACAGGCCCTGCCTTTTTGACAACCCCCCAGCCTTGACTCTCTAAGAAGACAAGGAAATACTCCCAAAAAAACCCTTGTAGGGAAAAAATGGAAGAAACAATAGTGTCTCTACCTGACACTGGGTTATGGTAAATCATAAAATTCAAGTTAAGCATTAAATATTCCACAGCAGCTACCAGAGTTTAACATTTTTTATTAAGATGCATATACATCAAAACAATTAAGTCAATCTGGTAGTTTACAATAGATTTTCACCAATTATAACTGTATCTGAAAGGTAAAAATGAAGTGAACTTTTTTAAACAATTTATATTGTATGCAGAATTACAAAGTTTCCTATACTTGGGTGCCCCAACATGTGATTTTATTTTTACTAAAGACATATACAGGTTAAAAAAAATGCGTCTGTGAATTAAATCTCATATACTTTCTGTCAGCTTTATATTAATTACTCATTCAACATCAAGATTACTGACTATAAAATCAGGAATAAAATCAGTAAACATCAAAGGCAGTAAAACTGGCAAATCACTTGCATTATTTAATTTTTAACTGTGCACAGCAGCCACATTTCTGATTAGCACTGATTATGGTTAATCAGTAGTACATTCTGAAGTCTTCTCAATTATAGATATATATGAATCCATTCATTATTTATTAAGAAAGAAAACTCATCTGTTCGCCTCTAAGTTTGGACCTGACTAAGATGCAAGAACAATATATTCTCCCTTTCAGTAGCTGCTCTTTTTGGTGGAAGTGGATAGAGGAAGTGCAGAAAGGAAGTGGTCAGGAGTTAAAAAAATGTGAAGGTCTGCTGTATCTGCCACAGGTCAACAGACAAATAGGCTCATGTGGATCAGAAGGCATTTTAAATGACAGCCTTAGCCAACAAATATGTGTGTTTATACAAAGATAGCATATTTAACAGCACTACTTTTTAAAGACAAAAGGACATAGAGAAATCCTATAACTTTTTTAAAGGGGATGCCAGTGAAAATAAATTCACCACAGGCTTAAAAATGCATACTTTGAAATTATACTGGCAACAGCTGAAAGCTGCTTTATTCATAAAGTGACTGGCAGAAGATACAGTTTGACAATATGTGGGTTTCGTAGTTGGCAGGAGGTTTCCTGATAGAAGAGTATCACCAGAACGGCAGAACAGGAACTGATCCAATTGCAGACCTTCTGAGCAGTGAGTGAGAGACAATGAGAGAAACAGTGTAGGAGCGCAGGGATCTTTGGCAGCAGCATGCCCTGTATGTGCGCTACATGTTCTGAAAATGCACTAGGAAGGGGTATCAATATGACTTCAAGACAGACATGGCCTTGGTAGGATGAATGCAAACCATTTGTAGACAAGGGCGATGATTCTTTGAGCAATAAGAAAGTGAGGGCAGGGATAATATCCAAGAGATCACAAGACTTCCTGGCCACTCGTAGGCACATAGTCTTACAGGAAAATATGTGGAAATGTGTTGCTGGAGAGATGCTTTGGTGACCCAGAACTTTAATTGCTACTGAATTTCCAAGGGTGTAAGGACAGATGAGGTTTCTGGAGGAGGTTCTTGCTCGGTGTTTTCTATAACAAGTGTAGGACCTCCCTTTGGGACCAATTGTATTGTCTGTTCATGAAAAATACACTGTATTATTTTTTTAACTTTTGAGATGAAGTGGCAAAAGTTGGAATCACTAAGACAGAATCATTACTCATAAACCACTAAAAGAGTCTATTGATTATTCAGACTTTGTTAAATGAGGGCAAAACTCAATTCATAGTCATGAAAAGAATAATTCAAAAACCTGCATTATTATTTATTGAGCCAGGAAGTGCTGTTGCTTTAATTAAATTCAAAGATCATAAAGGAAAGAAGCTGTACCCTTTCACTTAAAGTAACCAATACATGTACAATGACCTGAGTTCCTGGAATCCAGCACAACCAATGTATACATGACATTATCAACAAGGATGCTAACATAAACATAAAAACATAATACACAAAAGCAGTTTGCAAGGAATCTAAACACACAGAAAAAGATTTCCAAACTGCATATTTGGTAATAAGCATCTGTAGATCTTAACAACCCAGGCTTTGGATGATGTGGTTTAAAGCCAAAGGTTAATCGAGTCTGGTGCTGAAAGGAGTGGTACTACTAAAGATTTAAATGGTGAGAGAAAAAGAGAGAAAAATACAGACAAGAGGTAAAGGTAAGGGGGGGAGGCAACCATCCTGACAGACAGCATTTAATTCACCCCAAAAGTCAGATGGTTTTGTACGTTAGTTGAGGTGCTTTACATATCATCTTTCTGTACTTATCTTTCCTCACCATTTTTGTTCACATTTTGCCTTGTGGATTTGGTCTGAGTACAGGAGACTCCTAACCCAAAGTACAGTCTGTTGAAAGCAGTTTCAATCTGAGACCAACTAATGGTCAGTTTCATTTGTCTTTATGAGTGGACAAAACTGGTGAAACTTTCGTATTCAGTCTTGTTTCTGTTCTGGAACAACACAAGTGAACACTTTCTGTTCCATCTCTTGGCTTCTATTAGGAGGCAGAATTTTAATTTGAAACCAGATTGTTCTGAAAATCACTCTTTAAGTGTTACTGTTGTTCTGTGATGGTTGGGTGGAGGTTGAAGAGGAAGCATAGCAAGGGATTGGGCTAACCCCTGGCTATAGCTTCCTGGTATAACTAAGTTAGCATCACATGCAGGGCTGGGATGAACAAAAAAAAAAAAATCAAATACTTTCATTAATGTATGAGCAAAATGAATACATATTCATCTGTTTTAACTCTATTTTTACAATAAACTGTTCAAGAAAAATACTGCTTCAAGAAAAATACTTTTAAATAAAACAGTTCTGAGATTACACAAATTGTGGTATTTCAACTACACTGTTTATACTGTATGTTTTTAAAAGTTTGTAAAGCTGTTGTGTGATACTTTCAAAATTAAATACAAGGTGCCAAACATGCACAGAGCAAAAATGCTTTCATCAGTGGTCACTCACCCTTTGAGACCTCCTGACAGAAGCTTCTGTACAAGGACACCAAACCACGAGTGACGAGACTGGAGCTATGCCCCATTATTCTAGGCAGGAAACATGAACCAAATTGGGGATGCTGATCCAGAGGAGCAGGAAGCAGTGGAGCCATGAGAAGCATGTAAAAAAAATTAATAAACTGTAACTCAGAAGAGAGAATGGTCGAACACATACACTTAAACAATAAAAATAAACAGGAAAAGACACCCCAAAACAAACAGCAAAGTCAAAAATGCAAGAAACAGGCATAATGTTATGGCATAACTATGGTTGTCGCCCTGCCTAAAGATTTTTTTTCCTTTATATAATCATTTTGTTGTTTTTTTTAAATATAATTTTGTGTATTGTGTTGTTAGTTGTTTTTGGCTTTATTCTTTCCTTATTTTATTTACTTGATATTGAGTTGTTGATTAATTATTGTGTAATTTTCTGTTACGTTAACATTATATTCATTAGTTTCCTCTGTTATTTTTTTCTGCCCTGTCTCCTGCATGTAGAGCAGGGGTCCCCAACTCCGGTCCCGGAGGGCTCCAGTGGCTGCAGGTCTCCATTCTAACCCTTTTGTTAATCAATCACCTGTTTTTGCTCCCAATTAAGTTATTTTGAATTCATTTTAATTGACTTGCTCTTGAAGACTCGGACTCCTTGTTTCTTTTCCCATAATTTGCAACCAAACAATAATGAGATACAAAATGAGCCAAAACAAGACCAGCAAACTGTGTCCCACACACAATATCTGAAAATAAAGAAAGGTGAAGGTCTCAGGAATGCTGATCTGCTCAGGTCCACAAAACATTTTACCAGAGCTCTTAGAAAAGAGAAAATCAACAATTTTGGAAATGTCTGCTATTGCACAACAAGAGCAGCAACAAGCCATGGAATTAAAGAACGGGTTTAATTAACAACAAGGCTTGGTGCCTCATTAAGCAACTGGTTGGAGTGAAATTAGTTGGAGTTTGAGGCCCTGACTTATTTGGTCTTCTGTTGGCTCATTCACTTTCACATTTCATTTCTGTCTGGGTGCCATTTAAGGAAAGAAATGAAGCAATTCAGAGGAACAATGAAGAAATTCAAGGGAACAAATCTTAAAAAACAAGTCAATTAAAATTAATTCAAAAGAAGTCAATTAGCAACAAAACATGTCACTAATTAAGAAAAGGTTTAGAATGAAAACTCTGCAGCCACTGGGGCCCACCAGGACCGTAGTTGGGGACCCCAATGTAGAGCCTAAGAAGGTGGGACCACCTGATTTTGCAGCTGGGGGACTGCCCCATTAGTATACATGCTCTTCTCACAACAGCTTTGGCATTGCTGGATTTGGTTGCTGTTTTTTGATCTATGATTCTTATGTGGATATCCTGGATTTGACACCTGCTTTAATTATAAGGTATTGGCATTGGTTTGCTAATTTGTGATTTTGTTTTCTTTAGGTTATTGCTCTTATGGGGAAAACAATTGCTCTTATGTTTCTGGTCCTTTTGATTTTTTTTATAATAAATATTTTAAGTGTTTAAAGAACTTTGTTTTTGCTTGGCCAGGGGTTTTTACATTTTTATTTCTCTCTTCTTGACATTTGTGGATATAGGAGCCAATCTTACAAAGTTAATGTTAATAGTGTACAGCAGGAGTGCCCACACTTTTTCGGCTTGTGAGCTACTTTTAAAATGACCAGGTCAAAATGATCTACCTACATTAAAAATGCTATATATATATATATTTATATATATATATATATATATATATATATATATATATATATATATATATATATATATATATATATATATATATATACAGTACTGTGCAACAGTTTTAGGCAGGTGTGAAAAAATACTGTAAATAAAGAATGCTTTCAGAAATATAAATAATGATTGTTTATTGTTATCAATTTACAAAATGCAAAGTGAGCGAACAAAAGAAAAATCTAAATCAAATCAATATTTGGTGTTACTACCTTTTGCCTTCAAACCAGCATCAATTCTTACAGGTACACTTGCACAAAGTCAGGGATTTTGTAGGATTCTAGTCAGGTGTATGATCAACCAATTATACCAAACAGGTGCTAATGATCATCAATGTCACACATAAGTTGAAACACAGTCATTAACTGAAACAGAAACAGCTGTGTAGGAGGCTTAAAACTGGGTGAGGAACAGCCAAACTCTGCTACCAAGGTGAGGTTGTGGAAGACAGTTTCATGTCATGGCAAGATTGAGCACAGCAACCAGACACAAGGTAGTTATACGGCATCAGCAAGGTCTCTCCCAGACAAAGATTTCAAAGCAGACTGGGGTTTCAAGATGTGCTGTTCAAGCTCTTTTGAAGAAGCACAAAGAAATGGGCAACGTTGAGGATCGTAGACACAGTGGTCGGCCAAGGAAACTTAGTGCAGCAGATGAAAGACACATCAAGCTTATTACCCTTTGAAATTGGAAGATGTCCAGCAGTGCCTTCAGCTCAGAACTGGCAGAAACCAGTGGGACCCAGGTACACCCATCTACTGTCTGGAGAAGTCTGGCCAGAAGTGGTCTTCATGGAAGAGTTGCAGCCAAAAAGCCATACCTCTGACGTGGAAACAAGGCCAAGCAGCTCAAGTATGCACGAAAACATAGGAACTGGGGTGCAGAAAAATGGCAGCAGGTGCTCTGGACTAATGAGTCAAAATTTGAAATATTTGGCTGTAGCAGAAGGCAGTTTGTTCGTCAAAGGGCTGGAGAGCGGTACAATAATGAGTGTCTGCAGGTAACAGTGAAGCATGGTGGAGGTTCCTTGAACGTTTGGGGCTGCATTTCTGCAAATGGAGTTGGAGATTTGGTCAGGATTAATGGTGTTCTCAATGCTGAGAAATACAGGCAGATACTTATCCATCATGCAATACCATCAGGGAGGCATATGATTGGCCCCAAATTTATTCTGCAGCAGGACAACGACCCCAAACATACAGCCAAAGTCATTAAGAACTATCTTCAGTGTAAAGATGAACAAGAAGTCCTGGAAGTGATGGTATGGCCCCCACAGAGCCCTGATCTCAACATCATCGAGTGTGTCTGGGATTACATGAAGAGACAGAAGGATGTGAGGAAGCCTACATCCAAAGACGATTTGTGGTTAGTTCTCCAAGATATCTGGAACAACCTACCAGCCGAGTTCCTTCAAAAACTGTGTGCAAGTGTACCTAGAAGAATTGATGCTGTTTTGAAGGCAAAGGGTGGTCACACCAAATATTGATTTGATTCAGATTTCTCTTTTGTTCATTCACTGCATTTTGTTGATTGATGAGAATAAATGATTAACACTTCCATTTTTGAAAGCATTCTTTGTTTACAGCATTTTTTCACACCTGCCTAAAACTTTTGCACAGTACTGTATATATATATACTGTATGTATATATATATATATATATATACAGTTATGGCCGAAATTATCGGCACCCCTGGAATTTTCCTTGAAAATGCACCATTTCTCCCAGAAAACTGTTGCAATTACAAATGTTTTGGTATATACATGTTTATTTCCTTTATGTGCATTGGAACAACACAAAAAACAGAGAAAAAAAGCCAAATCTGACATCATTTCACACAAAACTAAAAAACCAGGCTGGACAAAATTATTGGCACCCTCTACTTAATATTTGGTTGCACGCCCTTTGGAAAAAATAACTGAAATCAAGCGCTTCCTATAATCATCAACAAGCTTGTTATACCTCTCAACTGGAATTTCCGACCACTCTTCTTTTGTAAACTGCTCAAGGTTTCTAAGATTTGAAGGGCGCCTTCTCCCAACAGCAATTTTGAGATCTCTCCATAAGTGTTCAATTGAATTTAGATCCGGACTCATTGCTGGCCACTTCAGAACTCTCCAGCGCTTTGTCTTCAACTATTTCTGAGTGCTTTTAGAGGTATGTTTGGGGTCATTGTCCTGCTGGAACACCCATGACCTCTGACGCAGACCCAGCTTTCTGACACTGGGCCCCACATTGAGCCCCAATATCTTTTGGTAGTCTTCAGATTTTATGATGCCTTTCACACAGTCAAGGTATCCAGTGCCAGGGGCAGCAAACCTCCCCAAAATATCTTAGAACCTCCACCATATTTGACTGTAGGTACTGTGTTCTGTTCTTCGTAGGCCTCATTCCGTTTTCTGTAAACAGTAGAATGATGAGCTTTACCAAAAAGCTCTACTTTGGTCTCATCTGTCCACAAGACGTTCGCCCAGAAGGATTTTGGCTTCCTTAAGTACATTTTGGCAAACTCCAGTCTGGCTTTTTTATGTTTCTGTGTCAGCAGTGGGGTCCTCCTGGCTCTCCTGACATAGCGTTTCATTTCGTTCAGATGTTGACGAATAGTTCGAGCTGACACTGTTGCACCCTGAGTCTGCAGAACAGCTTGAATATGTTTTGAAGTTGATTGGGGTTGTTTATCCATCATTCAGATTATCCTTCATTGCAGTCTTTTATCAATTTTTCTCTTCCGTCCACGTCCAGGGAGATTAGCTACAGTGCCATGTGTTGTGAACTTCTTGATTATGTTGCGCACAGTGGACAAAGGAACATGAAGATCTCTGGAGATGGACTTGTAGCCTTGAGATTGTTGATATTTTTCCACAATTTTTGTTCTCAAGTCCTCAGACAATAATGCTCTTCTTTCTGTTCTCCATGCTTAGTGTGGCACACTTAGACACACAACAAAAAGGTTGAGTCAACTTTTCTCCATTTTAACTGGCTTCAGGTGTGATTGCTATATTGCCAGCACCTGTTTCTTGCCACAGGTGAGTTCAAATGAGCATCATATGCTTGAAATAAAACAATTTACCCACAATTTTGAAAGGGCGTCAATAATTTTGTCCGGCCCATTTTTGGAGTTCTGTGTGACATGATGTCAGATTTGGCTTTTTTTCTCTGTTTTTTTGTGTTGTTCCAATGCACATAAAGGAAATAAACATGTATATACAAAAACATTTGTAATTGCAATAAGTTTCTGGGAGAAATGGTGCATTTTCTGGGACAATTCCAGGGGTGCCGATAATTTCGTCCATGACTGTGTATATATATATATATATATATATATATATATATATATATATATATATATATATATATATATATATATCTGTATATATATATTTATATATATATCTGTATATATATATATATATACTGAGTATACTTTATACATAAAATATATGTTATTGTACCTTGCATAACTGAATAACCTTTATGGCACAATAGCAATTCGATACATTTATGGTCACTACAGTATTTGGATTTAATAATCTTCATGTGGGAAAATGCTGACTCGCATAAATAAGTAGAGCCGAATAATGGAGTCAAGGAGGTAGCACATTTCCTCATGTTTGGGTACTTTTCCTCTGTGAGTAAGTTCCAAAACTGTCCAAGATCCCCAGACTTCAGCTGAATGTTATCCTGTAGTGTCAAAATCTCATCCTCCACTGTAGAGGAGTTTTAGGTGAAACAGTGTTGCAATTTTTGATGCGGGTGAATCACTCTCAACATCTTCCCTAAATGGATAGCACTTAAATGTAGCGATTGGCTCAAGTAAAGCTGAGTCTTGAAACCGTCTGTCAAAGTCTGACAGGCAATTTTCAATCTGCTCTCTGTAGCGTATGCTGTCAAGTTGTGCACACTCCTTCCATTGCGTCTCCAGCTCTGATACAAGGTTTTGGATGTTCCCCAAATCAAGGCGCTGCAGCTTTGAAAACAGATGTTGCAGTTTTTCGTTTGAAAGCATTAACTGAGCTTTTGAATTCAGCCAAGTGAAAAATGACGGCTGCCCGATTAACTGCAATTTTAGTTCCCTCTCCTTTCTCTTTCTCCGTTCGCTTTTCGGAAGGAAGACAGTTTCGTACTTTTTATGAACAGTTCGAAAGTGCCTTTCCACATTTTCCTTCTTTGGAATAGCAATGATAGATTGACAGATCAGACAAACGCACTTCAATTGTGACATTGTAAGAAAAAAAATCTTCTTCCAATTCTATATCCAGCCCATACCCTCCCCAAACAAATTTTTTTTAAATCCCTTCTTTTGTCGATATAAATTGGAAAGCTAACTAGATCACAGCCAGAGTTTTGCAGTAGCTCGCGCGTTTGATCGTGTGTGCGGGATGACCAGTGTGTTAGAAGAAAATAGATCTAAGACTGGCCGCCATGTATGTCAATCAAGTGGCAAGTGCCATAGGGAGGATATATGATAGACTAATGTTTAAGAAAAATTTTTTTAAATGCAACGCGATCTACCTGAACTACTTTTGCGATCTACCGTTCGATCGCGATCAACGCATTGGGCACCCCTGGTATACAGTGTATTTACTTGATAATAGTATGTTAATTTCATATGGTACATGGAAGATTCTTTTATCCCCTAAAGATAACATGTCATAGAACAACCATATATCACAGCTGTATTTGTAATTTGATAACCTAATGTTAGTCAGTCAGTCAGTCAGTTTGTTAGTTAGCTAAAAAGAATTGACTGTTAGACAGATTACATTGTTTGCTTGCAAATAGAAAGATACAATGGCTTTACTTAAAGAAATGTAATGAAGATATTTAAGCCTTAAACAGAAATATCATAGACTAAACATTTTCCTTTTTTGTATGTATTATCAATTTTTCTCTTCACATTGTGTGAACTGTTTTTGCTTTGATGTCCTCTAACACTTTTAAGATGAAAACACTTGGATTGCAAAATCTTTTGTATTTGTGTCACACCCAATGTCTTAACCTTTCTATGTAAGTGTAGTAGCAAACGTGTGGAAACCCTGAAAAAAGAAAGCTACAGTGGACATGTTGTAATTATCTGAATTTTTAAGGCCTAAGCCCTTTTTTGTGCCTGTGCAAGCTGGACATCCTGTCATGTGAGTTTAAGGATAGCCAGCCTGGGGGTAAGGCCTATCCAGTTGGCCCAAACCAGAATTAAGTGCAGGTCTTGCCTTTTGTGTGATTTGCTTTGATGCCTCCTCCTAATTTTAAGCCTTTTTGTGACAGACTCATAAGACATAAGTTTAATATTAAGAATAGGAGGAAGTTTGACTAGAGGCTTTTTAAAAAAGCCAAAATGCACAATGGTATACAAAACAGCCCTATTCACTTTCTTATTTCCATGGAAAATCTCCATGATGTAACTATAACAAAATTATCATTATTCACCGACAAAAGACATGTGGATCAAACTATATGCAAAATAAAAAAAAACTACATTAATATATTATTAGCTATTTTTCACAAAAGACCAGACGGGGGCACTCCAGCCACCCAAACCTGACACAAGCAGACACCAGGCACAAGTTTAACGCACAACACACATTTATTAAGTGGGGAAATGCTTCTCAAGTCGTTCTGCTCAGTAACACACTAAAACATCTTCCTCTCTCTTTCTCTCTTGGGTCACTGCCTCCTCCTCCTCCACCATGCAAGCATTGTCTTCCTCCTCCCGACTCCAGCTGCCCGAATGAAGTAAGGCAGCTCTTTTGAACACACATCCAGGAGTATTCCAGGTGGCTCCTTAGGGAGGTGTGGAATCACTCCCAGGAGTGGTAGAAGCCCAAAGTAGGGCTCTGCAGCTCCCCCTTAGCGGCCCCTACTGAACTCAACAAGGCTGTGCCAAACCGCATCTCCCATGGAGCCTCGCAGGAATCCGAGGTGCCGCTACAACCCAGGGGAGGCTGCCATCTAGTACTCCGGGGGTTTGGGCAGTGTCCTGTGCACATCTGCTCCAATATATCGGCCTCCAGGCTGGGCAAGAACCCCAGCCGTTCGTCACAACACATTAATTTGAATAAAAGTACTAGCATTGCTTGGTTTCTTATATTAGATCAAGAGCCCTGTCCTTATACACAACACTAATTAAGTTTCCTCTTTAAAAACATGCCCCTTCATTTATATCAATGAAACAATCAATTTTATACAATTTTATACAACTCTTAAAATCTGACTAGCATTCTTTGTTATGTGACTTTCTCAATGTGCTATGAAGTATCCATTGTCAGTGTTATGTAGTTAATTTAAGTTAGTGGCACAGTTTTAAAAAGTGTGGCAATGGCACTGGCCTATCTGCTACTACTTACTGCATGCCCTCTAACTTTGTCACCTGACACTGAGCATAGCTCTAGGGCTCAAGGGAAAGGTACAGTTTATCAGTAGGAATGGGAGACATTTGTGTTGGGGCTGCAGCATCGACCTCATGGTTAGGATTATCAACAACCTTTCTGAGGGCCTTTTTGGACTACAGTTCAGGAGTCTAATTGTCATGGCTGTGCTGGCAAGTCATAGCGGGAAGCACACGTCCAACGGGATCAGCCATCATGTCTGTCAAGCCATAGTTGTATGGTAGGGCAGGATTACTATAATTGGGGAAGAATTGTTCACCTTGGAATTTGTTTCAATCTCCCCATCTGCATAAACCAGACTTTGTTAATATTGCTCATTGTGTTTGACTATTCATGTGTTTTATAATTTTTAGTTGTTGTTTAGTTGCTGTAATTGTACATAGTTATTCATTTTTAATAATACATTTTGTACTGTTCCTGGTCTCTGTTGGGAGGTGTGCAAGCCAGACTGATGTGGAAGAATGCCTGAAATTCCTCATCAAATAAATAAATCACTGTGTAATAATTTGTGAATCTGAGTGGCATTCCACCTACCACTTGTGTCCCTGTCCTCTATTAATACATTGTAAATTATCCATTATTTACACTAAAAGGTATAGACATAAATTTGTACTTAGGTTCACCACCTGTTCTGCTTAAATATTTCAATGTGTTTTTCAAACTGTAAAGATGACAAATCAATTCATTGACTTTCTCCAAAGATAATATACTATATTGATAATGAGGAATTCTTGTGTCCATTCAAATCATACTTCTGTTATCTCAGAACGGACACTTTCACAAACAGTTTTTATGGTAATATTGTATAATTCAGTACTGGGCAAAAAAAAGCAAAAAAACCAACACAACCTTTAGCCTGATGTGACATGTGGTCTGCTGGTACCATGTCCATTTTAGGACTTCCTCCTTCCGGAAAAGCTCCATCCTGTTTCCTACCTCCGCCTACTGTAACCCCTTGTTAAGCGCCCAGGTTGTGTTTGAACTATTTTTTGTTTCACAGGTGGAAGGGATGAAATTGATTTGGATGAAAGTCAGAGGCAGGAGGGGGATGGCGTTTTGTCAGATGGGATGGCAGAATGTGGGTGGTGTTTTGTGGGAAGTCAGCGGACGAATGCAATTTTGAAAGAAGTAGGAAGGAGGAAGGAGTTTTGCCACAGGGTGCAGGGATTTTTCATTAGCAATTGGATGCTATTTTAGAAGAGGTACGTGAAAGGATGGAGTTTTAGCAAAGAATGGATAATGGTTTGTTAGAGGGATGTGGATGTTGTAAAATGGATTCTGTAGGCTGGCAGCAGGGCAGGTTTATTAGAAAAGAATGATCAAACATGCACTCTTTGTACAGTATACATTCTACTTCCTAACACAACAGATCTTTATAAGGTTATTTTAAAATAAGTTTTTAATTGAACTAGTGTCACTATAAAACTAGTTCAATAACCCATCAGTTTTTATTTTCCATTGTGCATTTCACAGATTATACAGTCACAAGGCTGCTTTACAAATCAAACAAGATTTACAAGATGTACAAAATCATCAAGATAAGGTATTGGCACTAGATAATATATAATAGAAGGGGACCTAGTGTTACAGTACATGTTTGATTACTTTCTTTTCTAATGAACCGGTCCAGCTCCTGTATCATAAATTATCCATCAAGCCAATGCTTTATCTCATTGACTCCCATTTCTAAACCTTATTTGATTTGTATTGTGATATACTGGAAAATAAAACTTGACTGGAATAATCCTGAGTGTGACACTAGTTCAATAAAAAAAATGTAAAATAAACTTTAAAAAATCATTTGTGTTAAAAAGTAAAATAGATAGTGTGCAACATGTGACCAAGACTATGAAGGAAAGCCATCCAGTTGTTTATATTTGTCTGTAACATTTGTCATTTACACCTAATATAATCAGCTAATGTAAAGCTAAATATTGATTATGTGAATTGTTAAAAAACAGTTGTTTGAATATTTCCTGGACATATATCTGCAAGTTATTATTATTATTATTATTTTCTTTTTAGAAATGAACTTGAACTTAAAATGTTCAAGCATGCTTTCTCAGTTCATTCCAACTTCTAACATTCCAGTAACTGACAAACATCACAAAGATGTGACATTCTGAATCCTTTAATTTTCAACACTTCCATGAAAAGAAATTCTGATGATAAAGTGTTAATTCACGTGGCTACCAATTCCACACTTGAGTATCTAGAGGCAAGGCGCATTCCCAGCACTTTAATCAGTTTATACTGCAAGTCAAGTCCAGGGAAATGTGTCTTGAGATAAGTGAAAAAGCTTCAGATTAAAGCAATCTGTACATTCCCTGCTTCAAGGTTAAAGAATTTAATTTTTCAACAGCTATGGTGAGATGGTTATCATGGTTGCCTTGGTAACTCCATAACTCCTTTCCTGGGCTCAGTTTGCCAGAAGTTTCAAGTATTTTCCAGATGTTCACAAGTGTGAAATTAATTGCAGCCATTGACTTACAGCAACATGTGGCTTATGTTATTCATAAATAATATCCTAAATTCAGAATGTGTGCTGTATCCAGCCATCCCATTTATAACAAATTCATTGTTTCCATTAAGGGTGACCAGATGCCAAAATCTATCTCGACAAATTCAAGCACTGGACAGTAACCAGCCCGAAATGAAATAACATTTTATTGAAAGTCACATACTTGACACATACTTGCATACCCAGCCAATTTACAGCCCTCAAATTCACCTAAAAGTCATACCTTTGGGATGTCAGATGAAGTTGGCCAACCAGTGGATACGGGAAGAACAATCTATCAACAAGAAATGTCAAAAGTAAATACACCATTAAGTAAATATGGCACATTTCAAGTAACAGTAATACATGTAAATCTATGAAGTCATCCATTATCAAAGTTGCTTAAAACTGCCTATTTTGGCCAAATTAAACACACATTCACACTCCTTCATACAGGGCCAGTGTGGAGTCATCAAGAAAAAGTTCTCTCCAGACACATTTACAGTTGGTGATGACAAATGTCGCTGATGGCTTACTTGGCTTCATGCATTTTCATAAAAGGACATTTGATCTTGGAGGACAATACTGCACTGATTGACTCAAGAAATGGATGGCAGGATAGATAATTGTGGGAAATAAGAAAATTGTGGGTGTTATTTTCACTGAATTTAAGGTAAACAGTGGAATTACCTTGAACACTATATATATATATATATATATATATATATATATATATATATATATATATATATATATATATATATATATATATATATATATATATAGAAGAATCATATATACAGTATATATACACAGTATATACCTGTTGTTTTTCATCAGTTCCTTATTCTTTACAAACAATAATAAATTTTTTTGATCAATATCATTGTACATATTACATTTGTTTTAAATATTTCCCATATGTTTTGAGATTTCTTTAAGATTTTATTTTAGCAATTTGTATACATATAGGTAGCTTTTTATGTCACTGCCATCACCTCCATTTCAATACCATAAATATCCTTACATGTGCAAATGAAATGTATTCATTTCCAGTTAAGCCAGGTTAGCTAGACACATTAAAATGACTTTGTATGAGTGAGTTTATGGAGATAGCTGCACTTAATGCTGCCAAGACAGATACCAACTTACTGTTACCCTGGGCTGGACACGTTAAAAAAAAAAATGAATGAACAAATGGAGCTCTTAACAGACAGCAGAATGTGGCTTTATTCCCAGGCTATAAAAGAGATCAAGGTAGCAACACATTTCATGACCTGCAGAAACTAAATTTGTTGACAGTTTGGGATAAAAGCGTGAATCCCAGGCAGAGAGGGGCACAGCTTATTACTTGGATGGGATGCCGAGAGGAACATCATATGGATTGACCAGCTGGACAGAAAGATAACTCTGTGCCCAGCCAGTATGGAATAATGGCAAAAGCCAGAACTTGGGAGTGGGTCCATCCCCAATGTGCTAGGTGGCAGTGGTCCTTGTATAAGATCCCAGTCAGGACACTTGCAGGGGTGCTAGTGAAATGGAGTCCAGAAGTGCAGGCCTGTTAGGGGTCCCTTGGGGTCAATAGAGGGCGCTATCAGGGGAGGACCACTCTAATTTGTCGATGACCCGGAAGTGCTTCCTAGAAGAGACGGCTTGGCACCGGAAGCATTCCTGGGTCCAGCCTAAAAGGAAGCCCGCTGCCATATATGGCAGTGTCGGAGTCGAGAGGCAGCAGGCAAAACTCAGCAATAGCAAAGAAGGAGGAAGACTAGAAATATCGATTATGTAATTTGTGGCTTATTATTGGGAGAGGATTGTGGAAAGGTGTCTGGGAGAACAATAAAAATCCTTAATTTTATTTTATTAACGTATGGTGTATTGCTGGGTCTGTGGTTCAGGGCTCTCAGGCGCCCTCTTGTGGTCACAACTGCTACATCTGTTATTATCATGGTTTTATATTGATTAATGCTGTATTTCTCATGGTTTTGAATTTGATTGTTATAACAATAAAATCATTGTGTCACCATCTTGTGGACATATTTTCTTAGAGGCACCACCATTTTGTGCTTGATTCTTGTGGCTGCAACCATCTTTCTTATAGCTATAGGCTTACTTTTTGCTGGTGACGGCTACTTTGTGTTTTCAGGCCTCTGGGGGCATACAGGTCAATTGAGGACTATCATTTGAGTTTTGCAAGTCGGATATTACAACAGTAGTTGGAGTTTATGATGTCACCCAGAACCCCGGAAGTGATTACTACAGGTAATACAAAAGTAATAATGGGGCAAGATCCTCCTTCGGCTGCTTGGCCAGTATTTTCAATTTGGGTGGTAGCAGTGGACAAAGGCTCAACTGGCAGAAGGAAGTAAGGTCAAAGGCATGAAGAACTTAGTTCCATGGAAGGTAAGCATGGAACCAGCCAGTTAGGAGCCACAAGTTTTTAGGTAAGCACTAATTGCATACAGTAAGTGTTTAATGTGTCACACTTTGATCGTTTTTTGTCCCTGCTAAAGTATTCCTTTCTTTGATAATAAATCTAATTTTTGTTGTTACTCTTGTGTTGATGCCTGCATTCGGCGACAGCTTCTGATTACCTCCTACAGTCCACACAGACATTCTAGCCTTTGAGTGAAGAAGGCTTCCTGGTTTCTGCCTTGAATGGAGTTTCTCTGTAGCTGGCTATGAATGCATGTTCCACATTTTGGTGGATTACAAATACTGGGATTAGTAGTGTATATTTACACACAGTTTTCAAATTTAACTCAAGATTATAATAATGTTTCAGAGTATAAATTCTCCAGATTTATATTGCACTTTTTATGATATACTCTGACGTTTCATTTTATCAGCATTTTTACAGGTTCTGCAAATTGCATCCAGTATGAGAACACCGTGTCAACACACAAAAAAAATATCTTTTCCTCTTGTAGTTTAAAGTTTCTGATTTTATATTTTTGTTTTTAAGAATTTCTGCATGGTATAATATGTTAAAGAACCCTATAATTTACAACTGTCTCAGCATTCTGTACCACATTGAATTTTACAAATGTTTCCCCATTTCCAGTGTTGTGAAGGTACATTTCAATTGTTTTTACCTTTACATTAAAAATCTGTAAACCTCTTACTTTGGTGTGAGTCACACACAACACCCAGTCTATCTGTTGTTAATATATATTAGGAGGAGGAGCAGGCCGCATGCAGATTCCTAAGGACCTCATTATGCTTTTGTTTTAAGTTTTCAGTTAAGTTTGTATGTAACCAGGAATGCCTGAAATATGGCTATCTAGCTTACATCATGGAAACTTCATGGATGTCTGAGTAGCTTATGTCATATGCATAAGTGTTTCAGTTTTTTAAAAGATATATGGTAGCTATCAATTTTATTATTATTGTTGTTATTAGTAGTAGTAATAGTACTAGTAGTATCAATTAACAAATACTGTACCTCTCTCCTACAAAAACAAGAAAAAGGATATGTTCAGTTTCATGCATGGCAAGACAGTACAAAAGGAATAGCAATCTTTGCAAACAACACAAAAAGCATGAAGAAGAAACCAGCAAATAACAAGAAAATAGGCTGAGAGCAGATTAGTACTCGGCTATGTTTTTGTTTTTTTCCCAAGTTCTATGAAGAGCAGAGTGCTTAAATGCTTAACTGTTCCAAACATGCAGGGCTAGATACAGGTTTTCAAAGGACATCTGACTGTGAATAGAAAAACTTGAAGCAGAAAATGCAAACCAAGTAAAGAGGGTTCCTCAAAATGATTTCTGTAGAACTTAGACTGTAGTGTACTGGTGGAAATGAATAGTGGATGGCAGAACTCAGAAATAAGGAAAAATTATTTGTGGATGAGCATAGTAGTAAACTGAAACAGTTTAGGAGGCCTGGACTAAAAGAGATGTGCTAATACAGGATAAGTGTGCTCTGTAAATCACTATCATTTATCATAAAGAAGGAGTAGAGAGAGAAAGGAGTCGGAGGACATGTGGAGGACCCTGAATTTTTTTTTTGATGTCAATAACTTTGGAAATGAAATAAGAAGTCCCCAGGAAAGATAGATTATGAGGTAGAAGAATCAAAGAAAAATAACAGACAACAAAGCATAGGAGTCCAGAAGAAAATCAGTGGAAAAGAGCAAACAACAAAGATTATTTTCTGAAGGTTCAATGACTGAAACAGTATTTCTTTGCTGACTTTTGAAGAAAAGAGATTTTTTGTCTTTGTTCAGACACATTTAACTGCATGCTGTTTTCTGTTGCAGAATGAAGAAGATTTTAGCCAATAATGAGTGGGCGGGGTGCAAGTTAGATGACAAATAAGATGACAACAGACGAGAAGAGGAAGTAAGAGAAAACACCGGGCACAGACTTGACAGAGAGCTGGGTGAAGCTCTCAAGAGAGGAAGGAACAGAAGCAGTGGAGGTAAAAGTGGAAAAGTTTGAGAGGAGGTGGAGAATAAAGAGAAGGAAGAGACAGTGAGAACAAAAATATCAACTGATCTGAGATACACAGAAGCATGATAGGCAAGGTGTAAGGAAAGGCTCCAATGACCTGAGTATTAGAAGAAGATTGCCCCAAAGTAGTGGTCCTTAACCTTTATTCCATTAAGGTCCCCTAGTGTACCATGTAAACAGTTCAGGGTCCCTCTATATAAAGACCATGATATTGTACTCTCTTGTATAATTGCTGCACTCTTAACAAAGGTACTTGTTTTTGAATGTAGATTTATTAACAAAATCCTATTTCCTGCTAGTGCTGTTACACTGCCCGTGTTTTTAAATGCATAATATAAAATTAATTTAGAAACAGCCTACATGTTTTTATTAAATAAAAGAAGTTTTTGGTAGCGCCTGAATTTCTTAATCATGACATAAAATGAGTAGGCATGTCTTAAGGATAAATAATAACTAGTGATTACCAAAACACAGAATTTGTCACTGCAGATATCTTTAATCACAACCAAAGCTACTCACTACTCTCTTGGTTTAAGCATTGCTTTTTAAAATAAGCATAACATGATTACATATTTCTGAAAATAAAAACAATATTTTTTACAATGCATAATTAGTTGCTGGCTGCAGACATTTTTTCATACCTTAATTATGGAAGCTACTTCTTGATTTGGCAATGCAGCATTTCCAACAGTGGTAGTCAAACTTAATATTAATGTAAAAATGCAAATGTTTTTTCTCTTCACATACTATAGTCAGCAGGAAAGACAAAAGCATCATGTAGGACGGTGGCAGCAGCCAGGTACGTCATGGAAGGGGGACCAGCTGTGACACCTGGGTGTCTTTAAAAAGTGAGCACAGTGCTGTTAGCTGCATGTGTGAAGTCAGCCTTTTGAGAAAACTGATAGTGATTGAGGACCATATGTAATAAATTTGGAATATTGATGATGCGGCCTGTTTAAAATAAACTGCTCAAAAAAATTAAAGGAACACTTTTTAATCAGAGTATAGCATCAAGTCAATGAAACTTCTGGGATATTGATCTGCTCAGTTAAGTAGCAGAGGGGGTTGTTAATCAGTTTCAGCTGCTTTGGTGTTAATGAAATTAACAACAGGTGCACTAGAGGGGCAACAATGAGACGACCCCAAAAACAGGAATGCTTTAACAGGTGGAGGCCACTGACATTTTTCCCTCGTCTTTTCTGACTGTTTTTTCACTAGTTTTGCATTTGGCTAAGGTCAGTGTCACTACTGGTTGCATGAGGTGATACCTGGACCCTACAGAGGTTGTACAGGTAGTCCAACTTCTCCAGGATGGCACATCAATACGTGCCATTGCCAGAAGGTTTGCAGTGTCTCCCAAGAGCATGGAGGAGATTCCAGGAGACAGGTAGTTAATCTAGGAGAGCTGGACAGGGCAGTAGAAGGTCCTTAACCCATCAACAGGACTGGTATCTGCTCCTTTGGGCAAGGAGGAACAGGATGAGCGCTGCCAGAGCCCTACAAAATGACCTCCTGCAGGCCACTGGTGTGAATGTCACTGACCAAACAATCAGAAACATACTTCATGAGGGTGGACGGAGGGCCCAACATCCTCTAGTGGGCCCTATGCTCACTGCCCGGAAACGAGGAGCTTGATTAGCATTTGCCATATAATACCAGAATTGGAAGGTCCATCACTGGCGCCCTGTGCTTTTCACAGATGAGAGCAGATTCACCCTTAGCACATGTAACAGACGTAAATGGGTCTGGAGAAGCCATGGAGAATGTTATGCTGCCTGTAACATCATTCAGCATAACTGGTTTGGTGGTGGATCAGTGATGGTCTGGGGAGGAATATCCATGGAGGGATACATAGACCTGTACAGGCTAGACAACGGCACCTTGACTGACATTAGGTATCGGGATGAAATCCTTGGACCCATTGTCAGACCCTATGCTGGTGCAGTGGGTCCTGGGTTCCTCCTGGAGCACGACAATATCCAGCCTCATGTGGCGAGAGTATGCAGGCAGTTCCTGGAGGATGAAGGAATTGATACCATTTGACCAGCCCCCACGCTCGCCTGACCTAAGTCCAATAGAACACCTCTGGGACATTATGTTTTGGTCCATCTGACACCGCCAGGTTGCATCTCAGACTGTCCAGGAGCTCAGTGATGCCCTGGTACAGATCTTGGAGGAGATCCCCCAGGACACCATCCATAGTCTCATTAGGAGCATGCGCTGATGTTGTCAGGCATTCATAAAAGCACATGGGGGCCATATAAACTACTGAATATGATTTGGAGTTGCTGCAATGAAATTTCGGCAAAATGGACTAGCCTGCCACATTATTTTTTCACTTTGATTTTCGGGGTGTATTGAATTCAGCCCTCTGTAAGTTGATAATTTTCATTTCCATCAAACGATGTGGCATCCTTTCGTTCCTAAAACAATACCCAGTCCATATCAGTATAGATATCCAGCAGGATTTTTCTTTTCACATTGAGATCTCATGTGTTTTCAAAGTGTTCCTCTAATATTTTTGAGCAGTATATAAGGTGTGAAAGATAGAGGCACTGTCGACCCCTTGAACCCTCAGACCAGACATCAGACACCAGATAAAAGTCCAAAATTGAATATTTATTATAATAAAGTGCACAAAGCACCACCACTCCACTATACTCAATAACAAATCAATAATCAAATAAACAATAACCAATCCTCCACTCCCAGACGCTTAGCCACCCTGCCTCCCAACTCAGCTCATCGTCTGGGATTTCCCATAGTCCTTTTATATTCCCTGACCCGGAAGTATTTCCAATCCCTCAGTCCATGTGATCTCCTATCACTTCCGGGTCAGATAAAAATCCTCTTCTTCATCCCGGAAGCACGTCATTTCCCTTGTCGCCTTGCCTATGACGTACTTCCAGGTTATAGGGCATGTAGAATTCCCTGAGCCTCCCTACAGCGTCTCCTGGAGGTCCCCATGGTATCCAGCAGGGCTGGTTGTAAAAACTACACGGTCCATGAGGCCCTGCTGGAATTCGGGGAACCTCTATGCCACAGGGAGAGCTCCAGCTGGCTGCCTGGGGGTGTTGGCCAGGATGACAGGCCGGCCATCCCTCACAAAGGTTAACACCCCACTTTAGCTTGAATTTTAGTGATTTAAATATTTTGCTGCTATTTTATAATTATTTTAGACATGTCATGGCCCCCATGGAAGTTTAATGGAGCCCTCTAGTGGACTGTGGCACCCTGATTGAGAACCACTACTCTAAAGCAAGAACAGAGTGAATAAATGAGGATCCTTGTTAGTGCATAAACAACTTCATTCAGTAAGCTTTCTCATAGACTAAGATGAATATCAATGTCAATGATAAGCAGCATCTAAAGGAAAGTTATGTGAACAGCACAGAATTCAAATGGAGAAATAAGATAATGTTCCTTGGCCATAATAATAATAATTTTTATATAACACCTTTCAAGCAAAATGCACCAAGTGTTTAACAGCAAAAGCCCTATCACACTTATACTTCCACCTAGACTTCAGAATAGCTCACAAAGCCTGATTTGATGCTGTAAATGGTCTGTGAGTCTCATAAAGGCATAACAACTCTGAAACATAATCTGGAGCTAAAAGGTATTCTAAATCTTACTGGTAAGCAGTGCATGGCAGCAAGCGCAGGGATAATTTGGACTGCAGGTTTTGCCTTAGTAATCAATGTAGCAGCAAATTTCAGAAGAAAGATTAAAGATTTAGACAGGGATCCAGCCTAACTTTATAGCTGCAAGTTGACAAAACAAGACTATAGCAGTTCTTTACATGATGTTCAAAATATGACTATGAATAGAATACCAGAAGCCACTGTCCAAAGCACACTATGAATCATTCCACTGTGCTACCTATCTATATTTAAAAGAAAATGAAAATCAAATTAACTCCATATCAAACTTTTTTAAGGCTTGAAAATTATTCCCTGAATTTTATCATTCATGGTTTTCACATTGCATAAAATCTGCTTAGACTTCATTCCTATTCGAGGTGTATATTTTAATAAAATGTATGAATGTTTTGTTGTTTCATGTTTTGCTTACTTTACAAGACATGAATGCCAGGCCAAATGTCATTTTACCAATTAAGTTCATTTGTGAAAAGTAACTACAATTTAAAATATTAAACATAAATCAATATTTGAGTATTTACACTGAGCAAAAATGTTTCAGATCTTGTGCAATTACTGAACACCTTAAGCAGGACTAAGTAATAAATGTAGTTGACTATTTCTATTGTTTGGCCAACCTTAATATTAGTTAAAAGGAAACTGGCAGGATCCCCCATTTGATTATGGAGGGTATTCTGGCAGTGATTGGACCACAGTTACCATCCTGAGATTCACTGATTATCAAACCAGATTAATCCATCTGATGGCCACATTAGTGCCACAGCATCTGTTCACAGTCATACACCTCAGACAACTCATTTAACTGAACTGACCTGTATTTGGTATGTTGCTGGAGAACCAGAGTATCTCGAAACATTGATAGAACATGCAAAGTCCCCAGACAGTTTGCCTGGACTGGGATTCATGTCCATGGACCCACTGTTATAACCTGAATCTGCAGAAACTGTTATGCAATAATGTAATGAGATTTAAAAATCTGGGACTTAACTGATTGTGAGCTTCTTTCTTCTTCAATTTCCTCCATAAATGACCTATTAAATGCTTCCTATGGTACCTTAGTGTGCAATTTATATGCAAAGAAGCCTGTGTGACTTATATGTACTGTTGTTAGTACTATTTCACTAGTAGCAATCAAATCAAAAAGTATATAGCAATGGGTAACCATTTATTACACACTAGTGTAATTTTCTCAGATCTAAAGCCCTTTCTGTTGTTTCTAACGGAGCAGTTAATGCTCAGCCTGTCTTCCGTATCAAATTATATTAGACTGCATGAATAGTTTGGCTCAAGTAATATTTTCTCAGATTGTTGATAATGCATAATGCACAATACAATAACATTATTGTGCCTTGACACCAAATATGTTTTAGGTTACAGACTCATTCCCTCCTGGTGTGAATATTTATGATCAGTCATTTTTTACTCAATATATTTAACGTAATCAAAAAAAAAAAAAAAAAAGTAATAAAAACACAGCCTTCTGGTAAAAAAAAATATGTGTTTCCCCCAGTTTGTGTTTATTCTGTCATTATCCAGAAGGCAGATTTGTTACAGGCCTTCTGTCTGTACCTCATCTCTCATGGGATAGGAAGAAAATCTCACATCACTGAATACAGAATTGCAAAGCAGATGAGAAAACAAAAAAGAGCTGTTAAGACGTAAACCACATTGTGGCTACATGGCTGTTTTTGTGTTCCTATTTGTAGAATTAAAAGCAAATATTTAATGCAACACACTGACAAGATCTTCTTAATAAATATTCTATTCCTTCAATGTATAGATTGTTAAAAAAAAAGATTAAACTTGTTTAAAAAGGTATTCAATTTATTGCCATTAGATGACATGAAATCTTTGACCTTTAAGGAACTCCAGTAAAATGACAGCAACATTTAATTCTAGTTTTTTAGTGTTAACTGAATATTATGTTATTCCACAAATCCACAAAGTCAGTTGGTTAAAAGAAAATGCAATTTAAAAAATGAGTAAAGTCGGGACACAAATCTCATGGATTGTATTTGCCAAGCAAATTTACAATTTTACCAGATTTTCAATTGCAGTTTTCTTGCTTTTATGTTCTGTTCAAAATGGAAAAACAGAAACCATTGAGTCTTTCCTGATATGATCTTTAATTTCCTTCAATAGCATGAGCCCAGATCAGTTAATGACCAATTTCTGGGTATTAGAATCACCAATTTCTACATTACCTTTTGTCATTTATATGTCTCCTGACCTAATATCTTTATGGAAAAATGATTGATACATAAATGAAAAATAGGACAACAAAATAACAGGCAATATGTACTGTTTCGAATTGCATCACTTTAGTTTTGTAATCTCAGTTTAGAGTATTTTTAAGGTACAATTGATTTTACCTGCTTAATCTGTTTAAGTGATTTGCTTCTGCCTAAAGGCTTGTGCTATAAAAGCAAAATCAATTATTAAAATGGTGCTCAGGCCAAGCTATTTCATTTTAAATACTACTGCATAGGTATAAAAGTATTAATGGCCGTCAGTTATTTTACTTGTATTATATCTAAGAAAGCAGAGGAAAGTAGGTTAAAGTGGTGGGGACATGTGATGAGGAGAGACAATGAATATGTGGGCAAAAGAGTAATGGGAATGGAAGTACAAGGAAAGAGACTGTGAAGGAGGCCAAATGAAGATCTGAAGGAAAAGGGCTTGACTGGGGAGGAGATGCAGGACTAAGCTGTTTGGAGAAGGCTGAACAAGTACATCGACCCCACATAGAAGTGGGGAAAAGTTGTAACTGCTGATCTTCAGGGATTTTCATGGACAACACTCTCTAGAGTTTCCTCAGAATGGTATGAAAACCAAAAAACATCCAGTGAGCGCAGTTCTGCAGATGGAAACACCTTGAAGATGAGCGAGGTCAGACTGGTTTGACAGTAACACAGATGACCATTGTGAAGGACAGCCGGGTCCCATGCCCGGCAGGGACGCCTCTGCTGCATCTTTTCTGGGGGAGCAGCCATGGACACTTCAATACCTCCCCCGGGATGCTTGGTGGCAGCCTCCCTGGCGGACGATGATTCCCCAACCTGGCGCATGGCTCCATGGGAGATGGAGTCCTCCACAGCCTGGTTGGGGGTTCGGATGGCCGCTAGGGGGAGCTGCATGGAGCCTGGCTGGTTGAATCTTCAGCCCCACCCAGAAATGCAATTAGGACCAGGTGATCAAGCACTTGGAACACTTCCGGGTGGGGTATAAAAAGGGCCAGCCACCACCACTCAGAGAGCCAGAGTTGGGAGGAAGGAGACGAAGCTTGCGGAGGAATGGTGGGAGAGAAGAGTGTGTTGTTGTTGGGATTGTGCTTTTGAGACTGTGTATTGCCTGTGGATCACGGGGAAGACGTGCGCCCACGGGTGAAGAAAAATAAAAGTCCTTGTGTGTTTTATACGTGCCTCTGTGTCGTTCTGTGCCTGGTCAGGTGCCTCTATAGCCCCATTTCTACACCACTTTGTACAACTGTGGTAAGCAGAAAAGAGTGAGTCAAGTCAATGGAGGTTATGCTCAAGCTTTATAACACACTGGTGAGCCCTCGTCTGGAGTACTGTGTGCAATTTTGGTCCTCCAGGCTACAAAAAGGACATAGCAGCACTAGAAAATGTCCAGAGAAGAGAGACTAGGCTGATTCCAGAGTTACAGGGGATGAATTATAAAGGAAGATTAAAAGAGCTGAGCCTTTTCAGTTTAAGCAAATGAAGATTAAAAGGAGACATGATAGGACTGTGTAAAATTATGAAGGGAATTTCCAGTGGATTGAGACTGTTAATATAAAATGAGTTCATCAAGAACACGGGGACACAGTTGGAAACTTGTTCAGGGTAAATTTCATACAAACATTAGGAAGTTTTTCTTTACATAGAGAACCATAGGCACATGGATTAAATTACTAAGCAGTGTGGTAGACAGGAGGGCTTTAGGGACTTTCAAAATTTGACTTGATGTGTTTTTAGAAGAATTAAGTTGACAGGACTGACGACCCTTGTTGGGCTGAATGGCCTGTTCTTGTCTAGAGTGCTCTAATTTTCTAATGTTTATGTTTCTTTGGACATCAGGAATGATTTTAGGCTAGAAACTGGACATTGAGATCTTGAATACATCAAGGGTTAGGAACTGGGCTGGACATATAAGCAAAGACTACTCTCACCAGGGCAACCATCTCCTTCAGTTATCACCATTGTTGAAATGTTACTGATTGCTAAATGCAAGAACTAATAGACAAAGAAACAGTTTCTTTCTTTCTGAAGTCACAATGGTTAAACACAGTCTCTGATTCATCACTGCCTTTCCCTGATTTCTAAACTCCTCCATTCAATGTAAATTATGTTTATTTTATACAAGAGTGGACTTCAGTTTTACTATATCTATATTTTCTGCCTATAATGTTGTGATTGTGTCTTGTATTGTAAATTGTGTTGTTAATTTCTGTGCACATAGTTAGTGTATGGATGCAACATCAAGAGAAATTCTTAGCAAGTATGTTGCCTGGTAATAAACATCAAGTTCAAGTAAATGCCAAAACTAAAACATATAATAACACCGGTGCAATCAGTACACCCTTCAACATGCTTTGTAGCATGTTGTTCACTCTTATGCTTTCTATAAGATCAAGTAAAGTCATTTTTTGTGCAGGTGAAAAAGCAAGCTGCCTGAGTTTGAGCCATTCAGAATTCTAACAGGTGGAGAAGAATCTCAGACAACAATAAATGGCCACATTGAAATGTATAAATATTTATAAAGTTTCAACTTTTCATTTTCCATTCAGGCAGTGCATGGAAATATGGCTTGTTTTGTTAACAAGCAATGTTATTTAGTATAAATCTCACTTCTCTGTATGATAATCATAACTTTGTAGCAATCATACAGTCTCTCTGTTTATTTCATTGTCTAATATTACATGTCTGCAGTTGTTCAATTCTGCAATTCAAAAATTTAATGCTGCTGCAGAAAGGTCACTGAGCAATGATAAACCAAAACTACAACCATACTTGAAACGGTTTATTCATTTAGTAACACACATGCTAAATAAGTGGTCCCCAAGTTCAATTCAAGGGGACCACCGTGGTTGATGGTTTTCATCTCAACCAACTTTACTTTTAATTGGACTCCCAACTTCATTAAACAAGCTGATACTTCACAGTCTTTGTGTTTACAAAACTTTTTGTTAGTAAGCATTCTGAATGTTACATGGAGATACTTTAATGTTTTTATCTTTATTTTTAAGATTGGTGCTATATAAATAAAATGTATTATTATTATTGTTATTATTATTATTATTATTATTATTTTAAAGGTGCCCTGGCCATTGTTTCCTACTAAGCACACTTGGGGGTCTGATAGTTATGTAGCTGCAGCCTTTTACCATTCTCTGCTGTCTGTCCATTCATTGTTAATATTCATTAATATAATGATATTAAGGAAGAAAAAAAGGTGGATTAATAGGAAAATGACAAAAGAGAGATAAGTGCTATGGCGAAAATGCAGTCATTTCTTAATTTAGTATAAATACTAAGCTCACACTACTATCCATCCATCCATTTTCCAACCCGCTGAATCCGAACACAGGGTCACGGGGGTCTGCTGGAGCCAATCCCAGCTAACACAGGACGCAAGGCAGGGAACCAATCCCGGGCAGAGTGCCAACCCACCGCAGGACATACACACACACACACCAAGCACACACTAGGGCCAATTTAGAATCACCAATCCACCTAACCTGCATGTCTTTGGACTGTGGGAGGAAAACGGAGCACCCGGAGGAAACCCACGCAGAAAAGAGGAGAACATGCAAACTCCACGCAGGGAGGACCCGGGAAGCGAACCCGGGTCTCCTAACTGCGAGGCAGCAGCGCTACCACTGCGCCACCGTGCCACCCGCTCACACTACTATTTTAATGCAAAATAAGAGACAAAAAAATAAAAGACTAGCTAATTAAACAATTAGATCAATTCAAGGAAAAATGACTGATTGATTGTGAAATAGGTAGAGAAGAAAACCTGCAGCCACCGTGGTCCTCCAGGCCTGAACTTGTGAACCACCATGTTAATGGATGCAGCATGAACACACAAGCAAGATGGCTTGATTTAGCGGATTAATGTTACTGTAAGTGGCTCACCTCCTTGTATTGGGTGATTGTTTCTTGAGCTATCTCATATACATTGTAAATTTACCTCTGGTATTTTCAGTTTTTAATTTGACACATTCACGTCTATTTGTAGTTATTGTTTTTCCATTATTTACATTGCTTTGTTTAGTAATTTGTGTGCTTTGTGTTGTACGTTATACTGTATTCTTACTGTTTCTATACCATCAGAATTAGCAGTAAATACTAACAGATATGCTCTAGAGGTAATCAAAAAGTTTAAGCTTGAGCCTGAAAAAGTACTTTATGGTGCTGATTTTGTAAGTGCCCAACAATTAGCTCATATGTACTAAGAGATGTGAATGACAAGTTTCTGTGGCTTATGGTGTGTCTTCTTCAGAACCAAATTAACACGGATTATAAAAATTTCAAATGACCTTTCTGGGTATTGAATTCATAGTGTGAAAGTGAATCATTTTTTTATTTCAAGTTAAATGAATAGGCATCTCTTACACCATTAGGAGAAATGAAAAATTAACTAAAAAGGAAGTTAATGTTAACAAAGTAAAAATGTGTCTTGTGAGACCTCTGGCTCACCTTAAGATTGTTGACATCTTCTTTCCAGGTTTCTCGTTTTGCCTTGAAATCATTTTTGACAGCCCCCTTCACTCCCCTGTGTTTAAGTGCTGAGCTTTCATTATTTTTTAGATGAATTAATGAAAATGGGGTTCTGCATCAGACTCAATGCAGCACTATATTTGGCCAGGTAAACCAACTTTATATAAGAGCTACACAAGCAAGTTGACAAACAAGGGAACACCATTGAGTCCATCAAGCCCATTTATTTAGCTAATAGCTTTATCAACCCTGCACCAGGTCAAGTGCATTAGCTTCCTGTATAATTCTTGTATACTGTAGAATAATTAACATTTCCCAGCTGCTAACACACAAAGATTTTCATTCCTGCACCTAAGAACGTCTATTATCATGGCTAATTCTGTAATAATGTGTAAGACACTTGTAGGCATTGTCTTTGTCTTAGACCATTGGTCAATGCTTCAGGTTGGTGGCATTGTGTCATTGGCACTAGCTTTACAGTTTTGTGTGTGAATCTCCAATCATGCCAGTGGGCAGGGGTGGACTGGCCATTAGTGCATTTGGACAATGCTCAGTGGGCCGCAGACTCTGGTCTGGTCATGGGCCGATAGTTTCATGAAATAAATTTTATGTTCTGGTTACTGTTTGACATTAAAATTAATTTTTTAAAATACTAAACATTATCTGTCCGGTACTGCGATTTATATAGTCCTATATAATATACAGTAATCCCTCCTCCATCGTGGGGGTTGCGTTCCAGAGCCACCCGCGAAATAAGAAAATCCGCGAAGTAGAAACCATATGTTTATATGGTTATTTTTATATTGTCATGCTTGGGTCACAGATTTGCGCAGAAACACAGGAGGTTGTAGAGAGACAGGAACGTTATTCAAACACTGCAAACAAACATTTGTCTCTTTTTCAAAAGTTTAAACTGTGCTCCATGACAAGACAGAGATGACAGTTCTGTCTCACAATTAAAAGAATGCAAACAAATCAATAGGACTGTTTGGCTTTTAAGTATGTGAAGCACCGCGGCACAAAGCAGTTGAAGGCGGCAGCTCACACCCCCTCCGTCAGGAGCAGAGAGAGAGAGAGAGATAGAGAAAGACAGAGAAAAACAAACAGTCAAAAATCAATACGTGCCCTTCGAGCTTTTAAGTATGCGAAGCACCGTGCAGCATGTCGCTTCACGAGGCAGCTGCACAGAAGGTAGTAACGTGAAGATAATCTTTCAGCATTTTTAGACGAGCGTCCGTATCATCTAGGTGTGCGAACAGCCCCCCTGCTCACACCCCCTACGTCAGGATCAGAGAAAGTCAGCGCAAGAGAGAGAGAGAGAAAAGTAAGCTGGGTAGCTTCTCAGCCATCTGCCAATAGCGTCGCAGAAATCCGCGAACCAGCAAAAAATTTGCGATATATATTTAAATATGCTTACATATAAAATCCGTGATAGAGTGAAGCCGCGAAAGGCGAAGCGCGATATAGCGAGGGATCAATGTACTGTATTACGTCATCAAGTTGTTTAAGTTGTCAGTACACAACGTTGCGGTAAAAAATTTGGTTAAAACTGTCTTTTGCTGACTTCTGTTTCAATACTGCTACATTTCAGTTAGCATATACATTATTACAATTTATTTTATCTCATATCTAGTATTTAAATTCTTCGGTACTAATAATTAGTTTAGATTATGTATTATGCATTATATTGTTCTCTGGTTGTCGGTGTGAGTGATAATTAGTGCTTTTCAGCTGCAATTATTAGTACGATGAAATAAAGTTATAAAGCACATAAATTTTCTAAGCATGTCGTCAAATTTTAAGTTGTGTCTAAACAACAGTCTACAGATTAAGTTTGCCAACAGTTTAGATAGAGTCCATATAACAGGCTTATAGCAAGTAGCGAGTTGCGCACTCAACACAAATTTTAAGAAAATTACAATGAATAATGGGCTGAGTGGGTCAACCCTCATCACCTCACTCATTGAAGGATACCCAGGCTGGTTTTGAGACCCAGTCCACTCCTGCCAGTGGGACGTTATGATTGAGAGGAGTTCCAGCAATATTAGCTAGAAGTTTCCTTAAAAACTTTCAAATGCTCATTTCTTTTTGAATAAGGTATGCAACAGTTTACTGTGATTTATATGATAAGCATAGGTTTAGTGACTTGCTTAGCATCAGTGGTGAAAACTGTACTTCCAACTTCCTATTATGAGTCTCAGCACCTTTGCCAACCTGCTACAGAGACTCTTATTAGTTTTGTATTGTTCTGACTGATATGAATGGCTTTAGACAGGCACTGCATAAGAAGCCGTAGGTCTTCTTGACAATTTAAAATCTCTTGCCCCTCAGGTCTCACTCATCAGGCCATCTGACCACTTGGCTGCTCTGTAGCCCAGGAGCAGTAAAAGGTTTTTCCATTAAGTTTGTGGATTTGACATATGTGCCTAGAAATATCATTTGTTCAATGGTCTTTTCATTTAACAGCAGGATTTTCAGCTTGTAGAAACAATTGCTGTAGCTTTTGTCGTTTGTCGTTTGTTTTCATAGCTGTGTTAGTTTTTTCTTCATGGAAGATAAAGCTGTAGTGTTTTAGGGTCTTTTTTTTCAGTATCATCTGTGTAAATGCACACTGTGACAATATATTTATAACCAGGCATGATGGCCCAACTGCCATGAAAACAAGCATTCAGTACTCAGAGGCACATGAGTATGAAAATATTCCAAAACTATGGCTGACAAAACAATTGGCTATGCATTTTGGCCTAAAGTCATACTGTACATAGAGCATGTGCTTTTCACATCAAGCAGGAATTGTGTTTAGGTCATCCATAGATGCAATGGTCTACAGATGCTGCGGTTCAGATTATATTTAGCATGTCTTTATTAGACACACTTCAGAGACAGTTAGTGTAATGTAGGCTTGTCCAGGAAATGGCAGCTATTGATGTACAGAGGTGGCACCAGACAGGCCTGCAATAAAACGTAAAGGATATTCCCCAGGTATCACTGACTGGTAAAGCTGTCCCCATGAAAGGAGAGCTGCTGTCAGAAGGATTGGGCCTGAATACATGATAACCGTGGCCCTGTGTTATGAATAATGCATTCAAGAACATTTGCCTTAGATCAATGTATGGAAAGATCATTTAAAAAATATTTTCTGTTGTACCATTTTGTTTCGAAAGGAATCAGATGAGGTGGCTCGGGCATCTGATCAGGATGCCTCCTGGACGCCTCCCGGGTGAGATGTTCCGGGCACGTCTAACCGGGAGGAGGCCCAGGGAAAGACCCAGGACACGCTGGAGGGACTATGTCTCTCGGCTGGCCTGGGAACGCCTTGGGATTTCCCCGGAAGAGCTACAAGAAGTGGCCGGGGAGAGGGAAGTCTGGGCATCTCTGCTCAAGCTAATGCTCCCGCGACCCAGATAAGCGGAAGAGAATGGATGGATGGATGGTACCATTTTGTTTGTTTTTCCATGTTATTACTAGCCTCTGTACCTGTTGTCATCACATGACGATTGCAACACTGCATGTTTGAGCCATGTTCACCACATCCATAAAAGACAATGACACTAATCATATAGCGTCCTAATCACTGGATGAAGGAAACTCCAAAAAGCATTCTTCTTAAACAGTTAGGGATATCTTGGTGATTGTTTTTGATTTTTGCTTAGCCCCTTAAAGTTTAGAAACACAATCTTGATTTAATTGTAATTTACAAAAACCGCCCATGGGGATTTTCACTGGAGATTTTCATGGAAATGATCTACGGGGTGCAATTATTTTTAGCTGTCCATCATAATAAAAGGACAAGTGTCTGTCATGCCTCTGCCATTTCAATAGATGGTACAGCACAAACATTTATAGTAATGAATTTTATTACTACAAATGTTTGTGGTGCACCATCTGTTGGAATGACAAGTGCAATGCATTTTATTGCTACATATATTACAAAATACATTAAAATAGAGTTGATCACAGATCTTAAATGTGTAGCTGTCAGTTATAGTATGATATTTACAAATTTTGCGACACTTCTGCGTCTGACAATGTTCCTTCCAAACATGTTTTTAATCTCTGACTTTCACCCTTAATTAAGAAAATCATTAGGTCTAAATGTTATTTTCCTGATAGAGAAGCAGGGAACCTGTATAAAGATCTCTAGAAAACAATCTCCCTAATGATGTCTTTATTTGAAATCTGCTTGTGTAGTACTTTTGATTCCAGTGCATACTTTTATACATTATACCAAGAAAAGCTATACACCCATATTCAGAGTTCCTCTGCCTGCAAACTTCCTTTATGGAGCAGGGGAATAAAGTGTGTTCACATTAGTGCATCTCCCAGATGACTTAATTGTTTGTGCCACCTAAAATCCACACATTACCACCCTAAGCCATTTTTCACATGAAAGCTTCCTCTGGCTTCTCCCTTTTCTATGTATTGCTTATCGATGGGAGGGGAATGAAAACTGAAGAGGCGACTGACTTTTCCATTTTGGCTTAGACTATTATTTTTGGATACATTTGCTTGATTCTTAGTTCCTTTCGTGTTTATGACCTTGTGCCTGTTTTTAACGTACTTTTTTAGATTGTACACTTAAAACATTCTTTTTGTTATGCCTCTCATTTTGCAATCTTGTCCTTATCTGCCCTCCACACAATAAAACGTTCCACCCGCTGAATGGTTGCCATCTTACTCTGTCTACTCACAGCTTGGTTTTCTTTCCTGAAAGCATGGAAGGCACAAAAGCGCAGCCACCTCCATTGGCAAGGTTAGATGGTCTGCTTCTGTTAACCTGCTTGAGATACTTTCATGGTGTGAGAAATCCATATCTTTCTACTTTTATGTTTTTGTTTGTTTTATTTTCAAACTGTACCTTCTGTAAATGTTTATAGAATTTTACATTTTTCCTGATTTGTATTGTGTTGAGAATTTCTACATCTATTCTTCTAAGCATACAGGGACGCTGATTGGTAGTGATTTTATAATATTCGTAATTTTCTATAGGTATATCCAAATTAAAAATAAGGGAAAGATTAATCATATGCCATGGGGATGGGGGTAGGGATAGAAATTATATACTATTTCCTGTCAGATTGGTTCTGTCTTTTATCTTCTTAATATTTACTGGAGCTTTTATGTTTAGCCTGAACATAATTTTAATAAAAGTGTCCCTTATGCTTTCATTCTAGTTGCTTTGCAATTCGAGTCACCATTTTCCCTCATCTCACATCATCTGTTTTCTAAAAATTTCATAATTTTCAGTCATTTTGCCAAACCATTTTTTAAATACAGAAAAGCTAGAGGGATAAAGAAAAAAGGGAAAAGCAAACTAAAGGAAAGGAGAAATGATGGATGACAGAATATAGAGAAACAGAACACAGGATGACTTTTTTGAAGCAGAATTAAAGAAAATACATGGAAGTGTGAAAGTACAGAACACCCTCAGAGAGTAATTTTCTAAACATCACATGCAATGAAAAATCAAGTGAACTGTCCATAATAAACTTACATTGAGCTTAAAGTAGAGAAGATTTGTTTTTTCTTGTATCCATTAATATACTGCACTTTCTAAAGTATCAACAGCAAATACTATATATCAATACCTGAAAATACAGTGTTAAAACACAAAAGACATAGAGCGGAAGGGTTGAGGGTCCAAAATGTCATGATAGTAATGACAGTTGCGTTATTTTTAAATCAAATAAGTGAGGATTATTGTGTTCATTTAATCTGGGCAAATCACTTATGAGGTCTGAGCAACCCCTGGCAGCACCCCTGGAACCCAACAGGGTTGTTCCATGGCACTACAATTACCAGCATACCCTGCGGGTCTCTAAATCGGTAGTAATGCCGAGGGATGCTGCCCTCTAGCGTATTGGAGGAGCAAATAGACAGAGCGAATTACCTCCCTATGTTACTCCATTATACTTGCCTCCTGCCCATGTAAGGATCTTTGGTCAATTCCAACCAGGACACCAGTGTACCCACTTTCATATTAGCCTCCTGGTCAAGGTAGGGCATTTAGTCTTTTTTCTTCTTGAGCGATGGGCTGGCCTACTGGCCAGTTTAGGAAACTTGACCCATCCCAGCCAGACTCCAGCACACATCTGGCTTCCGTCATAATAGTACAATAGGAGTGCATCATGCTTTTTCTTGCCTCACTATGTCCTGCAAGGTGGAAGCGAGATGGAGAATACAAGAAAGCATGCATTTCCCTCTTCTCAGGCCACTTCCCACCACGTTGAGAGGGGCAGAGCAAGAGTCTTCTGCTAAAAAATGCTCCACCACAGGCTGTAGCAATCTTAAATTTTGCATTCTATTTTTAATTTTTATGTTGCCAGTCCACATAAAGCTGAACTGATGTAAGAGGAAGGTCTGCTGTAAAACAGAAAAGATTCTACTTGCAGTAATAGCAGCTACTGGCACCTTTCCTTTTGACACTCACTTAACCTTTTTCATCACTCTCATGTGAACAATTCCAAACCCTGCATGCAATGTCAGATATTCAAGTCAAGATTTACAAGTTGTCAGTTTGTTGGTTTCCATCAATCAAATTAGTATTGTATGTCTTAAAAATAAAATATTTACCCTCTCATGCACTTTTTTTCATATTTGGGTAAACCAAGTTGCTGAAAAAAATCTGTATATTTTCCAAAACAATTGTTATAATCTAAATGAAAGCATTAAACACACTCCTTGCCATGATGTATACAATGTAACTGTGGTAATATGGATATACGGTGATAAAGGAGAATATGGAACAGTGAAGTCTGGCACATGTATCCTGCTCTGAAGGCAAGTTTTATATGAATACTGTAGATGTGATAATATCACAGCCTGAGAACTGAGTCATGTACAACATAGTGAGTTTCACGCAGTATCTGAACCTGTCTTTCAAGTTCATTTTTAAATTTTTGGCTTATTGTAGGTATTATGTTTTGTGAATTTTGCTTAAAGAATTTGTTCTGTGAAAAAAAGGGGTTTTATGCCCCACCAAGTAATCCATGATGCACATGATACCCTTCATTATACTGGAATAAATCAGTATAATGAAATTTTGCCCACTTGTAATATGTCGAGCAAGCAAAAATGTATTCTTGGAAAAAAAAAATACCGTGGCTGGTGTTATGATATAATGGTCATCTAACCGTTCATTTTCTGTGCCTGTTATTCTTATTTAGGATTGTGGGGTCAGATCATGTTACAAATTACAATTTTAAGGACAGTGGAACAATTGTGTTTTTGTTATGTTTTAAATATAGTATATAGGATACATTCCCTGAAAAGCTAAACCTGATATATTTTGACTAAGCCAGCCAGCCAAACATTTCACAAAAAATTAGGTTGATTGATGTTAGAATAGCTAGTGCTGTTATCTAAAACAGTGTCGTTTCTTTTATATGTAAACTAGAATAGAGATTATACAGCCTGTCTGTGGTAGGGAAATGCTACAATGACATGCACTAAAACTAAAAGGCAATTGTCGCCTTTTTTCTTACACATTCTCACATTATTTAGATCACAGATTCTTGGATAACAACTAAGCTCTCTTTTGCTTTCTTAGTAAAATATTTGTCAGTCGGTGGATTCCCAGCTGATTTATTATTTTGAGATCAGCCTTCTGCTTTATAGTTAAAAGGGAAGGACATTGACTTGACTTGAGCCTTGTTCACAGCAAATCAGCTCATGCCATTCATTACCTTAATTTCATTTTGCAGTTGTATCTTTGAGTCCTAACAGCTCCAGGAGGCTGGGTTCCAGACGACTTCATCTGTTGGCTTTCTTGGTGCAACTTCCACAAATGTCAAGCTTTTTTTTCCAGCATACCAGGATGGCTGAGAGAAACTTCTTCTTCCATGGCACCCCTTTAATGTCTCGGGTGGTAGAGGAACATGCACTGGCCATCCCATGCACTACAGTTCTCTTAGCATTTTTCATTTAATCAAGAGGGCAAAATAATGCTTAGTATTTTTTTACCTATTTACTTTTCTAGGGTGTGCAATTTTACGTGTGCCACTAGGAGTGTTTTTTGATGTTGAATATATGTTCGATATCATTCTTTTCAGAATTTATCAAACTTAAATGTGATATTGTTAGATTTTCAGATTCTTATTCTGTTTTTAAAATATAAACTATAAAATATCAAGAACTCACGTCCCACGAGACGAGACTTTGTGGCAAGAGATTTAACCACGCCGAGGCCGGAAACAAAAGACAAAGAGTAGATGACAAAGACAGCTGCTGTATAGGCTTTTAAATGTTCGAAGCACCGCATGAGATGCTGATCACACAGCACGGCAGCAGCAGCAAGCGAGCAGCTGATCGAGCAAAGAGGAGGTAAAAAAACTGTATTTGTTTCCCATTGTATCACCATTTAAGAGGGGGGTTTCAGAGTAGAGACTGCATCTCCTTGGAGTGTGTTCAGCCCCCCTCTTCACAACATGAGTGGCAGAGATGCGAAGTGGCTGGTGCGTAGCGCAGGCCCAGGGGGTTGGCGAGCGAAGCGAGCAGTGGGTAAGCCCCTAGTTGAGTATATTAAGTTTATTGCATTGATTTTTGTTTAATGTTGTGCATTGCTTTGGTTGGTTCTGTTGACATCCACTTGCCTGCCTTCAGTCATGTTTAGCTGAGGGTACTTTATATCTAAGTAGTGCTGTAGGTTTTTATTTCTTTTAAAAGCCCAGATAATTTAGCAATTTATTAATATATTTCTGACTCTTATTACACTGGTGCAATTTTATTTGGCCGTATATATATTTTTTTAATGTGCTAATTTTTTAGTATGTACAGTGATCCCTCGTTATATCACGCTTTGACTTTTTAGTATGTACAGTGATCCCTCGTTATATCACGCTTTGACTTTCGCGGCTTCACTCTATCGCGATTTTTTCTCATACACGCTTACGTCACTATGCAATGCGCTTTCTGAGAAGCCCCACGATGGCTCCTAAACGTGCTGCTTTTTCTAAGCCTTCTGACAATGAAACTAAACGCCGGAGGAAGATGCTTACCATCCAGGAGAAGGTGAAACTCTTGGATATAATCAAAGATGGCAATACCCTACAAAAGCCTCCTCACGCATATGAAAAGACAGCGCCAGCAACTGCCTATTAAGATGTTCTTCAGCCGCGCACCCGGACACTCACTGCCTACTCCTAGTATTCCTTCAGTGGAAGAAGACAACAACGCACCTGCTGAAGATACTGCACCACCTGAAGACTCTCCTACTGAGGTCGTGACTTCATAGGTTAGTGGTTGTGTGTAAGAACTGTGTGTGTGTGTAATTAAATGTACAGTACAATAATAATATGATATTTGTAATGCTGCGGTGGGTTGGCACCCTGCCCGGGATTGGTTCCTGCCTTGTGCCCGGTGTTGGCTGGGATTGGCTCCAGCAGACCCCCGTGACCCTGTGTTCGGATTCAGCAGGTTGGAAAATGGATGGATGGATATTTGTAATGTCTAATATGTCTTATTTTCTCTTATTTTGTCTAATATATTGGGTAATACGAGTGTAATGGTGACTAAAGGGTGTTATTTCATGTCTAGAGGGCTCTAATAATGTTAAAAAACGTATTTAGAAGGTTGTAAACAGGTTTTCTATACTCTAACTGCGAAAATATTCGATTTATAAATAAATAATCCTACTTCGCGAAAATTCATTCATCGTGGTAGAGTCTGGAACAGATTAACCGTGATAAACGAGGGTTCACTGTATTATTATATGTTTGTTGACTCACAGCTTTTGCTCTGAAAATGTCTTTTTTGTACTCCTAAATTCGAACATCAGAAAATTTGTCATGAGTACAGGCCATTCAAATCAACAAAGCTCACCTAACTTCTCCAAAATAACATCAAGTCAAATTATGAATATCCATAAAGTCTTTACCTCTACCATGTTACTTAGGAAACGTGTTTTGTATGGAGACTTTTTGTTGTGGAGTAGAGAGTGTGTGTCTGTATTGTATTGTATTGTATGAACAGTTCATTCACTTTCTGGAATGCTGGGAATTTATATGTCATTGTTTCTAGAAAATGTGCTTGTGTACTGTTGATACCAAATTTTATGGATGGTGTGTGTTCAGAATGTTTGTGTAGGTCCAAAGTGTTTAAGAGAATTATCAGGCTAAAACTAGAACATGATTAGAACAAGTTTCCCGTAGCAGTCTGTTCAAGGAACATGTGGTAACTATAAAAGAGAGCAGGCCCACCATTTAATGGCAAATTAGAGTCTAGGAGTATCTTGAGTTGACAGAAGGAGTGTTGGGGAACTGATCTTAGTGCTTTCAAAGGGAATTTCCTGACCTATGAAATGATTGCAAGAACAACCTGAGAAGTAGCTTTGGATTGATGCTTAAAAGTGACTCCATTCTGATGGCCAGTGGAGTGTGGAGCTAAGCAGTGAGCAGTGGCAAGTGCCTGATTGGTGTGAGATGGAGGCAAAGGAGAGAAGGAGAAAGTTCTGAAGGATGAAATGAGTAGTACCTGGTACAATATTTTTACTGGGAAACAACCCCACCAGACAAATAAAGGAAGAAGAATGAATAGAAGACACATTTTACATGGGCCCAGGGAGGCCACAGCTTTCTTAGTTTGCTTGGCTTTACTTTGTCCCTGGATGGTCCAGGTTGGCACCATGGTCCTTGATAGCTCTCAAATCCAGAACCATCAATATTCATAACCAAGCTTGAGCCAGGCAAAGAGGACACTAACAGACGAGAGTAGGTGAAAATGTGCTTCAATGCCTTCATTCTCAAACAAAGCAAAGATTCAGAAATCCAAATTGCCAAAAGTTCAGTGCTTCAATCAATAAATAAATAATCCATAAAAGCATATGCCTTTAAGGAGGCTAAAATCAAAAAAACAATAAATTAGTAATAAAGATGAGGTTAAAATTTTCCAGAGGTAGAAAATCTAAAAACTGTGCCACATTACTTCCCTCTAAAACTGATGTTTCCTCTGCTTACCCTAGGATGGTATCCCGCAGCTAGAAGAGATGAATCCTAACAGGAGCAGCCAACCTTTTACATCCAGGCTCTGGTCCGTGTTGCCACCCCCGGCCCCCAACAGGATGTCGTGCCAAGCCAAGCCTTGCTCATTTGCCTCCCACCATTGCCACCTACTCAGCCTCTCTGGCAGGAGCCTTCCTGAGTAACAGTTCACTCCTGCTCCCAGGTACTGTACGCTCAGCAAGAGTGTTCCTCTTCAGCCCTCTTGAGCGCCAGCCACATACTCCACCACGGGGCTCACTTTCCTGTCTGCCTGACTCCTCTCTGCCACACTGGCTTCTCCCCTTCTGCGTTCTCCTGTTTCACTTTCAGTGTTGACTTAATCTCCCATTCTTTTCTATAGTCTCTATTTCTAATTCTCATCCTCTCTGTATTCTCATCTGCTCAGAATCCTTTAAAATTCTGATTGGGCGCAGGTGTCACAATCACAAAGCCTGGAGCCCCAATATGGAAAGTGACTGAACCGCGTACATCTCCACATGAAGGTATGGCCAGCCAATTCCTCCTTTAGGACCCAGGCTGCTTGTATACAAAAACACGTGCACCTGCACTCAAATGTCACCCAAGTGCACCGTCATTATTAATTTATGACACGTAAGGCACCACAGACTCTAACATACACTATGCCACAGTCCCTCCTTGCACTGTTTTGTGAATAAACACACTTGTTTCAACTCTTTGACATGATTCTTGATTTATGGGATGCTATTGCAGCACACAGCAAATTGTAATAAATAACCACCAGTACATTGTGATGATTTATGCTTTAAATAGATATGTTGACTTATATGTGAATTTATGCTATGTTTACATATTTACATATGCATTTATTTACACATATAAAGAATTTTATTGTGTACTAGAAAAGTCAAATTACAAGGCCCTTTTGAAATGTAAGCATTCAGAGATTAGCTACCAAAGAAGGTCAAACACAAAATCTTTAATATAATCAAGAGATTGTCAGAATGTTTCTGGATATAGACAAAAACAAGCAGAACCATCCTTTGGGATATGGTATCATTAATTGGACTAATGTTTCTAAACAACATTTGAAAATAAATATAAAGTGACCCCCTGAAGCTTACTGGCAGTTTGTCACCACATTTCATTAATTCCAACAAGTGAATTAACTACTGTCAAATTGGAATTTGAACCATTTAGCCTTTGAACCTATTCTCTGAACCAAATCAAAAGTACAAAACTGAAGAGCCAAAAACTCACAAATAGGCAAGAAACACCCATGATCCTGTGGTACCAGAGATTCTTGCTCTGATAAGGTGTCGCCCTCATTTGCTTCTACAGCCTTTCATTTCAAGAAGTAATATCAGCCCAAAAATTCAAGCTACAAGTAAGGGCTTCTTTTTCTAACATTCAAGTGTTTTGTTTTTGTTTTGTTTTTGTTGCAAGGTGTGTGTGTGTGCGTGTGTGTGTGTGTGTGTGTGTGTGTGTGTGTGTGCGTGGGTGTGCGTGTGTGTGTGTGTGTGTGTGCGTGTGTGTATGTGTGTGTGTTTGTGCATATGTGGGCTTGTTTTAAGGGAGTGTGTGCCGCCTTCAAAATATACCTAGAGGATGTCTCTTGTCACTTAAAGTGGAAGAAAATGAAGAAGATAAAAGGTTATGCATTGACCTCTATTTGGCTGACAATAGTTCTGTTCCTTGAGGACTCAGAATAGTGCAATTGAGGACAGTAAATATAAACTGAGAGAAAATGAAGTCCAAAGTTCAGCAAGCTCAATTTAGAGCAGATTACTAATTTTGGTGAAGATGTACACATGTTCAGACTACCAGCAAGATGTCAGAAATATATATATATATATATATATATATATATATATATATATATATATATATATATATATATACAGTATATATATATATGGAAGAGAAGGTCTGTGATACGGTTTGCATATTTGCAGCTGGAGATCCACAAAGGGAGAAAATGAATCATGCTTTCATCAGAGGATAATGCTTAGACTTACAAGAATCAAAGGCAATATATAACAAAAAATTACGTGGAAAAAGAAATGAACCGACACATTAGCTTCCTGGACATCTACATTGAAAGAAATAATGACGCCACCCTGACCGCTAGTGTTTACCATAAGGAATGCTATGCAGACAAGATATTACACTTCGCCAGCAAGCACCCAGTATCTCATAAACGGAGCTGTGTTAAAACTCTATTCAAAAGAGTCCACACCCATTGTAATACAAAGGAGACAAAAATGAATGAGAGACGCTATCTCTTCCGTCTTTTCACTTCAAATGGATACTCAAAAACATTCATTAATTGCAGCTTACACAGAAGACACCAAAAATCTCAGCAAACAATAGACTTGATCCAGAACCCCCACCCCACCTGGTACTCACTTCCTTATCACCACAAGGTGTCTGAAGGTGCAGCACGCATCCTGGCCAAGTCAGGTGTCAGAATAGCACACAAACCCAGGAACAATTTGCGCACGGTCCTCATTAATGCCAAAAACAAGAAATCGACAGCAGAAACACAAAACGCAGTTTATAGCATTCCATGCAATTCTTGCCCAGCGGTATACATAGGACAAACTTCAAAAAGAATACAGGAACATCGCAACGCCATCAGAAGAAAGGACTCACTATCATTGATCTATACGCATAATAAATCAACAGGACATACATTTAACTGGGACAATGTACAAGTAAGATTTAAGGCCAGTACCAAAAGTGCCAGAGAGCTGGCCGAATCTTGGCTATCAAATGAGAACGCCATCAACAGACATTTGGACATAAATCCAGCAGAAGCAAACTTAAGAAGAACATGTTCATAATAAATAAAATCTTTACAACCAATAACCCCCCCCCCCTTTCACACTGACTTAGCTCCCCCCCCCATGTAATTTTTTGCTATATATTGCCTTTGATTCTTGTAAGTCTAAGCATTATCCTCTGATGAAGGCCCCTGGCAGGGGCTGAAAGCTCAGGAATAAAAACTACTTTATGATACGAGATTCATTTTCTCCCTTTGTGGATCTCCAGCTGTATGTATATATATATATATATATATGTGCTTTTGGACTTCTGTGTGTCTGTCTGTGATCCGGACTTCTTTCACTATATATAAAAGCCAGATACCACTGACTTATTCATAACAAAATCTCCCGAACCATGAGGGTAGCAATGTAGGTTACCCTTGGCCCATAGTAGCTTGCTAAGAAATAGTTTTAAAAATTTCATGGTCCAAGCATATTCTGTCTGTATGTCTGTCCGCTTTTCACAAGAGAATTACTTAATGAATTTAGATCTGGTTGTTTTCTATAATTTGCTTGAACTTTCCGGTTGATTTTGTGACTTCTGTCATCGCGCTAAGTACCATAGTTCACTTGCAGTACTGATGTATTTATGCAAATCCAAGAGAGTGGCTGTGGGCCGAGAGCAGGCGGACGGGGCCTTCCTCATTCACTCATCAGCCTCTGTTTGAGTTAGTCTGCGTCTCACCATGTGTTAGGGCTCGTTTATACTTCACGCTCAGAATGTATACACGCCTGCATCATGGCTGCCACACGTTCCCAGCGTTCATTTGATGCATCCTCTGAGCAGGTCCTCAGAAATTAACGCAACGCGTGCGTGAATTGCAGTACCAGCAAAATAGTTGGGGGGAGCAGTGTGCTAAAAGTTGGAATGTGACGTCAGAGTCTCTGTTTACTATCTACATGTGACAGAAAGCCGCTTTGCGGATCTTACAATATCAATGTGCTCGCTTCGATGTTTGATGAATGGTTCGATGTGGTGAAGCAAAATGCTGACATACAAATGCATTTGTGGTGCTTTTATATTCAAGCATCGCATATTCCCGATCATACTGACATAATGCATTGTAAAAGCCTCACGTACCGTCTTTTTTTTCTAGGGCTTCCTCTGGACCTGACTGCAGTGGCAAACAGCAATAGATCGCCACACAGAACACATTAAATGTACAATATTCCAACTCTCTGCACATTTAGATTTATACTTGATATCACTTTCATGATGAAATGCATTAAAGTATGTATGTTACATTTTACAGATACATTGTTAATTTCATTTAAATAATGAATACTGTTAATAATTACACACATGGGGTTGACACGGTGGCATAGCGGTAGCACTGCTGTCTTGCAGGGAGTCATGTCGCTGGTATTCTCTGCCTGGTGTTTACATGTTTTCCTTCTAGGTTTCCACAGTTTGCTCCGGTTTCCTTCCAAAGATATGCAGATTTGGTGACACCAAAATGACGCTAGTGTGTATGTGAGTGCTTGTATTCACATTGCAATGAGCTGAGGCCCCATCCAGGGATTGTTTCAGCCTCGTGCCTAATGCTTGCTGGAATGGACAAATCCCTGGACTGATGGATTTAATCATTAAACATCCTTTTCAGAGATATTGTAAGGTGTCATCGGAATTTAATGTGTTGTCCAGGCAAAGCGAAGCCGAACTTGTTCTCATTGTGAGAATATCTCACACTGCCACCTGGTGGATTCCTCCAGATTTCCGTAAAGTACGCGCGCAAGTATAAACAGTAAAATGCTTGTGTAAAAGGAGTGTCCGCTGGAGCATGCGTCGCGTGAAGTATAAACCCGGCCTTAGAGTGCACCTTGCCTCCGCTTAGCTAGCGATACCAGTTTGTTCAACAGACATTATCATCTACAGATTGTTAAGGAGTAACGTTTGACGTTTTTGAGAGAGAGAAAGATTAGAGCTCCATGTGTTTTAGAGGGTAGCTGCTGATTGCCAGAGATATTACGGCCATGTGCTTTTCTCCCCACGCTGGGAACGCTCTCCTATCACAGCTGAACACGATCAGATATAGTGCCAATGTCTATTGATTTTTAAAGTTTTTCCTGTTTCATTACTATGTGGGTGCAGCCATGGGGTACAGCTAATATATATACAGTATATTGCAAAGTTCAACTGTATTTAATATTCTGAATTCATGCAGTATTATCTCTATACAGTATTTTTAAATTCTGCATGGTCTACACTTTAATAATCTGTCATGTATAGTCTTGTTTTTTACACACAGTGTTGAAACAGAATCTTATTTATTTTTGCTTGTTTAGACTCTTCAGGGTGCTTTAGTTTTGATCTGATTGAGCAAAGCTGCCTCTAACGTGGACAAAATACCAAGTCAACACTTGTCCTGACTTGAACTGCAAAATTCTAAATGCATATGTTATGGAGTTAAAAGGAAATGGCATTTGAGCTTTAATGAAGCTTTACAGTCCAGGGCGGCAGGGGCTTCTTGTGTGGATATGTGCTTAAACTGTGAAAAGGAAAAAAAAATGAAAATGTTGCGTGTAAATATTTGTGTTTATGTCTTAAGTCGAACTTCCTATGGGAACAACAACAGAGTGAAACAGAGGGGCAAGACCCCCACAGAGAGTAACACATTATTCACCACAGGCTTGGACATTTTTTGTTTGTTTTTGGTTGAGTGTTTTTTTTTTTCTTTTAGATTCCATAAACCACATCTTTATTTACCAGACTTCCCCGGGCTGCACATAATTTAATAGAAACTTGATGGAGTCATGTGGATGATGGAAACGTTTCCAGCTAATTCTTAAAAGCCTTGTGCATACGCCCTCTTGAATGGCCTCAATGCATCAATGCTGACTGACTACACACGCACTAAAACACGGAAGCTGTATTTGAACAGCAGCAGTGCGGAATAGTGGGTCCATGGCTAAGCAGATTTGGGTTAGTTTGTACATAAATCAAAAATTGAATAGCAAGCGGGCGGCACGGTGGCGCAGTGGTAGCGCTGCTGCCTCGCAGTTAGGAGACCCAGGTTCGCTTCCCGGGTCCACCCTGCGTGGAGTTTGCATGTTCTCCCCGTGTCTGCGTGGGTTTCCTCTGGGCACTCCGGTTTCCTCCCACAGTCCAAAGACATGCAGGTTAGGTGGATTGGTGATTCTAAATTGGCCCTAGTGTGTGCTTGGTGTGTGGGTGTGTTTGTGTGTGTCCTGCGGTGGGTTGGCACCCTGCCCGGGATTGGTTCCTGCCTTGTGCCCTGTGTTGGCTGGGATTGGCTCCAGCAGACCCCCGTGACCCTGTGTTCGGATTCAGCGGGTTGGAAAATGGATGGATGGATGGATGGAATAGCAAGCTAGATCTCCGTGGGTGTGCGTACTTGTGCAGCTTTTGGAGGCTGGTGGTGTAGTTGAGACAGAGCACACCTGCATGTGAGGGTGTGGTCTGTTTTGATTACTTCATTGGCTTTCAATGGTCGGCGAATGAGGCGCTGAGCCCAAAGAGGCATATAAGGGAGAGCCAGCATGGCAGAAAAGGGAGAATGAAAGAACTGATGAAAGAATGAAAAAATGAGACAAAAAGAAAGGACAGAGGTTAACAAAAAGGAAAGAGAAGGGCAGAGCATGACAGAGCCAGTGCAGTGGAAAGCAGGCAGACAGAAATGCAGCCCCAGGGATTGAGCGTGTGACTGGCGCACAAGAGGGGGCTGAGAATTGCTCCTGCTGAGCATGGGAGCAGGAGCAACATGATTACTCTGAAGGGACTGCCCCACAAGAGAGTTAAAGGGAGTGGAGGCTCGGTGGCACCCTGTGGAATGCCATTGGATGGGCGGCAGTGACAAGAGCAGGAATTGAGGGTTTTCTGTGCCATTTGGGTGACATCTCTCCGTGCTGTGAGATCTGAATAGGATAAGCTGGAGAAAAGTCCATTTTAAAAGGATACACCAGTGTTCAGGAATTTTAAAGGACAGTTTCCTGCCTGGGTTTTTAACCTCCGTTTCGAATAATTATTTATTGAACTGGTTTTAACCACCACTGAACACTAAATTTTTATTGGATTATTTATTTATTTAGGATAGACTTAATGAGCACTGCACTGTTTTGGACACTGTTGGTTTGACTTTGTTTGAAATAAAACCATTGCTCATCTTTTTGCACCTGCCCCTAACTATGAGTATTTATCCTCATTCACCCGGCTCATCTTGGTGGCATTGGCATCACGTTATCAATGGTGGCAGCTACAAGAGGCTCCTGGAAGGAATCAGTAGCATGGAGCTGAACCGCAACATCACAAGCAGGTGTTTCCAAATATTTGAAATGTGTTTTGGTTCAAACTGATTAATAAGCAACCAGGACTAATTAAGTGCTTTTTAGTAATTTGACAGTAACAATAAAAAGAATATCTGCACTATCCACAGATGAATTTTATAGAAATGAAGGAATAGGAGCAGAAATTGTATTCATAGGTGCTAAAAAACAGGCCAGGAGTACCCTGAAACTTAATGGCTGGTACTGAGTAACAGCTAGTCAGTAAGTGTCATTGCATTTTCTGGGTGGGACATAGGAGTATAACTCTGATACTGTCTGAAAACACATAGCCAGTTTTAAAGGGATGCCCAGAGAGCAAATGACATTTTGACCAATGATTAAACTCTACTTCACCCATGGCAGCAGTAAAAGCCCTCACCAGTGGCTACAGGAGTGCTCTTTTTGAGCAAGTGGTAGCAATAGTGCTTTGGGTTTGGCAAATTTAAACATTAATTTGGTTCCAGGAATGACAAAAATAGGATCTGACCTGTGCCTCTGTGTGCCGCCCTAACCGGCACAGACAGTCAGAAAAATAAACTCTTCATACATAAATAGATGTAAGAAAGAGTTAAATAGTAGCAGAATACAAAGTAAAAATGACAGACAAAAAAAATAAACCTACTGTTTCTGGGCCACTCTAAACAAGTTTTCAATCCTTGCCTTTTTAGCAGGGTGGCTCATTTATTTACCAAATGAATCACAAAAATCTGCCAAAATCACAAAATCTGCTGCCAGTCACCTTCCAAAACTTTGTCACCTTTTCTAGCTTTATTCTTGCTTCACAACGTCTCTGCTAGTTATGCCTTTGTTGTCAGGAATATACTAGACAGTGGTCTGAAGCTAATACATATATATATAGTCTCTGCCACTCACGTTGTGAAGAGGGGGGGTGAACACACCCCAAGGAGACACGGTCACTCCTCCGAAACCCCCTTTTAAATGGTGATACAATAGGAAACAAATAGTTGCCGTGCTGCCATGCTGCCGTGCTGCTGTGTTGCGTGATCTGCATCTCCCGCACGTTTCGAACATTTAAAAGCCTGTACAGCAGCTGTCCTACTCTTTGTCTTTTATTTATGGCCCCGGCCGTGGTTAAATCTCTTGGCACTCTTGGTTAAGTCTTGTCTCACGGGATGTGAGTTCTTGATATTTTTTATTTATAATTTAAAAATGGAAATAGAATCTGAAAATCTAACAACATCACATTAAAGTTCGATAAATTCTGAAAAGAATGATACCAAACATATATATGTAGGTTTTATAATAAGCCTGATTTAAAGCGTGACAAAAATCGTTGCACAAAATCATTGCACTTTTAGGCTTAGGATTTTATATATAGAGAGTAGATATATATATATATATATATATATACATATATATATATATATATATATATAGTGGGGAACAGCCCAGACACAGACAGGTAGACATGATGGTTTCACCACACACACGTTTATTTACAATATTTACACTAATATGGTGCACAATACCCAGTGCCGCTGCACCAATCACCCCTTCAGTCCTGGCCACACAACACAATGCCTTCACAGTCTCTGGTCCGCCTCCGCTCCTCTCCACTGAGCTTCATCCACTTCCATCCGACTCTTGCCATTGAATGGAGGGAGGCGGCCACTTTTATACACCCCCGGATGGGCTCCAGGTGCTTCCCGACACTCTTCCGTTGACACTCCCCTGTGTGGCAGAAGTGCCAGCTGTGCAACCGGAAGGACTCTGGATGTCCCTGCTCCTCTTCCCCCCAGCACTTCCGGGTGTGGCGGAAGTACTGAGGTCCAGGGCTCCCAAGGCATTGGGGCGCCCCCTGGCGGTGGCCATGGGCCCCTACAGGGTTGAGCTTCCCAGCTTTGTACCCGTGGCCCCCAAAGCAACCAGGGCGGTCGCCCCCTCGTGTTCTGGAGGAGGCACAAGCCCTCCTCCGGTCCTCCTGGGCATCCCGACCGGGTGCCACAATATATATATATTGTGCCTACTGCATCTGTGGAGGACTGCTTCTCCATTTCTGAGGCAACCACAGGTTTGCAGTGCAGCAGCAGAGTGCTGCAGAAACAACTAGGAGCCAATTGAGATCACATTATATGCACCTGTAGCCGATGTTTGATGAAAGGGAAATTATAAATGCAGGGAACAGTATAACTTGGCCACTGACCTGGCCCGGACTATGCCTGTTTGTTGTGTCTGTGTATAGGAGAGTGGCAGCTCCCACTGCAATAAATAACCCTGCTATTCCTGTTTCAAGTTAAATAAAGCTGGTTTTGTGAAAGTACTGAGATTCAGCCTCATGTTTTGGGGTGCAAGACAGCGACTCACGCATCACACACACACACACACAAACACATACATATATACAGTATATAGTGGAAAGCTTGGACCCGACACACACAGGCAGACACAGAACGTCTTAAACATGCACGTTTTATTTGCAACCCCTATTTACAAGCCCAACCCCCAGTGCAGTAATCACCCATACACACAGTCCTTTCAACTTCCTTCTTCTTCTTCCTAACACCTCCAACTCCTCACAGGCAATCTCTGTCCACTTCCATCCAACTCCGGCTCTTGGAATGGAGTGAGACGGCCTCTTTTATATCTTCCCCAGATGTGCTCCAGGTGCTTCCTGGTGTGGTGGAAGTGCTATCTTCCAGGGCTCCACAAGTATCCGGGCACCCCCTGGCAGTGACCACGGGCCCCAACCGGGTTGAGCTTCCAAGCTCTGCTCCCGTGGCCCCCATGCAGACCACGGCGGCTGCCCTCTCATGGCCCAAGGAAGGTATTGCTCCTCTCCCGGACCCTCCAGGCGTCCCAGCTGGGCAGGACCCCCAGCCATCTGCCACAATATAGGGATGGCTGCCTTAAAGGAAGGATGGAGGAAATGGTTTTTGAAGTGCACTATCTCCCCCAAACAGCTACGCAGCAGCACCCCTGGGTTGCAATGGTGCCTCAGATTCCCACAGGGCTCTGTGGGCATTACTATTTGACAGCACAGACCTGTTAGGTTCTGTGGATGCCACCAGGGGGAGCCGCGAGACCTGCAGAGTCCTACCATTTTGGTGCCCTAACACTGTGAAACTGTTGTGTCTCCTTTTACAATATACAGGGTGAGTCAAAATTATGTTAACATTTGAATGGCAGAAACACTTTATTCACAAAACATACTTCATATGTGCAAGATGATTTACAGGAATGTCTCAACCTGTTCGCCATCATGTTCAACACACAAAAACCAACGAGCAACAGTACCATTTGAAGCCTGGACACACATTTCACAGGGATTAGATGATATCACAGTCCGTATTCTGTCCTTCAGATCATTGATATCATGAACTTTCCTGCTATACACGTGCTCCTTCACCCATCCATCCATCCATCCATCCATCCATCCATCCATCCATTTTCCAACCCGCTGAATCCTAACACAGGGTCACTGGGATCCACTGGAGCCAATCCCAGCCAACACAGGGCGCAAGGCAGGAACCAATCTCGGGCAGGGTGTCAACCCGCTGCAGGCGCTCCTTCACCATACCCCATAATCAGAAATCACAGGGTGTCCAATCAGGGGAGTGTGGAGGCCATGGCAATGGTCCACTACGACCAATCCATCAACCTGGGAAGGTGTGAACAAGATAAAAATAATCCATTAGTGTTAACATAACTTTGACTCACCCTATACATATTCTTTTTCATTTTTTATAGTATTGTCTGGTGATGTCGTGGGCTGCATCAGGAATGGGCTGGAGGAGGAGTATAGGGACCTAATCAATGACTTTGTTAAATGGTGCGACTCAAACCACCTACACCTGAACACCAGCAAAACCAAAGAGCTGGTGGTGGATTTTAGGAGGCCCAGACCCCTCATAGACCCAGTGATCATCAAAGGTGACTGTGTGCAGATGGTGCAGACCTATAAATATCTGGGAGTGCAGCTGGATGATAAATTAGACTGGACTGCCAATACTGATGCGCTGTGCAAGAAAGGACAGAGCCGGTTATACCACCTTGGAAGACTGGCGTCTTTCAACATCTGCAATAAGATGCTGCAGATGTTCTATCAGACAGTTGTGGCGAGCGCCCTCTTCTACGCAGTGGTGTGCTGGGGAGGCAGCATTAAGAGGAAAGACGCCTCACGTCTGGACAAACTGGTGAGGAAGGCAAGCTCTATTGTTGGCATGGAGCTGGACAGTTTAACATCTGTGGCAGAGCGAAGGGCGCTCAGCAGGCTCCTATCAATTATGGAGAATCCACTGCATCCACTTAATAGTATCATCTCCAGACAGAAGAGCAGCTTCAGCGACAGACTGCTGTCACTGTCCTGCTCCACTGACAGATTGAGGAGATCGTTTCTCCCCCAAACTATGCGACTCTTTAATTCCACCCAGAGGGGTAAACGTTAACATTCAACATTATACATAGTTATTGTCTGTTTTTTCTGTTTTTCACCTGCATTGTTATCATTTTTTAATTTAATATTATTTATTGTATCAGTATGCTGCTGCTGAAGAATGTGAATTTCCCATTGGGATTAATAAAGTATCTATCTATCTATCTATCTATCTATCTATCTATCTATCTATCTATCTATCTATCTATCTATCTATCTATCTATCTATCTATCTATCTATCTATGTCATTATGGCACCATTTTCTACAGGACCCTACATTTGATAAAGCTGTTTTCTTGGGTTCTGCCATTTTGTGCTTCTGGTCACTTTGATGCTGTGTGAATGCCAAGCACACGACACACGTGTCATATGACCCATGACAAGTGGTGAGTTCATATTTCTGCTTGTTTACCTGTGTTCTTTTCTAAAGCTGTGCAAAACATAATCCATACCATACCAGCAAATCAATTCTATTATGAACAAGGAGGAGAGCAGTACGTTTTTTGAAAAATTGACGTGCTGCATATTTTCTACACAAAGACACACCAAAATGAACCACTGTGTACATATGGTGACTTATTTTCCATTAGAGATCTTTATTTTAATACTCAATGATAAACAGACAAATGTGGAATTAATACATGTAAATGCTTTCAGACAGGATCTAAGTGCTATTACTCTAGTGTGAATGGTACAAATTTTCTTCCCTCAATTTATTTCACTCTTTTTTTATGAAGCATCGTGCTTCTGGCATTTCATCGTCTTCTTGAATATTAAGGACCACAAGCTAGACTTTGATATATTGGGGAAATGGGGTATCTATAGTGATTGCACCTTGCTTCCTAATATGTGAATTTCTGGCTTTATTCCTATTATGTACTTGTTGTTTGGGGAGTTATGTTTGAACTATTTGTCTTGACTGATAATGTGTAAATATACCATTTTTTCATTTCTTTAATACCTTCCATTGAACGCTGATCTGGGACGTGTGGTGATTGGGCTAAACAGGACGAGTGTTGGTCACAGAGCCCCGAAATATTTCTATAAAGTGTGAGATATGGCCGGCTATTTATCCCAGCCAATACCCCCAGGCCGCCAGATGAAGCCCTCCTTGTTGCATGGAGCTACCCCGAATACCAGCAGGGAATTATGGACAGTGGACTTTTAATGCACAGCCCTGCTGGATACCACGGGGGCCGCCAGGAGTCGCTGCAGGGAGGCCCAGGGATTATTTGCACCATAACCTGGAAGTGCGTCTTAATCATAGCGACACAAGGAATGACGTGCTTCCGGGGTGAATTATTTGACCCGGAAGTGTCCCATGTCACGTGGACAGAGAAGGCGAAACACTTCCGGGTCAAGGACTATAAAAGGATTGTGGGAAATCCCAGAGGGTGAGCTGAGTTGGGAGGCAGGGTGGCTAAGCGTCTGGGAGTGGAGGATTGAGTATTGGTTAATTGATTGTTGATTTATTGCGTATTGTGGAGAGGAGGGTGCTTTGTGCACTTTATTATTATAATAAATATTCATCTTTGCACTTTTACCTGGTGTCTGACGTCTGGTCTGAGGGTTCAGGGGGTCGACAGTGCCTCTATTTATCACAAAAGTCAATCAAGTTCTACTGCTATTACTATGGCGGTGTTCCGATCGTGTGGCTGCTTTGTACTTAGCTGTCCTCCACGGGTACAAGGTGACCCAGAAGATTTTAGGAAAAACTCCTGTTTGTTTTGATTTCATTTTGGTTGTAACTCATAATTCTGGTTAGAATTTTAGCTTTAGTAAAAAGACATGCCAAATTCAAATTCAAACAATTCTCCATGTTACTGACTTAAGCAATGTCAGGAAGTGTCTACCATCTTATAAAAATCATGTTCAATTGGATATACATGTTGTCCAATTTGAGCATAAAACATTGTTAAGAACATCTGGCCACTGACAAGAGCATAAATTTATACCTTCCCTTTGGACTAATTCCAGTTCCCAGAACCATCTGAGGCGGTCTCAACACAGATCCCTCTGGCATCCCCATGTGCTCCCACGCATAATTAAAGGGTTAGGCACCACAAGGGAGCAGCCTCTGTAAAATACACCCCAGCCTGCCCCCCATGTCCTCTTTCAGGTCAGAGGGTCAGGTATCATTGTTATCGCTGTGATTTCACTTGAGGGGTCATTGCCTATTTTTCTCTAGGCCCTTTTTCAGAGGACCCAGAATACTGCACAGGACACACTAACCCCCGTTGCCTGTTGATGCACACTGGAACTTGCAGAGGCTTTTCCACAACCACTGTGGGGTTTTCCTTCATGACTTATTTGGCCAATCTCACCATGTGTCTGGCCTATGTTTATATTCCCTATGCTTCTACAACAGCATACCTGTAATGATTGTGTTGTTATTCATAGAATATTTTTTGTTTAATTCATCAAATATCAATTTTGCTTGATTACTTCCTTAATTATTTTATTTCTGAACTTTATTTTATTTAATGTCTTGCTTTGCTATGGTCGCCGCACTTTTTCGACAATTGTTATCAAGACAATACAGATGGTTGTTAGGGGCATGTCTTTGGAGTTATGCAATGCTTAATAATCTGCCAGTTTAGACACGTGAAGTTCTGAGTTTGAGGATATTTACCAACCTACTCATTGGTGTGTGTTTTGAAATTTGTTCCTCAGTTAAAGAACTTTGTGCTTTGATGACTATTTTTGTGTACTGTTTTGTGTTTAGTAAAAGACAGGACTAATTTCTGGGAACTTTGGCATAGTTTCTTCTGGTCATTTATATTAAAAATCTGCCTTAATTTTTGACAGGAATATCAATCTGTTTCTTATTTTGTCTTTTTTCTGATCCTATTTTTATTTTCCTTTATTTCCTTTCTTGTCAGGTATAACAAAGGTCACAGTTTGTACTCAGTTTGTGAGTGATGGCTAAAGCCACAACCACATTTAAATAATGAGAAAAAATTGAGCCCACTTCAAGAAAAATAATAAAATGGGATCCATATATTAGCCATGACAAACATTTCATTTAGTACTGACCATTGACTAATAGTGAAATCAGCAGTGAGCTGTAAGTAAACACACCTTCCATTATGAAGAGAACTTAACACGAGTGGACATTTTCAGGAAACGTGTCAGAGTCTCTGAGGACATTCACTTGGTCATAGTCCAAGTGATCTGTGTGCATATAATCTATCAAAAGAATTCAAAGATACCTATCAATGGAAAGTAACATTTCTCAAAGCTGATATTCAAACTCTTCAGCACTGGGCAACCAAGTAGCCTTTTAATCTTACAATTAATCTTCTCAGATAGCCTGCTTTACTCTCATTATGCTCATTGCCGTTTTCTACCCTTTCTTTCAAATTCCAAAACAATGTCGCTTCTACATACTTATCTATTGCTACATACATAATGAAGATTCAATGTCAAATTCAGTCTTTCTCACTTTCTTTTTATTTCTCAGTTTGGTATTTATTTTGACCTATTATTTTCTTTGTGAGATGCACATTAATAGAACCCTTCTGTAATTCCCCAAGAAAAAGTAGGGGAGAAATAAAATTTAATTCAGGGCTTTAGCACTGACCATAGCAATATCCAGTAATGAGCAACGACTAAAAGTATGTCCAACTCAGAGAAAAGATAATAACAATTTCTACAGCTCACTGTATCATTCATAAATACAGCATTCAATATCGCAATAAATGAAATGGTACCCAGAGCCAGGCAGTGACAAAAATGCATACAATACAGACTCTTCCTCAGACTATGGAATTGTGTGAATTAGCTAAAAACACCTTCAATTGCATTAAACATATTTTATAGAGGTACAGCTTAAATATTATGCTTTGACAAGACTGTGGTCCAGCTTGTGAAATTTGAAAAATGGCTTTAGGGCAGACAAAGACAATGCTGAGTGAAAACATAGCAATCTGCGCCACTTCTTCTAATCAAAAATAAAATGCTGCGGGACATTTTTATCAACAGCCTGGGCAAAAGCATGCAAATGTGCTGCTGGCAGCCCTTATGAAAGGTTAATCAGCTGCACTCTCTTTGAAATTGCTTCTGTTTCAATATGTATGGGGCTTTGGTAGACAAAATCAGATAAAAGAGAAGGCCTCAACTACTGATCACTGACAGTCAAGGCGAATATCACTGCATTAAAAAGATCTTTATTTATTGTTGGTTGAACACTGCCATTCACTGCCTGTTGCTATGATTCTCTTCTTACCTTTGGAAACCGTTTAGGCTAATTCTTGTATTTATAGAGATTTGCATGGGTTCTTCAATTTGGCAAATACTCATTGCAATATTGTAGCTACTACAAATATTGTCAGATTTAAAAAAAAAAAAACGATGTGGGATCTGGAAGCAGCACCATGGTTGTGCAGACGTACTAGTGGCTTCAATCTTGTCAGAGATGCCTTATGTGTTGAGAGTGCAGGTTTTATCATTGGTTGTAATGCACTCTGCAGTCCATATGCATGCTGTGAGTTTCATTAGTAACACTAAGTTACCACTGGGTGTTTATGCTGTCATGCGCGTCCTGCCACTGACTGTCCTAAAGGATAAATTAATCAAAAGAGAATGTTAATCCCTCAATCATAAAACTGAACAGAACTGAACCGAGCAAATACAATATGTCGCAAGAGATTCAGGTCACCAGAAAATCTTAGTCATCCAGAAAGTATTTAATTTATTAGCTGTGTTATTTATTACATATATTAGATATACCTAATTAATGTTATACAAATGGATAGTAATGGCACACCCAGAAGTTCCAAGAATTATATTGAGAACATTATTAATCTATTTTAATTTAGCCCTGAAGCTCTTTGTAATTTCCTTTGAGGTTCTAAAGGATTCCTCCCATGTCCCAAAGACATGTATGCTAAGTTGATTCATGTCACCATATTTCACAAAGGATTATGGGAACATTTCTGGCTGTACTATGTGATAGACTGGAGTCCCACACAGGACTTATGTTCAGTCTTGAGCCTAGTGCTGTTGGGACAGGATCATAAATCGTTGTGAGAAACGGATGGATTTAAATGCATTAGGTAATATTCTGCTCCGGAGTAGAATGATGCTCAAGAGTGGTAGGTAAAAGTAGTTTGAAATCTCTATAGAATCATATTTGGGGCACATTTGTTTATGGAGAAGTTAGTTTGGTAGTTTATGCTGTTGTTGGGTAGAGTGGTATTGATAAATAAAACTTATGAGTACATCAGAGCAATTAACTACCAGTATCTTTCCTTGTAGGAAAGAACATAATAGATTAGTAAATATATAAATGTATCTATAGTACTAGGGTGTTGTACCGTGTTAGCCATTATGAATGTAGAGAAAAGCCAAGCAAAATGACACCTTTTATTGGCTAACTAAAAAGATTACAATATGCAAGCTTTCGAGGCAACTCAGGCCCCTTCTTCAGGCAAGATGTAATCAATGTAATTACATCTTGCCTGAAGAAGGGGCCTGAGTTGCCTCGAAAGCTTGCATATTGTAATCTTTTTAGTTAGCCAATAAAAAGTCATTTTGCTTGGCTTTTCTCTAAATGTATCTATAAATTGTTAAAATAAAACAGCTATTGCATTGGTTTTTGCTCCAACATTAGAACACTCCTGTTTGTTTAATCTTATCATTTTCTTTTTATGTTCTTATGCACCAGCCTTGATGTCTGCCTTGCCTCCACAACTCTAGTCATTTTAAGGGAGTTGTGAAATTAGTCCTTTCATAAATTTCGGAAGTGACCGGTCGACGGGTAAACCTGCTTCCTGTTAGTGAGCCAGAAATGAATCATGTTTATGGCAGCTCTCTCCTTTCACTTCCAAAAATTGATTTTCATGATATAAAAAATATTCTTGAAAACCACTACACAACAAAAGCTTCAAAAGTGGATAGAGTCTGAACACTTTTGTAGAGGAATTACCTGCATACGTTTGTTTACTTTCCTATGCTTGCATGGTAAAAGTTTTAAGCTAACATAACTCTTTTATTTGTTAGCTCGCTCTGAACAGATAGACATCAGTATATTGCAGTATACAGTAGAATAAATTAGGCAAATTAGCTGTAATTGTATAAATTACACGTATTTGATCTGTATTTACCTAGCAACCATTTATCTTCATGTTGTGTCAAAAGTTTTTTCATGTTTGTTGTATAATGGTTATTAAAGGAATAGTCCATCCAAAAATAATATTTTGTTTAAATGTTACTTACCCTATGTGCTTTATAATATAGTCTCAGGTTTTCATGCAGAATAAGAGGAAATAGTTTACCATATAATGGACCTATGAGAGGGGCCAAGGAGGTCGGGTGCAGTGTGAGTTGGGTGGTGGCCAAAGGCGGGGACCTTGGCGGTCCGATCCTCGGCTACAGAAGCTGGCTCTTGGGACGTGGAATGTCACCTCTCTGAAGGGGAAGGAGCCTGAGCTTGTGCGCGAGGTTGAGAGGTTCCGGCTAGATATAGTCGGACTCACCTCGACGCACAGCTTGGACTCTGGAACCAATCTCCTTGAGAGGGGCTGGACTCTCTACCACTCTGGAGTTGCCCCCGGTGAGAGGCGCCGAGCGGGTGTGGGTATACTTATTGCCCCCCAACTTGGAGCCTGTTCATTGGGGTTTACCCCGGGAGACGAGAGGGTAGCCTCCCTCCGCCTTCGGTTGGGGGGACGGGTCCTAACTGTTGTTTGTGCGTATGCACTGAACAGCAGTTCGGAGTACCCACCCTTTTTGGAGTCCCTGGAGGGGGTGCTAGAAGGCATACCTTCTGGGGACTCCCTCGTTCTGCTGGGAGACTTCAATGCTCACGTGGGCAATGACAGTGACACCTGGAAGGGCATGATTGGGAGGAATGCCCCCCCCCCCCCAATCTGAACCCGAGTGGTGTTTTGTTATTGGACTTCTGTGCTTGTCACGGATTGTCCATAACGAACACCATGTTCAAGCATAGGGGTGTTCATATGTGCACTTGGCACCAGGACACCCTAGGCCTCAGTTCAATGATCGACTTTGTGGTCGTGTCATCGGACTTGCGGCCACATGTCTTGGACACTCGGGTGAAGAGAGGGGCAGAGCTGTCAACTGATCACCACCTGGTGGTAAGTTGGCTTCGATAGTGGGGGAAGATGCTGGTCAGGCCTGGTAGGCCCAGACGTGTTGTGAGGGTCTGCTGGGAACGTCTGGCAGAGCCCCCTGTCAGAAGTAGCTTCAACTCCCACCTCCGGCAGAACTTCGACCACATCCCGAGGGAGGTGGGGAACATTGAGTCCGAATGGGCCATGTTCCGTGCCTCTATTGTTGAGGCAGCTGACCAGATCTGTGGCCGTAAGGTGGTCGGTGCCTGTTGTGGCGGCAATCCCCGAACCCGTTGGTGGACACCGGTGGTGAGGGATGCCATCAAGCTGAAGAAGGAGTCCTACAGGACCCTTTTGTCCTGTGGGACTCTGGAGGCAGCTGATAGGTACCGGCAGGCCAAGCGGAATGTGGCTTTGGTGGTTGCTGAGGCAAAAACTCATGGGAGGAGTTTGGGGAGGCCATGGAGAACGACTTTTGGACGGCTTTGAGGAGATTCTGGTCCACCGTCTGGCGTCTCAGGAGGGGGAAGCAGTGCAGTGTCAACACTGTATATGGTGGTGATGGTGAGCTGCTGACCTCGACTCGGGACGTTGTGGGTCGGTGGGGGGAGTACTTCGAAGACCTCCTCAATCCCACTAACATGCCTTCCAATGTGGAAGCAGAGCCTGGGGACTCAGAGGTGGGCTCCCCCATCTCTGGGACTGAGGTCACCAAGGTTGTCAAAAAACTCCTTGGTGGCAGGGCCCCGGGGGTGGATGAGATACGCCCGGAGTTCCTCAAGGCTCTGGATGTTGTAGGACTGTCTTGGTTGACACACCTCTGCAACATCACATGGACATCAGGGACAGTGCCTCTGGACTGGCAGACCGGGGTGGTGGTCCCCCTCTTTAAGAAAGGGGACCGGAGGGTGTGTTCCAACTACAGAGGGATCACACTCCTCAGCCTCCCTGGAAAAGTCTATTCGGGGGTCCTGGAGAGGAGGGTCCGTCGGATAGTCGAGCCTCGGATTCAGGAGGAACAGTGTGGTTTTCATCCTGGTCGCGGAACAGTGGACCAGCTCTACACCCTTAGCAGGGTCCTGGAGGGTGCATGGCAGTTTGCCCAACTAGTCTACATGTGTTTTGTGGACTTGGAAAAGGCATTCGACCGTGTCCCTCGGGGAATCCTGTGGGGGGTACTCCGAGAGTATGGGGTACCGGACCCCCTGATAAGGGCTGTTCGGTCCCTGTACAATCGGTGCCAGAGTTTGGTCCGCATTGCCGGCAGTAAGTCGAACCCGTTTCCAGTGAGAGTTGGACTCTGCCAGGGCTGCCCTTTGTCACCGATTCTGTTCATAACTTTTATGGACAGAATTTCTAGGCGCAGCCAGGGCGTTGAGGGGGTCTGGTTTGGTGGACTCAGGATTGGGTCACTGCTTTTTGCAGATGATGTTGTCCTGTTTGCTTCATCAAGTCGTGATCTTCAGCTCTCTCTGGATCAGTTCGCAGCCGAGTGTGAAGCAGCTGGGATGGGAATCAGCACCTCCAAATCCGAGACCATGGTCCTCAGCCGGAAAATGGTGGAGTGCCCTCTCAGGGTTGGTAGCGAGATCCTGTCCCAAGTGGAGGAGTTCAAGTATCGCGGGGTCTTGTTCACGAGTGAGGGAAGAATGGAGTGTGAGATCGACAGGCGGATCGTTGCGGCATCCGCAGTAATGCGGGCTCTGCATCAGTCTGTCGTGGTGAAAAAGGAACTGAGCCGTAAGGCAAAGCTCTCAATTTACCAGTCGATCTATGTTCCTACACTCACCTATGGTCATGAGCTATGGGTAGTGACTGAAAGAACGAGATCGCGAATACAAGCGGCTGAAATGAGTTTCCTCCACAGGGTGTCTGGGCTTTCCCTTAAAGATAGGGTGAGAAGCTCAGTCATCTGGGAGGGGCTCAGAGTAGAGCTGCTGCTCCTCCGCATCGAGAGGAGTCAGATGAGGTGGCTTGGGCATCTGATCAGGATGCCTCCTGGATGCCTCCCTGGTGAGGTGTTCCGGGGAGGAGGCCCCGGGGAAGACCCAGGACACGCTGGAGGGACTATGTCTCTCGACTGGCCTGGGAACACCTTGGGATTCTCCCGGAAGAGCTAGAAGAAGTGGCCGGGGGAGAGGGAAGTCTGGGCATCTCTGCTCAAGCTGCTGGCCCCGCGACCCGACCTCGGATAAGCGAAGAGGATGGATGGATGGATGGATAATGGACCCTAACGGTCACCAATGGTGAACAACTGCAAATGACATGAAAAACATTACTGGAAAAAGAAAACAAAAATGTCACTCTATTCATATAGAGGGGGGTTGGCAGATTATCATGGGTGGCTCCAGCTGAGTTGCTCCAAGAAGCTGGAGTGGCCGGGAGTTTGCACGACACACCGTGCCACACTGCCGTTGGGGACCCGAGTCTCAGTCCGGTGAGGGAGCCTGTCCGCTGCCATAAGATGGCAGACAATCAGACCTGAGGAAGGTCGCTGCGTCTGCTGTTAAATTGTCACTCTATTCATAACACCTAATCCTTGTGTCCATTATCCAGTTGAATACTCAAAACGTGCATGAAGTATGCATTTTTTATTAAAATATTACTAATATTTACTTTTGGAAAAAGCAGCATACTTTGAACAGCACAGTCCCACAGTTATGTGCTTTTGAAATGAAGACAGAGCTCTTGACCAATGAATAAGGGGGAGAGGCAGGTCTTCAATTCAGATGGTTGTTCGCGTGTGTGTATGCGCATTTCATCCTTGTTCACAAGATTGTTTTTCGTAATTGTTTAATTTGAAAATATTTTTGTAAGAATACATCCTTGGGACTTTGAGCAAATGAATGGATGACTTTGTATATAGATTATGCAACATGAGTAACATAAAAATTTTTTCATAAACATTTTGAATTTTTTGCTGTTGTCACCTACAATGATCATTGAATCATAAACTGTCTTACCTCCTCTCTGTATGAAACAAAAGATACACAGAAAACTATAAACTACATAGGGTAAGTAACATTTAAACAAAATATTTTTGGGTGAAGTATTCCTTTACGTTCTTGCCATGAAACTCACAAACATTGCATGTGGTTTTAACGTTTCGGTTAGTTTATATTGTTAGTCAGAAAAAAAAAACAATTTCATCACATTGCAGTAATGTTAGCTTGTGTATGCTTACTAGGAGCAGGTGCTCTCACATAGTTGTGTTCCATTGAGAGGGGGCTTGCTGTGCCATTTTCCATCAGACTGCCACATTAACTCTGAGGCAATTTCACCTTTCAAAAGCCAGTATCCATATCAGTATGACATCAAAGTAGTTCCAGTTAAAGTGTCAATACAGCATCAGTTTTAAGGCAGCATCTAAGTTTTATGTATTTTTCAGATCTGAAGTGTTAGCTACAAAAATAGACATACTAACAGCATATAAAAAAGTTGATCCTTCATCTCTTGTGATGGCTTAAGATTCACTGTACAGTATCTCTGTGCTCTGTTAGTCTGAAAGCTGTAAAAATATCAGGTATGGTTGTTTTTATTTTGAACTTGAACACAGATGGGCGCTACAGATGTTCTTGCCATTGTTTTGTTTAACCAGACGAAAGTTTCCTGACTTATTGAATAAATTGATTATTTTAATATTAACTTATTATTATTGACCTATCTTCACATCCACTCAGTCCAATTCAAGGAATATGTAATGTATTGTGGCAGACGGCCGGCACCTTTACCCAGCTGGACCCCTGTATAACGAAAGGATCGGGGAAGAGAGCATGCATAGGGCATTATCTCCCCTGGAATGCTAGATGGGAACCCCCCAGGGTTGCAATGGTGTCTCAGATTCCCATAGGGCACCATTGGACATGGAGTTTTGCAGGAGTAGCAGAGCCCTACCTTGTCGGGCTTCCACTTCACCAGGAAGTGCTTCTGGACCATGCTAACAGGCCATAGGAAGTACTCCCTGGTGTAGCATAAAACAAGCCCACTGCCTTCATTCCTGGAGCCAGAGTCAGGAGGAAGGTGACAAAGCTAGCTGGAGGAGGAGTGGAGGCAGAGAGAGGCAGAGAGAAAGACTGAAGGAATACAAAAGAAGAAAAAGACAAGTGTTGTGTGCTTATTGGTACCTATACTGTGTATTGCTATTGTGGAAATGTGGTAAAGTGAGGTCTGTGGCTGAACTGCATCTTTTTAAATAATTGCCACACTTGCGTCTTGATAGGAGGGAGCGTGGTAGTGTGGCGAGAGCAGTTCCCGGGTGCTATGTGGGAGCAAGGAGGTTCTACACTAAGTGCAGAGGTGTAGGATCGTCTGTGACTCTAATTGGTGCCGGGAGCTGCTATTTGTCACAACTGTGCCACACCCCCATTTTAAAAGGGGAAGCACGAGCGCGAGGAGGAAAAAAATTGAAAAGGAATGGAAAACGAATGGAGGTTAATGAGAGAAGAAGGCAAGAGTTGGAAGGAGCCGGTGTAGGCGTGAGTGAGCTAAGGAGAGCAGGCTCCAGGGTGAGAAAGCAGGCAGCTGGGAAGTGAGCCACAAAGAAGACTGTGTGGCCAACACTCGGGGGGGTTGGAGGATTATCATGGGTCACTCCAGCTGAGTTGCTTCAAAGAGTAGGAGTGGCCGGGAGTTTGCGCAGCCCACCGTGGAAGACTGGGAAGGCAGCAGGGATCGAGGAGGCTTGGGAGGAGAGCCCTAGCATGAACGCCATGGCTATTGGGGACTTGAGACTCAGTCCACTGAGGGAGCCTGTCCATTGCCATAGGCAACCAGACCTAAGGAAGGTCAGCTGTGTCTGCTGTTAGGGCGACTCCTCTGCTGCAAGGCCCATACGGGATAATCAGGGGTGCCGCCAATGTCAGAAGAAGAACGCACCGAGTTTTTAAAAAGGACTATTCCTGCCAGTTGCTTTTAACTTCGTTTTAATGGATTTATTTATTGTGATTTTAACCTCCACTTCAGCTTTGTTTTTTTATTGGATTATTTATTTTTGATGGAGCACTGCACTTTTGAACACTTTGATTTTGAGTTGTTTTTAATAAAACCACTTGAGCACTTTGCACCTTCCTCTTGCATCTCATGTGGTGTCCTCATTTGTACAGCTCATCTCGGTTATGACTATCGACAGTGTCTGGTTCAAGATGCTCAAAATGAGAAGAGGTAGCATGGAGCCGGACCTGCACCGTCACCAGGAAACTATTGGGAAAGAGACAATAAAAACTGTGTGTTGTGCTAGACTTGTGTCTGTGTCTGTCTGTGTCGGGTTTGGAGAGATGGAGTGCCCCCTGCAGGCCACAGAATGTATTATAGTATATTATGACTTTATCAAAAAAATTATAAGTGCCAATATACAAGAGTGGAAAATTGAATAAATTTTAAGGATAATTTGGAATAATACAGCAGCAATGTATTTAAATAGTTGTATTAATAGGTGAGCAAATTGTAATTCTTTGAGGCTTATACTACAGCTTGTTTCCAAATTAGCATATTCTTGTCTCTACATTGTAGACACCATAAAGTATATTAATATTTTCCACATCTTGAAAAGAATTTTCTTTGTTCAAGTATAAATATTATTACTCAATCTATGTGACTGACTCAGTTGATTGGTACAATAATATATTTTGAGAAGATCTCAGACCTTAGTGTTATTAAGTCAATGGACTGAAATATACAATACCCACTTTTCTTCTGCCACAAGAACTTTTGTTTTTTGCCATGAAGCCTAGACTGGAGGATAACATAGTGGCATTTCTAATTTTATCCTAGCCTGTTCTCCGCATTTTTGTGTGAAATCCCAAGGCATGTTGATTATTTATTTGGTAACACTAAGATGGTGTGATGTTAGAGGGTGTGCCCTGACATCCCATTTAAGACTAATACCTGATTTAATCCCCCCCTGGAAGAATAAGCTTCAGGTCTTTAATGGAAAAAGTGAGTAAAGAAATAAATGGCTACCTAGAAGGATGGATGCAGGAGTGCTTTGGTTAATTTATAAGACTCACAATGGTATAATCTGTCATAACCTAAATGAAAGTCAGACCAAATACTGTCACAGAGCAAACTTGGGTACTCTCCCCTTAAATGTCTTATAACCATAACTTTGATTTTCATTATAGCTTTACATGAGCTACTGCACATTAAATACTAAGTTTCTGTTTTGGCCACTTAGTAAACATCCTGAAATCATAAAGACAAAGACCTCTTTTTCCTTCTATGCCTTGTGCTGTGACTTACAGTAAAAACAAACATTATGGCGTTATCGAGTGTGTAACACGGACTTACTCAAGGTATAATCCTGCTTCAGAATTGCCATGCTCCCTGTCACTCTGATAGATGGAATACCTTTGGGAAGAAACTGATGGGTCTGGAAATTTGAAATGTTTTATCTGAAATTTTAAGGCAAGAATGATTTAGCAATATGATACTGATCATTTTTCTCTATGACATTAAATCAATGTAGCCACTCCAGAAAGGCAAAGTAAAAAAAAAGAAAGCTTAACATTGATTTGAGGTTCACCTCACTTTCAATCTGGTTTTCCCAGTGAATGTCACAGTGCGAAAATGTCAGGTTGGCCATCCTATCTTCTTGCTTCGGCAGATTTATTCAAAGAAGGCTCCACATCTATCTAAGAGATGCAGCCTTCTAAGGGTGTCCTTGTTCTGTTTCTCAGTTTTCTCCCAATGGGCCATTTTGGCACTCCCCTTTGATTGGCATCCAGATGGCATCCTAACTACACGACCAAGCCTCCTCAATGGGCTCTGATCCAGAGAAGAAGTACTTCTACCCAGGAACCGTTAGCAGGAATCTCATTTTGGCTGCTTATGTTAATGTTCTTATTTCTTTGGTAACTACCCAGACTATATGACTATAGGTCATAATCTCTGTATTGGAGAGTGATATAGACTGACTGGTAAATGAAAAGCTTTATCTAAGGGCTTCACTCCCACTTCGCTATGAAGGCCTGGTACAGTGTCTCCAAAAACTGCTTCCACTGCACCAGTTCAACTTCATGATTCTCCAATTGGATCAACTACATAACTCTTACCTGAAGGAAGCTACTCTTTTCCAGGAGAGTGCCAGATCTGGAGGTGCTGACTCTCATCCCACCTGCATCACACTCAGCTGCAAAGCATTCCAGTACTGGCCACAGAGATAACAATCTAATGAGGCTAAGAGGACAATTATCATTAGCTAAAGGAAGAGATATAACCCTTAGATTCTTGGACAGGACTCCCCCTAAGCTTGATTGTAAATTGATTGCCTGTTCATGAAAATCATAAACACACAAGGAGGTTAGACAAACTACTGGTGGAGTCCCACACACATAATGGAGCTAACTAATGCCAACTATATGACCACAACTATTCCCCTGTAAATACAGGGGTCTGAAACCCAATACTCTTGAATCACCTTCTGCAACACTGCACAGAGCATATGTAATGTACACAGGACTGACATATCTGATGATCCATAAAATAGGGACCAAAATTGAAGAGCCATGTAAACCAAACACCAGCCATATTTAATCCACTTCTGGGGCCTTATGATTTTGGTGTTTCTTCATCATGGGAACACTGAAATGGATGCACGTGAACCAAATATAAGGGCACTGCCTTTACTGGTCTTAACCAGTAGCTTTAGCAGTTTAGGAGTTCTTCTTCTAACTCTTGATGATATCACCAGTTGAGGCATTTCTCCATTCTCCTGAGATCGACATGGGTAGTTTCTAATCTACACATCCTGAAATGATGAATTGTTTGTCAGAACCTCATGGAGGTCTTCAGCTGTAGCTGCTACCTTTTTGTCTTTCCAATACTCTTTGATCAAATATAGCTTTTGATAAAATTGCACAGAAGTCATTTTTATTCAGATTAATAGCTTTCTTTGCCACTACTGTGCACAAAGGTGTTCCTAGGTTTACTACTATGGCTATCACTAATAACCCCATCTTCACAGATGCTTGCACCAGTCTCCACTATGAGGGTTTAGGATCTAGTTCTAACTCCATGCCCTTGATGTGCCCCAAGATACAAGAGTAGCTTTTACAGGGATACGAGTTTGAATTCATCCCAATAATAGTCATACTGAACACACTTTCAGTACACATTTGGGTCCTCCAAGCCTGCCCAGCTGACACTCACAACCAACTTACAGCTCTGCACATATGCCCTCCAGTCAGATGACAAGACCAAAAAGTCAACCACTGGCAACATACATTTGGTATTTGGTACCATATTCATTTATCATTAACATTATGTTTAAATTTGTTGTTTGTTTAGATTTAGATCAGGCAATCACATCTTCAATAAGATGTCCTCAAAGTAGGCTCTGAAGATCCACAATGGCTGCAGGTCTTTGTCCAACCCCAGTTTCTCAATTAGAAGCCAATGCCTGCCAATACTAGAATTTGTTACCTAATTCTTTGGCATTATGGTCACTGTAATATTGCAGATTTTTGATATGCATTTTCTAATTTTTTCTAATTTTGGATGGGGACAGTACTGAAAAGTCAAGCAAAATGGCACCTTTTATTGGCTAACTAAAAGGATTACAATATGCAAGCTTTCGAGGCAAATCAGGCCCCTTCTTCAGGCAAGATGTAACAGAAATTATTCATAATAATTTTCAGTCCTTCAAATTTTTCTCTATTATATTTCCTTCTAAATATTTTATTAACACAAATAATTTGTGATGAACACACACAGGTGTAAACGGGGCCAGGTTAGATGGTGAGCTTCTGCTTATTCTGTCTTTCACATCTCCTTGTTAATTGCCAGCTAATTAACAAAACAAGAAGCAGTTAATAAACAGTGAAGACAGATGATTAAGACTAAAATAAGCAATTAAGGATTTCGAATCTTAACAAGTAAATTGATTAAAGTGAAGCATAGAGATTTTACTTGAGCAATAATTTGTTCAGCAGCAGTAATTGGCTTCTAATTAAAAAACTGAGTTAGAACAAAAACCTGCAGGCAGTTCGGCCTGCCAGCACCCCTGCTTGGGTATCTCAACTAATCTCTACGTGAGTGTTGAAGTCTCCTAGTAGGATTATAGAATCTGTAGCCAGTACTCTTTCAACCACACAAGTCACTGTCTGCAAGATAGAGGAATATAACAAACTAGCCAACCCGCGGCATAGCATACGCCGCATAATTATGTATTGATGGGTGAACACTTCCTGAAAGACACAGTTGTCCAAATGGGGTGGGTTTGAGGATACGACTGTAAGTGAATGAAAAGATGGAACTCTGAAGAGAGCAATATACAAATGACCGTGACTGAAAACGAGCGAGGGACGGGGCTAGACGGCGGTTTGGCGCAGAGGGCGGAGCGGGGGGAGAGGGGAAGGACGCCCAGGGAGGATGCCCTTTCCGCCCCCTCTGCCTCTCCAGAGAGAGGGCGGGGAAGCAGGCCCGAGAGGTTTCGGGTCCTAACCGTCCAATGAAGGGTTGGCACAACCGGTAATGACCCTTCCACAGGTTCACCTATGGAATTACGACTTTTACTTCCTCTAGATAGTCAAGTTCCATCGTCTTCTCGGCGCTCCGCCAGAGGCCACGAGCGACCGCAGCAGCTCCGATCCGAGGACCTCACTAAACCATCCAATCGGTAGTAGCGACGGGCGGTGTGTACAAAGGGCAGGGACTTAATCAGTGTGAGCTTATGACCCGCACTTACTGGGAATTCCTTGTTCGTGGGGAACAATTGCAAGCCCCGGTCCCCATCATGAATGAGGTTCAACGGCTTACCCACGCCTCTCAGTGTCGGGTAGACACACGTTGATCCATTCAGTGTAGCGCGCGTGCAGCCCCGGACATCTAAGGGCATCACAGACCTGTTATTGCTCAATCTCACGTGGCTGAAAGCTTAGCAGCTGCGATAGTTTTACACTCCAGTACATTGGGGTGAATGTTGGTAACAGTCAGGCAGGCGGGCGGGCTTACAGGTGTTCTCGTCCCATGGTCTTAGAGTTGGTGGGTGTGGCTCTGTGAGTTGTCGTCGTATCCCATGGTCTTACAGTTGGTGGGCGGCGCTCTGTGAGTTGGTGGGTGTGGCTATGTCGTGCGTATCCCATGGTTGTCTTGCGTGCCCTGGTCGGCTGCTTAGTGAATTATATATATAGATGTTTTTTAGGCCCATACCTGCAAACAGCTGTCAAACATTTCTACACTGCAACTCACAGTCAGATTGAAGGAGACATCGCATTAACCAGCAGAAACTCCAGTTCTTCATTACCTAGTCAGGAGACTTTGAATAACTCTATAACCACTCAGGTCCTCGCCTCTGAGAAAACATCTGAGTATAAGAGAAGCAATTTTTTACCAACATTCCCAAGTTACTACCATGGGTTGAGTCTATATCTTGTTGGTGTTTTTCAACTACTGTGGTCTGTTATGGTAAGCTATATTCCACTTCCCATGAGACAGTTTTGCTTGCCAGGTGCTGGTATAACCAGTTCTGTCCCACTTTGACCAGCCACTTGATTACCATTGCAGCAAACCCTTAGCCTTCAACCTATGGATGGTCACTAACACAGGGGGTTCATGTGGCTGATTTGAACTGAGCCCAATTTGGTTCTGAAGTCCTTCTGGTGCTCACTGGCAAACAATAACCCCAGGCAAAGGTTCAGGACGTAATCACAGAATCTTTGTTGCATCTGATGTTTTTTTAGATGTTTCTTTGCACCCCGATGTCTATAGAATTTGCCATGGGTTCCCTTATGAGGAGCAGCATGTCTCTAAGATTACTTGAGGCATAAGCACATTCATAATGCCAAGATTGTTGTTAAAGGACTGACTTCAGCTTGGTTATGCATTCTTTGAACTGCACATAGAGGTATAAAAGCAAAGAGCCTCATATTAAAATAAATAGAGACATCTGAGAAACCTAAATAAAAATGATCATAATTGAAGCATAATGCAGAGTAATGAAAATGTGAACCAGTCAGACAACACTACCACTGCAGGCTTTGCTGCAACTCAGGAAATTGCAAAACAAGGGAAGTCATTGACTTGGGACGAATATGTGAAATCTCGTTTCCTGACATGTTGGAGTTTTTTTTACTGACGACATGCAAAAACAAGACCAATTCAGCCATTTTGTGAGAGGACATTTGACCTCTGCTGTGCAGAACGTACAGCATGTGTTCTTATCATTTATAAACCCAAAGACAGCCAGGCCACAAACTGATGAAATCACAAGGGACACAATTTGTCACTCTTTTTTTTTTTTGGGTAGGTATTCAAAATATTCTGAGCAATGATGACCTTAGTTTTCAATTTGCCTTGTGGCTTCATCTCAACTATAAATACAAACAAATGTCTTCTTTCTGAAACACCAATGGTGACAGAATTTGTTTTCTATAAACAGTTAGCCAGAGCCTGAAGTGGAGACACATAAAAGCCAGTTTTCTCTTTTTAAGTTTAAAATCTTAATCAAATTGTGTGATGGGGTCCTCCTTGTAGTTTCGACTACTAGAATATATAAACAGGACATTAGAGAGTGCTGGGGGTTCCCTGTGGAGTATCAAGTGCAGTGATTTTCTGTACCTACTTTGGATTGAAGAGTGGTGGTGCCAGGGTGTTGGGGGGACTTTCCCCTTTGGAGTTTATATGAGTTTATAATATATCTGTACAGAAGATTGGAGTGTGGTGTTGGTGGGTTCATGAGGCGTTATGTGTGCCAGTATGCAGTTCCAAAAAATTAAGATGTACTGGTACTCCTTTCTGGTGCCTACTGGCCCACTTCAAGCCTTGTAGTTAGCTATTGCATTTCTATTTACTGTATATTAATAAGCACAGAAGAATGAGCTGTTATTTATTATATTTGATGTACTCCACAGCACAGAGTCAAATATCAGACATTGGTTAGTGCTGCTTCCCCGCAGCTGAGGGATTTTGGGCTTCTCGCCTTGGGTGCTACCTTGTACACACTGATGCTGGGGTCAGCTTCTGCTTCCACTAACCCTCTCTGTACTGGAAAAATAGCATTGACAATATGGATGGGAAGACAGCCAGTATGGAGTTACTTCACACAGCTTTAAACCCAGCTTTAATAACCGGTAAGAGACTCTGTAAAATGTCCCTGCTCGCCTTTTGTGCCTGTCACTGTTCTGTACATAATTTCTCCAACATGCGCTGTTAGCTTGAATGGTATGACTGGTGGCATTTGTGTGATGCCCTGACTTTCAGACCAGGATGGGTTTCTGCCTTGTTATGTAAGGTGAGTAAATGAAAGTTGCAGTACTATATATTCTTTATTGAACAATCTTTTATTCATATTTGATGCACACATTTCCAGTCCCTGTCTATTTTTTCTCAGAAATGTAATTTCGCTGCACCTTTCCGCCAGGTTATTTTTAGACAATACCACAAGAAGTATCACAGCAAGGTTTTTTTTCTGATCTACATGCATAATCAACTTCCTATTAACAACTTCAGAATGTTGTACACATTTACAAATAAAATTATAATGTGAGAGAGACTGACTGGAAAAAGGTGCCTCACCTTGTTTAAAGTCCCTCAGCAGACTTTCAAAACTGAGAGAAAGCCACACGGACTCCCATAATTAGATTGTTTAGGGACACGCTTTTAATTTTATTGGGATGTTGAATAAGATTGGTGTTCCCAGGGAAATGCCACACAGACACAGCAAAACCATGCGACTGCAACACAGACAGTGATACAGTAGGTCTGGGATTCAAATAGAATCTCCTGGAGCTGCAAGGCAACAGTACAAACCTCTGTGTAAATGCTGGCCCCAACCTCATAGCATTTCATATTTATTTAATTGGATGTTTTAATGAATAGCTCATTATGTTGGCACAGTGGTTAGTGCTACTGGCTCACACCTCCAGGAATCAGGACTGAATTCCTGACCTGGTTTTTGTCTTTGTGGAATTTGCTCACATCCCAAAGACATGAAGGTTAGGTTAACGGATGACGCTGTACTGGTCGTGTGTGTGTGTGTGCTTGTACTGTATGTGTGTCTTGTAATGGACCAGAATCCTGTCCAGGGTTGGATTCTGCTCTGCACCCAAACCCAATGTGATAGGCTTCAGCTTCACACTGCACTGGGACTGGATTAATTAGTTAGGTAATTTCAGAGATAGATAGATAGATAGATAGATAGATAGATAGATAGATAGATAGATAGATAGATAGATAGATAGATAGATAGATAGATAGATAGATAGATAGATAGATAGATAGATAGATAGATAGATAGATAGATAGATAGATAGATAGATAGATAGATAATCTGACTTGGCTGATAGAACATCTGACTTGGCTGTCACAATCATGGTGAGGCATTCATCAGACGTATTACTGTTGGTATAAAGAAGCCCCAGTCGACACACTCCTACTGAATAATTTGTTGGCTGAAAGCACTTGGTGTTAGTGTGTCAGAGAGGATGTGGAGCATTGTTCATAATGGCAGTCAGCTTTGTTTTCATTCTCTCTTTCTCTACGACCTCCAGGGGGTCCAGAGTGTGTATTATAAGTGATCTTGTCCTTTTAATTAGTTTGTTCATTCTTTGGACCTCTCTTGAAGTGAAATTAATGGCCCAGCACATCACAGAATTAATAATTCTAATAATAATTCTTTGCATTTATATAGCGCTTTTCTCACTACTCAAAGCGCTCAGCAATTGCAGGTTAAGGGCCTTGCTGAAGGGCCCAACAGAGCAGAGTCTCCTTTGGCATTTACAGGATTCGAACCGGCAACCTTCCGATTGTCAGTGCAGATCCCTAGCCTCAGAGCCACCACTCCACCTTGTGGAATTGTGGAATTGTGGAACACGTAAATAACGTAACTACCCACTTTAAGGGAATGTGGCCTCTTAAGGAAAAAAAGACGCTGTTCTGCCTTTTCATATATAATTCCTCTTTGTTACAAGTCCAGTCCCAACTGATGTGGACCCCCAAGTACTTGCAGGAGTGCACCATCTTTACATCCACTCCCTGAGACAGTGACCAGACATAGAGGCTCTTTGGAGCGGCCTAAGTAAATAACCAATTCCTTTGTTTTGTTGATGTTAAGTTGCAGACAATTTATTCTGAACCAAGAAGCCAAGTTCTCCAGCTGTCTCCTACACTCTGTCTTGTTCCTCCTTATCAACGCACCCCATTAGTGTAGAATCATTAAATAGATGGAAGAATTGAATGAATTTGTTTATTTTACAGTACTACTATTTATTATATTCAACCATCCATTTCTCCTTTTTGTGAAGGAATATTCTGAATGTGACAATGACAGGTAACTAGAATATTTGCCAGCAGATTCCATGCAAGAATTTATTTTTATTTTGGTGCACACTCATGCAAACCCACATTCACTTAAGCTGAGCTGGGTAACCTTGAAGTGCACCTTACGGTATAGGAGAACACCCCATAACCCCTTGACCACTGATGATCAGCAATAAACTCCGTGCATCAAAACATTTTAATCATCATAAAATATATTATTTATATCACCAGTTGGCATTATTCACGCTCCTGCAATGTTAATGGCCGAATTTAGAAAGTATTTTAAGAATTTTAGGTGATGTTCTGTAGATTAACACTCATTTAGGACTGTTCATTCTGGAATTTTGGCCTGCTAATGTTTTCTATAAAACTGTTCCAAACCCATCAGCCTTTAGAATTTCACAGCTTTACATTACATTTCACCTGTTGGCTCTATTTTTCTCTATGTAAATTTTAGCTACATTTTTTCTTCAGTTAAACTGAAGCCACTTTTCTAAAAATAAAAAAAACTGTGTGTAGATTCCTAATAGAAATGACACACTTTGATATCTACACTGTTAAAATAAATATGAATTCAATTTCATTTTTCTTTGCAATGGTAATCTCTTCTCATTCACTATTCATGGAACAAGGCCGGAGTACACCATATACAAAATAGGTACGGGTCACTGCTGGAAATGTAACCTATCAACATTCAAAATGCTTTTATTCAAAGATAACAATCGGTGCAGATTTAATTTCACTTGAGAATCACAGGGAATTAATCTGCTGCCTTTTATGTTGCTCAGGCAGACATCAGAGTGGATCAAGCGGCTGCTCTTGGGTTTCTGTCGCTTGGAAGCATAATGACTTCAGCAGAGAGATGCAGCTGCAAGGCTTTCTTATGGCGTCTGACATTTTTTCCTTTGCTATAGTAAACATCAGGGTTGGACCTTATAGTTTTTGGAAAAACACCTAATTTGACAGAGGAGCAAATGAGCTTCAGCAAGTAAGCAAGTGTCCCTGAAATGATTTTTAAGGTTTCCTTGTAGTAATTCCTTTATGCTTCAAAAAGGACATATCAAGAATGAACAAAACTATTCTGAGCTCACATAAATATGAAAATGAATTGTAAATCAGTCAAGTGGTCATCCATAGAAATGCTCAAAAATAGCACATAAACCGTGCTCATCAAAACATGATTAAACACAACAAGGGGTCCTCTACATTTTTTAAAGCATACAGGCTGACCATTCTTTACTAGCCATTCTGTTGAAATCAAACACTAGAGCAAGACATCATGTCCATTTCTGAAAAAATGTCATATTATTTTAGTCTTGAACTCTTTATCTAGGCTCTGCTTTAAAAATCTCATTCTAGTTTTTTTCATTTAGTACAAATATCTAGTGATTATTTTATACAGAATCGTTCATGTTTTCATAGTATTCAGCCTTTCATGTAGAGCAGGGGTCCCCATCTCCGGTCTTGGAGGGCTGCAGTGGCTGTAGGTTTTCATTCTAACCCTTTTCTTAATTACTGTCCTGTTTTTGCTGCTAATTATTATCTTTTGCATTAATTGTAATTGACTTGCTCTGGAAGATTCAGACCCCTTAATTGTTTCTTTTTCCTTAATTAGCTGCCAAAGAATAATAAGATACAGAATGAGCCAAAAATTATCAGAAAACCGTGTCCATCATACAATATCTAAAAATAAAGAAAGATGTATTTCTCAGGAATGTTGATCTGCTCAGGTCCACAAAACATTTTAACTGTGCTCTTACAAAAGAGAAAATCAACAATTTTGGATATGTATGCTATGGCATAATGAGACCAGCAACAAGCCACGGAATTAAAGAACGGGTTTAATTAACAACAAGAATCACAGCCCAATTAAGCAACTGGTTGGAGTGAAATTGATTGGAGCTTGAGGCTCTGACATAGTTGGTCCTCTGTTGGCTCACTCACTTCGCATTTCATTTCTGTTTGGGTGACATTTAAAGAAAGAAATAAAGAAATTCAGGGGAACAAATCTGAAAACAGAAGTCAATTAAAATAAAAGGAAAAGGAGTTAATTAGCAGCACAAGCTGCTCACCATTAAAGAGTTACAATGAAAACCTGCAGCCACTGCAGCCCTCCAGGACTAGAGTTGGAGACCACTGATGTAGAGCGTAGTACTTTTTAGCAGAGACAAGAAGTGTACTAGATAACTGGAGCATAAGCATGCCAACCGAGTCAACTAAGGTGTCACTTATAAGGATTAAACATCTCACTAGATCACACTGCAGTGTTAAAGTCAGTCTATCCCACCATGTTATGTTGGGCTGTCCAACAGCTCCTCCACATATCCCATCAAGTCTACATCACAACACAGTGTGCATGTCCTCATTAATCATTTCATTGCATTCTCCTATCCAACAATCTCCAGAACTCTTACCCTGACATACTCAGTAAGCACCCAAAGAAGGTCTGCTTGTACTTAGTCTGTCCTGTGCAATTTTGTTTCTAATACAAACATCCATCCATCCATCCATTTTTCAACCCGCTGAATCCAAACACAGGGTCACGGAGGTCTGCTGGAGCCAATCCCAGCCAACACAGGGCACAAGGCAGGAACCAATCCCGGGCAGGTTGCCAACCCACCGCAGAATACAAACATTCCATCTGCATTGTTTCATTCAGAGTCACAGGGCCATTGTAGAGTCACCAATAAAACTAATATGAGAATTGAAAGGTAGGTAATCTGGAATACATGGAGAAAAACACAAAAAAGAAAATGTAAGATTCATGGAGGATTCAAACCTACAAATCTGGGATTGTGAGAATGACAGGCACAGTAAGCAGCAGAGGTAGCTGAATAGAGCAGGCCTCTTAAAGAAGAAGGATTCATTAATTGATGACACTTCATATTGTTTGGTCAACTGAACATGATGTTGAGGCATTCGTGATGCACTACAGTAGCAGTCCAAGCCTCCAATGGAGTCAGATTTTGACTAGTTATCACATTTTCCATAGTGAGTCCAATGCACGTTCATCTAGCAGCATATGCGAGTACAATGGACACGTAGAGCTAATCTTTCACATGCTGTACCTAGTCTTTCATATCAGTATTTCTATAAACTGCACCACTACAGTTATATGTCACATACTGTATCCTTTAGAATGTGATTAACAAGGAAATATTTAGAAAGTGACTTATAATTTAAAAAATTATAAAAACTTTTAAATGGTATAATATAAATTGTATTATTACTTCTCTGTTTGGTTTCTCAAATGTATACAGGAAGTAAGACTGCATCATGGGTTTTTAGAAGTGGCAGGACGTATTGACCTCTTAAACTTTCCAAGAAGTTCATATTAGAATATCCTGCTAGACCCCTTGTGAATTAGCATTTCTTCACTAAAATGATCAAATAACTGTTTGTACAGCTAGTAGTGAAGCAAGATAACGCAAGGAAGCATCTTAGAAAGGATCAAGCTGTAAGTTGGCTTACATTTTACTGCACAGCACTTTGTATGACAGTAATACAAAACAAATTAAGATTATCAAGTAAACCTGGGTAATGTGCATAATTGGTCAGGTCAACAATAAATCAGAGACAAACACACAGACAGACAGATGCGCCTGAGTGGCCTGATAAATATCAAGTGTGACAAAATGCATCAACACTGGCAGAGGTTTCATCTCTCTAAGTGGACCTTTCCCATGTAATCACTTTTCTTTAATTGCCATCTGTCATTTTTCAGCTATTTCAACCACTACATGATTTTTGATCATAGTGTTTATTACAGTGCACTTTGGGAAAATTTTTATTTTGCACACGGTTTTAAAGGCTATTTCCCCAACCCACTAATAATTAAAATTGTAGTGCAGTGTACCATCACCTACTGTACCGGATTTCTACCAAGTGGCCTGCATCTATCAAGACCACCTATTAGTTAAGTAAAATTAACATGGATGTGGTCATTCATTCCATTCAATACTATTTGTGAAATGTAAATTCTCCTTCACTTGTGCAGTAAATATATAAATATTATATCAGTGATTAACATGCTTTGAAAAACTTGAAAAGCTAAACGTTTTCAAATGAACATGCAGAGTATGTGAAAAGTTGAATAAGTATTCTCTGTAAAGTAACCACTGTAGTTCTCCATATCAGAGAGTTTTGTATGTGATCCCTATGGTCACCCCCATCAATGTCTTCTACTTCTCTCTGGCCATGGCTTTTCACTTTACATCTGCATATAGGTGTCTTCCTATTATGACATTTAACAAAAACATTTTTATCATCCTCTTGTTTTCTTTACTTCCTATCAGTCCCTGAACACTTCCCTTACCAGACGTTCCCCATTATAATTTGTTTGAGCCATGTCCTCATTCTACACAGAATGGCATTCAGATGTTTTCTGCTGTATTTTCACATACACTGCTCTTTACATTCACTTATTCTATGGTCTTACAACATAATCCCTTTAAAGTTCCTCCATGTCCATAATTTAAATAGCTCCAACATGCTTCTTTCATCCTTGGTCAATATCTATATTTCTGGATCATATCACTGACAATAAGCTTACAAAAGGCCTCTTTTTAAACAGAACTATTTAAAAATTTTATTAAATATATTTGTTTTCTTTTTAATGAAAATATGATTATCCTTAATTTTCATTTCTAAAAAGAATGAATCAATGTATAAAAACAAACAGATCACTCAGCCTTTTATTAGTCCATTGGATCATTTGGTCTCTTAGCTCGGCCTTTTTTGGCTGTCACTGCCATATAGTTTGATGACTTTCACCTTCTTTGTGCCATAAGTGAGCGTTTCCCTAATATTGTTATCTCAAGCAATGTCTTAGTCAGAAGGTAACCTCTGTTATCAAATATTACATTTATGTGACTACATAAGCCTTCTGCCTGTAATCTCAAAAGAATTAATGACAGGGGAGTCACATCTCAAAGTTACCATTAGTATAACATCAAGAAGGCCAAAAGTATACAAAATGGTGACTGTATTAGCAAAACAGAGCAAATGAAGAGGAGTAAACCAGGGAGAGCTCAACCATACAACTTTGTAATCCCTTGGGTATTCTAACAGTATACGGGTGTTGACACTCGTCTATCAGGTTAAGCAGCCCACCTGAAAAGTCAAAATTGCACCAAAATCATTCCACTTCAACTTCTCTGTCTTTCATGACCCTACTCTTTTTATTCTGGCTGTTGATCAATTACATTTCAGTTTTTCATTTTTTATTTGGTGTTTTATTTTCAGTTTAATTTCCATAATACAAGAAAATTGTGATATTTCTGTACCTTTGTCAAATCAAGAATGTCTTTAGTCACCAGGACCTTTCCAAGCAAATTTTCTTTCCTTAAGGAAATCTTGTATTTGATTTTTCAGGAGATACTTCTGTGTAGTTTCTTTATTCTAAACCATATTCACTGATCTCATTGCCATATTTTCCTTGTACGACTACAGAGTTGCCATTTCCTGTCATTGCTAATTGTTAGTGTGCTGATGAATGGTCACTTTTCTGGCAAATCTCCACTGGGAAAATGTTGCTCTTTATGGTACTGATGGATGATCAGAAAATGTATTGTCCTGATGTTCAGCAGCCTGTTATTTTTCATATTCTCATACATTTTTCTTTCTCTAAGATGGGTGCTGCACTTCTTCTGTATTTCTACAATTGCCCTTCATAGCAGCAGTCTATTTTTCTTTTTACTTAACTTCCTCATTCTAAATGTATCAAGAAAAATGTGCCAAAGAGCTACACCTTTAGCCAGATATATTTTATTCATAACGGGTCAAATTAGAACATAGAATTGCAAACAGGGCTTTACATACAATAATAATAATGTATCTGAATGTAGTGTAGTAGATAGCACCTCTCAGCACTTGAGCTAAGGTGACACTGGTGTGACATTAGCATGTCTCCTCTGTGTTAATGCTGCGTTCCCTCTGGGGACTCTAGTTTAATCGTAAGAATTTAATGGCATTGCCCTGGTAAGATGCATGATTGTGCTTCCTGATGGACTGATGTCCTGTCCAGGATGAATCCTACAACTACTGCATCCAAGATGGGCTCTGACTCTGTACCATCATAGACTGTTAAAATTAGACAGGGTATGTACTTAGTACGGAGTGGTGGGTCTGAGGCTAAGGATCTGCACTGGCAATCGGAAGATTGCCGGTTCGAATCCCGTAAATGCCAATAGGGACTCTGCTCTGTTGGTCCCTTGAACAAGGCCCTTAACCTGCAATTGCTGAGCGCTTTGAGTAGTGAGAACAGTGCTAAATAAACGCAAAGAATTATTAATACTTGAAGCAAACAATATATATATATATAATCATGCCATATCCCCAATTTTTTTTTAAAATGTGGGTATAATATATAGTGCTACAATGATTGCATGAGTAATTCAGCACTGTTAAATAAAACAAATCAAGCTGAAATTTCAGTAAACAAACACAATATTTGACAGGCATCTGTTTATCCATTCCACATTGCTAGCAAATATGCTGTCTTTCCTACACAAGTAAATAAATTAAACTGTACAACTTCTGGTTGGTCTTCGTTAACCAATTTCAGACTCATCGTCTGTTTGCTTATTGTACAGTACTCACTATAACTGGGCTTTTTTTTCTCATTGCGTCATTCTTTCTTTTTTGCCTCACATTTTTTTGTAAATTAGGTTAAACCATCCAGTTTATTGTTTTTTCCACTGATGTAATCTACATGAAAAAGAATAGGGCACAGAGTAGAGAAGGGCTGATTAGCTGTCAAATCCATGAGTTAAATTTGAAAGGACATAGCAGTAACCACTTACCTGATAAAGGAATCAGTCAGCTTTTAAAGAGACAGGAATCGATTTTGATCTGCAAGAAAACGTGTAATTAAGCAATCAATCCCACCCACTCACTTTCTAGATGGGCTTTATGCCAATCAAAGTATAATTAGAAATGGAGACTATTGCTGTTATTATCATTCCTATATGAATAAACATAAGCATAGACTGTTAGCATAAAGGCAGTGCAGCACGGATGGACTCAGAGATTCAAACGTGTGTCTCCACTAACAGCACTGAATGAGACACTTAACCTTTGTGCACCTTATTTGTATAAACAGTTGTTATGCACTTGTTGTGACATATACACTGCATCGTGAAGATGGCCACAATGGAAGTTCATTGTCAAGGAAAGCTTGACAAACAGAATAAATAACCAAATGGTAAGTGATGGGAGTTGACCCATGAGTGAAGAAATAGAAGCAAAATCATTCATCCATTCATTTTCAATTCCGCTTAATCTATTTCAGTGTCACATGTTCATACAAACTCCAAAAAAGAATATAATAGAAGCAGAAACTGATACTCCCATGACAGTCTAATTCTTGATGGAAACAGCAGGATTAGGAAAAAAGAACAGAAAGAAAGAGAGAGAAAGAGACAAGGGCTTTGGGAGTAAACTGAATTTTCTTCTCAATATAAGCATTATTCCTTGTTACTGTAGTGATGGTTACAATTATTAAGTAAGTTTTCGACTACAATATTGGACTTGGCCAACATTTCAATCCATCCATTCAAAACCAAACCCCCTTTATCCAGTTCAGGGTCATCGGGCTCCCAGAAGAGCTGGGTGCAAAGCAAGAACCAGCCAAGGAGAGGTTGCCAGTTTTTGGCTGCAGACAATTCTAAATTATGTCACGGCACTCATTGCTATCGTGCAAGATAGCAGCACACAGCCTCAGTACTGACAAAAAGCCATTTATAACACTTTACATGTCCATGTAAAGATGAGACAATCCACCTGTGTGCTTCAGCATCTCCAACTACTTGGTGTTTTCTTGCATTTTGTCATATTAATATGTAAAACATATTCATCTTTTTTGTAGGTTTAAAATATAACGCAAGAATCTATGTAACCATTGTCACACATGTGCGTTTGGTAGGGAGGCTAAGGGCTTAACCGAGGATTGACGAAGTGCACTAACCTTTCTTCTCTGTTCTGCAGATCACCAGAACAGAAACCCACATAAACTTCACCAGTTCCTGCATTCCCCTCCTGCCAGGCCTCCTTCTGACCTCATTTCTGATTTGATCCCTCACCGACCCGCCTCTTCCTCCTCCACAACTATAAAAGCCAGGCCCCTTCCCTTCCTATGCTGTCCCTCTTTGGACACTGACCCAGACAGTTCTCTGGAGCTATTTTTTCCTTGCAACTGTGTATAATATACGGTGTAGATCCCCAACTCTTTTTCTGCCTTCTGTCTTGTTTTTACACCATCCATACATCCATTTTCTGACCCAGCTTAACCTAGAGCCCACCCCAGTAACATCAGGCCCAAGTCAGAAAGCATCCTCACACACTAGAATTTTAATTCTGTACTTTTTCATTACAAACCTCTTTTATTAAATATATATTAACAAGGCCATTTAAATTCATAAAAGTAGGCTTACTGTCTGTTAATACGATATCCATAGTGCAGCACAATGGCACAGTGCTTAGAAGTGTTGCCACACAAATACAGGGTGAGTCAAAATTGTATTAACACTAATGGTACTGCTATGTATATACTTACACTAGCTGTACCCCGTGGCTGCGCCCACATAGTAATGAAACAGGACAAACTTTAAAAATCAATAGACGTTAGCACTGTATCTGATCATATTTAGCTCTGACGGGAAAGCGTTCCCCGTGTGGGGAGAAAAGCACATGGCTGTGATATCTCTGGCAATCAGCAGCTACCCTCTAAAACACATGGAGCTCTGATCTCTCTCTCAAAAAAGTCAAACATTACTCCTTAACAATCTGTAGATGATAATGGCTGTTGAACAAACAGGTATCGCTAGCTAAGCGGATGCAAGGTGCACTCCAACACGTGGCGAGACGTAGACCAACTCGAACAGAGGCTGGCGAGTAAATGAGGAAGGCCCCGCCCCCCTGCTCTCGGCCTACAGCAACTCTGTTGGATTTGCATAAATACATCGGTACCGCAAGCGAACTATGGTACTTAGCGCATTGAGAGAAGTCGCAAAATGAACCGGAAAGTTCAAGCAAATTATAAAAAACAACCAGATCTAAATCCGTTAAGAAATTCTCTTGTGAAAAGAGGACAGACATACAGACAGAACATGCTTGGACCACAAAATTTTTAAAACCGTTTCTTAGTGAGCATCTATGGGCCAAGGGTAACCTACATTCCAAATTTCAAGTCCCAAGCCCTTATGGTTTGGGAGATTTCGTGACAAGTGAATCAGTGGTATTTGGCTTTTATATATATATATATATATATATATATATATAGATACAATTTCTGTGGACAATCTATGTACCACATATGGTACATGTGTTGAACATGATGGTGAACAGGTTGAGACATTCCTGTAAATCATCTTGCACATATGAAGTATGTTTTGTGAATAAGATTGTTTCCTCCATTTGAATGTTAACATAATTCTGACTCACCCTGTATATGGACAAGGGTTTGATTTCCAGCTGAAACGAAGGCTCCATCCACAACTATTACATTTTCATTTAAAAACATAGACATTTGTCAACACTACCCTGCCGCTTTCAGCCCACAAAACTGAGACTTTTGAAAAAGCTCTCCAGATCTGTATAAATCTGAAAATACTGACTTTAGTGTGGAACAGCAGATTTTAATCACATTCTGATTGGTTTCTGACTCTTCCCTGATTGGGTCCTGCTCATTACAATGTCTCATTATCTGATTGGTCACCCTTCGTGGTAGAAAAACATATCCCAACATAGCAGGCATAGAAAAGGTCTTTCTATGCCACTTGTTATGTTGCTTACCTGTATCTAAATTTTGTTTTTTTACAGTCTGAAAACTACATACATATGAAAAAAGCAAACTGGTCGGTAAAGTTTTGCAATATATCCTGTGGCCAGCAGCATTTTCATGCCTTCAAGAAGGTTTTCTGCCAAAGTACACATTCCCAGCATAGGCAATGTCTAAGTCATATGCGTTGCTCATTTAAGTGTGGACAGAGATACTTTCGTCAACAATATGAAAAGGCTAGTATGGACGGAGATCAATTTGAAGTAAAATGAAAACATAGTTGTGGGGACGTGGACAATGTCAGTTTTGAGTTTGCTCATTTTCCATAGTTTTGTTTAGCTATTGTGTACTTCATTTTCCACCATGGCTTCAAACCCTGTATCGTGGTGACTGTAAACAGGCCCTGTATAAATGAATGTTAGGTGTGTGTCCTGTGATGGCCTGAAGTCCGGCTGATGATTTAGTTACTGCCCTGTGATCAATGCTGCTGGGTGCAAACCCACTCTGCATAACCCTGTAATAGAAAGAGTGGTGCTTGAAAATGAAAAGCTGAATGCATACCTGCTATAACTGCCGAAACAAATAAAGTAATATGTAGAGCAGTGTGAGCAGAAAGTGGTTCTCTCTTTTTGCCTCTTTAGTGTGCTTTTTTTTTTGTTCTTCTTTGTTTTTTTACTCTTCTGCCAACTTTGAACCACAGTGAAAAACAGAAGAACATTTATGACTGAAACATCACAAGTAAATAAATTGTATAGTGGGCTCTTCATTCTGTCATTTTATTATATTTTATAGTTGTTGCCTATAATTTCAGATTGAAGGCCCAGTGGTGTTTCTATACTGGTGGCTTGTCGAACACTTATAGGCTGTCTCAAGAAGATAAAATAAAATCTGTGTTTGTTGCCATGCTGCCTGTCCTTGGAAATAAGAAAACTTTCAGATAAGAGTAAATCTGTGGGCTGCCATGGCCAAGACAAGCAGGCTTGTTGTGTTAAAGGTGACTTGTGGACAATGCAGTTCAGCTAAACTCGTTGCTGTTCAAGTCCCCTGCTGAACAGGTAAAGTGATTGATGTCTGCGCACAAACATATGCCAGGAATAGGAAGCTTTTGTCACAGTCATTTCTTTAATATTTTCCCCACTTGATTTCAACAATACATACATTTTCTGCACATTTTAGATATATCATTGATTAAAATTCAAAGCTTTGAGTACGCCAGCATTAATAACTTTTGTGAGTCTCCAATACAAGGCACTTTGTACTCAGGAGACTTTAGCTTTTGATATTTTATGGTTTTCACTGTACCCAGGAAACTCATAGCTGCTTCATAGCTGCAAGTCTAGGAATTAAAGAGATATTTGGTAATCATTTACACCTAATTTAGCTGCTGTTATTTAAATGTGTGGAGCTTACAGAACATCAGCTTTTTGTTTTGCTTTTTTTTACGATAGCTTAACCCAGTCTTTTAGCAAAAGTAACATACTCATCACTGTTTGTACATCAGTCGGAAATTGGCTGCATGTTTATACTGGAATCACAGAAAGAAACAGAGACTCATGGTACTTCATGGGAGAGTTGGAAACTTGGCTTTAACATAATTACACCATTATCTTCGGTGATGTTTTAGATATAACGCATACAGCTCAGCTGGAGTGTTAGACTGGGTCGAAAGGCTTTTTCATGTGGTGTAGCCTTGGAAATGGCGCCTTGAACTTTGCATGGCTCACTGCCACATTCTGCATGAGACTGTTGTTTTAATAAACAAAGTGCTTCACAAGCATACTCCGATCATGGAAAAGCAGATTTTGGAACGGAGCTGTGTTACACTCATTTTTATTTTTCATTCCAGTGTCCTGAAGAAGACAACTGAGATGCTCCTTGATGTGGTTTCTTCTGGGAAATAAATATTTTTTCTCCTTTTTTTACCTCAGAAAGAGTGAGCTCTGAGTAATGAGGTTTTATTCCACAATGGTGCTGATATGCTTTAGCCAGGCTTTCTCTCCGGCTTGTGTTCCATTTCCTTTTTTTTGCCTCTTTTATCATGTTTGATTTTTTTTGTGTATACTAATAGAGTGGTGCCTTGTACTTCGTTCGATTCTAACTTCAAACATTCCAAAGTTTGAATGCTAAATTCGAGAAAAATTAGATCTGGAGTTTGAACAATGCTTCTACGATTGAACGGCACATGCAGTGGAAAAAATGCAGCAACAGATTCGGACTTATGCAGCAAACACAAACGTCATCTGTTGTGCTCCCAAGTCTTCTTTTGCTCTTGCTGTGAAAGCTTCTCTTGCATTACGCTCGTGTGTTTTCAGTGCTTTTTTCACTTTATTTTTGGTGTTTGGCTATATATATATATATAACCCCTATCTATTAATCACGCCATCTATATGGGACATCACTACTCCTCACTTAGGTACAGTAAATGCAATTTTCATTTTATTATACAGTATTTACGTATTTTATTTATTGTTTTCATATTTTATTATTTTGGGAATTTCATTGTGTTATTTTTACCTTAATTTATGTGTATTTGCTGTTTAAGTTTTTCAAAATGGGTATTGCTTAGGGTCTGGAAACACATTAATTTACTTTGCGTTATTTCTAATGGGGAAAATTGATTTGGACTTCAAACAATTCAGAGTTCTTGAAACAAATTCAATTAGAAATAAGAGGCACCACTGTATTGCTGTTTAAGTTTACTTTTGACATTATTCTGTGTTTTTATTACTTTTGTATAATATTTTATTTCTCTGTGTCCATGTTTGTGTCGTGTTCCATGTGTTGTGGGCAGTTTCTCAATGTCCATCTTTATCAAGGGACTGCCCTCAGCCCTATAAAGGCTGAGGGAACACACTTTTCCTTGCAGTACACTGTATGAGCTCGGCGATAGTGAGTTCTCTGGGATTATTGCTTTGCTTTTTGTTGCATTTCTAGATTTTGACCTATTTTTTCCTTGTTCTTTGACCACTCTCTTGATTTGTGCATTTGGGACCTATTTGCCACTGGAAGCACTTCTGTACTACTTGGAGTTCATTTTGTGTCAGCCTATTTTATGAAATGAATCTTTTATTTTTAAAGATTATTTATTTGTTCTTTCTGTTACACATGCCAAAGGTTGACAGGCTTTTCCTCTTGTAGGGCTTTGTGCAACACTTTTTGGGACTTTAGAGCATATTAGGCAGTTACCCATTCTGAGGGCCAGTTCCCTAGCCACTTTGGAAGCCTCATTTTACAATTTCGTTTGGTGGAAGCTCCAGTTCATGACAGGTGCTGTAAAAAGCATTGCTATCTTACAGATACAGCCCCCCTTACCTCGAATCCCACACCAAATTGTTGTACAGTATGTGTGAAGTCTGCATGTTACATTTTTCCTGTGGTTGTATGGATTTTCCTCTGCATGCTTAGGTTTTCCTACCACATCCCCAAAGACATACATTTTAGGGAAACTAGAAATTCTAAATTGGTACCATGCACAGAAGTATGTCCTGCACTGGACAGTCACCTTTTCTAATCCTAATTCCTGTCTTTCATCCGGTGTTCCTGAAATAGATTCCGGGAGACTGTGTTCATGAGCTAGGATAATTAAGTTTGAGGATCTTCTGTTGTTACTCTACAGAATATCTAAAATTAGAGAGAAGATTTGTCAGTTTTAATTTTTAATATACTTCTGCTATATAATCCGATGCCTACAAGTATTCATTATTTCATGTCATAAAGAAAGTGGGACGCAATATTTATAATGGAGGTTAGTTTTTCTTCATCTTCTCTTCTGTTACAACCAAAAGAGCTTCCAATAACTACAAGTCAAAATGTCACTAATTTCTGAAAGACAAGCTGCTAAAATATAATGCAAAATTTTTTCAGTGCTGTTCATGGTTGGTGCTGCTGTCTCAAAGCTTCTAAGTCCTAGGTCTGAATGCCAGCCTAATCATTTCTTCCATTATTCTCAAGTTTTCTACCCACATTTGAAGATGTGCTTTTTAGGTTGACTGACCATTTTCTAAACGGACATTGTAAGGGTAATTGCGTGCTCTGCCTCTCCCATGACCCTGAACAGGTCAGAGCTGGTAGAAAATGGATAAGTAGGTGGATGTTATTCATTTCCCAGCTAAAATTAACATGCTTATAATTAACAACTACAAATAACTTCACTCTTCCTTCAATAATTAACAGAAAAGTATATTGCAGATTGTCAGACTGCTGTAGGATGTTATGATCGTTAGCTTTAACATTTTAATTAATCAGGCTTTCATTTATTTGGTGTCTTTCAAAGTGGTTAAACAGAAACTCAGATTGCAATCAAGAACAACATTATGTAAAGTGGGAAAAGAAAAAAAAAATTGTAAATGTTGCAATAAGAGAAAAACAATTTGTGCGTATGTGAAAATGTATGCATTAACTGAATGCAGAAGAACAAAATGTTGTTCTGTTATACTGTACAGTTCTACAAACTCTCATAAATGGAATTCCCGGTCAGTGTCCATTCTCTCCTTTAGCAGAGTTCTTGAACAACTCATGTACTGTATTTTTTTTAACATACTCATAATCAGGAACTTTTTAATGTCATGTCCTTTTTGTATTAATTACTATTTACAACGTTGTATAATGAGGCAAAGTGGTGCAGTGGTTAAGGCTGATACATCTTGGATCCAACATCTTAATTTTGAATTCCCAGGCCAGTCAATATCGCTGTGGAGTTCAATGGTGCTTCCTGATTCTACACTGGTTTTCCTGAAGGAACAGCAGCTTTCTGCAACATCCGAAAATACGCAAAAGTCAGGTTAACTGGCAACATAAAACTGGCCTTTAGTGTGTGTGGTTATGGTTGTGCATGTGGGCTCTGTCTATGAAGGACTGGCACCCTGTCCATGGTGTGTTCCTGCCTTGTGCCAGATGCTGGCTGGGATACGCTCCAGCCCCTCATGACCCTGCTCTGGATTAAGTGAGTTAGAAAATGACGCATGTGTTCCATTTAGATTTCTTACCTGCTTCAGCTCTGAGAATGTATGTACACCTGAAAGTAACATTTATTATAAGGGCCGACACAGCTGACAGTATGAACAGCTACCAGTATCAACTTGTATTATTATCCAGAGCCATCCTGTGTGATCTCAGCATGTTCTCCCCATGTTTGTGCTGGTTTTCACTACAGACTTCCTAGTCCTAAAGTGTGCTGGCAATTGGTCATCATAATTTGGTTCAATGTAGACAAGTGCGTGTGTGTGCGCAACCGTGCAATATATCCTGTAGTGGATTGCAAGGCTTTATCCAGACTTGCATCTATGTTGCTAGAATAAAGTAAGACCGACCTGAGAGCCTGCAAGTATAAAGAAGGTTTAGAATCCACCCATTAATCCACCCTTTAATTCTACCAAACTGACTTTTGCATTGCCATATCACAGTGGCAACATGTGCAGAACAGAATGCCATCCTTTACTGGGCCTGCACACCAACATTCACTCCTCCAGTGCCAGAGTCGCTAATTCACCCAACAGGACAGCCACCATTCCAGAAATTGAAGTCAGGTTCAAAGAGTCATGATTCAATATTACTGATCTGTAAGAAAACTGAACTTTTTATTTATGTTATAAGATGTTTTCATCTGCAAATCCTCTAAAAATGTTTCCTGGAGAAATTCAGTGTATTAATAAATAGAAATAATGATCAGAATGACTTGCATTAGTTTTTAAGAACTAAATATTCACTAATTAGAAAAATTACACTTGCATTGAGGCAGATCACATAAAGTGAAATTGTAATATTTACCTCATAGAAGGTAAAGTCAGCCTTTCAATGAGCAAATTAATATTAGATACAAGCTAACAGTGCATTATGTTACTGTAAAGTTTTCATGGGGATGAACTGTAACAAGAGGAGGTCTCCTTTTTTCATTCAACTTGCATTTAGGAATACAGGGAGTTAGGACACAAACTTGACCTTTTAACGCTAGTAGAAGTGAAGGTTTTTGTCACAATGTCCTATTGGCACTACCCTCTATAACCGAACATTACTGAAGTCCGATGCCCCAGCCTAGCCGCATTGGCTATGTGAGCTGCTTTATTCTTACTCTAGGCACCAACTTGATTTACAGCTAACACACTCTTCTGTTTCCTCTATTTGAATGTCCTCCTACTATAAAGTTTCTATTTTATGTATTTTACAGTATAGTGATTAGAAGACTCGGGGGTACATAAAGCAGTCAGCACTTCCTGTTTTTTGGAATCTGACTCACCAGCACTCATATTTTTCAACTATATCTCACAATATCTACATATTTGATATTCCACTAATATTTCACTTTAACTTGTCCTAATCAACATACACAGCGCTAATGCTACATCAGATGCATTGTTCAACAGTTCCAAAAAAAAAGTTCTGGATTATTGTAAGAAATACGCAATAGAATTTTCACACCATGCTACGTAACATAACATTCTCAAAACGGCCAGGGGTGGTGGAGCCCATATGAGAAACAACAGGGGCAAGGCAGGAACCAGTCCAGGACAGGACACCAGAGACCAATGACACACACTGGGCAAAATTTAGAATTGCCAAGCTAAGGGAAGTGAAAGGAAAAGTAGAGCACTGCATATTAGAGCACAGTGGGGTAAATGACATCTAATGAGAATCCAAAAACATCACTCACTCCAGGAATCCATTTCTTAGCAACATAACAGCAAAAGTGAGCAGTGAACATAAAGTACACAACGTGCTTCATGCAGAAAAGCAATAGAATCTGACAGGGCAAGCAGGGGCAGGCTGCAAAGGAAATTAATGTGAGCAAATACTCTACTTCTGATAAGTTTTAATACAGATATAATAATTGCTTTTTAAAGTTTCTTAAGCATTCTACATTCATTATAACTATGCTAATATATGAAAACCTGTAGACACCACATTATCTTAGTCAGTACTAATTATGTGTTTAGTGTGCCATGCACAGTTCTTTCCTGCCTTGCACTAAGTGCTGCTGGGATAGGCTTCAGCCTCCCATGACCCTGAACCGGATTAAGCAGCTTTGACAGTGTCTGTATGACCGGATGTACAATTTATAACAATGGCTAGCAAAGCACATGGCTTTTATTCTTTTTAATACAAATATGAATGGGAAAAACAGGGAATACAAGTTCTTTCATTTATTTTTTTTATAAGAATCTTATTAAAACATATTTACAAACACTTCAATATCACCAGGGCAGCAGCCTATTCCTACAACCACGGGCATCAGCCTTGGATGGGATATTAGTCAAAAGCAGGGCCTGGATCATAACAGAGTGTCAAGGTACATTTTATATTTATTATGCTAAATAAATGCCCGGTGTATTTATTGTGTGAGATTTTACAAATGTGTTTCTATACAGTATATATATTATGAACCAGCCATACACAGGCCTTTATGTACACCAGCTACAGTATATGCTGAGCTGCTGACTGAAGCACTGGACCATCCAGATCTTAGCTGACAGTTTAACTCAAAGAGACTTACAAATGAAGATGTTAGATATTTTGCCTGTAGTTGAAAGTGTCAAACAACAAGTAGATGGCAGTGAATGAAATGGTAACTTTCTGAGGATAGATAGATAGATAGATAGATAGATAGATAGATAGATAGATAGATAGATAGATAGATAGATAGATAGATAGATAGATAGATAGATAGATAGATAGATAGATAGATAGATAGATAGATAGATAGATAGAAAGGCACTATATCATAGATAGATAGATAGATAGCTAGATAGATAGATAGATAGATAGATAGATAGATAGATAGATAGATAGATAGATAGATAGATAGATAGATAGATAGATAGATAGATAGATAGATAGATAGATAGATAGATAGATAGATAGAATTCTCAAACCCACTTTATACAAATCAGGCTCATGCAGAGAGCACCCCAGCAGCACTGAGCACCAGGTACAAAGCACAGTACTTATTTCTAATTATGTTAGAAATCAAAAACACAAACCATGCTGCACAGTAAGAGAACATCCAAAAAACGCTGCCAGTGTAAATTGCCAACATCCATAAAATATAAAATTATGAGCATTTCTTTTCACTACTTTCCTGAGATGTTTGGTCATCAGGAGGTCATCACTATTTAGGTGCATGGCTTCTTCTTAGGTAATGTTTGGTATGGATTTTCTAACCTGCTTTTTCCAGTTCAGGGTGATGGGAACCTAGTGTGTATCCCAGCAGCATTGGGGAAATGCCAAGAACAAACCCTGGACATGTCCAGCTTGCACTCACTGACACGAGTATATGTATTATGTACCAGCGATGCACAGGCCTTTATCCACACCAGCTACAGTAGATGCTGAGTTATTGATTGAAGCTCACACTCACTGACACAGGACCAGCTCAGACTCACCAATTACGTAACTTAACATCCAAAGTACCAGGAGAAAACTCCATCAAGACATATAAAGAATGTGCAAATACCACACAGATGGTGTCAGAGCACTGGAATTTGACCCAGGTTACTTAAGCAATGAGGCAGCTAACCAAAATGTCAACCAGCAAGAATAATGATACTTACGATATCACAAAAGACAAGTTATCTACAGTATATGTAATTAGATTTACGTTTAAAAATGTCACAACTGAATCCAGGGATTGCATTCTAAGATTCTCCATTATGCTGTAATGCCCATTGACTGTAAGTTAATGCTGCTTGCAGAACTGTCATTTGAGTTAATTACACGCACAGAGTACAAAACGTCCAATGCAAGTAAAACTTCCAATGACGCTGAAATAGTAAAGAGCTTTTTTATTATATACTAACATATCATACATTTTTGCACAATATATTGCACCTTTGGATATATGCTATAGTGCTTTCTTATATTTTTTAATTATGTCTTCATATTTTGGGGGGCTACTGAGATCACGTCCCAGGTGCTACCCTGAGTAGAGTTTGCATGTTCTCCCCGTGTCCACATGGGCTTCCTCTAGAGATTCTGGTTATCTCCCATAGTCCAAAGACATGCAGGGTAGGTGAACTGGCATTGTTAAACTGGCCCCTGTGTGCGTGTGTGTGTCTGTGTGTGTGTGTACTGTGATGGATTTTTCTTGTCTTGCACCCAATTCTTGCAGGGATAGACATTTCCCTCGATAAGTGATTTAAGAAAATGGACAGAAGAATCTTCATATTTCCTTTTATTTTACCTTTTTGTGGTATTATCAGTTACAAATCAAGCTCACATAAGAATTTGAATGTACTATTCACAAGTAATAAATAAAATGAGTTTATATAAATCACACATTCTCAAACCTACTCAATCCAATTCAAGTCCTTGCAGGGCCAGAGCCTGCCCTGGCAGTATTGAGTGCAAAATGGAAGACAATGCATCACACATGCACACAATGGAGCCAATTTAGACTCGCCAGTTAACCTAACCTTCCTGCCTTTGGGGATGTGGATGGAAAACTGCACTACTTGGAGAAGAAAAGTTGACACAAAATTAGAGAGAACATGCAAACTCCACACAGAAAACTTCCATGGGCAGGAGCTGATCCCAGAATGGTGCATCCATGAGCACACTAACCAGTGATCCACCATGCCACCTTATTCATAGGGCAACCGGGTAATACAAAATGCTAGGCTGCAATTTACAGTTCCTAAATTTAGGTAGTGTAAAGGAAGCTGACCTTCTTTGACTCTTCCTGTTCTGCACGTTAATTGATTTGTGGCATGGCTGTAACCAGGAAGAAGAGTGAGAAGAGCTTTCACATTAATTACAGAGTATCATGAATAAAACCCATCCATCATGTTTCTAAACCTGCTCTGTCCATTACACAGTCATGATAGGCCAGGGGTTATCAAATGCTTTGAGCATGGGAAAGGTCCTATACATATATAAAAACATTCCTCGTATTATGTATATTATTATATCAAAGTCAAGGTCTGAACCCACTTTTGATGGGCCGGTGCGGTCCACTGCGGTGCATACTTGTACACACTTGCTTACAATAAACCTTAAATCACACACCTCTGATTGATTAATACACAGACACACAGCGAAGGTGACCAGACCTTAAATCAAACTCGTGAGGCAGCTGCACTAACCACAGTGCCACTCTGCTGCTCTCTCACATTACATATTAATATAATAACAAAAAACAATTAAATAATAGCACTGTAGGATGTTATTCTAAAGAACAAAAAAATAATAACAAAAAACAATTAAATAATAGCACTGTAGGATGTTATTCTAAGTCAACGGCTTTGTAACATACATCCACATGCAATATCTCTGAGGCTTGTGTATTTGGATCCGTTTGGCACTTTGATAGACATTACTCACAGAAACAAAATAAAAGGGCATTCATTGGCCTGTTTTTATTTTTAGCCTTCATGGCTGGAAGTAACACTTCGATGCAGATCTGTGTCTCTGTCGCTCTCTTCTACAGTAAATAAAGAAAGCAGGTTGATGGGAACTGTAAACAGCAGTGGATCTTTCGTGAACATTTGACTGTTTACCTAAAATTCATACCAGCTGTGCCCTAATTACACACTGGCACTAGATATGACCCCTTTCACTCTACCTGGCTCACTGGTTACAAGTGTAACTTACTATCTGGGGCTTGGCATGATCTGATTTATTATTAATTCTTTGACTTCCTTAACAGTTCATGCGCATATAAAGATCAACCACCCTGAGTTGAAACATTAAAATAAAATGTCAGTTAATAAGCAACACTGTTTGAGAAGGAAGTTGTAACCTTCTTGCCATTTCCCCCTCCATCATTGCAAAATCTCAAATGTCAAAACAGAACATGTATGCTCAAGATCAACGGGGTGACCGCACAGACCTTTACGTCACCGTTTGCAGCTACGTTACTGTAAGCCTTCCTCGTATCTACGGCCCTCTAAGTGGAATGGCTTCTTTTGGACACAATACTACTGGGAAAACTTTAGATCATAAAGTGCTATGATCCTTACCAAAGATCTAAACCCGTTGATAATTCAACCCCCCACCCCCCCGGCAACTTCTAGTTTTGCAAACTCCAGTTTGCTGACAAACCAAAAGCAGACTCACATTAAGCTGTTTCTTGTATCTGTTGGAAGTTGGCCTAAAATCCAACACCACCCACACAATCCAAGCAGGAAGATGTGACAAACTTTGTTTTCTCACGCAAGACAGAAGGAGGCTCTTTTTCTGCACATGAACCGGACTCATCGAAAAAGATGTGCCCGCAGCCTTTGTGCAGCAAGCAGTTTCGTTTGAATTTTCACACCTCGATCCTTGAGAGGATTACAAAAACTACACCGCATTACACATTGAACAAGTATTCTTTACTAGCAATTCATCACCCATGAGACGGACTGTAAGTAAGATACACATTAGAAAAGCATCTTCTTTACTATGGCATCAGTTAGAATAGCAATACAAAGAAATGGCCACGCTAGAGAAGTTAAGTAATAAGCCAGGCTAAACTCGTTAAAAAAATGGCACAATTTCATTACACAATTTGAGGTTACTTCTTTGCAGTTAAAAAAAGAAGAAGAAAGAAAAAAGAAAGAAGACTGTTTCGGCACTACCCTACACCCTGGAGAAACTATAGAAAAATAAAAACAAGACCTGGCAAAGTTCCTAGACTGCTAGAAAATAGTAATGGCAGAAAGCAACGGACACGATGAAGTCTAGGGACTGTCCCCCATCATCTGTCTCTGTCTTTGGGTTTCATACTACACGTTAAAGTGGAGTCTTTGAAATGTCAGTCCCTACTGAACACATATTCTGTGTAGCTGGTCCAGATCTTGTCCTCATTGGGATCATTGCTGGCATACGCGCAAGTCCCCGTGGAGTTGCATGCCACCATGTGGAAACCCGACTCGGAGAGCCTATCGAACGCCTGCTCCAACAAATTATACTCGAGGTAGTACCGGGAGGTGTACCTCTCTGGGGGCCGGTCGGGGTCCCTGCTCTCATTCAGAGTGTCTCCAAAAACCTCTTTGGCCAAGGAAGTCTTGCCACACACGGTGATCCGGGCGACCCTCCGGAACTTGGCATCCGCTTGTGCGTCCCTGCCGATCGTGTACGAGCCCCTATAGCCCACGGTAATGTAGCCCGACTTGCGCGACTCCAGCGAGGGCGAGCGGGCGTTGGCGCCTCCGACGGGGGCTGCGAATCGGGATGGCTCCAGGCTGTTCGTGGAGCCCCCCGCTCCGGCTACGGAGGTCAGCTCTTCGGGATCGCTCTGGCAGATCTCTTCGCTGATGGAGTTTTCTTTGCTCACTTTGGGGCTCAGTCGCTGCGAGAGATCGCGCAGCTGGAAAAACTCCGCTTCTCGCTGGAGCCGCGACTTCTCCGGGAAGTAGTCGGGCAGCACCAGGTTGAGATCGCGCAGGTAGTCCAAAATGTAGCGGAACAGGAAGCCGTCCCGGTCCAGAAAGTAGCGTCCTTTGCTATCCCTGGCCAGCTCCTTTGGCTTTTTCTGGCTGAACATGGTCCAGAGCAGAGAGTCCGGCACGGAGATCAGCGTGGCGTGTCGGGTCACGTACACCTGTCCGCCGACATTCAGCTCGATGATCTCGGGGAAAGTGGAGCCGTTCGATAATCCACGTGTGGTGTCTGCCAAAGCCATGACTGCAAAACTAGAGTGCCAGCCCTCTCTCCGCCGTAGGACTAACTGAGCTGGGCTGGCGGCTCGAGCGATCGGTGTGTTTATGAGGAACTGAGCGATGGAGGAGGAGAGAGGGGCTGACGGGCTGGGCTCTGCGTTATGCCCCCTCCCCGCCCCCTGAAGCGGAACAGACAGAGAGCAAGTGGGCGCATCCCACTGAGGCTTCTGCTCGCAGATGTCATCACTGCTTTGTTTACTCGAGAGGAATGACTTGACGAGGCATACACTGCACGCAAAAGTACCCAAAAAGTAAAGCGCATATCAAAGTGGCGTGTTTTAGTGAGATGTGTAAGTTGTTGTCTAAATAAAACAGATTGAATGCACGGCAGATGGACAGAGATATGTGACTTTACCAAGACTTCGTCTTAATAAAACACAAGCAAAACTATTTCATAGTGCGTACAGCATTTGTTTCTGGCTTAATATTATTTTTTTAATTCCCTGTAACTCATAGAAAGTTGACGATCGCTTCGAGCGGGGAATGACTGACACCTAGTGGTCGTGTCGTTTAGAACACCTCTGCTTTGATGTCACTACACTACACTGGTTACCTGTGTCATTCAGAATTGACTTTAAAATTCTGCTTATGGTTTATAAAGCTTTAAATAATCTCGCCCCGTCTTATATATCGGAATGTCTGACACCTTATATTCCAAATCGCAACCTCAGATCCTCAACTGAGTGTCTCCTTAGAATTCCAAGAGCAAAACTTAAAAGAAGTGGTGAGGCGGCCTTCTGCTGTTATGCACCTAAAATCTGGAATAGCCTGCCAGTAGGAATTCGCCAGGCTAATACAGTGGAGCACTTTAAAAAACTACTGAAAACACATTACTTTAACATGGCCTTCTCATAACTTCACTGTAATTTAATCCTGACACTCTGTATATCCAATTCATTATAATAACTATTCATTCAAAATTTGTACTAACCCCTACTCTCTCTTCTGTTTCCTTTTCCGGTGTCCTATTGGTGGTGGCTTGTGCCACCACCATCTACCCAAAGCACCATGATGTTCCAACAATGATGGATGGATTAAAAGCCAGAAGTCTGTATAACCATCAGCATCAAGTGACTCCGTGAGAACCCTAACTACAAAGAGGACTATTTCATTTATGTTAGGTAGAATGCCCAAAGGGGACTGGGCGGTCTCGTGGCCTGGAACCCCTACAGATTTTATTTTTTTCTCCAGCTTTCTGGAGTTTTTTTTTTGTTTTTTCTGTCCACCCTGGCCATCGGACCTTACTCCTTATTATGTTAACTAAGGTTGTCTTATTTTAATTTCTTTTTTGTCTTTTATTCTTTTTTTCTTCATTATGTAAAGCACTTTGAGCTACTTTTTGTATGAAAATGTGCTATATAAATAAATGTTGTTGTTGTTGTTGTTGTTGCTTTAATGGGCAGATTTAGGGTATTTGATTTCGGTTACAGAGGGTCACATGCAGGTTGAGGATCGATGAACTGTACATGTTATCTGAAATCCAGGACAGATTTTATCTCTCTACTTCACATTTCTGAGTATACAGTAGTAACAAACACAGAGACCAGAGAGAGAATGAGCTCTCAAAGTACCGGGCGTTTTAAATAGGCCTACAATTGATTAATCAAACCTGTCTAAGTAATCTTCTCTTCTGCCCCAGTGCAACTGCCTTACCAACACTGCCTACAATTATGTCACTGCTCCCACTGCTGCCACTGCTCCCACTGCCAGACCACAAGGCCACTCTCTTGGTAGTTACAGCTCTTCTATTTAAATCTCCACCTCTCTTCTCTAAGGGCCTCCCTGAAAGTTGTGGAAAGACGTACGTCCCATTTCTTTCACTCTGCAAATGCTTTGTTTACTGGCCACCACAACATTTTAATTGCTTTCTGATGCTGAACAGACAGGCAGACGTAACATCAGGGGAGAGTGGCTGCTAAAAGAACATTTGTTTTTTGTAGATGCGTCACTTTAGCAAATATAGCGGTTGTAATCTTTTGTGCTTGATCTAAGTCGAGAGCGTAGAGCTCAAGTTTAAACATTCTGCTCACGTCTGCATCTGTTTTTTTCAGAGTACTGTATTCCAGTGTTCTTTCCACATCCCAATTGATACTTTTTAGCTTGGCCTGGCATGTGTGCCCCATGTTGGCTGATTTGTGAAGCTTACACATTCTCATGAGTTTAATCTTGGTTAATCAGATTGCCAGGACAGCATTTTTTTCACTTAAGAAATATAGAAAAAGTTAGATCTCTTATAACTTTGCAAGATACTGAAAAATTAGTTCACACATTTGTTTTCAGTCGGCTAGATTACTGTAAAGCACTCCTCTCAGGACTACCCTAAAAAGACATCAATCGATTGCAGCTAGTGCAGAATGCATCTGCTAGAATTTTAACTAGGAAAAGAAAATCCGAGCACATCTCTCTAGTTTTGATGTCAATACACTGGTTACCTGTGCCATTTAGAATTGACTTTAAAATTCTGCTTATGGTTTACAAAGCCTTCAATAATCTCAATTCATCTTATATTTCGGACTGCCTCTCACTTTAAATTCCAAATCGTAACCTTAGATCTTCAAATGAGTGTCTGCTTATAATTCTAAGAGCTAAACTTAAAAGAAGTGGTGAAACAGCCTTCTGCTGTTATCCACCTAATATCTGGAATAGTTTATCGATAGAAATTCACCAGGCTAATAAAAAAAACTGCTAAAACTCCATTATTTTAATATGGCTTTCTTATAGCTTCATTTTAGTGTAACCCTGATATTCTGTATATGCATTTAATAATCATTTTTATCTTATCTCTACAATCCATACTATCCCCTACTTTCTCTGCTGTTCTCTTTCCGGTTTTCTGTGGTGGCAATCTGCGCCATCACCACCCCATCAAAGCACCGTGATGTCCCTACATTAATGGATTGAAGGCCAGAGGTCCACATGATTAGTCTTCTAATCTAATTAGGACTGATTGAGTTCATTTATTTTAGGTAGAATGCCTAGAGGGGGCTGGGTGGTCTCGTGGCCTTGGAACCCCTGCAGATTTTTGTTTTTCTCCAGCCCTCTGGAGTTTTTTTTTTTTTGTTTTGTTTTATTTCTCTGTCCTCCTGGCCATCAGACCTTACTTTATTCTTTGTTACTTAGTGTAATGTTTTTATATTTTTATTTTTTATAAACTTTTCTTTCTTCATCTTGTAAAGCACTTTGAGCTACATTATTTATTTGAAAACATGCTATGTAAATAAATGTTGTTGTTGGTGTCCTAGTTATCTCCTTAGCACGAGTGTAAGTGTTTGCATGAGTATATCAGGAGATGGCCTGGCATCTTATTCGGAGTTGGTTCTTTCCTTCCTCTCAACAGGCTCTAGATCCAGAATGGGCAAGGCAGGTTGAGAAAATGGGTATGTGAATGAATATCTTATGGTCAATGAATTAAGTCTTCAAAACCTTTTTTCGTGTGTCCCATTTTCTTCTATTTCAGCACTCGGTTGGATTAGAGCAGTCTTTCTCAAAGTGGGCGATAACGCCCCCTTGTGGGTGCTGGAGGCCTACAGGGGGTTGTTAAAGGGCCCAGAGAAAATTGAGGGGTGTTGAAGCGGTTTAGGGGGGAGATGGCTGATTTGTGTTTTTTTTCTAATGTTTTAAAATTGTAAACTAAAATCAAAACCTACCTACTATACTACATCGATTATTTTGTTCTTATTCCTGTCCTGTTTGATTGTATAAATATAAATAATTTATCATGGCTTTCATAGGTATAGCCCATGAGCAATCAAGTTTTAACAAGTTTTTATTAAACAATGTGATTTGTGCAATCCTGTATCAAGTGGCCGGATCATCGATACTTGTTCTAACTGATTCCGGTCGTTTTTATCGAAAATAAAAAATATAGAAAATAAAAATATCGAATTAAAAAATATCGAAATTTTCGTATAAATAAAAAATTAATCTTAGCCCTAGCCTTAACCCCTAAACCAATTTTTTATTTATACTAAAATTTCGACATTTTTTAATTCGATATTTTTTATTTTCTATATTTTTTATTTTCGATAAAAATGACGGTTACCGTTCTAACTTACTCAGTACGAATTCCGTCGAATAAGGTAAACAAGTTTGTGCATGTTTGTCTTATTCCTGTCGGTGTGTGCTGTATTTTAATCCTATATAAGAGTACGTAATACTTCTTTTATTTTCATTAGCGTTTTCGTGCGCAATCGTTAGAAAGTTTTTTAAGCTCAATACTTGACTCACGTATTTGTAAAGACAAAACCATGTCGGAAGCAAAAAAGAAGAGACGGCAATACAGTGCGGAATATATTAAATACGGATTTGTTGAAAATCCCACAAATCCATCTTCGCCTATGTGCCTTCTTTGTCAAAAAACATTTTCGAATGAAGTGATGAAGCCTTCTAGGCTACAAGATCATTTGAATAAAATGCAACCAGATAAGAAAGAAAAAAATGTGGCCTATTTTCAAGACCTGGAAAAGAAGTACATAGCTCAGCGAACTGTATCAAAACTTTTTTCAGCGGCTTCAAAGCAAGACGATGACGGACTTCAAGCCTCATACACAGGGCCGGATTTTCCTATAGGCTAACTAGGCTTCAGCCTAGGGCCTCAAGATCAAGAGGGGCCTACATTCAAATTGTTAGCAAAATTAAAATTACACTATTCTAAAAACAGTGAACACTAAAACACTGAACCGAAAATAAGGAGAAATTCTACGCATATGACTAATAAACAAACATAAAAATGTATTGGTTAATCAGAGTAATGATGTATTTTATTATCTCTCATGTAATTTACAAACTTAAAAATGGAAGGTGAAAGGGCCTCATAAGTGGAATAGCCTAGGGCCTCTTTTCATATAAATCCGGCCCTGCTCGTACAATATCTCTTTGTTAATTGCTCAAACAGGCAAACCACACACTATTGGAGAAGAGTTAATTTTACCGGCAATAAAAGAAGTAATAACTACTGTGCTCCATAAACCAGCGGCAGATATTATTCGAAAAATTCCTTTGAGCAATAGTTCTGTGCAAAGACAAATTGATGAGATAGCTGAAAATATTGAAGACTCATTGTGCAATCATCTGAAGACTAGTCAATTCTCAATTCAGTTGGATGAGTCCACTTTACCAACTAACGAAGCACTATTGTTGTCATACATGAGGTTTATTAAAGATGAGAAAATATATCAAGAAATATTATTTGTTAGAAATTTAGAGACAGATACAACCGGAGAAACCATATTTAATACACTGGAAAAGTTTTGTAATGAGAAAGAAATTCCCTTGAAGAATATTATATCAGCTGCTACGGATGGCGCTCCGGCTATGACAGGGCGTCACAAAGGGCTTCATAGCGTACTTAAAAAATAAAATTCCAGATGTGCTCGCTGTTCATTGCGTCATTCATTGACAACATTTGGTTGCGAGAAATTTGAGTGAACGGCTGTTTCAATCACTGCAACATGTCATCAAAGCAGTCAATAAAATCCGAAAGAGCTCTTTAAATGACAGATTATTTAATCAGCTTTGTATTGTTAATGATGAAGATTTCAACCGATTGCTGTTTTACACGGAAGTGTGTTGGCTATCAAGAGGTACTTGTCTGACTCGATTTTATAATCTGTTTGACTCTGTGATAGAGTTCTTGGAAAACAAAGACACAGAATTGCGCAACAACCTCATCACATCAAAGAATGATATTGCGTACTTGACAGACCTGTATAAATTGTTTAATGATATCAATCTCCAACTTCAAGGTGACGACTTGAACTTGATTAAAACAAAAAATATCGTTGCTGCTTTCGTAGCCAAACTGCTCTTACACAAGAAAAACATTGGCAGACGTGAGTTTCACAATTTCCCTAATTTATCAGCAGTACCCTTCATCAACGACGACTTGCTTGTTTACTGCTAACATTTGGAGAACCTCCACAGTGATTTCAAAGAACGGTTCCAGGACATTTTAAAATTGGAAATACCGGACTGGGTGTTGGATCCTTTTTCAAATGTCAACACAGCAGGATCATCCCAGCTTGAGGAAGAACTTATAGAACTGACAACGAACGAGGAAATAAAAATCAAATTCAAAAATGGCTACCAAGAATTTTGGCTACAAAAGCCAATCCCACAATTGTACCCTGGATTGTGGTCGATTGTTCAACGATTTTTGGTAGCATTCCCATCGTCATATTTGTGTGAACGTGGATTTAGTGCTGTGGCAACGCTGTTAACTAAAAAGAGGAATCGTTTGCATGTTACCGAACGCGGTGACTTACGGCTGTTTTTGAGTAAATTCGAACCTGACATTAACAAACTTGTTAAAAATCATCAGATTCATCCTTCACATTAGATAAGTTTTAAAATTTTAATTGAAATGTTTGTTTTAATTTGAATAAAAGTCTTTTTAAATATTATAAAGTTGCGTTTTTATTGCTCCCGTTAGTTAGAAAGTCTCATTTAAAATGTAAGTTTGAACTCAGAAACAGGATAAAACACATATGGCACGCTATAATTAAAGTAATGATTGCGTTTGTGATTTTTAAGATGTGGTAAAGATAAAAATTTTGGGGGGCGCTAGAAAATAATTGATTCTCAAAGTGGGCGGTAGACAAAATAAGTTTGAGAACCTCTGGATTAGAGGAATCAAATATAAAAAAGTGAAAATCAGCAGTGTACATCTGTGTTGTGCTATTATTTGGACACAGTAGGGTGCATTCTGCATACAGCTGGGTTGCTTTGTCTGTATTCAGCTAGGTTTCCTTTAGATGTTCCGTTTACTTCACATAATTCATGGATATGCTGAAATAAAAACCAGAGAGAGGTTATGTGTTACATGGTGATTAGCACATGCAAGTAAGAGTTTGGTTTTACTGTGAACCTAAAGACTTAAAAAGAAAGAGTGTTATCCCTCCTTTCCTATTGAAGAGTAAGTATAATTGTGTATCTCATCATGGGCTTTACATGGTTGGTTCCTGCTGAATAATCATTGTTACCAGAGTAAACTAAACTGGGTAAAGCAAGTACTAGTACACAACCCCCAATAAAACTTGTCTGCACATCTCTTGATTATTTTTGGAATTGCGGGAAGACTTCTCCCTGTCTTGAGCTCAAGCTGTGAACTCTGTAATGAGCTTTGTAAGGAAAGAGGAGGCAAAGCCATTCACAAACTGTTCTTGTAGAGGCATAAGAAACAGAGCTATGCTTTTATGTTTGGGAGCCTTGCTGCAGGATTCTGAATATGGAGTAATTTGAAGAGTCTGACAGTGAAATTGTGCAGTAGTCAATTCCATTTGACACAAATTAATACACCAGGTTTACTATAACCTGTATTTAGGAAACAACCTTAGTAATGAAAGAATATCTTGGACAAGGTGCAAACAAAATGACTAAAGGTTATAACTGGGTACCCAAAGGTAAAATAAGAGTAGTAAGATAAGAATAATAAGACCTTACATAAATGTACTTAAGATATTCATCACTGTTTCTAGGCGTCATCTCAGAGGATTCAATGCAGTGGGCCTCGAAGTTAGCTGGGGCACCCAACCTTCACTGGAGCATCACAGACAGCTGTACAGTGCCTCGTTCTGGCTGCATACACCAACCAACTTTACCCCAAACTGTTGCTAAAAAAGGTTGTTTTTAGTAGCAAGATCCAAAGGTAGGATGCCTGGGGATGTGTGCCACCAGACCAGAAACAGGCTTAGCAACAGTAAACAACAAGGGCAGTGACTATGCAAGGACTAAAACAAAATGCCAGCAAATGACCCAAAGCAAAAAACAAAATGACCTTGCCAGAATTAAAACAACAGATTTATTAAGTATGTCAAAACAAAAGTATACTGCAAAATTCCACCAATTTAATTAGATGATAACACTCTCAGTTAAGACTTGCCAGTAATACATTTATTTGCTGAGTTTCCATCCATTAATGTGACTTTCTGGTTTCTCCCAATCAGGATTATGCAAACATTGCATTGAGTATTTCACATAATTGCAACAGCTATTTAATGGCACTAATGGAGAATTATATTTGTTTTCTTAAAAAAAGAAAATCATCACCATATCAATGAATGTAAATGTTATGTTCCCAAATGACATTTAATTATTATACTGTAATACTAGCTAAAGAACCCGGCATTGCCCAGGAATATTTGTGGAATGGGTTAAGGAAAGAAAGCAAAGGTTTATGTGTTTTTTAAATGGTGACCCTGTTGTTATTGTTAGCTGTCCCATCCATCATCCACACTGCCTCTTCTTTTTGGGTTTGATAGGATTCTAGAATTGCAGTAACTACTTGCTGGGTTGTAATGATGAACACTGTCATGTCTGACTTGTCCTTCTAGTTTAAGGTGGACAGTTCATTGTGCTTACATTTTAAAGAAAAGCCATCTAAGTAGGAATTAAGCAACGACCCTTTTATTCTCATTTGTGTTATGCTGCACTTCCACTTTCGATCAAGCCTCACCCAAAACCCCTTTCAAAAGTGCACAATACTCCTTTTTATATTACAGTAGATAGAACCAGCATGTGGCATTGCCCAGGTCAGTAATATTAAGCTGTAGACATTTTGTCCTCTTGACAGCCTTCAGTCTGTTTGGATGTTTCACTTGCTTTAAGTCAGCAGGTGGCACTGCTGTGTAAACTGTTGCACACAGGGGAAAAAAGTAACACACACTGGGACTCCCAGGATCAAGATTTTGGGTTCCAAAGTAGTCTATCATGTACACATCATCCTAGTGAGTGACTATGCAAAATTTGGTCCAGATATGTCAAAAGCTGCAGGCTTGTAATATATGCTTTGAGCCAACAGGTGGCACTGGTGCGCAAACTATAGCAAAGGTCAACAGTTTAGGTTATAAAGTAGTACTAGGGTGTTGTACCGTGTTAGCCATTATGAATGTAGAGAAGAGCCAAGCAAAATAACACCTTTTATTGGCTAACTAAAAAGATTACAATATGCAAGCTTTCGAGGCAACTCAGGCCCCTTCTTCAGGCAGGATGTAATCAAGATGTTATAAAGTAGTCTATCTTGTCATTATGGTCCAAAAGAACAACTATGCCACATTTGGTCCAGATCAGTCAAAGGTTGTAGGGTTGCATTGGGCCCATGCAGACACTCTGTTTTATACATACAGACATAAAGAAATGACAGAATTGGTCCAAAGTTGTTATAAGCAAAACAATTCATGTACAATTGAATTTGCAGTAAAACTTAAGAGTATAGCTTCACAAAATAATTTGTAATTTAAGTGGCATTTTGTGACCCCAGAAATTTAGTTTGTATCTGGAAGTGTCTCCCTGACATTTAATGTTTAAATTACATTCTCTATTGAAAAATAAATCATCATACTCATTTAATGTCATGTATAGGCTTTTAGTTAAGCCATGAGACATATGCTATAGTTGTTCAGCAGTAAATTCCCACTTTGACAATTATGAAGACAATCTTGGTGATCGAAATATGTCAGAGAAGGAAACAACACTCTGTGTATTTCTCCGCAGCATTTGGAACATGCATATCCTAAGACTTTTCTGCAGAATTAAAGAAACAACAAAGGATACATATTAGGAAATGGAGGCCCAGGAATGTCAGCATTTCCATCTAGTGATTTTGCTAGGGAGAAAACTCGGCAATGTGCACAATGGTGTGTTTTGGTGTGTCTTCATGTTAAAATAATGCAACAAATCAGAATTTTCCAAAATGCGTTGTGCTCTTCAGCGGTTTTGTAAGTGAGCGTCATAAAATGCATTTGATTTTTCTGGTGTATTGGGGATTACCTGCATTACTAAAAATAGAAAGTGATATGGGAGAGACCATATGAAATTCAAAGGAAAAAGACAATGATGGATTGATGGGGAGGAGGTCAAACCAGCTCCAAAACAGCCAATGTAAACTACTAATTACATAGTTCACCAAGAGTTTTGAATCAGCATTCATCAAAGAAGTTAGGAGGTACTTAGAATAAGTGTGTGTGGGAGAATGAACATGGCTGAATTATTTAAAGGTTCACTATGGCAAACGAAACAATAGAGTTTATCATTTGCATAACTAAATGTGTCAACCTCATCTAAACAAACAGCAAGAAACTCAGGACAAAGGAAATCAGGACACATTGACTGTCCAAGGTTAATAAAATCCTGTGCCTCCCTTTGCCCTGACAGTGTAATGTAGGGAATTCAGCATGGCAATGATTTCTTCTGAGACCTTGGAGAAGGACAGGTTGTCTAAATCAGGGGTCCCCAACCCCTGGTCCGTGGCCCACTACCGGGCCGCAGCCGTCTGACAGCCGGGCCGCGAGAGAACTGCTGGCAACGGAGACTCACTCAGACTTTTCAGAACGCTTGGCGGGCGGGGCTTTGCAGCGGCGCAGAAAGAGGAGAGAGACCGAGGTGAGAGAGTATTACAACAAAGTTATTTTTATGGTCCCGACAGTTTCCCCATATGACACAAGTCTATAGAAGTCTCGTTACTACAAAGTACATTCAGCAGATGCTTCCATTACAACGAAGTGACCTTGAAATGCCTGAACGAATCATCCACCGAGCAGTTATATCTGTGGTCACAGCTCAGTTGTGCATGTTTGCACAATGATCCCCAAACAGAAACATTGTAAAAAAAATTCTTTCTTCTAACTTTCCTTGTATTTTTTTTTTTTTTTTTTTGCTGTTTTTGTTTTCTGTGGTTTTCAGTGATACCTTTTGCTTCTTGCTTGTCAACATTTGAAAAACATCCATTGGAATTTAACTCATTGTTGGGGACCACTGGTCTAAATAATTATTTTAAGAGATAATTCAAAATAAAAATAAAAACAATGGTCTTCGAAGAATTGTTAATAAGGTATCTACACCTATTTTTATGGCTGCAACAGATACAAAAGTATCACATTTCCATAGTGTTAATGGCAGTAACTTGCCAGGCCTTGGCTCCAGAAATCTAATATTAAACTTTAGGAAAGTGGACCTTGACCCCACTTTCAGTAAAAGCAAAGTGTTTCATATTGTACTTGTGCATGTGATCGACATCTCATGCTTTGGGTTTGCCACATTAAGGCACATCTTTGACACTACTTTGACAGTGTGCAAGCCATGCTAGTTGTACACCCGATTATAAAGGCATGAATGATGTCCATGAAAGCCTTTCGCACATACACAGGGTCATTGAAAGAACTCAAATTGTGACTAATTAATTCATCAGGCTTTGTGGAAAGCTTTTGGCAAAATGCAATACTTTGAAGCAAGGCTGAGTTAAACAAGTGATATGTAAAGTGGGCAACAGCTAAGACTATAAAAATGCACATTTAGGACCCTAAAGAGTGGCCATTTTAAAATTCATTTAATAAAAGTCTCCTGGAATTAGGCCTTGTTTTTTGTCTTCCAAGCTTTCACAATTTCAGATGTGTTTTCATCAAAGGTAAAAAATTTTTTGTTTTCTTTTTGCCACAGGGGAATTTAGTCTGCTTTTCATGTGATCTTTCCTTTTATGATGTCAGATGCTAATTTAAATGATGATCAATTGATAGTAAAACACTGATCTGGAATAAGAACTTTGATGTTTTTCTAGGAACAATTGAAGGAAATATAATCCACCCAGCTACTCAATATTCTCCTGCAGGTCTTCCAGAAAATTTGAATTTAAAAACCTAGTCATTCGACTCAAAAAGGTAGACGTTGTCTACCTAAAGTAACCTGACTTTCCTTAAACCAATATGAGATTGGTGTGGTAGGGAGATCTATGGTCAAAACAATGGGTTTGACCCATGGTTGGGTGGCACAGAATGTGTTGATTGATTGTGTGGTTTATAATGATTTAGATGTGTAATATTTTCTGATATTTTTAACTATCTGTTATTATGCTGGTAATAAAATGCACACTCATATGTTTTATTCAAGTCGGCGCTCCAAATCAACAGAACTAGAAGGAAGTGCTGTATAGCAATTCAGATCATACAGACTTATTACTGTGCTGTAGAGAAGGCTTGACAACAAAAGACGGATAAGGATGCAAACCACTAAGTACCAACTATAAAATGCCATATCAAAACCAGTCAGCAATATTAACTTATCGTGTCACTGACAGCTGCATTGTAGTTAACATAACAGAATTTATTGTTTTTTCTTTTTTGTCAGATGGAGGTGCTAAGCTGTTTGTTCTCTATGTGAGCACCATATGTATTTCCTGAAGTGATCTTTTGTTGGCTGCATAAATGTCTGAAGCTATCTGGCCAGTAACTGCACTGACATAAGTGTGAGCTTTGAAAATATCAGGAAATCTGATTGGCAAGAATTTTTCTGTTTTCAATTGATCAGATGTTTTAGTTGATGTTTAATTGTAGTGCAGATGCTGTGTATAAAAATGTACATAATGCAATGTCTGCATAAATTATTGCAACAAGAATTTGGTCACATCTAAAATATGGCATAAAGATTTTTTTCTAGAATAAGTAACAACATGTAAAGTGGGGCTGAAATATGGGACATCTGGTCACCCTTTGCATGACATGTTGTAGAATTTCTCACATAACCCAAAGGACACTTTTCACAAACCTTTCAGTTCCCTTTATAGAGCTCTGAACAAATTTCACTTGAGAATTCAAATCATGTAATATGACCCAGTTTTCTAATAAAGCTCTGAATAATGACTTCAACTGGACAGTTCTCACTGACAGTATTCATTTTTTATCTGCAGAAATGTCAAAGCATTTTAAAATGACATGTAAACACTAGCTGTTCTCTGAAACAATCCAGGTTCTCTTGTTAAGCTGTTTGTGCCACTGTGGAGCTCAGCCGTTTGGTCACAGCTACAAAGACAAAACAGGCAGCGACAGGGAGTCAATCCACACCAAGGATGAGAGTATGGATTATAACACATCACTACCATCCAGTAGTTTCTCATGCAGGGGCTTAGAATATTCACTTATGTTAAAACTATCTGGGTTTCAGAGGGTGTATTATCTGCTTAGTCTAACCCATATGCTGTCAGACTATAAGGATTAATTATTGCACAAATGGTTAAGTTACAGTACATTAATTATTTTGCCCAATAATTAGATATATACAGTATTATATCGGCTACCGAGTGGAGTTGGGGAGGATGTCATGCCTACTGTGGTTCATTTCCCTCTAGTCATCCACCAGACAAGAGGAGTTCTGTTATCAACTTGATCCTACTTCTTTTTCCCTGGAACATTCATTAGCACATATTCTTTTGCCCCCTGTTCTGTTTCTCCCTTAACCCCCTAGTCCTCTTTTCCGTGCAGTGCTGGGGCCTTATGTATAAACGGTGTGTACACACAAAAATGTTGTGTACACCCATTTCCACACACAGATCGCAATGCATAAAAACTAAACTTGACGTAAAGCCACACAAATTCTCACTCCAGCTCAATCCATTGCATAAGCAAGTTTTCAGCTCGGTTTTGAAAACTGGCGGCACCCAGCATAAAAGCAATGCTACTGTTCCTGTGTGGTTTAAGTTTCTTTTATAGACTCACATCTTTATCACCGGATTACAGTTTTACTCGTGCTGATCGCCAAGGAAAGAGAGGTGGAGGGCTAGCGAACATTTACTCAAGTAGGTTAAAATGTAAAAATATCAGTTTTGGTAAATTCAAGTCTTTCGAATATCTCGCCATTATTATTCAGGGAGATTCTCACGTTCTAGTATTATCCGTGTATAGACCTCCAAAATTCAACGCGTCTTTCTTTGAGGAATTCTCTGACTTGATGTCAATCTTAATTACGAACTATGACACACTCTTAATAGTCGGCGACTTTAATTTTCATATAGATCATCAATGTGACCAGAAAGTAAAAGAATTTATGAACCTCCTGGACTCTTTTGATTTGAGACAGCTCGTTAATCAGCCTACACATAAAGCAGGTCATTGATACGGGTCTATCAGACCATTTTCTTCTACTCTTTAATATAGAAATAATGATAGAAAACACTCATGAGAAGCATATTGTTAAAAAACGGTTCTTTGACTCATCAGCAGTTTTAAAACTTTCAAACATTCTAACCAATCAGTCCGTTTACAGTGCCAACTATAATAGCGAGGAGAATGTAAATAGTAAGGTGGAAAGATTTAATACTAAAGTGAGGGCTGCTGTTGACTTAGTTGCACCTGAAAAGACAGTTAAAAAATCTTCTAGCATTGTTATACCATGGAAGACCCAAAGAGTGTCTGATTTAAAGAGAACATGCCGTGGAGCTGAGCGTAAATGGAGGAAAACTAAACTAACTATTGACTATGAAATATTAAAAGTTAAAATAACAGAATACAATAACACAGTCCGTCTTGAGAGGCGCTGCTATTTCTCTAAGATTATAAATAACAATGCTAGTAATCCCAGAGTCTTATTTTCGACAATTGATCGTCTGTTAAACCCAGGTAACTCAAAGGAATGCCTCCTAAGTACTTCCAGTAAAACCTGTGAGGCTATCGCTGTATTTTTCAATCAAAAAATTAGTGATATTAGAAATAACATAGTATATCTCCCCAATACTAAGGATCCTCCTAAACCCCAGTACCCCATAATAAACAAATTAAAGTCTTTCACTAGGATAGATTTACCTGATTTACATAAAATAATTTCTCAAATAAAACCCTCCACCTGTGCCCTTGACCCAATACCAACAAATTTTTTCAAAGAAGTATCGGGCGTGCTTAGTGATAATGTTCTTGACATAGTAAATTCGTCATTAGATACGGGGGTCTTCCCAGACTGTCTTAAGACTGCGGTAGTTAAACCCCTACTTAAGAAAAATAATCTCGATCCCTCTGCTCTTGAAAATTATAGACCCATCTCTAACCTGCCTTTCTTAAGTAAAATTCTAGAGAAGGCAGTCATTATACAGTTAAATGAGCACCTCAATAAACATGCTATTCTTGATAAATTTCAGTCAGGTTTTAGAACAAATCACAGCACAGAAACTGCACTCGTTAAAGTAGTAAATGACTTGCGGGTAAATGCAGACAGAGGCCATTTATCTGTTCTCATCCTCTTAGATCTGAGTGCCGCATTTGACACCATTGATCATAATATTCTTAAGAATCGCCTTAGTCAATGGGTGGGCCTCTCTGGCAGTGTCTTAAATTGGTTTGAATCCTACCTGGCAGGGAGAAAATTCTAAGTTAGTTGTGGTAATTATAACTCAAAGACACATGATATTCTATATGGTGTTCCACAAGGCTCTATCCTGGGTCCACTGCTCTTCTCAATCTACATGCTTCCATTAGGTCAGATTATCTCAGGGCACAACGTGAGCTACCACAGCTATGCTGATGACACACAGCTGTATTTATCAATAGCACCTGATGACCCCAAATCTCTTGATTCGCTAACACAATGTCTAACTTGTATCTCAGAATGGATGAATAGTAACTTTCTCAAATTAAATAAAGAAAAAAACGAAATCTTAGTGATTGGCAATAATGGATACAATGAGGCTATTAGAAATAAACTGGATGCATTAGGATTAAAAGTCAAATCGGAGGTAAAAAGCTTAGGGGTAACCGTTGATTGTAATCTGAATTTTAAATCGCATATTAATCAGATCACTAGGACAGCATTTTTTCACCTAAGAAACATAGCAAAAGTTAGACCTCTTATATCATCGAAAGATGCAGAGAAATTAGTTCATGCGTTTGTTTTCAGTCGGCTAGATTACTGTAACGCACTCCTCTCAGGACTACCCAAAAAAGACATCAATCGTTTGCAACTAGTGCAGAATGCAGCTGCTAGAATCCTTACCAGGAAAAGAAAATCCGAACACATTTCTCCAGTTTTGATGTCACTACACTGGTTACCTATATCATTCAGAATTGACTTTAAAATTCTACTTATGGTTTATAAAGCTTTAAATAATCTCGCCCCGGCTTATATATCGGAATGTCTGACACCTTATATTCCAAATCGTAACCTCAGATCCTCAACTGAGTGTCTCCTTAGAATTCCAAGAGCAAAACTTAAAAGAAGTGGTGAGGCGGCCTTCTGCTGTTATGCACCTAAAATCTGGAATAGCCTGCCAGTAGGAATTTGCCAGGCTAATACAGTGGAGCACTTTAAAAAACTACTGAAAACACATTATTTTAACATGGCCTTCTCATAACTTCACTGTAATTTAATCCTGATACTCTGTATATCTAATTCATTATAATAACTATTCATTCAAAATCTGTACTAACCCCTACTCTCTCTTCTGTTTCCTTTTCCGGTGTCCTGTTGGTGGTGGCGTGCGCCACCACCATCTACCCAAAGCACCATGATGTTCCAACAATGATGGATGGATTAAAAGCCAGAAGTCTGTATGACCATCAGCATCAAGTGACTCCGTGAAAAACCCGAACTACCAAGAGGACTATTTCATTTATGTTAGGTGGAATGCCCAGAGGGGACTGGGCGGTCTCGTGGCCTGGAACCCCTACAGATTTTATTTTTTTCTCCAGCCTTCTGGAGTTTTTTTTTGTTTTTTCTGTCCACCCTGGCCATCGGACCTTACTCCTTTCTATGTTAATTAATGTTGTCTTATTTTAATTTCTTATTTTGTCTTTTATTTTTCTTCTCTTCATTATGTAAAGCACTTTGAGCTACTTTTTGTATGAAAATGTGCTATATAAATAAATGTTGTTGTTGTTGTTGTTATCATATACACTGAAATTAATCGCATATTGTTTATTAGTTTAAGGCAAATGATTGTAATTAACCTATAACAATTAAATGGTGCACGGAATGGCCAAACTGTTCCAAATACTGTGGCTGTTTTAGTGTTGCTACTCTCAGTGCATAACTCAGAGTATTTTAACCCACTATATCTGAGTGTGGAATCGCAGCTCTACACCAGGTGATAGGAAAGAGGATTATCAGGATACAGCATCTAGCACACACTGCCTCAGCCATGCGCACAGTCTATTTGAATTACACCCATATGGCAAATGCTTCAGAGCCTTTCCTGTAGGGACCTCTTGGTTCAGAAACAGTTTCATCCCAAGAGCTCTAAATGATTAAAAAAATTATTATTATTATTATTATTATTATTATTATTATTATTATTTTATCATTTTATAGGAAAATAAGTTTATGGAGGATTTGCATATTGAATCTCATTGTATCATACTATAATAATAAAGGATTTCAATTTAATTCAATAGAAGAGAGCGCATATTTACATATGATGATGACGGGCTTCTAAGTTGATTTAGATTTCCAAGCCCTATCTTCTTGGAGCTCTTGATGTCATTTTTAAGATGAAATACAGTATAGTATGTATATTACATTATACAGATACATTTTTAACTTAATTTATAAAATGTATACTGTTAATAATTAAACATATGGGCGCAGTGGCACAGCAGTAGCAATGAGCGCCAGCTCATCGCTACCACTGCACCACCTTGCCCCCATGTTTAATACATGCTTTAATTCATTTCCTCAGGAAAATTATATCTAGTATACATCTTAGTATTTAAATTGTTCAGATAACTAAAATATCATGAATGTAATGTATTCTGTGTCCTTGTCAGCATAAGAGAAAGCCCATTTAAGAAGCACGTAGTTATTCACAGACTTAGAATACATAGAAGAACATATAGAATATAAAGTATTTAAAGTGCTACTTTAGTTACGATGGGATTTGAGAAACTAGTAAATTAAACGAGTTTAAGATGAAGTTTATGACGTTCTACTTTAGTGACATAATAAACTACGTGATTAAAGTGGAAATTTCAATATTAAAGATGATATTTTGACCTTTTTTTTCCACTGTGTCTCTATTTTGGTTTCTTTTCTGTGTACCCTAATATGTTTCCATGTAACACGTAGACGGTGGGCTATGACTCGACTTTTCACGGTGACTTTCATATCTGTCTACTACTTTTTTTATTTCAGGCACTGTGCGACTTTGTGAACTTGAGCTTTCAAGTATCTCCACCACTCTATGTCACTCAATCAACTTCCTTTTGTTGCTTATACCACTGCTTAACCAACAATATGTTTTTTCTTGCCTTTTTCCCTCTGCTTTTTCCATTGTCTTTTCACACAACACTGAACTTAAGGGGCTATTTATATTGATTTGCATATTCAAAGTGGAGTAATTCTGGGAGGAGTTGGGATGGGGTGGCAGGTGTGTGCACATGCGTTACATTTCACGCTGACCAGGATTTATGTAGCGGGAGAACGTGGAAGTTGACATACACACAGATTTTTTTGTGCATATGCACATTTCTGTTTTGTCCATGTTTAAGTGTGAATTCTACACATGGTGTTATACATGAGGCCCCTGGTCCCTACCTTGTACTTCTTCACTTGGCATAAATCTATTGATGTATTTAGAATTTTTCCACAAAATTAGTTCAATTATTTCAAATTTTGTTTTTTTAGTTGAGTTTATTAAAGGCAGGTAACATTCCATACAATAAAGTTAAATTTAGCAAAAATAAATTCAATCAACCCCTACCTAAGAGAAAGAGAGGAAGGTCAACAGTCAGAGTAAAACTTTAAGAGTAGAAAAGAGGGAAGAGAATCCTTTTCCCCAATATAAATGCTTTTCTAAAATATTATTGATTAGATCATGCCAAGTTTTAACAAAGTTTTGTATAGATCCTCTAAGTTAGAATTAGATTTTTTCCAGCTTCTCAGGCCCTCCCTGCATGGAGTTTGCATGTTCTCCCTATGTCTGCATGGGTTTCCTCCGGGTGCTCCGGTTTCCTCCTACAGTCCAAAGAAATGCAGGTTAGGTGCATTGGTTATCCTAAATTGTCCCTAATGTGTGCTTGGTGTGTGTGTGTGTGTGTGTGCCCTGTGGTGGGCTGGCAACCTGCCCGGGGTTTGTTCCTGCCTTGTGTCCTGTGCTGGCTGGGATTGGCTCCAGCAGACCCCCGTGACCCTGTGTTAGGAAATAGTGGGTTGGATAATGGATGGATGGATGAAAATTGTATATAACATCAGTTACCCACTCACTTAAAATAGGTGGGCTAGAATTCTTCCAGTTGAGCAAGATAACTTGTATGTGCTTATAGTGAAGTAAAGGCAATTACAGTTTGTTTGTCCTTCTCCACTTTAAGCCTATCTGGTAGTCCACCAAACACAGCTGTTAGCGGATTAGGAGAGATTGTGATACTACAGCTGTCTTGATAGGCATTTAAAGATTTTGGTCCAGAATGATGTTAACTTGGTGCATGCCTAAAACATGTGGCTTAGTGAGGCAGGAGCTCGATTGCAATGTTCACAAGTTGGATCTTGCCCTGGAAACATTTTGGTCAATTTTAAACAAGATAGAGGTGCTGGATAAAAGATTTTAAGTTGAATAATTGTATGTTTTGCGCATATGGAGCTAGAATTAATTCTGTGCATGGCTGCCTTCCACTCCTTTTCTGAAATGTTGAGTAAGAGATCTTTTCCTGTGTACTCTGGGATTTTTGAAAGGAAGGGACTTTAAAATGTTTTGATATACTGTATTATAGAAATGCTGTCTGAGTCCTCAAGACTGATCAATATTTCCTCTGGAATAAAAGTAGGTGGGAGGTGAGGAAAATTGGACAGATTTTGTTTAGCAAAGTTTCCAATTTTGGAAATAGTGGAACAATTGCATTGATGGGAAGCTAAATTTGGAATGTAACTGTTTGTAGGATGCAAAGTCATTATCTATATACAAATCTCTAAATGAATTAGTCCCGTAGATTTTCCAAACATTTAAAACTGTGTAAGTTTGAGAGGGTGAAAAAAGGTGTTTATTGTGTAGAGGTGCCACAGATAAAAGCTGCTCTATCTTGAAGTGCTTACTATATTGGTTCCATATTCTGAGTGAATGAAGGACAATTGGGTTGTTAGTATATTGACTATAACTTGTATTTACTGGAGTACAAAGCAAGGAATATAAACAAGTACTGCAAGATTTTATTTCTGTTGCAGACCAAGCTTGTGTTTGTTCATCTTTGTGTCCATGTCCAGGTTTTTATTGCTTTTATATTTGCTGCCCAGTAATAAAATTGAAAGTTAGATAGAGCCATGCTCTATGGTCATTATAGGGTTAAACTTTGGCCGTGTGGATGTTTTGAATTCCAAATAAACTGAATTTAATTTCTTAAAAAATGATTTGCTAAAGTAAATGGGAATTTTTTGAAATAGAAACAGACATTTAGGAATGATATTCATCTTGACCGTGTTAATTCTCCTTACTAAAGGGGGATGGAGGGTAGCCCATCTATGAACATCATGTTTAAGTTTTTCCATGCAGACAGCAAAATGTATATAATTTATATAAAAGAGCTTTATATTTATTTGTGGTGTTTACCCCTAGGTATTAAAACTTATCTGCAAAGATAAAAGGGGTGGTGTCCAATCTAATGATGTCTACCTTTAATAAATCCGGTTTGGTCTTGTGATATTACTGAAGGAAGCACTTTCTCAATCCTTCTAGCTAGAACTTTGGAGAGTATCTTAACATTGTTATTCAGAATTGAGATTGGTCTGTATGATGCACATAAGTCCTTATTTTTCTTAGGAAAGAGTAATTAATGCTTGGCAAAAAGTTTGAGGTAGAATTTTATTAAATTCTTTTTATTAAATGTTGCTAATAAAAGTACTTAACTGATTTTTTTTGTACAATTCAGCAGGATAGCCATCAAGACCTAATGCTTTCCCACTCTTGGGTGAGCTTATAGCATCTAGTAATTCTGAGATTGTCAAAGGTTTATCCAATTCATCCGCATTGAGAGTATCTAGCTGTTGTATCTGTAATGCATCAAAAAATGCATTAGATTGTATCTTGTCTTCTTTAAACTGAGTAAAATATAAAGCAGTCTCTAAATGTGTGCATTGTATATTTAGGGCCAATGATACTATCTCCGTCTGTGTTAATGATTACTGATATTACATTGCAAACTTCCTGCCTGTAGAATTGTTGAGCTAAGATCTTATCAGCCTTCTCTCCGTGTTCATAGTAATGATGTCGCAATTTTAAAATGAGTTGTTCCATTTCTTTTGTTGACAAGTGGTTGAGTTATGATTGCAAAGCTTGTCTTTTCCTAAAAAGTGCCTTATTTGGAGACCTGGGGCCTCATGCATAACGTCATGTGTAGAATTCACACTATAACATGGCATATGGACAAAAGCGGAGATGTGCATACGCACAAAAAAATCTAAATGCATAAATCTGTGCATTCGCCAATTTCCACGTTATTCCGCTGCATAAATCCTGTTCAGCATGAAAAGTAACGCACATGCACACTCCTGCTGCCACTCCCCAACTCCTCCCAGAATTATGCCTCTTCGAATATGCAAATCAATTTAAATAGCCCTTAAGCTCAGCATTCTGTGAAAAGGCAATGGTAAAAGCATGGGGGAAAATAGAAGTATTTCAACGAATACCAAGTGGAGGCAAGGAAAAACGTACTAATTGTTGGTTAAGAAGTGGTATAAACAACAAAAGAAAGTTGATCGAGTGACATAGAGTGGTGGAGATACTTGAAAGCTGAAGTTCACAAAGTTCCACAGTGCCTGAAATAAAAAAGTAGTAGGCAGATATGAAAGTCACCGTGAAAAGTCGAGTCGTAGCCCACCGTCTAAGTGTCATATGGAAACGTATTAGGGTACATAGAAAAGAAAACAAAATAGCGACACAGTGGGGAAAAAAAGGTCAAAATGTCATCTTTAATATCGAAATTTCCACTTTAATCATGTAGTTTATTATGTCATTAAAGTAGAACGTCATAAACTTCATCTTAAAATTGTTTAATTTACTAGTTTCTCAAATCCCATCATAACTAAAGTAGCACTTTAAATGCTTTGTTTTGTATTTGTTCTTCTATGTGCTCTATGTGTGTGAATCACTACGTGCTTCTTAAATGGGCATTCTCTTCCTCCGACAGGACACAGAATCCATAATATTCGTGATATTACAGTTCTCTGAATAATTTAAATACTGAGATGAATACTTGATATCATTTCAGTATTCATATCCTATCAATTAAAGCATGTTATTAAACATGGGAACACGGAGCCTCAGTGCTAGTGATGAGCTGGCACCCTGTCCAGAGATTGTTCCTGCCTCACACAAGATGTTTGCTGCGCCGTGCGCAACCTTCGATGAAATAATTTATTGCAGCAGTACTGTCTCTTTCAAACGTACTAACCCCCAATTCCTGTCCTTCCTTTTCTTTCTCCAAATACCCAATCTCCACACAATCAGCTCAGTAATAGACGTTAAGCCATCTGTAAGCTTAGAACTCCGATTCTTCAAAACTTTTAAGTAACATTGAAATATCTTCGTAGTACATGTTTAATTATTCTATCCATTTATCCATCTAGTGTCGCGCCAGCCCCAGCAAGAATACAGCGCGAGGCAGGAACAATCCGTGAATGGGGCGCCAGCTCCTTGCTAGCGCTGCAACACCATGTCCTCACATGTTTAATTATTAAAAATATAGATTATTTAAATGATGTTAACATTTTATCTCTATAATGTAATAAAAATAGTTTGCTGCATTTCATCTTAAAAATAATATTGTCATCATATGTAAATACGCACTTTATAAAGTGGCTCAGGTTGTACAATATTATAACTGTATCGTAAGTTTATAGTGAGATACAGTAATCCCTCCTCCATCGCGGGGGTTGCGTTCCAGAGCCACCCGCGAAATAAGAAAATCCGCGAAGTAGAAAACATATGTTTATATGGTTATTTTTATATTGTCATGCTTGGGTCACAGATTTGCGCAGAAACACAGGAGGTTGTAGAGAGACAAGAACGTTATTCAAACACTGCAAACAAACATTTGTCTCTTTTTCAAAAGTTTAAACTGTGCTCCATGACAAGACAGAGATGACAGTTCCATCTCACAATTAAAAGAATGCAAACATATCTTCCTCTTCAAAGGAGTGCGTGTCAGGAGCACAGAATCTCACATAGATAGAGAAAACAATCTCTAGCAAACAAATCAATAGGTCTGTTTGGCTTTTAAGTATGCGAAGCACCGCAACACAAAGGTGTTGAAGGCGGCAGCTCACACCCCCTCCGTCAGGAGCAGGGAGAGAGAGAGAGAGATAGAGAGAGACAGAGTTTGTTTTTCAGTCAAAAGTCAATATGTGCCCTTCGAGCTTTTAAGTATGCGAAGCACCGTCCAGCATGTCGTTTCAGGAAGCAGCTGCACAAAAGATAGCAACGTGAAGAGAATCTTTCAGCATTTTTAGACGAGCGTCCGTAGCGTCTAGGTATGCAAACAGCCCCCCTGCTCAGAACCCCTACGTCAGGATCAGAGAAAGTCAGCGCGAGATAGAGAGAGAGAGAGAGAGAGAGAGAGAGAGAGAGAGAGAGAGAGAGAGAGAAACAAAAGTAAGCTGGGTAGCTTCTCAGCCATCTGCCAATAGCGTCCCTTGTATGAAATCAACTGGGCAAACCAACTGAAGAAGCATGTACCAGAAATTAAAAGACCCATTGTCCGCAGAAATCCGCGAACCAGCAAAAAATCCGTGATATATATTTAAATATGCTTACATATAAAATCCGCGATGGAGTGAAGCCGCGAAAGGCGAAGCGCGATATAGCGAGAGATCACTGTAATTGTACTTATAAGTACAAACAGTTCTACAAGGATCACTTGGTGGGCTGATTGATTGTGTTTATAGTTCTTGGGATGAAACTGTTTCTGAACCACGAGGTCAGTACAGGAAAAGCTGTGAAGCGTTTGCCGTATGAGAGCTATTCAAATAAGCAGCAAGGCTGAGGCAATGTGTGCTTGATGCTGTATACTGATAATTCTCTTTCCAATCAGCTGCTGTAGATCTGTGATTCCCCACTCAGATACAGTGATATAAATACTCCGAGTGGTGCAGTGAGAGTAATATGGAAAAAGATGATCCTCTGTGGCAACCCCTAACGGGAGCTGCTGAAAGAAGAAGAAGAAGGTGCAGTGAGAGTAACAACTCTAAAGCAGCTATGGTATTTAGAATAGTTTGGCCATTCCGTGGACCATTATATTGTTACAGGTTAATTACAATCAGATGCCTTAAATTAATAAACAATATGCGGTTAATTTCAGGGTATATGATAAAGCTGCATAAGGGATGTGGATCTAAAAAAGAAAGGGAAACCACACTGGAACAAAAGCACTGCTTTGACGCTGGGTGCCGCTAGTTTGCAACACCTAGTGGAGAACTTGCGTATGCCAAGCATTTAGCTGGCCGGAAAATGTATGTGGCTTTACACCAAGTTTAGGTTTTATACATCACGATGTGAGTATGGAAATGGGAGTACATTTTTGTGTGTACGCACTGTTTATACTTGAGGCCCCTGGTGTGTTCTTGATCTATTCTGGTAATTTCACTGACTCTGAGGCCTTCTTGGTTTCCGATTTATTTTAGTGGGAGAGATATGAGATAATCTGTCCTCTTAAAAATGCCTTCAGAGTTTCCCAGAGTATTCCTGCAGAGACCTCTGAGGATGCATTTTTCTCTAAAAAAATCAATTTTCTTGGATATAAATTCTGTACAGTTCTTGTCAGTTAATAACAGAGAATTAAGACGCCAGCTGCAAGATGAGTATGTGGGGTATAGTGATTTGAGCTCTATGATCAGACGGGCATCGTAGGAGATAACAATAGCATTATACTTGGAAGATTTGATCATGGACAAAAAAATGTCATCCATAAAGAAATAATCAATTCTTGAGTAACAATGATGTACTGGTGAGAAGAAGGAATATGCTCTTAAGAATGGAATTAGAAATCTCCATGGGTGTGATAAGTTATGATAAATTACAAACTGTGTAATTATTTTTGTAGTGTTAGATGTTATCGGCCCCATAGCTTGAGACTTTTTCATGTCTAGTGTTAAAACACAATTAAAGTATCCGGCCATTATAATTTTATGAGTGTTCACATTAGGAACGGATGCAAATACATTTTGGATGAAGTCTCTATCATCTGCATTAGGTGAATAGATACAGGCAGCCACCGGGTTACGTATGAGATAGGGACTGTAGGTTTGTACTTAAGTTGAATTTGTATGTAAGTTGGAACAGGTACATTATTTTAATAAATGCTATTGTTGACCGACTGTAACCAAGTGCTCTGCCAATGAATGATGGAGTTTCACCTCTTTCTGACCTTTTTATTATTTCTACTTTATTTTCCATGGTGATGGTTTTTCTCTTCTTTACTGTATCACCAGCACTTGCATCAAATTTGTGTTTCAGAGACATTGCTGAAGGGTGAAGACAAAAGGTTAAGATGAGCTCTTCTGCACAGCACTGTACACACTATCACAGCAGGAAGGCACCAGTCATCAACACGTCTGATGTATAGGGTGGTCCAGATCTAATTATGCAATTTTCATTGCGCTATAACTTATTCAGTTTATTACATAGAAAATCACCTCAAAAAGCCCGGACCATCGAGAAGTGTATGAACTGACGACATGAAGAATCGTCTTCGTGCTGAACTGGAATCGTCCCTGCATAAATTAAAGTCATCCAGATGATCTAGATCTGCATAATTAGATCTGGACCACCCTGTACTGACAAGAGACAACTTCCTGCTATGTGCGTAACAGTACAAGCAGGCTTGCTATTGAGAATGAATGGGGGCAGCGTGGGGCGGTTCATCACCAGCCCACCTCACAGTCACCTCCACTACAGAATGCTGCCTGCTGCGTACGCAACACCACCACCCCCATTCAACACGCAGCCATCCGAGGCACACTACAATGCTACCCCCCGCCGCCCCATTCAGCCACAACTGGATCACCGATTGCAGCATTACCAGCCGCGCACCTAGAACGAACGGGGCAGCTGTGTGTGGTGGGCGGGCAGTGAAACTGCTTGCCGCCGGGAGCCACAGGCGGGACAATACACTGCAAAGTCAGCGAAATCGCCCCCCTCCAGCCTCCTTCCAGCCACCGCTTGCAGTGTCCACAGGCCGAAGATGACGGAGCAGCAGTTACTGAGGCGCATGCATCGCAGCAGCGGCCCCGTTCGTATGTCGTAGGTCGAATGTCCATAACCTAGGGACTACCTGTATTTATGAAAATCACTTTACAATTAAATAAATTACCCATCACCATCACATATTGCCCTTCATGATCAGATACTACATCTGATACTAGAAATGAAACTGTTGTATGAATTAAGATTCTCACACCTCTAGTTGTCTTTGCATAGCTGGAGTGGAATATCTGGCCAGTCCAATCTCTTTGCAACCAAAACTGCTCCTTGCTTATTAAGTGAGTCTCTTGTAAAAATGCCATCTAACCTTTTAGACCTGTTAGGTGAGAAAATACTTTCTTCATCTTTAATTCGTGATTGAGACCTTTTGCCATTCCTGCTCACAAAGTTGACTGTTTGGTCATAGAGACATTGCTTCTGAATTTTTGTTGTCATTTTATAGTCTTAAATTAAGGTAGTACATTATTACATATGATAGTTTTAACATTAATTTCCAATTTTACCAGGAGTTATGGCTATAAAGCCTATTGCTGTGTTGGCATTTACAATTATGGGGGTGAAAAGGATAGATTAGAAACAGCTTGCTCTCTTTCTTTCCCCCCAACTCCCCAAGTGAGGCTAGACCACACTTCACAAAGTCCCTCCAATATTAGTTTGAAGCATGCCTCATTGTTACAGAATATTTCCACCAATATGCCAGCTAATACACGTCAATTAAGTCATTACGCTAATTAAGCTGTAATTTTGTATAATTAACAAATTAAAAGTTTTGAATTATCTGATTTATGCATCCCTGAAAAGTTAAAATGCTGCCGTTACATCTTGCAAAAATTCTTGAAAATGCCACAAGAGGGCAGTGCTGGCCATCTTTAGAAAAGAATGACTGCAGTTTAAGTCTCAGTGAAGCGGTGTGGGCAGACAAGAGTCGGAGTACACATGTATGATATCCATTACCACAGGACATGGATCATTTAATTAATCTTATAAATATCAGCCAACAAGTAGTGCTCTTTGTAAGTGATAAGGATGTATTTGCACTAAACATAAACACAGTCTGAAGCTCCAGAACATCACCCCTTTATCTCAGTCAAAATAATTGAAAAAATAGAAATGAAAAACCAGAACACCAGAACAGAACGTTAACATTATACAAAGTTATTGTCTGTCTGTATACCTGCATTGTTATCACTCTTTAATTTAATATTTTCTTTATCAGCATGTTGTTGCTGGAGTGTGTGAATTTCCCCTTGGGATTAATAAAGTATCTATCTATCTATCTATCTATCTATCTATCTATCTATCTATCTATCTATCTATCTATCTATCTATCTATCTATCTATCTATCTATCTATCTATCTATCTATCTATCTATCTAATAACCTCTTGCCCTAAACAGAAACCTTTTCTTTCTTGTTTTCCTGGTGCTCATATATGAGACATTATGAGAAGAGTGGCAACAGTCTTTGAGAGGCACAAGAACAGTGCAGTGGGGACCATCGTAATACATACATCGTAAACAACGTGTGATACTGACAGTTGGAGGTTCTTAAGACGGATTTTGAAGCACTTATTAGTGCCACAAAGGTGAAGATCCAGGCTGCAAGAATCTTCACTTCAGTTCCCTTACCTCTGGCTAGAAGATCGGAAGAATACTACAGTTGTCTGCTGGCATCAAACATCTGGCTGAAAGGGTTCTGCAAGGGTTCATGGAAAACTGGGATCTCTTCTGGTAGAGGCTGTGTTTCTTCAGGTGAGATGGTCTGCATCCTAATAGATTCGGTGCCCGGGTCCTCTCCGAAAAACATCTGTAAGGTAATTTGTCTCCCTTGACTATGTCATTCTAATCCAAATCCTTTCCATAATGCTTTGCTAGGATATGATACCTCTAGAGCGAACTCTTCCTCAAATATGCACTGCATTAACACTATAATAGCCAACCTCAGCCTCAGTAAAAAACCCAGACATTGTGGCATAAATAATTTAATTACCATTTCACCTGTAGATGTGCAATGTATTAAATTACCATTTAATTACCATTTCAAGCAGCCATAACACTCTGCCAATTCCGCTCTGCTCTTCCGAGACCTTAAATATATCTTTATTAAATGTTAGAGCATTAACCAACAAGACGTTTTACATAAACGATCTTATTAGTGACAGGAAAATCACTTTTCTTACAATGAGTGAAACGTGGCTCAGCTCTGATAGCGCATCTGTTTTAATTGAATCTGAACCTCCAAATTATAGCTTTACTCATGCGGTACACCAAGGAAAGAAAGGGGGTTGTTTAGCAAATATTTGTTTGAGTCGACTAAAATGTAAAGATGTTGGCTTTGATACATTTGCATCTTTTGAATTTCTTGCTGTTTTTATTCAAGGAGTTTCTCAGTCTCTAGTATTGTCTGTATATAGACCTCCTAAATATAATGTGTCTTTCATTGAGGAATTCTCAGACTTAGTGTCAGTTATAATGACTAACTATGACAGGTTCCTAATTGTTGGTGACTTTAATTTTCATATTGATAAATAGTGTGACCCAAAAGCAAAAGAATTTATGAAGCTCCTGTACTCTTTTGAAATGAGCCAGCACATCAGCAGCTCACACACAGGGAGGCACACGCTGGATTTAGTGATTACTAAAGGATTAAAAGTTGATGTGAAGCAGATTGTAGATATCAGCTATCAGACCTTTTTTTCTAATTATTTAATGTAGAAATACTGATAGCTACAACTAATGAGAAGCACATTGTTTAAAATGCTATTTTGATACATTTGCAGCTTCAAAGTTTGTTAACATTGTAAACAACCAGTCCTTTTGTAGTGCTTATTACAATAATGATAATAATGTAATTAGTAAGGTGGGAAATTTTAATGTTAAAGTAAAAGCTGCTGTTGACATAGTCACTCCTGAAAAGATAGTTAAAAAATCCTCCAGTACTATTATACCATGGAAGACCCAAAGAGTGTCTGATTTAAAGAAAACATGCCAGAGAACTGAGCATAAATGGAGAAAAACTAAATTGATAGTTCACTATGAAATATTGAAGGCTAAAATAACAGAATACAGCGTCTTGAGAAGTGGTGCTACTATAACAGGGTACTATTATAATTAATAATGCTGGTAATCTGAGAGTTTTATTCTCTACTATTGCTCATTTGCTAAACTCATGTCACTCAATGTAATGCCTCCAAAAAAATTCCAGTAAAACTTGTGAGGCTTTTGCTATATTTTTTAAACACAAAATTAATGATATTAGAAATAAAATAGTACATTCCCCCAACGCTGATCCTATTAAATCCTGGTATTCTATTTCACCAGGATAGATTTACCTGGTCTATATAGTTAGAAGTCAAGCAAAATGACACCTTTTATTGGCTAACGAAAAAGATTACAATATGCAAGCTTTCGAGGAAACTCGGGCCCCTTCTTCAGGCAAGATGTAAAAGGTGTCATTTTGCTTGACTTCTCACTACATTCATAATGGCTAACACGGTACAACACCCTAGTACTACTGCTCTATATAGAATAATTTCTCAACTGAAGTCCTCTACCTGCATTCTTGACCCAATACCAACAAGCTTTTTCAAATAAATAACCAATGTGCTAGTTGATAGTGTGCTTGATATAGTAAAGTCATCATTAGATATGGGGGTCTTCAGACTTAAGACTGCTGTTGTTAAACCCCTGCTCAAGAAAAATATTCTGAACTCTTCTGTTTTAGACAATTTTAGACCTATTTCTAACCTGCCTTTCTTAAGTAAAATTCTGGAAAAGGCAGGATTTACACAGCTAAACGATCACTTGAATAAACATGCTATTTTTGACAAGTTTCAGTCAGGTTTTAGAACAAATCACAGTACAGAAACTGCACGCTTTAAAGTAGTAAATGACTTGTGGGTTAATGCAGACAGAGGCCATTTATCTGTTCTCATCATCTTAGATCTGAGTGCAGCATTTGAAATGATTGATCACAATATTCTTAGAAATCACCTAAGTGGGTGGGCCTCTCTGGCAATGTCTTAAATTGGTTTGAATCTTACTTAACAGGTAGAAAATTCTTTGTTAGTTGTGGTAATTATACTTCAAAGACACATGATATTCTATATGGTGTTCCAGAAGGATCTATCCTGAGTCCACTGCTCTTTTAGATCTACATGCTTCCATTAGGTCATATTATCTAAAGGCATAATGTATTTATCAATAGCGCCTGATGATCCCAAATCTCTTGGTTCACTGACCCAATGTCTTATTTGTGTTTCTGAATGGATGAGTAGTCATTTTCTCAAACTAAATAAGGAGAAAACAGAAATCTTAGTTATTAGCAAAAATGGATGTAGTAAGCATATTATAAATAAACTTCATCCATTAGGCTTAAAAGTCAAGATGGAGGTAAAGAAGTTATGGGTAATTATTGACTCTGACCTAATTTTTAAATCACATATTAATCAGACTACCAAGACAGCATTTTTTCACTTAAGGAATATAGCAAAAGTTAGATCCCTTATAACTGCAAGAGGCTGAAAAATTAGTTAACACTTTTGTTTATAGTTGACTAGATTACTGCAATGCAACCCTTTCAGAATTACCCAAGAAAGACATCATTTGATTGCAGCTGCCAGAATCTTAACAAAGAAAAGAAAATCCGAGCACATCTCTTAAGTGTTGATGTTGTTACATTGGTTACCCATGCCATTCAGATTTGAATTTAAAATACTGCTTATGGTTTACAAAGCCGTTCTGTATTTTGTAACGTTAGATCTTCAAATGAGGGTCTGCTTATAATTCCAAGAGTTAAACTTAAAAGAAGTGGTGAGGCAGCCTTCTGACTAATACCAGGCCTAATACTAAACATACCAAAAACTGCTAAAAACTCATTATTTTCACATGGATTTCCTCATAGCTACATTTTAGTGTACCCCTGATAAACCATACTTGCATTGAATTATCATTTTCTTCATGGCTCTGCAATCTGTACTAATCCCTACTTTCTCTGCTGTTCTTTTTCCAGCTTTTCTGTGATGGCGATCTGCACCTTTACCACCTGATCAATGCATCCTGCAGTCCCTACATTGATGGACTGAAGGCAGTACCCCAGATGTCCACTTAACCATCATTATTAAATTCTTCCACATGAAGCCTGAAAACCATGAGGACTGATTTAGATCATTTATGTTAGGTAGAATGCCCAGTGGAGGTTGAGCAGTCTCATGGCCTTGGAACCCCTGCAGATTTTTTTTCTCCAGTCCATCTGTAGTTTTTTTTTTCTTTTTCTATCCTCCTGGCCATTGGACCTTACTTTATTCTTTGTTACTTAGTATTGCCTAATCTCATTTTTGTATTTTATAAACTTTTCTTTCTTCATCTTGTAAAGTACTTTGAGCTACACTATTTGTATGAAAATGTGTTGCTGTTGTTGTTATTAGACAGCAATGTTTTACTACCAGTATAGTGAGCAAGTGGAGACTAGAGGCCAAAATGACTCTGAACGATTAATTGCACAGAACAGGCTGGAAAAATGATTAGTAAGTCACATGGAGACAGTATTGAGAGACTCAGTCACAGGATTATAGGCTATTATTAACTTCTGACACTATTGTGCCCTCAAAAACAGTGTGCAGAATTCCAAACAACAAGTCTTGGACTACTAAAGAGTTAAAACATCTTCAAAATAAGAAGAAAGCATTCAAATCTGGTGGAAAAAGAGGTTCAGGAAACATTGAGTAAAGGAAAAAAGCTTACAAATCTAAAATAGAAAATACAAACTCCCTCAGAATAACAAGAAGGAAGATCATTACTGGATTCAAGCAATAAAGGGCTCAGGTGCTAGAAAGGAATGTGGACAAGACTAATGCCCTGAATCATTTTACTAAAAGATTATTTCTCCAAAATAACATTCAAACAGTATTTGAAGGTCCCTGCAATCCTACTTTCTACCACACTACTTGGTAATTTATTCCATGTATCTATAGTTCTCTGGGTGAAGAAAGACTTCCTAACGTTTTTGTGAAATTTACCCATAACAAGTTTCCACCTATGCCTCTGTGTTCTTGTTAAACTCATCTCACTGTACTAATCCCTTTTATAATTTTAAACACTTCAATCGTGTTGCCTCTGAAGCTTATGTCACATTACACAACTTTTCCATTGATTTTCAATCAAAACTTTCATATAAATAATCTTGGTGAGTCGGAGGCAGTTTGGCGGACATGAAGTGCCATTAAGTGTTAATCGCCTAATTGTGTGATTCACTCTAACAAGTCCGCAATTCGGGTTTGATTTTGTGTTTAGTCAGAGGGTTGGACTGTGTGTGCAGGAGAGCTTACAAACAACAAATGCTCATCTGGAAGTTCAATGCATAAGATGTACAAATAGAAGAGAAGCTCATCTGTCTGATGTGTGGTGTTTTAAAACAGAATAGAAAAAAGAGCCGAGGCTTTGGCTGAACTCACTACAGATATTAACCCTTCTTACTGTGCCGGTTCCATCAGGCAGAATGGATACTATGGACCTCACAAACTGAAGAGAAGCTTGGCTGTCTGATGCCTAACATTTTACATACTATCACAGAATGGAAAAAAGAAATAAAAGGCTGACATTGCTGCTAAACTCACCACCTCAGTTAACCCTTTGAACAGCATGGGCTCCTTCAGGCAGTACACTATTGGCTATCAGAAAAAGGAGCGAAGACAAGTGTACTGGAAAGTCAGCACACAGCCAGTAAATGTGACATGGACTGGGATTTCTAGTCATGTAATTTGAAAGGGTGCAACTGTGAGATCAGCGATTGTGGTGAGCGAAATCTGACATACCCCACGACAAAAAGACACATAATGTAACAGCAGCTTTAATCTGTTTGCTTAAAGTGAAAAGGTTCAGCTCCCTTAATATTTCCTCATAACACATTGGCTACAGTCCCAGAATCAGCCTAGTCACTCTTCTCTGGACTTTTTCTAGCACTGCTACGTCTTTTTTTATAGCTTGGAGACCAAAACTGCATGCAGTGCTCCAGGTGAGGCCTCACTTGTGTGCTATTAACCTTCTATGACTTGTATTCTACACATCGTGCTATATAACCTAACATTCTGTTAGCCTTCTTAATAATTTCCATAGCAAGAAATAATCCTAATGTCTAAAGAATAGCAGCACCTATGACTGAACAAAATGAAATTACACTAAAATTATTCAACTTATCCAGGAATCATTGTAGATAAAAATAAAGTCAGAATTGAATTCTTTGGGTGACAGAACCCCCAAACTTGATGCATACTTTGCTCAAAACACTTCAGGAAATCCCATAAAAAATGTACAAAAACACCAATCCTAACAAATATAAAGTTTAAGGAACGAGACCCATGGCACTTAGAAGATACAGGTGAGGAGTTATTGATCTTTCCTTTTTGTGACAATATTAAAAGTTGAAGTACACCAATGGTGAAGAATCTTAACACTTAAAATAGTTTGTAATTTGTCATGTGTCTGAATTATAATTTAAATAACAAAATTTAATAGGGATAGCCAGTTTTGAAGGATAATAATTTTAAATCTTGAAATGTATGAAAAAGTTTAAAAGTTAACTTGTTGCAATGAATGCAGCAACATGGCTATGTTGCACAGACTGCGGCTTCACCTGATGCTGGAATTTGCCTCATCTCAGTAGGTTAGATTGCTTGTTTCTTTGCTTCGTGGCTGTGTGACAGTACAGTTTAATCTGAGAAAAGAGCATCCTTTGGCACACGTAATATTTACATCTTGCAGAGTTTCTCGACCACTGGGTTGTGGGCTATCATCGGTGGGTTGGTGTGTTGCTATTGCTTATAATGGTGGTGGTTCACTTCAACGACTGCGCTCAATTCCCTGCACGCTCTAATGATTGGGCTTGAATCATCAAGTGAGAAAAGGTGGGTGATAATATTAATAAGGTTGTAAAAAAAAGTAAGGCACATACTGTACGTAAAGCCGGTTAGAGCAGTTTTTAATGTTCTGCTCTGGGAGAACACTGTGACGAATATTTCAATCAGTGAGTCATTTTACCTCGGGTTCATCTCATTTTTTATTCAGCTATTTTTTGTTTTCTCCTTTTATTTTGACTTAACAATTATATTCATAAGAAATTTAGAAACATTTGCATTTTGACAAAATTCAACTTTTGGGGTATTGTAAATAGTAAATAAACAAAACACATAATACATACAGAATGAACATTATGGTGATGATACAAATCTTAAAACTAAACTAAAATAGCACTGACCTATCCCCTTATAACATAAATTAATGTTTGTCACATGCCCATAGATATTAACCCCGTTTTGTAATTTCTGGGTTGATCCACCACAACATAGAAACTAGGAAACAACATCTTGCTAAATTAAGACAGGAAGGTTAGGGGATAGGGATAGGGTTAGGAAAAACAAGGATCCACGTAAAGAGTCCAAGTAAAAACAAAAGATTTTTGGGACAAAAACCTACAGCCGCTATTGGCACAGAAACAGAATGTGTAAAGATTTTCCAAACTTTAACCAAGTATCCCATAAGTCTGTGCATACACAGTGTTATCTCTTTGTGAAGCAAGCCTGGTCACATTCTGCAACCTTTGTTATGATTTCAACATATTTTATACTTTTGTATTTCTATTTTCTTTCTTTTGTCATGCTGCCATTTTGTGTCATGTCATGTCGGATGCCACTTTGTGTATTGTCAAGCAGCCATGTTGCTGCTGGCAACATTCTTCTAATGCTATGACGTGATGGTTAGAAGCAGTAGATGACATTATTGCTGTGACAATATTTAAAATGGCAGCACACTATGAACAGTGTTGAAGCTTTTGGATTTGTGATTAAAACCTTAAAAATGAGCTCACCTCCAAATCTACTTATGGATTTAGAACGTTTGCATGTTCGTTTTGGCTATGATTTTTGGTATTCACTTTGGGCTTTAGTGAACAGGTATTTTTGGACCTTCTGGCTTTTGACCAATGTCCATTTTGTTGACAATGATTTTCTCAGTCATCACTTGGTTCTGATTTCTTCATAGCTCTTGTGGTCTGCTGTTTCCCAGCTCCTGTAGTACAGCATTCTTCGCTTTGATTTATACCCACTCTGTATTTCAATGTGTGTACTTTATGCAATTTGCAGTTTGTATTTTACCCGTATCTCAACTCGATGATATTTTGGAGAATTCAAGTGAATCTTCAAAGTTGTTCTGATGCTATAATATTGTAAAATGTTTCTAAACTCGATTTGCAAGTTTTGATGTTATCAGGTATGGTTAATCACGTTATTTACTGTCCTTCTCAAGACCCAATTTGTAAACTTGCAAACAAACTCACCTATTATAGAACAGGACATGTTTTTGAATTTACTATACAAGTATAATACTTCCATTTCACCTAAGGGGTATATGTGCAGGGCCACTTGAGGACTGGAATGGGTTGATCTATAAAGACCAACTGCTACAACCTGAAACTTGGATTCATTCATGCTCTGTGTATGAATCTCACTTGTGGGCTAAATATAGACTCTGAAATTCCTTTTACCTAACCAAAGAGTGAAGCATTTGTTTCTCCCACAAATCTTGGCATCAGATGTGGGAATTGATAACCCAGGCTGTGAGACAACCTTCTGGACGGCAATCACACACATGAGAAAGCATCCAGCTGGCCTGTGCCATCTGGTCACAGTGAACTCCCTGTTCATATATTTTGTAAGAGGAAGTGCTTGAGCTTTATCTGGTTTGTGTGTTAGTCCAGTGACTGAGGGACATGTGTGTCCGAATGTTGTCGGCTCTGGGATAGTTCCCAGGTGAAGGTAAAACCTTAAAAACTGGTCTTGTGTCTGACATCTATAAAAGGTATAACTCTGGTGATGGGCAGATCCATCATGCACAGGTAAAAGGAGAAGGAGGAGGACGTGCCCTTGACTGTATTAACAGAGCTAAAGGTGCTCCTGTAAATAGCTAATGCTGCCTCCAGACATACACCTAAGTCTAGGGTTGCCTGTCCTATTGAGCTCTGAAGGCCGAAAAGTCCAGCAAGTAGAGAATTATTATAGAGGGCAGGGGTTAGCATGGGCAGAGTTCAAGGGGTGACTAAGAGATGATGAAAAAACTTAACTACTTTAGTTTATAGCCTTATTCTGAAATCAGAAATGAAATCCTCATGGTCTATACCCCCAAAGAGACAAAAAAACTTCTGAAAATAAATAATATCAAATAACACACGGTGCTCTCAAAGTATTCAGACTTCTTCACCTTTTTCACATTCTATTATGTTGCAGCCTTTATTGTAAAATCATTTCAATTTGTTTTTCCCATCTTCAAGCCAAACTCAACAAACTGAAAACAGGGTTTTAGAAATGTTTGCAAATGTATTAAAAATAAAAAAAAAACTGAAATATTACATTGACACAGGTATTCTCCAGGAAGGCTTTACTTGTGGTATACTTAGATATGGCCATCAAAACAGTAAATTTCATGTAATGGAGAGGAGTTTTAATCTCTGACTTTTCTTTATTCCACGAACCACAAGATTGCTCCTTGAACCACAGAGGACTGGGACCATTTTGTTTTGAGGAATAAAGACAAGTCAACTCTCTACAAGAAATGCAAAGCCCTTCACCCTTTTGATGACTGGGCCTCTCAGCACTGCTCACATAACACATTCCTTACCTTAATTGTTAGTTTATACTTAAATTAAATAGACAGCTCTATTAACTACTGGGTCTCTGCTCTTATTTAGGCACCACCATCGCATGGCTGACAGAGGTTCTAAACTCTGGTGATCTCTTAAAGACTGCATGTTGGTGTCCCAGTCTCTCCTTAAATGACTTCTAACTGCTGCCATGTCTGTCATTGTTAATCAATTAAACATGGTTTACCCCAGTTTGGCACAAGTTTGTGAAAAATGTGTGATATTGCAGTTATTTTATGTTTTAAAAGTATCACATGTCCCTGTCGCAATTTTTCGCACACCAAAGGAACCATTTATACTTAATTTTTGTCCAATTACCTAAGCAACTGTCATTTGCCTATGTTCAGTAAATGATGGAAGATCTCCCATGCAAAACAATGCAATGCAAAAGTTGTGTCTAAATGATGACTTACTGCATGACTTAATAATGACTTAATTGCATATGTAAGCCACGCAGTAAGGAGACCCAGGTTCGCTTGCCGGGTCCTCCCGGTATGGAGTTTGCATGTTCTCCCCGTGTCTGCGTAGGTTTCCTCCGGGTACTCTGGTTTCCTCCCACAGTCCAAAGACATGCAGGTTAGGCGATTCTACATTGTCCCTATTGTGTGCTTGGTGTGTGTGTATGTGTGCCCTGCAGTGGGCTGGCGCCCTGCCCAGGAATTTGTTCCTGCCTTGTCCCCTGTGTTGGCTGGGATTGGCTCCAGCAGACCCCCGTGACCCTGTGTTAGGATATAGCGGGTTGGAAAATGGCTGACTGACTGACTACATATGTAAACATGGCTCCTTTTTGTTTTTGAAATCTGTGGCAGGCAGATGTGATAGTTTTGAAACATTAAGTTGCCTGTAATGCTAGTATTTCTTGTAGCATGACACTAGCTCATAATACATGTGTAGTAAATTAATAAAGAATATTATTCAGTAAATTAAAAATCCATTTTCAAAGAGAACCATGAGATACAGGCACTGAATTGTTTATAAGGTTTTCTGCTTTTAACTCAAAAAAGCAAAATGAGAAAAATGTGAAACAAAAATTGCACCTTAAAGAAACAGAAGGTTAAAGAGTCCTGCTGAAAACTAAAAATACCTTATTAGTACAATCTTGGGCCTCTGTTAACTTGTTCAGAATTTCCACAATGCATCTCCAGCTACATTCATACATACATGTGAAACTTTACAACATCTGCTTTCAAAGAGCTGACGAGTGATACTTTCTGCAAATTAGGCAGGGAAGTCCCCACAGGTTGCAACCAGACTGTCTACTTCTCAAGGAAATTCTTTCTATGTATTTTTTCTTTTATTAAATGCAAGATGGCATAATAAGAAAATAGTCAAAATTACCATAGACAAAGCAATCATGCCTCATATTTTGTGATCATAATACACCATCAAAACAGTCTGAACTTCAACAGTATACAATACAAAGTACACCTCTTGGGTTTTTAATTTCCATAACTTTAGAGATGAAGATATGGACAGGTTTAAAGTTTCTCCCTTCGTGCTTGGGCTGCAGCAAAATCTTTGGGTACTGGCCAGGTACATTTTGACCTGGAATCTCCCTCATTCTTTCAACATTTTGATAATGACACATTTTCAGTTTATCTATTATTTTACTTGTACACTTTAACTGGTGCTTTCTGTCATTATCCCAGACTTAAAATATACTGGTCCATCTGCACCCATTTGACCCTAATTATCAAGAGTAATAACTAAATACAAAAAAGGTAAAGGGAAAAATAACAAATTATTCAAAGCAAAATTAATCAAGAACGAATCAAAGAAAATGCAAAAAGAAATAATACAAAACATCAAAGGGATAAACATACAAAAGAATAAATATCAAAATTCAAAATATTAAGAATATCGAAAAAGATAAAAAAAATCAAAAGCAAAAAGAATCTGGAAACAATATAGCTGACCCAAATTCAAACGTTTAAGCCAAAAGTCCAAAAGCCAGAGAATTAGATAATTAGGTCAAAAGGCCAATAAACCAAAATCACAAAAAAGAAATTAAAGGGTCAAAAATGGAAGCAAAGACACAGAAAGCCAGGAGGCTGCGGGAGCTGCGGAGGTGACAACTTACAGCCCCTGGGGCCTGTTTTATAATTTGAGGCTTTGGCCCACCAGCATAGAAAACAATTCAACAATTAACAACCCAATTACCCAACAAAACAAGGAAGGTAAAGAAAGAAATATTATGATTCCTAACTCATTCTTAATTTATAGTATTCTTAATAACATTTTCTCTTAGCCTTTGCATTTTTTATAAGTTATAAAACACTCAATTTCACTTTCCTTTTCTTGTTATATTTTATAGTTTTTAAGTTCTGGTGTACATGATACCAGCTTGTTTTAAGGGACATTCCCATTTTGTGTCCCAGTTGTTAGACATGACCATCCATTAGGGGCTTGAGCCAGAAACTCACATTGTATGATCAGGCAGTCTTTGTCCACGATTGTGGATTTAAAACTATAAACTTTTTGCGAGTACTTTTCCTTTTCTAAAATCAGGCCATTTTGTGTTTGTTGTTGATTACAGTTCCAGTGTTATGTATAAGGCTTTAATGTAAGATTATTTGTCTTTCAGATTATGACCCTTGCTAGCCTTTTCATTAAGATTTTCTCCTTTTAGAACAAAGAGACAAGGGCAAGACCATCACTGAAAAATGATACATCCATTTTGCTAGGTTGGAGATTTCATCTTATTTCAGAACCATGTCATTTTCTCCAGTTAAACAAGAAGTATCAGTTGTGAAGGGAACCCAGGTAGCATCACTACTTACGGCCAACAAGGCCATCTATTGGAGAGAAGCATGGTCAGCAAGAATCCTAAACTAAGAGTGTGAGAATCTCCAATCAGTATGTTGGTAGTCCTCCAGGTTAATAGATGATGTTATCAGCTCCCTTTCCAGCACTGTCATCAATACACATTTTCATTAAGATGCAGGAACACCTCCCCAATGGCCCCTGTACTTTTACACTGGATCCAGAATCACAGAAGTGATTTTCCAGAAGTAGCAACTGGGGAAAACTTAAAGGCCCTTTCTAGCCAGTATGACATCAAATGTGGAGTCAGATGTCACATTATATAACTTCTAGTTTTTAAGTGTGTCAGACTTGCCCACTGCAGTTGCTGACCTCATCACCGAACCATGTCAATGTGCACAAAGGAAATCACTGGATTTGTCAAATTAGACTACTGCTTATCAGGAAACCAGATAAAGGACAAGTGAACAACAAATACAAAGATGTAATGCACAAAATGTACTAAAAGATGAATAAGAAATCAGCAGATCTCCTGTAAACAACAAGATTGAACAATTGTTCTATACACAGAAATTTCAAGGGTGATGGCTAAATCCAAAGGATAGGAGATGAATAACAATTTCATAAAACAGACGTTTATTTTTAATAAGTCACTTGGGTATAGATCAATGAACTAACCAGAGTAAACGTATGCATTGATTGACACTGTATGTAAATTCAATAATTTACAAGATGAACCTCTACCCTCTGTTTCTTTGATCATTCTGACCATGCTATAACAGACTGCTGTGATGGATGCTCCCTCTGAGGCATTTGCTGAGGAGCAATTAAATAACGAAATGAACAGCTTTTCTCCAACCTAATTACTGACTCAAAAAAAGTTTTATCAAACTTATCCCAGTTGAGTATAAGTTTCATTCTTTAATTAAGATGTAGATTTCTACCACACCAACTACATGACAAGCGGTCGCGTTAGTGCCCCACCAAGTGCTTCCGACTTGCTAAGATTATGTAAATGAAGGGTATGACTGAAAAATCGCTGGAAAAGTTGACTAATGTGACATGGATTTTAGGCAAGTGCTCAACTGGAGGGAGTAGTTAGGCCAGATTATAGAGGGAGTGAAGGTGAGGAGCAGGCACCCTGCTTCATAGAAAGCCGATTACTTGTCTAATAAGGTTTACATGTAGAGAGATGTTTGCCATTTTCTTTGCTCTGTTATTCTACTCCTTTCATTTTACTATTATCTATATATAAAAGACCAAATCGCCCGACCATGGGGTACGCACGCACACACGACAGAGCCCCGCCCGCCAACTCTAACCCTCCTCCCGCGTCCACCCTCGCTCTCGAAGGCATGAGCAGGCAGTGCGCATGGAGTACGCACGACAGAGCCCCACCCGCCAACTCTAACCCTACTCCCGCGTCCACTGTCGCTCTCGAGGCATGCACACTGCCTGCTCATGTGCCCGCCCCCAACTCCTCACCAAACACATCCGCCCGCCAAATCTAACCCTCCTCCCGCGTCCACCCTCGCTCTCGAGGCATGTGCACTGCCTGCTCATGTGCCCGCCCCTAACTCCTCACCAAACACATCCGCCCGCCAACTCTAACCCTCCTCCTGAATCCATCCTCGCTTTCGAGGCATGAGCAGGCAGTGCGCATGGGGTATGCACAACAGAGCCCCGCCCGCCAACTCTAACCCTACTCCCGTGTCCACTGTCGCTCTTGAGGCATGCACACTGCCTGCTCATGTGCCCGTCCCCAACTCCTCACCAAACACATCCTGAGTCACTTTGCTCTGTGCTACAGTCCACATGCACCTCTGAGCCATGTTGACTGTTCATTTTCCTAACATGGCCACCGCTTCACATGTATTTCATGGAAACAACTCTTCTTTCAAGGTTATACAAATTCCTGCATCAGGTAACTGTTTCTTTCTATCAGTCGGATATTTCTGGAAAAATGTCATCGACAAAACTGTTGCTCTCGAACTTTGCAACATGACTGTAACCTTTATTTGCCAACATTGCAATAACTTTGGCGACATGCTGTCCATTGTTCTTAGTCACGGAAGCATAGTCATACAGTCTGCTCAACAATATGCTGACTACATGAATACTTCCAGAGTTTATGGTGGCGAGGCAGAAATTGTAGCGATGTCCCAAATACTTCCAGCTACTATCACCATTCACTTCCGAGAACGTCCTTCATTCCCCAAAGAATTTCTTAGCAGTCTTACTCCCACTGGCATGCCTCTGCATAAACTCAAAATTAAAATTGGTTCAGTCGTCATGCTTCTCAGAAACCTCATGCCAGCATGAAGTCTCTGTAATGACACTAGACTGACTGTTACCAGCATTCACCGCAATGTACTGGAGTGTAAAACTATCACAGCTGCTACCTCACAAACTGTCCTTATTCCCCAGATTTCCCTGACCCCATCAGATTCAAATTTGCCTTTTACTTTTACACGCGGACAATTTCCTGTTAGATTAGCCTTTGCAATGACAATTAATAAGACACAGGGCCAAACTTTCAAAAAGATATGCCTGTATCTGCCAAAACCAGTTTTCAGTCACGGACAATTGTATGTTGTTCTCTCCAGAGTTCCATCTTTTCATTCACTCTCAGTCGTATCCTCAAACCCACCCCATTTGGACAACTGTGTCTTTCAGGAAGTGTTCACCCATCAATAAATAATTATGCAGCGTATACTATGCCGCGGGTCGGCTAGTTTTTATTAATAGACTACTTTTGTTTATTCACTATTGGCCTCACCAGCATTATTCTGGGTGTGGAGTTGACTGAGAAGCACCCCTGTCTGGTTAAACCTATACAATATAGAGCAAGAACCAAACAAATACATTACCAAATACCAAAACATTTGTAAGCTAATTGAGTATTATCTAAAGATGACTTTAGCCAGGTTAAAAAACATTTCTTTATACCTGTTAGGTGTCAAGCAAGAGTTCCTGAGGTGGTAACACTAATGATGAAACAGGAAACTGGATACAAGTTATTGTGTGACTCATTCTGAATTTGCTTTCACTTTGACAGAACATTAGCTTCCCCATCTTAGTTTATAGGTTTAGAGAGTTATTATTATCATTTCTGTCATGGGGCGGCACGGTGGCGCAGTGGTAGCGCTGCTGCCTCGCAGTTAGGAGACCTGGGTTCGCTTCCCGGGTCCTCCCTGCATGGAGTTTGTATGTTCTCCCTGTGTCTGCATGGGTTTCCTCCCACAGTCCAAAGACATGCAAAGACATTGGCGATTCTAAATTGTCCCTAGTGTGTGCTTGGTGTGTGGGTGTGTTTGTGTGTGTCCTGTGGTGGGTTGGCACCCTGCCTTGTGCCCTGTTTTGGCTGGGATTGGCTCTAGCTGACCCCCTGACCCTCTGTTCGGATTCAGTGGGTTGGAAAATGGATGGATGGATTTCTGTCATGTATACATAGTGCAGTGGAATATCTGTGTGCATGCTAATCAATATGCAACACGTTCCCACTCTCTGGTGCCTTGGTTAGTGAGTATTCATATTTGTGGCTCATATGTGGTTCATTTCAGGCCCCATTGACAATTTAGTAGATCGATAGCCTCATCAGCTTTGTTAGTCATAGGAATAGAGTACTTTCAAGTCCACTACAATTTCACGTTTCTTTATGTCATTTGGCATCCATAATGTGCCAGGCTAACTTCCTTTTCATAGTGTGATGGATGGCTGGCTACATATTCCGGCCCTCACCCCCAGGCCGCCAGGAGGAGCTCTCCCGACAGCGTGGACGTGCCCCGAATTCCAGCAGGGCCTCATGGACTTTGTAGTTTTTATGCACAGCCCTGCTGGATGCCTTGGGGACCACCAGGAGTCGCTGTAGGGAGTCTCGTGGACTCTTACATGCCCTATAACCCGGAAGTGCGTCATTATCCCTTGACAAGAAGAAACGGCGTGCTTCCGGGTTGAAGAAAAGGACTGTTTACCCTGGCCCGGAAGTAATAAGGACTTGTGGGTTATGGAACAGGAACACCTCTGGGTCAGGGGGTATAAAGGACTCTGGGAAAGCCCAGTACACTGAGCTGAGCTGGGAGGTAGGGTGGCTAAGTGTCTGGGAGCGGAGGAGAGAGGTTATTGTAGTGTTTATTGAGTATATGAATAGTGTGGAGTGGAGGGTGCTTTGTGCACGTGATTACAAGAAAATAAAAGAGTCTTGTACTTTCACTCGGTGTTTGGAGTGGCACCTGAGGGTTCAAGAGGTGGATCGGAACCTCTACTGATACAATAGTTATCTAGTATAACTGTAAAGAGGTTTCAATGTATTTTGAGTGTCTTGACTGTTGGAAGCTTTTCATAAAAAGTCCAGGTGGGCCTAATTAAAAATCAAGTAGCAAAGATTTAAGGGCAATTACAGATATGTAATTGTACAGTATATAGTGAAAATTAGGGGTCTCTAACACTTCAGGGATGCTTGCTTCTCTAGCTTTAACATTAACACATCCCTTACGTATTTGTTGTGATATTTTCTATGTTGAACCTAGTGATTTTACGGCATTATTTATGCATTAGATCAGGGGTGGGCAGATTCAGTCCTGGAGGGCCGCAGTGGCTGCAGGTTTTTGCTCCAACCCAATTGCTTAATAAGAAGCCCTTATTGCTCAAGTAACACTTCAGCTTCACTTTAGTTGTCTCGCTCGTTAATATTTTGAACCCTTATTGCTTATTTTAGTCTTAAACAGCTGTATTCTTGGTTTTTAATTGCTCCTAATTAGCAATAACATGCAAATGACAAAAGAGACCAGCATTTCTCCATTTAGCTTGTTTTCATTTACACCTGTGTGTATTTATCACGCACTATTTGGTTTAATTAAATACGTGGAAGGAAAGTGAAGAGAAAAAAGTGAAGCACTGAGAATTACTAATCTGTTTTAGACTTCAAATCATTTGGATTATATCCTTAGAAAGGAAAACAAATCTAGGATATGAGAATGACCTGACATAGCAGAATTAAAGCACTGGCAAGCCATGCAATTAAATAATTGACAAGGATTGGTTTTTAATTAAGCAACTGGGTTGGAACAAAAACCTGCAACCACTGCGGCCCTCCAGGACTGAATATTCTCACCCCTGCATTAGATGACTGGTCAAATTCTAGGAATTGTATTTGGTTTTCAGCAAGGAATTTGCTTGATTGGTTTAAGTGACGCTTGTTGGCATATGCTTAGTGGTATATAATTTGTGGTGCACAAATGTTAAAATCAACTCTAAAAACTGTTGTCCTAATTATTATGGAATATGAATGTTTACCTCATACAGTCTGATAACCTTAAAAACCAGCAAGAAAAGTAGTTCAGTGGTAGACTAAAGAGGCATAGGAAAAACTGAGGGACTGCTTTCATAGTGTGAACTAAGACATGTCTAGAAGCTCTTCATCAAATCTGAATGAGTCTGCAAACACTGTAACACTTAAAAAGGTATGGCCAACTGTGGGCTTACAAAAACAATCCACATTTTTCCCAATAAGAAACTGGATGCAGTGACATCTGGAATTTCCAGAAAGTATGTGCAATGTATTTGGGATGGCAGTATGGAAGCATGAAAGAAATAAAAGTAACAGAAAAATCAATTAAAATATGAGTATGGAAAAAAGCTAGAAACTGGTAAGCACTAATGATTTATACAAATTTGAACAAAGTCTAGAGATGCCTATGGATTACAAAGTAAAGTCAATCTCCTGTTCATTCTCTCTTTTTAAATTGGTTAATTTCCACAAGGCCTCTGGTCTGAATGGAATTTCAGAGCATGATTTGAAATTCTGTAGCAAGCAATTATCTGACATCCTTAATAGCATCTTTAATATTTTGCTAAGAGAATCTGTGGACCCTGACTACTTCAAAAATTACATTAATTAAAAAGCAGACTTTCTGATTGACTATAGAACAGTGTCACTCATTCCAGTCTTGTGGAAGGGCTTTGATAGACTGGTGCTGAGGTACACCCAACAGAATATTTCTGATAATCATAATTACCTCCAATTTGCTTATCATCAGAACTGGTCCTCAGAGAGTGTAATATCCCTTCACTACTCACTTGCACATCTAGATAATATAAAATTGCTATGCTATAGTCCTATTCATAGATTACAGCTCAGAATTTAATGGTGTTGTACCAGCAAAGCTGAATCCTACCAAACTCCTAAACTAGGAACGTAGCACCACCCACTGCAACTGAATTTTGGACTTCCTAACTAGCCAACTTGAGCGTGTGTAGATTGACAGCATTACATCATTTACACTGACCCTCAACACAGGCAGTCCACAGGACAGTCTGCTGAACCCCGCCTATGACTGGGCAGCCAAAGACTACCCCAACTTACTAATTCAACCATAACTGTAGACCTGATCACCAACAACGATGAGGTGGCTTACAGAAAAGAGGTCTATCTGCTGACTCAGTGGTGCTACGACAATGATATCACCCTTAATGTCAGAAAAATGAAAGAGATGGTCAAAGATCTCATAAGCAGAAAGCAGACCAAACTCCCATCTGCATCGGAGTTGGTGCAGTTGAGAGGTTGAGCAGCTTTAAATTTCTTGGAGTAAAAATCAGTGATGAACTGATGGGGATACAAGAAGGCTCACCAACATCTTCACTTTCTCAGAATTATCCATCTGTTCCGCAAGTGAATAGTAGACTACATCCTCATTTGCTGTAATCACGTCCTGTTGTATATCCAACTCATTATAATAACTATTCATTCAAAATCTGTACTAACCCCTACTCTCTCTTCTGTTTCCTTTTCCTGTGTCCTGTTGGTGGTGGCGTGCGCAACCACCATCTACCCAAAGCACCATGATGGATGGATTAAAAGCCAGAAGTCTGTATGACCATCAGCATCAAGTGACTCCGTGAAAAACCCGAACTACAAAGAGGACTATTTCATTTATGTTAGGTAGAATGCCCAGAGGGGACTGGGCGGTCTCGTGGCCTGGAACCCCTACAGATTTTATTTTTTTCTCCAGCCTTCTGGAGTTTTTTTTTGTTTTTTCTGTCCACCCTGGCCATCGGACCTTACTCCTTTCTATGTTAACTAATGTTGTCTTATTTTAATTTCTTATTTTGTCTTTTATTTTTCTTCTCTTCATTATGTAAAGCACTTTGAGCTACTTTTTGTATGAAAATGTGCTATATAAATAAATGTTGTTCTTGTTGTTGTTGTTGCTGCTCTACATTCCATTGTGCATCGATTACAGCATATTGTACATAAAGTATTACTGTTGTTGTGCTCATTTTATCCAGACAAATTCTTGGATAATTCCAATTGCCAGTCACCCCATAATGTTCCACATTGGACCCCCTTCACATAAGAACATATAAGAGTGATGACAAATGCCTGTCACTCTAAGTACTCTACATAGGAATTCACTCTCACCAGTACTGACAAACATACAGGTGTCCTCATGACACATGAAAGCTCAGTCACTTTGGTTATAGGGTCCCTTTCTAACCAACAGTGTTCTACTTCTTCTGTACTTGGTCTAAATATTGAGGAGCGATCCTCGGCTTTGATAACCCTGTAGGCAAGAAAGCAGAAATCTTCCCACACTAGGTGCCCTAATATTTACTTCAGTCACTCAAGTTATAAAGACTCTGTACAGGAATGTAAAAGTCATGTGATATTTGTTAAAATACTAAACAGAAGAAGATTTAATAGACAACAAAGCAAAGCCTGGATGTAAATAGTCATAAGAAAGCTTACTGAAAAATTAGCAATGTCAGGAGAGGATGTCGTCCTGGGTGGCATTTTGATTTAGCGATAAGTGTTATTCATAGGTTACATTCCTGGATATCCAGATGAAATGGTAATACATGTCTTGATCTCAGAAGTCACTTCCTATGCCCTTGCTGCCTTCTGTCATCACCTCTTGGTCCCTTGGACAAGCCATATTTATGTTAAAAGTTTCACATGAGGCTTCAGGACATGTCACATTGCACACATTTGATTGGATGGCTGTCCTTATGATGATTTATGATTCTGCTCAAAGTCTTTGATATTTCTATAAACCTGGTACTGCATTCCTTTCCCAGATCTATAAACTGATTGAAACAGCTTCCGGTCCAAACTTGTTTTCCATTCTCAACTTATAAACTAACAGAAACATCTGCCTTAATTTTATAAATCACTGGTGCAATACAGAAAGAGCATACTGTGACAGATAGAGGGCGCCACTGAGCCCCAGACTCCAGACTCAATGCATGTACACAGCCAAGGGTTCAAAATAAAGTACAATGTATTATACAAAAAAAAAAAATTTTTCTGGTCCTTTCTTCATAAAAGTACTCACAAGTGCAGTTCATACATGAATTCTACTCTACTCTCCTCCAGGCAAGCCTTGTCCTCCACCTCCGAACTCCATCTCACCTGGATGAGGTTGAGCAGCATCTTTTATACCAGACCCATGAGTACTTCCGGTGTCACATGATTACACCCTGGAAGCACTTCTGGGTCAGACAAAACCTCCTCTGGTGACATCCACTTACCCCGCCTACAATTCCCAAAGTGCTCTCTGGATGTACAAATGGGAGCGGTACCCAAGTGATGCTGCCATCTGACATAGTGAGGGACTACAATGCCCCAACAGACAGTCCTTCCCTGTCCTTCTGTTATATCTTTCTGGCCAGGAAAGGTGTCTGCAACTACCCTGGCTGAGAAGCCTCTCCATCCACATCCTTCCCTTATGGCCTTCCATCCAGGTAAGGAACACAACCTCCCTACTGGTCAGGATGCCAGTCTCTCCACCTTAAACTGTATAAAAGAGAAATACTTCCAACTTGACTTGCCTCTGTAATTAAATTGCTTTTAAGTGTCCTGTAAATTCAGTTCATCCTGGTACGGCTGAGCAAAAAATTAAAATAAGCGTTCTGTAATTTCAAAAAATGAGGATTTACCACTCCCTAAACATACCATCCTGCCAAATTTCAGATTTTTAACTAAATAGTGTTTGGTTCGATGAGTGAGGGAGTGAAAGAGTATGTATATATTTTATAAATATATATATATAATAATTCATTACATTTATATAGCGCTTTTCTCAATACTCAAAGCGCTATCCACACAGGGAGGAACCGGGAAGCGAACCCACAATCTTCCACAGTCTCCTTACTGCAAAGCAGCAGCACTACCACTGCGCCACCTGTGAGGATATATATTTTTTTTTTTTTGTTTCATTGCATTTGTAGTCTGAGTCTCGACGACCTGAGTGTATACGCCTGATGAGCCCAAATGAGGGCGAAACACGTGTCACATACTCTTTGCTTTATTTGACAGTAAAACTATACTAAATGTATATATATATATATATATATATATATATAGAGAGAGAGAGAGAGAGAGAGAGAGAGAGAGAGAGAGAGAGAGAGAAGAAATTTGACAAATGAGAGGAAGTTATTTAGTCCATCAAGCTGCAGCAGGTTATTATGAAAGACTTCAACCATAGTGCACAGTCGCTCTTCTCACTCCTCCCTTCTGGAAAACAGTAGAGGACTCGTACCGTTTCTACTTACACTCATAATGACAAATACTGTATGTGCTTTTATATAAGTACTGTGTATATCATGATATATAATTGTATGCATTTGTATGTATGCTTTTGTTTGTCTTTTTGTTGGTATATCATTACTGACACTCTTCTGGGGAGACATGCAAGTACGAATTCTGTTGTACTATTTGCATATATAAATTTGAACTTGAATTTAAAGTTTTGTCCTGTTGACCTGATAATTTATCAGTAAACTCCTAAGATAGCCTGTATTTCTGAAGGGCGCTATGCTTTACTCAAAAATGAGCAATGTAATAAACTGCATCCCAAACCAATGCTCTTACAACAGCAGTACATACCCAGTGACGTCTTACATAAATTGTTTTAAACACTTTGGGAACTATTTACAAAGAGGAAGCTTGTACTCTTCTAAATTAGTCACTCAGACAAAACCAAAGCTGAATGAAGCAGTTTTTCTAAAGTGGAATTTCACACTACACAATATAGCACCAAAAACTATTCTTACATTTGCAGGACAATTTACCATTTTGGTTGTTAATCCACCTAATAACAAATTGCAAGCTGCATGATTCCTTGCTGTCTTCTTTTGTTATACTTGTGCTCTCATAATCCATGATGCACTTCATCTGGTACTGGCTGTCAATTGAGTAATGTCCTGTTAAGCCACAAAATTTGTTCAGCAAAACAACTTTGCGCAACATCTGTGCCTGTGCCTGAAAGAAATCCAACATGCTGCAAAATAAAGGTAATAGGTACATTATAAAACCAGTTTAATCCGATTCAAGGCTGTGAGGACATCCCAGCAGCACTGGCCACTAGGCAGAGAGTAATCAAGTCCTACTCGTGCCTCCAACCATAAAGGGTAAGCTTAGCAGGTCCAAACCCATAGGTCTTTGGGATGACTCAGGAAAATCAGAGTACCCAGAGGAAAAGCCATGGTGACATAGAAAGAATGTACAAAAACCACACAGACCATGATCAGCCACCCGATTCACACTCAGACCTATCTCAAGTTTTTTGTCATTAGGACAATTTTGACAAGATAGCATAGAGTCAAAATTTAAATGTTCCTAAAGTCTTGCTTTCCACAAAGCTACTTGCTAATTTATCCCATGTGTCTATGGTACTTTGTGTGGAAAAGAAGCATTCTAAAATTTGTATGAAATTTATACTTAAAACATTTCCCATTTTGTCCCAGCATTATTGTTGGAGAATGTTTTGTAAAGTAACACCTGGTCTCCACTGTACTAATTCCCTTCATAATTTTAAACACTCCAATCATAACCCTTTTTAATTTTCTTTTCTTAATACTAAAATTAATCTGATGATTACACGTTATCTGTCCTTCTTCCTAGTTTAGCATCTTTAATTTTTCCTCAGAGCTCATACGTCTCAGTCCTGGTCACTCTCCTCTCGACTTTTCTAGCGCTGCTGTGTCTGCTGTGACCAAAACTACACACAGTACTCCAGGTGAGGCCTCACCAGTGCGTTACAAAGGTTAAGCATAACACCCTCGGACTTGTACTCCATGCCTTGTGTTATATAACCTAAAAATCAGTTTGGCTTCTTTATGGCTTCTGAACACTGTATTGATGTAGATAGTGATGAGTCCACTTTGACTTCTTCTGTTTACTCAGTTATAACAATTTAACTTTCTTTATGTAATATGTTACATTTACTTAAATAAAATTTAATCCTCCACAGATTTGCCTAAACCTCTGTAACAATTCAATTGATTATCCATTATCCGTTGTCACACATGCACATCGTAGGTCCTCCTCACAGACTCAATTAAGGTATGTAATAACCCACCAGGACGAGAGGGGGCACTGCCACTAATGATGTTGTCTCTTTCTTTCCCCACAGTGCCAAGAAGCTGCCCGAGGAAGGCTCTTAACCCTGCCCCTTCCGGTCCAGCTGACATAAAACCCCAGGCATCCTGGGAGAAGGTGTCTTTGACTTTTATTGGCCAGAGCAACCAGTGAGACGGAGCTCCACTATAGACTGTGATTTGAAATTCTGTAGCAACCAATTAGCTGACGTCTTTAATAAGATCATTACTAATTTGCTAAGAGAATCTGTGAACCCTGCCTATTTCAAACATTCATCTTTCTGATTGACTATAGAACAGTTTCACTCATTCCAGTTTTAATGAAGTTCTTTGAGAGACTGGTGCTGAGGTACATCAAGCAGAATATTTCTGATAATCATAATTACCTCCGCTGGCGCCCTGCCTGGGATTTGTTCCCTACCTTGCTCCCTGTGTTGGTTGGGATTGGCTCTAGCAGACCCCCGTGACCCTGTAGTTAGGATATAGCGGGTTGGATAATGGATGGATGGATAATTACGTCCATATTGTCTGCTAGAAGTGATAAAGCCTCAGTAGTTATTTGGACGATCCCGCTGAAGGGACAAACACTATGAGTGCCTTTTTTTTGCTTTCTTAAATTTGCCTTTCTGTCTCCAGACAGTAAACAGAATGACACCCCAAAAATTTCCACGCAGTTTCCGTGCTATCATCACCTCTACCCAGCCACACTGTCCTTCCCTCTATTTTAGTATTATCTACAAACACGAACATCTTGTTGATTATAGTCTTGTTCAAATCACTTTTCAGTATTAAAAAGAGCGGCAGTGCCAGCATTGATGCCTGAGGACCACCACTGTAAACATCACTTACTGTAATTCTGATAAGGTTCCTCTCACCATAAGCCTTTGTTTCCTGTGCTTGAGCCAATTTTGAACTCACCTACACATTAAACACTGAATGGTTGCTTCTTTTAGTTTTATTACTAATCTCCTCTGTGCAGACTTATCTAGTGATATCTGAAAATCAAGATATATTTTATCATATAGGATGCACCTCACTGATCAGCCTTGATCCTCACCATGAATAGCGGCTGAGAAGATGAGACAAGATTTCTTTTGTTGCTTCTTTCCCACCTGAACCCATGGTGACTATTTGCTAATGTATCTTTTTTTTTTTGCTATGTGCTGCTCAATCTTCTCCTTAACATTTCCTTCCATTAATTTACCTGTGATGCGTGTTAAGCTTACTGGCCTACAGTTGCTTGGATCTGCTCAGTCACTCATTTTTTACAACAGCATATCAGCTTGTTTTCAGCAACTTAAATAAAAAGGACTCGATTGTGCAATGAAATGCTTACTGGCATGTGCCCTACAAATGAGTGATAGCAGGATAACACCCCACGTTTAAAACATCTAGATAGTATGTGCAAGAAACCCTTGTGCAGTGCAGAGGCCGTTGAGCAGAATCCAGCAATGTGAGTGCTAATGGGCCTGTAATGTTTGGCAAAGTGGAGGAGCCATCAACAATATTGTTCACAGTGGGTTTAGATACGTCCTGACCAGAAGCGGTCAATATTGCATCCATGAGCTGACCAGGTGACATACCAGGAAGTAATACAGCCATGAGGACGACTCCATTGTGAACTCCTGGTTATAAACCCAGACACTTGATCCACGAGGCAGCAGTTCTAACAACTGCACCTCCTGCAGAATACTGATTTTGCTTTACATTGGTCACCTTGTTACTCAGATGTTCTCCTTTGCAATATTTTGACAAGAACACCACAATGATGTAAGAATTAAAAATCCCATGGACTGACAATGATCCTGATGAACAAGCTGCGTATGACAAAATGATTAAACCCCATGTAATCAACTTGTGCTCCTTGTTACTGATGACCACGGCCGAGAATTTCCCATTCATGTCTCAAATGGAGAGAGATGTCTTTTTGATCCCTGATGTATTTCAATCAACTATCACTCTTTTTGAAACTTTGAGTGGTGCGCAGTTTTTGTGTAATCAAATTCTGTAAATGCAAAACGGTAAATTTAAAGTTCATGTTGTTGCCTCAAGCTCTTTCATAATGATTTTGATGCCCTTTTCTTTTAGCAGTAGATGGTTTTTAGTAGCTCATTTTAAAAGCTTTGACTTCTCCGTGACAGTTTTTTTGGATAAGCAGGTTTACAAGATGGTTCTATGGATTTAGTAGGTTTGAATTGTGTCATAAATCGACCTTCTGTTGTCCTCTCAGCTTTAACTTTAACCATTTGAACACTGCAGAATATCTGTGTCTTCTTTTAACAAACGTGCTGTCTATCTTGCTAATAAAGGGACTGTTTTTGGCAAAGGGATTTCTGGGAGCTGAGAAGGTTATAACTGTTTTGTTCCTTTCATGCCGTCATCAGTTGATAGTTAGTAAAGGTTATATATACAGTACTCTGAGGGTAACACTGATTCTGTGAAAAGTTGAGCAAGTCTTGATGTTGAGGGTTTATTAAAGTTCACCAAGTTTTGCTTGGCCAGCGCACCAGAACTTCTACCATCAGTTTTCTCATCGTCATCTGCACCCTTTATGTCTCCACCCTCCAAATCATATGAAAAATATGAGATCAAGATAGGCAAAATACTACGATTGCTCCATGAGTTCTGCTGTGTACAGAAGTTTGTGAAATGTGGAAGATGGAGTAAATTGCACAAAACAAGGCGATTAAGCCATATCACGTCTGCTTGTGTCATAAATCATTGCCAGCTATAGGAAAGGACTTACTTTTCCTGTTTTAAAATGAACAAAAACATTTTGCTCCCCTGATACATTTAAGCAATAGAGAATTCTTTGAGAGAATTTAAATTCTTGTGATTTTGGATCACGAGTTTCTCATTCCATTACTTGTCCATCCTTGTCCAATCACAAACCCAATTAAGCCTTAATTAAAGATGTGCAGACATTGCTATTGAATACCTTATTAGTCCAGTGTTGCAGTCTTTAATTACGCCTTAGGTATCTAAGGTCCAAGGAATAACTGCAATTGGAGCCATGCTTTCAGATTTACCTTACATGTAGTAGTAGTCACAGTCTTACAAGTAGAAGTCGTACAGTGAAATTCATACTTGCATGTCTACTCTCCAGTGCCAAGATTAACAACTCATTGTAGAGATGTGCTAGAGCTATCTAATAGCATAACATAAAAGGCACTATATGACAAACTGATATAAAGAACACTACATAATAGAGGAATATGTGAAATTACAAATTCGAGTAATCTACGAGGTGTGCTCAAAATGTACGGTGAATGTTGATGCAGAGCACCATTCAAGAGCAACGCAAAACAATTCAATGCAGGTTCTAACATGTCCATCCTTGAGCCTAGTTTGTGACAAGTTTCAACTTGTTTGATACTGTCAGTCATTTGTGAGCCACTGTTGAGTTCAAATGTGTTTCTCAAGTTTGTCATTAATAATGGATATCGAGCAACGCATTAACATGAAATTTTGTTTCAAATTGCAAAAAGTTCAGGAAACCCACCAGATGTTAAAATCAGTTTATGGTGACACTGCATCAACAATTAAGACTGTTTACAAGTGGTTTGATCATTTTCGTAATGGATCTGACTTGGATGATGACGAGAAAAGATCAGGACATCCTTCAACATCAATAACTGAGGAAAATGTTGAAACGTTTTCATTCTTCATCATGACAATGCTCCTTGTCACACATCCCTACTAGTACGACAATTTCTGTCGAATAAAAACATCACGTTGTGTCCGCATCCAACTTATTCACCGGATCTGGCACCATGCGACTTCTAGAAGTTCCAAAATTTGAAAATTAGCATTAAAGGAAAACGATTTAAATCCATTGAGGACATCCAGGCAGCCACGACAGCCCAACTAAAGCCACTCTCAAAAAGAAAACTTCCATTTGTTGTGGAGGGGAGCACAGCACATTTGTAGATTAGTTACAACAGGTCTGGATTGGTTTTGGCGGGTAGTATTGCTTAAATTACCATTGGTGGTGGGGACTGAAGGGAAAGTGTCTCCCACCATTAAATAAAGGCTTGTGTTGTTCTGCACTTGTGCCAGTGTCTGTTATGTCGGGTGTTTGGGGGGCTGTATGCCCGTGGTGGTCACAATATATATATATATATATATATATATATATATATATATATGTATATATATATATATATATATATATATATATATATACACTCTGTATATATGCATATATAGAAACAGAACTGCTGTACTGTACTTTATATGGCAATTAAATTCCAAACAAATTTATTTTGTACACATCTAGGACATACAATAAAATGCCAGTTGCATGTTGCACTCCTCTCTTAATAGATTAAGATTTAAATTTATGGAAGCAAAACTACATATTTTTATTGCTAGAAATACAAAATAACAATACCAATATGAATTCTTTAAGGGTATCACGCTCTTTACTTAGCAGAAAACTTTACAGTAAATCCAAAACTGCAATAGTCGATTTTCTTATTAAATGCTAACAATTGATTGATTAAATGCCAAAATTCCAAACATAAACCAAATATGAAATAAAGATTGTGTGTCATCACTTTGTTCATGGCTTTCTACTGGCTTTTAGCATACAGAAGCATTTTTATTTTCCAACCAAAATCCAAATTAACACCACAGCAGTCACAGCGGTTTCAAACTGCAATTCTTACTGTGTTCTTCTTTGTCTGTGTAAAATAGGTTTTTTTTGTCTCTTGTTAATCTAATTATATTTATGAATTATTTTATTCTATTATACAAATGTTTTTTATTAATTATACTCTACTTTGTTAATCATTTTGTAATTTTTTTTTGTTCTTTCTTAATTGTGTTTTATTTCACCTACTGCTTTGGCGTCCTCATGTGAAGCCCCTTGGGGGTCTCCCAAACATATAAGTGTGCACCTAGTGGAGACCCTCTTAAAAGGCTGGCAGCTGGGGCGCTGGGCTTGTTCTCTGTGTCATTAGCTCCTGGTTTCTCCCTTCATTAGCTTGCCATTGTTTTATCTTGGATTTTAGACATTGTTACGCCCCCCCCTGTCTCATTATGGTATTCTCTTGGATCGTGCCATTTTGCATTGCTTGGATGTTTTCTTATTTTAATGTTTTTGTATCTTGATGTTATTTGAATCTTTTACTTTTTGATCTTGTTTGTATATTTTCGTTTTTGTATTGATTGTCCTTTCTGATCTTTTGTATCTTGAATTTTTTTATGTATTACTTCCCTTTTTTTGTATCCTTGCCTGCCAGTATTGCTTGTTTTTTTTCTTATTATAATATTTTTATATCTTGGCCTTTTTTGCATTTTTGACTTTTTTATGGCTTTGCTGTTTTTTTATTATAGTATTTTTTTGTATTTTGCCCTTTTTTAAGGCTTGACCAAATTATGCCACATTATGCTTATTTTTAATCTTCACTATTAGTGTTGCTTGACTTTTTGTCTTTATTGCATTTTGGCCTCTTTGGCTATATTAATTGATTTTTGCTTTAAGAATTTTGCTAATTAACCATATACATTTTAATGCAGGATTTTTTTTGCATCTCACTGTCTTCATTTCAGCACTTTCTCCTAATTTATAAAAGTTTGAATAGTTTAGTCCTCATTTATTTCTGTAATTTTGAATTCATCGTTTTCCTCACTCCCCATTAATGTTAATCAGTTTAATGATATCTAAAGACTCCACCTAAGTTTATGGACTATTGTGGTGGCTCAGAGGTTTTCTGTCACACGAGCCTTTGAAGCTCTGATGAGCACTTTAATCTATGTGGTGTTATAGTAAGGCGTCACTGTACACTCTGAAGCCGGGCAGCGCCAGTCTCTGTCTGTCTGGCATTGTGAAAGCTTCTGAGTGTGGTGTGCTGACTGACATTTTAGGTCCCACATCCTCTGCTATGGTTCCTATTTTTGCTCTTCAGTATGGCTCTTTAAATTTCAGGAAGTATTGATTATCCAAAGGATAAGTTCACTTCATGAATGAAATTATGTACATAGATTCACTTTGACTTTATTGTTTATAAGATAAAAGGAGATTCTTCTCTAACTTTCTTCAAGTTTTGTCTCCAGACACTTCATTAATGTGCCTTAATCTACTTAATCTGTATCCATGAGCCAAAATTCCTTTGTTTGTTTAGATTGACTAAAGAGAGGAATGAGAGCAATGTCTTCTTTATTCCCATAGATCAGTGTTTCTTAAACAATGGGTCAAGTGGGAAAGGGCAACATTCATTGGCGATTCTGCAAGGGGAGCATCCATCTCCACAGTCGACGGTGATTCTCCTGATGGGGAAGGACAATGTTTTGGGTTAAATGCCACAATGACTGGCTCCTGTTCTATAGCAATTATGGGTTGGGAAGACATGCAATAGGCAATATTGGGTTGACAGAAAAAAAACTTGAAGAGTAACTGTCATAGACATTTGAAAATTACAGCAGAAGAAACTGCCATCAACTTGAAACATTTTGGTCATAAAATCTGCTTAATCCAATTTAGAGTGGCAGAAGCCAGAGTCAGTACTGGCAGCATGGGGTGCAAGGCACAAAGGAGCCCTGACCAGGACACACAGACACCTCCACCAGAACAGAACCAACTTAACCTGCATGCCTTTGTGAACATGAGAGAAAAAACAATGAAGACACAGGGAGGACAAGCAAACTCCACATAGACCAGAACTGAGCATGGACCTATGAGGCAGTCGAACTAACTAGTGTGCCTCTGTGGAACCCTATCTGGGTACTATTGGGCAAAAATGAAGATTTGTGGGATACATAGCCATAGGTCCTGTGATGTGTAGTAGTGTCATTCAGTAGACTTGTATACTCTGTGCTATAAAGGTGATGCTGGAAAGTTGCAGATATAGTCATCATCTCAAAGGCAGTGATGCATATGTTCTTATGTGGTGTTTCTCAAATTGCTATCAGTACTAGGGGCAGTTTGGCACATTAGTCCTCCTCCATTGAATGCGACGTACTTTTTCAATGTTGCCGATTGTGTAATGCACCGTCTTTATCAGAGTGTAAGAGAAATACGACCATATATCAGTTTCATAGAGAGGCTCCATGATTTATTGTGGGTTCACCATCTCACTTTCCCCAACTCGTGATCCAGGATCCCTTGAGATACTCAGAGATGGCTTTGTACAAAGGCCAATGGATTAAAGCAGAGGAGCAGGTCTTTAAGTATTTGATCATCTCTCTCTTTCTGTCTGCATCACAGTGTCGACCACTGCATGTGCAAAGACGCCAGCAGGCAGACGTGCGTGCGTCCCTCACTATTTTCAGGTAACCTTCCTGGACTTTCGCTGGGACCTTAACTTTCTTACAGCTCTCTTTGCATGGCTTGCGTGCTCTCTTTCCTTGTGGTAACCTCTGTAACACGGACGTCTTTCCATGGCAGTCACGATGTAAAGCCAGGATGTCTGTACTTTGGCACTCATGGTTAAGTATGGCTTGAAAGGCCTCCTCAAACAGCACGTCTGATTACCCATAGTTCCATTCAGAGTGTGAGTTTGTGCTGTTTCTTCCTGGATCTCACAGGTCTAACTGAAGTGCATGTATGTACTAATTATAAAAAGTAAAAATAAAGCTATAAATAGTTATATTCATTGACAAAACAAAACCCTGTGAAATGATCTGTCACACTGGCTCAACAATGTAAAGTCATTCTTCTCGATGATAAAATTTTTGTTTTGGAAGTTTATAATTTTGATCTGACAAACTGTGGTGAATTATAAATGAATGCTTTGGGACTCCTGAAGGCAAATTATGGCCTAACTACATCAGTGCATCGTACCTTTCTTGTTTAACTAACTACATATATGCAATCGTTGAAAACTGGTGACATTCAGGTACAAAAGTGGACTAGTTCTCTTTGGTTTGGGGGACTGAATTGTGGATGAACAGGATTGCTTACTGAATTAAGGGGGGGTCACCCTGCACCACAATACCCCTGTGGTCCATGAAGTGCAACAGAAAACCACAGGACTTCCATACAGTTAATAAGTTTGGTCTCTCTCTTTGTGTCCCTCAATCAGAGACCACGCCAAAGATGAACGACTGCTGAATTTAAAGAATTTACTAATACCACTAATTTTTAGTCAACTTTCTAAAACTATAAATATACAGACTTTGCAATCTATTTCAATTTTCTATTATACTTTCTTCTGCTGGAATTATTCTCTTTTAATAAATACCACATTGCCTGGTGTAGGTGAGAATGACACTTTCTATTCCTCCAGGGTTAGCAGGCTGATGAAAGATGTTTCTAATAGGATTAACATCATGGTGAGAGTAAAGCATCATTGGTTGGTATGATTTTTAACTAAGGTATATAGGCCTCCATGTGTCTTGGTTATTCTTGGGGATCAAGGTGCATCACTCTTTATGTTCAGGTTCTATCCAGGGACACAGCAAAGGTGTATCAGTGTTTATATGTCTGGGCTATCACTGGGGACCAAGGGGTGTCATCATTTAGGTTTAGGTTACACTCAGGGACACCCGTGTGTTGTTCAAGCCATGTCTAGTGAGTCCCAATGAGGAGTACTGAGGAATGATAGGCTGTGTCAGTGTCACTCATATTCAGTGTTGCTGTGGACAGAGTCTGTTGTGAGACTTCTGAACTCTTTTGAGACCTTCCACAATGGGATGACACACAGAAGCGCCACTGCTGCGTCTGTTGAGGGTTGCTTGTCCGTTGCTGAGGCAACCGCAGATTCACAGCGCCACAGAAACAACTACAAGCTGACCGCTGCCACACATAAAGCGTCAGTCGCCTGATGGGTGATGCAGGGGTCTGTGTATAGTAGAAAGGTAGATCCTGCTACAATAAATAAGCTTGCTGTTCCTGTTTTGAGTTGAATAAAGCTGGTTTTGCTAAAGCACTGAGACTCAGCCTCATCTTTGGGATGCAAGACACCGACTCAGGTGTCACACGGTGTGTACTGCATGTGAAATTTAGGGTGCAATAGTAGACCAATCTAATGTCAACTGCATTGGATCAGCTTCTTTTTGTTGTGGTAGCAGTGTAATTTTCCATTTGCCTTTACTTTTTGATTTACCCTCGTATTAGTTAGATATGCTGTATAACCAGGCTCACCTTTCTGCACATCATAAGATCTGGAACCAGACTATTTGTTGAAGTTGATGTCTCACAGGACGTCCCAGGCAGTTGCAAGTAACTGAAACAACTGAGGTTTGTGCTTTAGGATACCAGAAATGCCTTAATATTCTTTTGGATTGCAGGAAGAACATACAGTAAATCTTCGCTATTCACATATTCTGTTCTAGCAGTTCTCTTATTTGCTTTTATAAAAGTATGTTAGAAAAATAAAGTCCTCACCGGGGACTCACATGCAGCAGAAAGCAAAATTCCAAGAGGCCTATCGTACATTAGTGAAATGTAATACTGAGCAGTAACAGGCCCTTGAATGCCCGGGGCTGCACGTGTGCTATACCGAATGTATCAGATTTTGTCTGCCAACCACCAAGAAGCGTTGGTAAGCCATTAAACTTAATTTGTCATGTGGGCCAGGACTTGTAATTGTTTGTCATGAATAAAGAATTCCCAATAAGTGTGAGTCACAAGCTCGTGATGATTAAGTCTCTGCTCTTTGTACACTGTAACAGATGAAGCTTGTGTCCACCACTCGAACCCTCAGGTACCACTCTGATGACCAGGTGAATGTATAATAATTCTTCTTTTTATTATAATACTGTGCACAAAGCACCCTCCACTCCACACTCATTAACTACAATACTCTCTTCTTTAAACCAATACCTCCTCGCCCAGACATGTCGCCACCCTACCTCCCAGCTCAGCTCAGTGTCTGGGCTTACCCAGAGTCCTTTTATAGCCCCTGACCCGGAAGTGGCTCCAAGCCAAACCCACAAGTCCGTTTTCCTTCCGGGTCAGGGCAAACAGTCCTTTTCTTCATCCCGGGAGCACATCGCTTCTTCCAGTCACGTGACTGAGATGCACTCCCGGGTTATAGGGCATACCAGAGCCCACTAGCCCCCCTACAGCGACTCCTGGCGGCCCCCAAGGTATCCAGCAGGGCTGTGTCACAACACTACAAAGTCCATGAGGCCCTGCTGGAACTCGGGGCACAAATATGCTGTCCGGAGGGCTCCTCCTAGCGGCCTGGGGGTGACGACCGGAGTCCATAGCCGGTCGTCTGTCACAGTCCCTCTCCCTTAGCGACGACCAGTGGGGCGGAGCGTTGATTCCCGCGAGGGACGTCTTCCTCCAGGAGAACGCTTTATCCGGACCGTGGCTCTGTTGTCGAGACCCCCCAGCGAACCTTGGGGGAACGGTATATCTGCTATCCCACCGCTCCCCTGTCCTCCGGGGACAACTCCTCCACACATGGCCCGGTTGCCGGCAGTTGTAGCACCGCCGACGTCCTCCTGGTGGCCTCTCTTCCCGAGACCTGAAACACCTCGGGAATTCCATCAGCTCCACCCTGTCCTCCGCCAAGGAGGGGTTAACAGCCGCTTTGCTGCTCTTTGCCCGTTTCTTTTCTATGTCAGGAGACCCTCTTTTTAATTCGGGGATCTCCTGCTTTCTCTGGGGCTTGTGTACAGCGTGAGGCTCTCTATGGAAAAGAGAGAGCCTCTTTGCTGTTTGCACGCCCGTTGTCCTGTGTAAACTCGGAGGCGGCGTCATTAATACCATATCGCTCCGGGTAACAGCACTATTCAGCTGCCCCGAGACGATCGGTACTTCCCCCACCCCTCCGGTAACCAACGGCAACCCCTTTTCCACGCGGGTTGGGCTCTTAATGTCCGCATTAGTCCAGAGCAGCGTCTGATACCGCTGCTCCGGTTCCAACGGACAATTTCCCGACCCCTCCGTCATCGTGCCACATTCGACTGTCGGGTACACAGCGCTTTGGCAACCGCTACTTTTTAAACGCGGTGCCGGTTCACACTGTGTCCCCTTATTATATACGGTACAGAGGGCACCTACCTGCACCATCGCATTAATTGAGGCCGGGGCTTCACGGCCTAACCGCCGAAGGTATTCATGTAGTCTCCTCAGCGGCGCTTCGACCGTGGCTCCCAGCTCCTCGATCCCCTGAAAGAAACCCAGTACGGGCTCGAGTACCTCTTCGAGATCCCGTACCATATAGTTTGTTAAGTTATTTGTCTCGGCCGGCAGTAAGGCTACCTCCTTATTTTGGTCACCTGCCGACCGGGAACCAATGAGCACGTCCACTCCTGGCACATGCTCTGCTGATGAGCGCAAGGGCTCCTGGGACATGGAGTCTTTAGAGGTACAGGTAGCCTCCTGCGGCTGGCTGCGGTCTGCCTTTTTAATTTTGCCGGCAGACACTACAGTCACCTCCCGTCCCTCTTTACCTTCATTTAAAGTTGGCGCTGCTTTGCTTGCCGCCCCCTTCCCCTTCAGGGAGCGCAGGCGCGTCGGGGAAGTATTCGCCTCGCCGACGGCTCCCAACTGCTCTTCTTCCTGGTTGCCGGCACGCGAGGTCACGTGGACATCCTCAGCCAATGGACTCCCTTTCCGCGGACGCCTAGACTGGCTTGCTTTCTTCTCTTCGCGGCCATCTTGTCTAGGTGTGAGGCGGGCGTGCTCTTTGCCTGCTTCGTGCAGACAAGCCTCTGCAAACAGAGAAAAACAAGCACCCGGCGGTTCGCGTGCTTCCCCAGCACTTACCTCGGAACGTATGCGGTCACGCTCCAACTCCCTGTAATAATCTTCGGGAGTTGCAATCCTGCAACGTTCCGGCTGTTGTCCCGCTCGGGTTTGCTCTGTATTGAGCTGCTCCCGATCTTCCTCACTGCCCGTAAGGTAAGTCCACAGCTTCTCCACGGGATCTGGGACCGAAGTCTTCTGGACAACCCCAGCTTTCTTCCCAGTTTTCTTCCCCATACTAGCCTGCTGTAGAGGACGGCTCTCAGCTGCAGCGCTCTTGGTCGCGGGTGGAGTTTTCACCTCCGCGGTTACTGGAGGGACCTTCTTAGGGTTCTCTGCCACAACAAATTTACTTTTATATGCAGATCCTCTGCCAACGGACGGCCAGAGTATCCTGCCGACTACGCCACTGTAACAGATGAAGCTTGTGTCCACCACTCGAACCCTCAGGTACCACTCTGATGACCAGGTGAATGTATAATAATTCTTCTTTTTATTATAATACTGTGCACAAAGCACCCTCCACTCCACACTCATTAACTACAATACTCTCTTCTTTAAACCAATACCTCCTCGCCCAGACACGTCGCCACCCTACCTCCCAGCTCAGCTCAGTGTCTGGGCTTACCCAGAGTCCTTTTATAGCCCCTGACCCGGAAGTGGCTCCAAGCCAAACCCACAAGTCCGTTTTCCTTCCGGGCCAGGGCAAACAGTCCTTTTCTTCATCCCGGGAGCACATCGCTTCTTCCAGTCACGTGACTGAGATGCACTCCCGGGTTATAGGGCATACCAGAGCCCACTAGCCCCCCTACAGCGACTCCTGGCGGCCCCCAAGGTATCCAGCAGGGCTGTGTCACAACACTACAAAGTCCATGAGGCCCTGCTGGAACTCGGGGCACAAATATGCTGTCTGGAGGGCTCCTCCTAGCGGCCTGGGGGTGACGACCGGAGTCAATAGCCGGTCGTCTGTCACAACACACAGCCCATCGTTACCACCAGCTGGATGGTTTAGTGAGGGTCTCAGATTGGCCCACTGCTGCGGTGGCTTGTAGCCTCTAGCAAGGCCCCTAAAAGCTGATCAAACTTGACAACAGAGGAAGTAAAAGTAGTAGCAAGGTGTCTGCAGGCGAAACAGAGGAAGCATCATTACCAAGCCTCAAGGGGTGAGAGCAGAGGGATGGCACGTCGAACCCCATCTACTCACACTGGTCCCACACTGCTAGCGGGCATTCCACTGGAATCTCATTTTTCTTAGGGAATCAATGCTTCAATATCTGTGTTTTCCAAATCCACTTGGTCTCTCGGGAATGAAACTCCTGCAGATGATGAGAATTGACTGTATTTCATTGTTTGTTTGTGTTTATTCTTTTAAAAATTGCTCAGATATTGTGCCTTCTGTGAGAAGCTCAGTACTTTGCTAAAAAGGGTGCCACTCGCTGACAGTAGCGCTAGTTGGTAACTTCAGTGTTTAAATGGAGAAGGACAGAAACATTCTGAGGAATGCGACTGGTATGAACAATAGCCCTGATCTGAAGTGCTAAATTCATATTATATTTCTGTGCTCATCTTTGTTCTCCAGAACAAATACTTCCATAAAATTCCAAATTATTCATACAGTGGGACCACTGGACACTGGACTCCTTTAGGCCAAAGGCAAATAATTGAGTTTATATTTATATTCGGTTTTCTGGTGCTGATAGTGAGTTTGTTCAAACAGTCAGAACATCAGCAAAACAAACTGAGTAAACTGAAACAGCTCATGGGTGATGTCTAGCAATGTCAGCATGGGATACGCTCACCACTCACCTAAGGAAAAGGATGACATCATGGAGGCTCTTTAGGATGTCCCTACATTACATCAGGAAACAGTGAAAACATGAAAACTCTGACGCTGAGCAGTCCAGGACACAAAATCACTTGCCAAACACTTCTGATTTGTATGCTGCTTTAGATAAAAGAACACAACTTTATTGATTTAATAGTACAAGGAAAGACATTTATAAGTACCCTTTAAATGCATGCATGTACATTTGAGAAGTGTTTGCCTTCCAGTGTCTGCTTCAGGTTTTCTCTGGCTACCCCCAAGATTCTCCCACATCACAAAGACATACACATTAGGCTAAACGGACATTAAAAATTGGTCCCTCATGAGTGAGTATAGGTGTTTATAGGAGAGTGGCCTACAATGGACCCTTTTCAAGTTTCGCTCCTGCCCTGCACCTATAGGCTCCAGTGCCATCATGTAGAACGGAGTGAGTAGAATTCACAATAAAACATGGCATACGGACAAAAACAGAAATGTTCATACGCACAAAAAATCATGATGCATAAATCTGTACATATGCAAATTTCCATGTTCTTCTGCTACATAAATCCCGGCCAGCAGGAAATGTAACACACGTGCACATGCCTGCTGTCCCACCCCAACTATCCCTAGAATTACGCCCCTTTGAATATGGAAATCAATATAAATAACCCCTTAAGTTCAGCATTCTGTGAAAAGGCAATGGCAAAAGCAGAGGGAAAAAAGAAGAATTTCACCAAATACCAAATGGAGGCAAGGAAAAACTTACTATTTGTTGGTTTAGTTTAAACAGTGGTATAAACAACTAAACGAAGTTGATCAAGTGACAGAGAGTGTCAGAGAAACTCAAAAGTTCAAGTGCAGAAAGTCACACAGTGCCTGAAATAAAAAGAAGTTGTCAGATATCAAAGTCGCTGTGAAAAGGCAAGTCGTAGCCCACCATCTGAGTGTCATATAAAAGCTTATTAGGGTACAGAGAAAAAAAAATAGGGACACAGTGAGGAAAAAAGGATCAAAATTTCCACTTTAATCACGTAGTTTATTTTGTCATTAAAGTAGAACGTCATAAACTTCATCTTAAAATCATTTACTAGTTTTTCAAATCCCATCGTAACTAAAGTAGCTCGTTAAATGCTTTGTTTTGTATTTGATCTTCTGTGTGCTCTGTGTGTGTGAATCACTACGTGCTTCTTAAATGGGCTTTCTCTTACACCGACAGGACACAGAATACATTACATTCATTCTGTTACAGCTCTCTGAACAATTTAAATACTAAGATGTATACTTGATATCATTTTCATGATGATAAAAATTAAAGCATGTATAAAACATTGAGGCACGTTGGCACACTGGTAGTGTGGAGTTGGCGCCCCTTCCAGAGATTGTTCCTGCTTCTCGCAAGATGCTTGCTGCCCCATGCGTGACCCTCAGTGAAATAATTTATTGTAGCAGTACCGTCTCTTTCAAACGTACTAACCCCCAATTCCTGTCCTTCTTTTTCTTTCTCCAAGTAATGAATCGCCACACAATCATCTCTGTAATAGACATTAAGCCATCTGTAAGCTTAGAACGCCGATTCTTCAAAACTTTTAAGGAACATTGAAATATCTTCGTAGTACATGTTTAATTATTCTATCCATCTATCCTTCCAGCATTGCGCCAGCACCAGCAAAAATACAGTGCGAGGCAGGAACAATTCGTGAACGTAGCGCCAGCTCATCGCTACTGCTACGCCACTGAATCCTCACATATTTAATTATTAACAGTACACATTATTTAAATTAAGCTAAAAATATATCTGTATAATGTAATATACATACTATACTGTATTTCATCTTAAAAATGATATCAAGAGCTCCCAGAAAATAATGCTTGGAAATCTAAATCGACTTAGAAGCCAGTCATCATCATATGTAAATACGTGCTTTCTTCTATTGAATTGAATTCCTTTATTGTTATTGTATATTTTCCTATAAAATGATAATAATAATAATATAATAAAAAAACAATGAAAAATATACAAAATGAAAGCATATGTATAATATACATGTACATATAGTGCAGATAGTGAAATTTCATAAAGTGGCTCAGGTTGTGCAATATTACAATTGTAATGCAAGTTTGCAGTGAGGTAATTGTATTTATAAGTACAAACAGATCTACCGAGAGCACTTGATGGACTGATTGAGTGTGTTTAGAGCTCTTGGAATGAAACTGTTTCTAATCCGTGAGGTCCCTACAGGAAAGGCTTTGAAGAGTTTACCATATGAGAGCAGTTCAAATAGACTGTGCACATGGCTGAGACAGCGTGTGCTTGATCCTGTATCTCGATAATCCTCTTTCCAATCAGCTGCTGTAGAGCTGTGATTCCACACTCAGATACAGTAAGTTAAAATACTCTAAGTGGTGCACGGACTGTAACAACACTAAAGCAGCTATGGTATTTGGAATAGTTTGGCCATTCTGTGCACTATTATATTGTTATAGGTTGATTACAATCAGATGCCTTAAACTAATAAACAATATGCAGTTAATGTCAGTGTATTTGATAAAGTGTGCGTGATTTATACATGAGGCCCCAGATCACCTCTAACTAAAATTAAATTAGAAAGGTTGATAAATGGATTCATAGATAACACATTAAGAGATTTCACCTAATAGAGAACCTCACATTATCTCATCAGTGTGATATGGACTGCCTGTGGTCAAGTTGCCTAATTCAGCCAAACTCTATTAGCTGCCACGCAAATGGTGGTGACCTGTATAAGGCAATTCATAAGGTGCTTTATGACACTTTTGGTATTTTGGCTTTCATGTCAGCATTAATCCTTGAATCATTAAATGCTTACTATCTATAATGTATTTTAGCATGGAGCCCTGCACAGGTTGGGGATGGGCACACAGCTCAGTAACTGCTGATCTTTGTAATTTTGACCTGGAGACTGGACGCTTCCATGATTTTGAGATTGAGTTACACATTCTAAGTGTCATCTGGAATCGTCTGGCATCCCGGCCGGGTCAAATACTGATCCATTGCCAGGAAGGGAGGCAGGGATTGGAGGAGTTGGTCTTCCCAGAGCCAATACTCCCCCGATACACTGGAAGGCAGCATCCTTGTCTCATTGCCCCTACTTTTCAACTCACATGCATGATTCCATACTACAGTTTGGTGCCTACCACCAAGGAGAATTAATAATAATAATAATAATAATAAGTTTTATTCATGTACACCTTTCATACACTCAATGACACTTTACAATTCAATACACACATTAACAAGACAGTAGAAATTACATACACAAAAAAGAATAATACTCATTGAAAAGATGTGTTTTTAACAGAAGTTTGAAATTAATAATAGATTTTTCCTCGTGAAGGCTGAGAGGGACAGAATTCCAAATTTTAGGGGCTATCACTCTGAAAGCTCTGCCACCCATAGTTACTAACCTGTATTTAGGTACAGTGAGTAACTTAGCGTCCGATAATCGTAATGCACGGGCAGGAGTGTAAGGAAGCAGCAGCTCCGACAGATAATGAGGGGCTAACCCATTAAGGGTTTTAAAGGTGAGAAGAATAATTTTATATTTGATTCTTGAAGAAACTGGTAACCAATGTAAATCATAGAGGACAGGAGTGATGTGAGCAGATTTTTTAGTGTGTGTAAGTAAATGAGCAGCAGAATTCTGAACATATCTGAACACCATCTCTGCCTTCTTGACACTTCTGCCTGATCCAGGAGTGCTTCCATCGGGTTATGCCCTGGCACTGTTAGCACTTCCAGGTCTGAGATAAACAGAACTGCCCTGCCACATCCGGGGGAGTCAGAGCTGGGAGGAAAGAAGGCAGCACTCGCTGGAGAAAGGTGGACAGAAAGAACAAAGAGCAACTATTAATTCTGTGTACTGGCTGTGTTAATTGTATACTTAAGAGCTGTATGGCATGGGAAACACTTATTGGAAGGGTTTACCACAATAAAAATGATTTTATTGAACCAGAGAGGTGTTGGGACTTGTATGTCTGGGGTTTGGTTGCTCGGCAGCACCTCCTGCTGTTCACAACATATATAAACTGTTAATGTACAGTATATGAACACTCAGAAATTCATGGTGCCTACTTAGAGTGGCTCACCGAGAACAAATTACACTTTACTAATTTATGGCATATTTCTCTCTTTTCGTTGATATTAATTCATCTTTTATACTCCATGTGGGAATGTTAGATGTGTGCTGTTTAGACACACTTGCTGGGCAACATCAGGGTAGGGGACCACATTGCCCCGTAAAGCATGGTTCACTGACTTTTGTACAGCTTGGGGTGCACAACAGACAGATCAGGCATGTTGGGTAAAGTAATGAATATATGTTAAAATAAGGGCTTAATCTGGAAATGAAAATGCTTAAAATAGGAAAGACGTCATACATAAAAAACATTTGAAAAGTGTAACATTAACTGATTTGAAGGCTGGAACATTATAAAATGTATTCGGCTCTTTCATTAAAGAGTCAGTTCTCATGTGTTTGTCTATGAAATATTTTTATAACAGTGAGTCATATACAAAAATAACAGTGATAATAGAGTGTTAATTCCACATGTTAGCAGACTTCATAAAATTTGTGTTTTTAACACTTTACAAAGTCATGTAGTTAAAAACGGAGCTCAGACAGGCTTGTGGTGGCTCAAATACCCGTCACAAAGACCAGATTCAAACTCAAGTGACGGATTTTGGGCTCAGTGGCGCCCCTGTTGGTCACACTGTTTAAATATCGGAGAGCCTGGCAAGAGTCTGTATTATTACAAAGTGACATTTTGGCACTAGACCAATTTTCATTCAGCCAAAAAGAAACTTGTCAATCCTGTTCCTGTTCGAAAATGATATCCAGACGAGTTTTGAAGTTCCCTAAGATCTTTCTGTTGCAGTTGATTGTGCCATAAATGTTATATCCTGTGAGGTCACCAATTTCTGGCCAATCTGTCCAGCCCAGTGTTTGTTAGAAGCTCACTGCTGAATGGGAAAATCTCACATTAAACTCTAACTTCTGAGAAGTTGCACAATTAGAGAATTTACAGTCATAACGTACTGCATTACATTAAAGGATCACTTCTTGCAAATGAAGTTTCACGCTGCTGCAATACTTTTAAGAAAGCACACATCCAAACAAGTAAAAGATATATTTTATAATAAGCAATTCATAGAAAATAACCATAAAAGTAAATCCACTGATCCTTAAGTCTACTGAATCAAACCTTCCACCAGCAGTTCTGGGGGACAAGACCTAACACTGGGCACGTTCAACTGTCACCTAACGTGTGAGGCTTTGAATTCTGGAAGAAGGCTTCTAGAAAGCATACAGGTGCACATTGGGAGAACGTGGGAATTCAAGACCAAATATTAACCCCTGGAGTTTGGACAGCCGTGCTTGCCACTGTGACGACATGTTGTGCCATAAACGGAAACCCAAATCTTGAAGTTGGCAGTACTTGAGTAAATGTCACTACGTGATTTCTAGAAGGCATTCCAGACTACAACAGAATCATTCAAGTGGCCGCACTTAAACGTCTGCTCTTTGTGTACTCACACCACATAAGTAGTTTTCTTACCATCCCAGACTTTCAAAGCGAGGATTTGGTTTAAAAACATCTAAGTGAAAAGCTGTCTTTTTTGTATTAAAATGAGTGTCACAGTGATTGGCTTCTGCTTCTAAATTCTGACCTGGTTGTGACCTGTGTGGGGTTTGAACTACAGTATCTCTGTCCATGACTGTGTGGCCTTCCTTCTACACGTCAGCTTTAAAGTGCCTTGCTGTTGGTGTGCGAGAGACAGTGTGCCCTCCAAGAGGGGCTACCAGAACCTTCCCAAGACCCCGAACTGGTTTAAGTAGGATTAATAATGGTACACACAGCATAGCATATACACCCCCAGATTAGGTGCGTCTTCTACTTAGATGAAATATCGCAATTTGAAGAATAATTATTTCCACATTGCATTCTGGTTGAATACTGTGGAGTCTTTATGATGATGACAGGCCACCTGATAAAAATCTTCTCTTTCAATTTTCATTTTCATTGAAATGCAGAGCTTTATGTGGAATAGATTACAAAATTCCCAGTCCGTGCGATACAAGTTGTAACACAGGTTTACATAAATTAAATGGGTGGTCCTGAAATGAAAAGTAAAACGACAACAACAACACATCACATCAGGCTTTAACTTGTTTAGTTTTCATCTGTCAGCAGAGCTGCGGAGGAATCCCCAGTGTGTGCTCATCAAACAGGGCTTTTCCCCAAAGCCTTCACCTGGTGGTTCATACACACACACACACACACACACACACACACACGCACACACACGTACACACACGCACACACACGCACACACACGCACGCACACACACACACACACACACACACACACACACATTCACCGAGGCACATCTGCTGGCAGCAGTTACTTTGGTGTCTCTCCAGGAATTTCCCATACTCGGAGTGTTATGAGAGGCTTAATGGCCTTAACTTCAGGGTGTTGTTTCTTTTCTTTCAGCAATTTCCCTAATTGTTGCTTTATAATGTTTAGTTTCTCACTTGCATCTATTAGTATATAGTATGTGTTTGTTCTATAAATGTTTAATTACGGGCAGCACGGTGGCGCAGTGGGTAGCGCTGCTGCCTCGCAGTAAGGAGACCTGGGTTCGCTTCCCGGGTCCTCCCTGCGTGGAGATTGCATGTTCTCCCCGTGTCTGCGGGGGTTTCCTCCGGGCGCTCCGGTTTCCTCCCACAGTCCAAAGACATGCAGGTTAGGTGCATTGGCAATCCTAAATTGTCCTTAGTGTGTGTGTGTGCCCTGCGGTGGGCTGCCTTGTGCCCTGTGTTGGCTGGGATTGGCTCCAGCAGACCCCCGTGACTCTGTGTTAGGATATAGTGTGTTGGGTAATGGATGGATGGATGGATGTTTAATTACTGTAACTATGAAAATACTAGTTAACATTTGGACACTCTTCCTGGAAAGCTTACTCTTTAAAGAGCGGCACTCGATAGAGCAAACAAAGTGACATTTTAGACAGTAATGGCCCCCCGCACACCTCGGCGCTGTGCTGCTGTGAGCAGTGAGAGACGTACGACACACTGTACTACATACAGATAAACACAAACAGTAAGAAGAATGGATCTGGCTACTCAGACGTACAGTAATCCCTTCTCCATCGCGGGGGTTGCGTTCCAGACCCCCCAGCGAAAGGTGAAAATCCGCAAAGTAGAAACCATATGTTTATATGGTTATTTTTATATTGTCATGCTTGGGTCACAGATTTGCACAGAAACACAGGAGGATGTAGAGAGACAGGAACATTATTCAAACACTGCAAACAAACATTTGTCTCTTTTTCAAAAGTTTAAACTGTGCTCCATGACAAGACAGAGATGACAGTTCTGTCTCACAATTAAAAGAATGCAAACATATCTTCCTCTTCAAAGGAGTGCGCGTCAGGAGCAGAGACTGTCATAAAGACATACAAAGCAAACAAATCAATAGGGCTGTTTGGCTTTTAAGTAGGCAAAGCACAGCGGCACAAAGCAGTTACAATGAAGGCAGCAGCTCACACCCCCTCCGTCAGGAGCAGAGAGAGATAGAGAGAGACAGAGAAAAACAAACAATCAAAAATCAATACGTGCCCTTCGAGCTTTTAAGTATGCGAAGCACCGTGCAGCATGTCGCTTCAGGAAGCAGCTGCACAAAAGGTAGCAAAGTGAAGATAATCTTTCAGCATTTTTAGACGAGCGTCCGTATCGTCTAGGTGTGCGAACAGCCCCCCTGCTCACACCCCCTACGTCAGGATCAGAGAAAGCGCAAGAGAGAGAAAGAGAAAAGTAAGTTGGGTAGCTTCTCAGCCATCTGCCAATAGCGTCCCTTGTATGAAATCAACTGGGCAAACCAACTGAGGAAGCATGTACCAGAAATTAAAAGACCCATTGTCCTCAGAAATCCGCGAACCAGCAAAAAATCCGCGATATATATTTAAATATGCTTACATATAAAATCCGCGATGGAGTGAAGCCGTGAAAGGCGAAGCGCAATATAGCGAGGGATTACTGTATACAAAATAAGATATTTCTTTCATATATCACAGATTTATATCATCATATATTGAAATTCCGAAGCTGCTATTAAACATACTGTACGTATTAACTTTATTAGATTTATTACATTAGAAAATCACATTTTCTTTTTTTGAATTTGTATATTTTCAGCAGCTAGCTAAAGTGATCTGTAGGGAGCGTAACAGCACCCCTAACACAACTGCACAGAATCAAGTCCCGGAATCAAATAAGGTTTATTTATAATGAAGGACCTCTAAATACGGTTCTTTACACAGTTCAGCCAAGCACAGGTCAAAGCTTCTCTTCTTTGCCTCCTCAAAACCTCCCAGCACCTCGTCCGCATCCCCCTGACTCCAGTCACCCCCGAGTAATGTGCAGCGGCTCCTTTTATGTCGGACCCGGGTGTACTTCCAGTGCCCCAACATCACACTTGGGAAGCACTTCCGGGTCTAGCATGACCATTAAGCAGGACATGACCTCCCTGTGCAGCTCCGCCTGGTGGTCCCCAAGTACCCCAGCAAGGCTGCTCATCAGGACTATAGCTCCTAGTATGGGAGTGCATCAATAAGAGCACCACCTGTGGGTTGCTGCCACCTCCTGAATCGGGGGTTTATCTGTCCACAAAGGATAGTTCCTCTTTGTCCTTCCAACCCGGTTGGGCAGCTCACCTATCCCAGACCTTCCATTACAAGGGCATCCCAGTCAAGTAAGGAGCCACCCATACTGGGTCCTCTGGGACGATAGATAGATAGATAGATAGATAGATAGATAGATAGATAGATAGATAGATAGATAGATAGATAGATAGATAGATAGCATTTATGAACTTACTTTATGAATATTAGCAAGGAACTTATTTTAGCATTTATTTCTAATTCATGTTCAATAAGTCGCTTTATTAATAACTTCTGCAATTCAAAGTCTGTGAAATTGTTCCTTCTTTTCTATTCTAGTTGCAATCATTCAAAAGAAATTTTATAAAATATTTATGCCTATTTTATGATTATTGTTTCTATACTGTTCACTCTAATAAAAAACTAAAACACAATTAAAAACCTTAATAAATGTTCACACATTACTATTTATTTTGAATGTTTCTATGTCATATTAACAGATGCCTTGCCTTCAGGGTCACTCACAACTGCTTCCATTACTTTTGCTTTTCCAGTTGGAGTTCCGGCGGGTGAAGTGATCTGCCCGTGGTCACCGAGTGTCAGCCGTGGGATTTGAACCGACAGCTTCAGGGTTTGAAGTCTGGAGCCTTTACTGCTGTGAAACAGACTGTGGCGAACAGTCGGGTCCCATGCCCGACCGGGACGCCCCTGCTGCTTATGTTCCGGGGGAGCAGCCATGGGCAGCTCAGTACCTCCCCCGGGACGCTTGGTGACAGCCTCCCTGGCCGACAGTGATTCCCCAACCTCCCGCAGGGCTCCATTTACATTTACATTTACATTTACATCATTTAGCAGACGCTCTTATCCAGAGCGACTTACAACAGTGCTCCATGGGAGATGGAGTCCTCCACAGCCTGGTTGGGGCCCGGGGTGGCCGCTAGTGGGGTGCTGTCTGGATGCAACAGCCCGGCTGAACAAATCTTCAGCCCCACCCGGAAGTGCAATTAGGACCTTGTGGTCAAGCACCTGGAACGCTTCCGGGTGGGCTATAAAAAGGGCCAGCCACCACCACTCGAGGAGCCAGAATCGGGAGGAAGAGGACGAGGTTGCCTGGGAGGAGTGGTGGTGCCAGAGAAAGGGTTGTTGGTGTGTTTATTAAGTGCTTTTTGGACTGTGTTGGGCCTGTGGGACACGGGGAAGGCATGCCCCATGGCTGAAGAGAAAATAAAAACCTCTTTGATTTTAGCACGTGCCTCTGCGTCCGTCTGTGCCGGGTCGGGCACAATATAGTGCCTTTTACAAGACACATTCATAAAGTCTGCAATTAAATACTGTCCAGCACATAATTATTTATTACTAGGTGACAAAGTCAGTATGATCATGGGTGTTGTATAGTTTAATTATTGTGTACATGTCCTTCTTAAGTTGAAATGAAAACGCCATCAACAGACACTTGGACATAAATCCAGCATATGCCAACTTAAGAAGGACATGTACACAATACAAGGTAGTTTCAATACCCATTTCCTGCACCGAGTCATCTCCCCTTTTATGAGTGACTGTGTTAGTGGCCATACTTCGTACAGGTCTTTGAACGCACTGAATACTTGTAACTGGTGTTGCCCGTCGGCTACTTTCGACAGGGAATGGAAGCAATTGTTGAGTAACAAAAATTATTTGTAAGTGACTTCACATTGAAGAAATAGTAAAAACTTGATCACTTGGGTCATTACGTAAAGAAATACACACAGCAAATGCAATTGAGAATACACCAGAATCTGTATGATTTAATTGTTGCTGTGTGTCTTTATAAACTATGGGAGGTTTATAAGGAAACAAAGCATGAAGGAAACGAAGCTGCTCTTCGGTGAGGTTGAATTTTTTATCAGCGTTTAAACTGTCATAGACATGAATTACAGCACCATCATAATAGGTACACACCCAGTGAGTCACTTGTTTAGTAGCTGCAGAAGGTAATATGTGAATATGTTATAGGTATGTCAGGAGTCCACATTAGCAAAACCTTTTGAGGTTGGAAAATTGTATGCGCAGCTAAAATTTCGTTGAATTTGCTCATGTGATCTGTTGATAAATAATCATTATTTACCAACTTATTCAGTGCAAAATCTGACAGTGGTAAGATCACTCCTTCCATAACACTAAACACAAACACTAAATAGACACTAACACTAAAAATCGGCAACACCGCTGGGAAGAACACTAAATGAGATAAAGTAAAAGTCTACTAAACTTCTTTATTATAACTGCTTTATTATAGCAGGTGAGGGGACAACAGGTGTTCTAACGAAACATTCTACCCATCGAAATGATCTACTTACTGATACTACGCATGCGCAGACCAAAATTACGCAACTTTTCTCGAAGCTTACCAACTGCTTGTCGATCTGTCCTACCTAGTGTTGAAGTTTGAGGTAAGTGTTACTGTATTTCAGTAATATGTATGCTTTTCTTAGCCTTACTACATTAATGCATTTATTACAGTTTACTGCATAGGTATTTTTAACTGATGACATGGTATAACGTTATAAGTTTAATGCTATGACTTACAATAAACGGATGGGTGTAACATATACGATGTATATACCATTCATGCCAAGTAATCTGTTGCTTTTGTTGACATAGTGTTTAATAAATAAACTGTTTGCGCCACACTTTTTTCATTGAGGTCCAAAATTCACACTACAACAAAGCACTCCCCATTTCTACTTATGTATGGGAGAGAAGCAGTGTTCCCCTCAGAGGTTCCAGTTGACTTGCCTGTGAGTGTTTACTTACAGCTCTGTGTGTAAATTTATATTATTATATATTATGAATAATGAATTATTTTGTCAGAAGCCGCAAATATTAGCATACTAGCAATAAAATAATTGAAAGGAAATTAAATATTGAGTGAAGATTATTTTCTTATTTTGAATAACAGCAGTATGTTACACCTAACACTACTATTGCTTTTTCAAAATACTGAAAATTAATCAAATGACTGATGTTTAAGCTTGTATACTAATGAGAACAACTGTGATTCTAGGCAATGCAGAAGATTATTGCTTGGTTTGTTCCAAGCTGGAAGATGATCCCAACAAAAGCACAATTGAAATGGTAACAATATCTCAACATGTACCATCCACAATAATATAATATCCTACTATGCTCATTTTCACTCTTCATAATTTTGTTCTTGGGGTCTAGTAATATAACTTAACAAGTAAAATATTAACTGCTTCTACACCTGCTTGGCCGCATCGGAACAAAGAGTTAATTGAATCAGTCACTATTATTACTGTTTCCATGTTCAGACTAATCGTTATGTTTTATTTTTCAGGTGCAGTGTGATACTGTATGTGCAGTCGCTGGGCACATTTTGAATGTGCAAAATACAATGAAAAAATTGAAATAGCATATGTTTGTAAAAAATGTATAGATAAATAAGTATTGTTCTTTGGTCTTTGTTGTTGGAGTGTTTTATTGTTCACAAATGTATGTAAATTAAAGCCTTTCTATTCTTCCTATGATGTGCTATTGTTTTATTTGAAATGCCCTCAAATAAGGTGCTTTATGGACCTTAAAAGTTTCACTTAATATATTCAATAGAAAATATTACACATATTTTATATATTTGTATGTAATACAGTTGTTGTTTATTTTGTTACACTATACTGTATATAATGTGTCAGCTTTGCAGTATATTTCAGTCCTTGGAAATGTGTTACTGATGTACCCATATGCATTATGAAGGTAGGATGTTTAGTTAGTGTTATTTGCCCCATCGAGATAAACTACCGATATGCATTATAAAGGTAGGATGTTTAGTTAGTGTTATTTACCCCATCGAGATGATCTACCCATATGCATTATAAAGGTAGGATGTTTCAATAAGGTAGCACCAATCGATAGATACATCTGTCGAAATAAACTACGGTAGGATACTTCGACAAAGTAGGACAAATCGTCAGAACACCGGTGCACGCTTGTTATTGCCGCTCCTCCCTGTTAACAACATTTTTTGCAATATTCGCCTTAATTCTGCACTTTCTTACGCTTGTTTTATTTCGTTTATTGTAAGTATAGTTCATGGATACAGCTGACTCGAATTGCATGGATTTGGCTTAATATTTACAGATTTTATGGACTCCACTTTACTGGGAACAGCCGAGTCTGTGGATCACGGGATGAGACCTACGAACATTTCTTTGTACCTGGCAATCTAGCACCTCGGGATGATCTGTCTCCGTGATTATATTCGCTATGCTGATCTGCTCCCGTTTCATCTTACAGTACTCTACGACTGGAAACTGATCTGATGTTCATACTAACCTGGTTTATGGCTTATGGCTCCGGGGCGATCACACCTGAAATTACCAAGCGTTACTGTTTATGGCTGTGTATTGGAACATCCAAATCCTGCTTCCTCCTTCTGCTGTGCTTTCTGCAGCTTGCTATCGCCGCTCACCTACGCTACCACAACGCTCCGTTGTGCTGTGCTGCTTCTACACTGCTATCAGCTAAGTATCACTCACTATTTTAGCGCTTTGAGTACTGAGAAAAGCGCTATATAAATGTAATGAATTATTATCATTTATTATTAAACACTAAAGTACAAAAACGAAGTAGAAAGTAACACTAAACCGGAACACCGCCGGGAACACCGGAACACCGCGTCTACTAAACACTAAGAAACACTAAAGGAAAAAATACTATTCAGTAAGTACCACATCTACTAAACAGTAAATCAGTAAAGGTGAAAGGACGGCAAGACTGCGTCAGCTGCGGAGCTCAGCTCGGAGCGAAATGAAGTGAATGAAATGAGGTGAATGGGAGGGGAGATGATCACGTGACTCCCCCACCTGCCTTAACTCTCCGTCCCTCCACAAACACACAAACACAGTCACATGGATCCGAACTCTCCTTTATATATATAGATGTGCTTCTTATATATTACTTCATATTCTCATATGATACTGTTGTTAATATATGAAGTAATATATAAGAAGCACATTGCATATAAATTATTAAACAGTAAAATATTTTGATAAAAGAATTTGAACATCAGGTGGATGGCTTAAAGGTGTTAATTTCACCTTGCCGTCTGAACAACACATCCCACGTGATTCAAATTGAAACTTCTTTGCTTGGCAGTACTCACACACGATGTCCATTTCTCCTGTTGTAACTTTTTCAATGTTATAATTGAATCCCTCCATATACAGACCATGACGCCTGTGTGACGTGGTCGCCTGTGAATACTGCATCCGTCGAATTCGATTCTGTTCAGCACGTTGTTCGGGTGTTTGTGAGGCCCTCAATTGTGATTGTCGTATACGTTGATCAGCGAGCCTTCTCTCTCGATCTGCTTCTGTCTCACTTTCTCTGTGTAGCCTGACTCTTTTTGTCGATGTTGACAGTTCCCCATGTTCCCCAAGAAATTGTTTTTTTTGGTGGCGTAGTGGGTATCTGAAATTTAAAAAAGTGTATTATAATATGTTCTGTGGTCGTACGTAATTTCCGTTTCAAACGCGAAAAGAATTTTATATATTTAGATTATTGCTTGTTAACAGTAATCAAGAAAGAAAAGGAAAAATTAATTAGTGAGTATCACACATAACTTTCATGATTATTACAGCTATTTTTTTTTAATATAAAAAAGAAAATTAAATGTAAGCCCAAATAAACAGATGTGATTGTTTCCGTACATTCCTAAAGCAAGCCCTAGATGGAAATGGATCTTGTGCTGTTGGCCCTTTTGCTGTACTGGAAATGCAGCTGAGGGTCCGCGGTGCACATCTACACTTCAAACACTCAGCGGCTGCACTGAATGTGTATGTGTGTATGTTTGTGTGTATGTGTGTGTGTGTGTGTGTGTGTGTGTGTGTGTTTGGGTGTGTGTGTATGTGTGTGTGTGTGTGTGTGTGTTTGGGTGTGTGTGTATGTGTGTGTGTGTTTGTGTGTGTGTGTATGTGTGTGTGTTTGTGTGTGTGTGTATGTGTGTGTGTGTGTGTGTGTGTTTGGGTGTGTGTGTATGTGTGTGTGTGTTTGTGTGTGTGTGTATGTGTGTGTGTATGTGTGTGTGTGTATGTGTGTGTGTGTATGTGTGTGTGTGTTGCTTGTCACCCCGCTGTTTGGAAACTCCACAGAATGAATCTGCCTGCTCTGCTTGTTTACTAAAGCTGCACTCAAGCACTGATTGTTACATTTAAAAGTTTACATTTATCATCATCCATCCATTTTCCAACCCGCTTAATCCAAACAGGGTCATGGGGGTCTGCTGGAGCCAATCCCAGCCAACACAGGGCACAAGGCAGGGAACCAATCCCGGGCAGGGTGCCAACCCACCGCAGCATTTATCATCATCTACTGTTTATTAGTGAGAGTGGCAGAGACTTCTGCTTTCCGTGTTCTTGCTTAGTAAGGTAAACTCGTGTTTGATTGCAAAATGCTAGCCCAGAGGCCAGGCTGGGCTGAGGTGAGTCATATTGTTTAGGAAAGCCCACAGTTTGCAAATCTCTCAGCAGGGCTTATAAATAAGGAAGAGCGGCCTGGGAAGTCATTGGCACCCGTGCCTTTGGCAGACATCAAGAGGAGCTAAGGATATACTGACAGCTTGACAGGAGATGTTAAGAAAGGTAACACACCGTCCTTGGGTTTAGGCAACTGAACAAAGATAAATGAATGCAGACATTTTCAGATTTTTGTAACCAAATGAAAGCAAAATTGGGGAGGACTGTTGATGAACACGCTGAGGGGGATTGAATTTCTATTTAAAGTCAGACTGGGATCTAGAAGACCACTGATATAATTACATTTGATATTAAGAGTAGTATGGAAGCAAGCCATCATCTTCTATAAAATATTTTGTACAAAGTAGCATTGCATTGAGATTGTAAAATGGTCAAGTTAATAATACAAAATAGATGTAGCAAAAGGGAAGCAGCGCACCTCTCTTTTCTGCTGCTCCCCTCTTCTTGCACTGTTCTGCATTAAACTTCACCAAGTATGACGGCGAAACTTCTCCCTTCTTTGTAGACGGTCACTGACAGCTTCGGCTTGGCCATCTACGGCTTGAAGGAAGGACACCTGAGCGATACTCTTCTTCACCGGAGCAAGCGGATGATACTGGACACGCTGGGTGTGGGGCTCCTGGGGACCACCAGCAGTGTCTTCAGTAAAGTTGTGCAATACAGCAAAGTAAGCATTTGTGTGATTTCTCCTTGGGTCACAGTAGCGACATTTCCAAACTGGTGGTTAATTCTGAGGCTGGGAACACTTCTACTTCTGTCCAAAGTCTTCTCACGCTTCAGAAAAGAGCTTTTATGGATTTTTTTTTTTTGGAGCCGTAAGAAATAAAAAATACACACTCTGTGCGGGTACGAGCAGAAAACAGAGAACTCAATTGATTAGTGATAGAGCAATGACTAAAGTTAGAACATTCCAGGCCACACTTAAAGCCAGAGGCGTAGCTAGGGTTTTCAGCGCCCCCTCCTGTTTGCCAAAATGCAATGGGGAACATCAATTCAGCACCCCCTGGATGCTGTGCCCGGGGACAGATGTCCCCCCTTGCTACGCCACTGCTTAAAGTTGTACGGAAATAAGGCAGTGGTCTCAACCAACCATCATTAATGTCAGTTCAATGTGATCGGCTTACCTCTTAAAATCACCTACAACTTCTTTAATGGCTCAGTGAATGAACCCTAACCCCTAATGTCCTGACAATGAAATGACAGCCATTCGGGGGTCCTGAACACCAAAGTGACTGCAGGGCTTTCCGGGCAAAGCAGAGACTGAGCCTGTGCTGTGCAGAAGCTTCTCTGCTTGTTTAAATTCAAAAGTGTACATTGAAATGAAACGCTAGAACTCACGAGTGTTGTGTTGGTGCGCCAGAGGCCACATTTCACAGCATGAGTGGAGCTCAGCTATTCCTGCCATATATGCCAATTTCTTGACACTAACCAACTGTGATGTGGCTGTCTTTTGACTTGTATTCTTCCTTTAATAAAGCCTTAAGAGTGTATTATGTTGTAACCCGCCATCTGTGCACCAATATGTTGTCAAATAAGGTTACATTTGTTTTATTTTTCCTTTCTTCTCTTGTTAGCTGTACAACGCACACAATACAAGCTCCGTCTGGGGAAATACGGCGCACACTCTTTCTCCTCAGTATGCTGCATTCGCAAATGGAGTCGCAGTAAGTTATCGATCTCTTTGTCAATTTCACTTGCACGCTGTTATATTTATTATAAACATTCAAAAGGATGAAGCCAATGAGATAGCCAGCCAGCTTTTTATGAGTTGATACTTCACATGTTCACATTTGTACCTTGTTGAGAGAAGTTGTACCTGAGAGTCTTCTTACCTCCTCCTCAGATCCATTCCATGGACTTTGATGACACGTGGCACCCGGCAACTCACCCTTCTGGAGCTGTTCTACCTGCGCTGCTCGCTTTAGTGGAAACCTTCCCGAAGAAGAGCAGGCCTTCTGGGCTCGACCTCTTGCTAGCATTTAATGTAGGGATTGAAGTTCAGGGTCGATTGATGAGGTTCTCCAAAGAAGCAAGCAACATTCCAAAAAGGTACTTGTCCATGTCATTTGGGGTGGCACTAGGTTTATAGATTCTTGGGTAGGGCACGCTGGGACGGTACTTACTGTTGGTTCCTCATAGCTTTAGAGACTTAGGTTTCATGCAAAGCTTAGTCACACTTCAGATGATGCTTGTGCTTTCTTGGTCTTACTCACAGTCACTAACTTGCTTGGACCGAGATGGTCCTTGCTTAAGCTGAACAAATGGTGCAGAGGCTGACGCTTGCAAGGTGACACTGTCAATCTCCTGAGGCGTTCGTGATCAATGCAGTAGAGCAATTAACAATATCGTTACAGCCATCAGCATGACCACTCTTTAATGTCCAACTCAACCAACCAACATGGGTCAAAATACAACAGAAATCACAACAAGAGAAGAAACAGAATAATAATTAATAAACCAGTCGTCCTACCTCACAGAGGCTTCTATCTTGCTACTGACGTATCCAAAAAATGATTTTAATGGTCCCAAAATTCTTACCACACCACTTGGGTTCTCAGCTAGTTTACTTTTCATGGACCCCAAAAGGATCCACGTATGATTCTGGGCAGTTATGTCAAAGCATACTGTACATGGTAAATGAAGAAGGCAAGTGTGGCCAGTACGGTAAGCGCTGCTGCGTCACAAACCTGGAGTCTGCAGGTTACTCCCCCTGTTTCTCCATGGGCTTTACCCTTCACACCCCAAACGTCATGCAGGTTAGCTTGACTGGTGGCTCCAATACAAGTGGGCCTTGCAATGGACTGGTGCCCTGACCAGGGCTGTGTTCCGCCTATCTCAGCTAGGTAGTCTCCCATCACTTTGACATGAATTAAGCAGATTTGAAGATGTAATGTTACAGTAGGGCAGCACGGTGGTGCAGTGGTAGCGCTGCTGCCTCGCACTTAGGAGATCCATGTTCTCCCCGTGTCTGCGTGGGTTTCCTCCCACAGTCCAAAGACATGCAGGTCAGGTGTATTGGTGATTCTAAATTGTCCCTTGTGTGTGCTTGGTGTGTGTGTCCTGCAGTGGGTTGGCACCCTGCTCGGGATTGGTTCCCTGCCTTGCGCCCTGTGTTGGCTGGGATTGGCTCCAGCGGACCCCCATGACCCTGTGTTAGGATATAGCGGGTTAGAAAATGGATGGATGGATGTTACAGTATGTTCCATACTGGATATCCTAACAGGCCATTCTGATGCTTGAGCTGAACTTTATTTAATTATTTGTGAGCTTTGTTAGTTTGTCAGTTGTAAGCACATGGGATCTTATCTGTTGGGGTTACCCATCACCTTAAGTTGTAATTGTTAACATTTGTCCACAAATTACATCTCTAAATGAAAATGATTTCTGTCCACACCACTTTTCACATCATTTACAAAAGTATCTACATCCACACTAAAATGACTGAAGACGCATATGGCGTAGTCGTCCGCCTACACTGGGTGTTGCACATAGACATCTTGCACAATACCGTCGATCCTTGAAGGGATGGTAACACCACTGGCCACAGGATTTATCGTAAAGCTTTAGTGAATGGTACATTTTTTGCTTTTTGCGAATGCAAGCAACACATTAAGAGCCATGCAGAGTAACTCCTCTGTGTCTCTGTGCCATTTTGGAATATGTTCTTCTTCCATGAAGGCTGACCCATCAGGAGAGGAGACGTTGTAATGAGCAGGTTCCAATCAGAGAAGGGCCATGTAATAAACCAGAGCGTGACTGGAGTCTAGGTTTTCGAAAAACTGCGTGTTTTTTGGCCATCTACACTGCAACACTGAGGCTGTGTTTTCAGAAGTAACGGCTCTGGGAAGAATTTTCAGAATTTTCTCTGTTTTTCAGGGATTAAAAATGCCAGGATAGTTTAGACAAAAGGTGAAAATGAAGACTAATGTCTGCATTTTTGAATGAAAACATGGTAGTGTGGACAGGGCCTTAGCAGCGGCTCAGTCTTCTCTATGCTTCCAGGCGAATACTAAATCTATACTTCTTTTTCTGTTCCAGATTTCATCCTCCTGCTGTTGTAGGTACCATGGGAAGTGCAGCAGCTACTGCAAAACTCCTTGGTCTTGACTCAACGAGATCCAGAGAAGCCCTGGCTATTGCTGCATCCTACGCAGGTGCTCCTATGGCAAATGCAGCCACTTCCACCAAACCACTTCACATTGGCAATGCAGCAAGACAAGGCATGGAGGCCTCATTTTTAGCCGTGTTAGGACTGGAAGGTAATCAGCAGATATTAGACCTGGATTACGGTTTTGGTGCTTACTACAGCGATTATTCTCCAAGTGTCCTACCACACCTTAGTAACTATAAGTGGGTCCTGGAGGACCAGAATGTGGCGGTCAAACGTTTTCCAGCTCACCTAGGGATGCACTTTATGGCAGATGCCGCTGCAGGCGTGAGGGCAAAAGTGTTGGCCAAATATGACTACTTGCCAATAGACAAAATTAACAAAGTAACTCTTAGAGTCCCAAACTCAAGATACATCAACCGACAATTTCCGGCTTCAGAACACGAAGCTCGGCACTCATTTCAGTTCAATGCCTGCACGGCCTTCTTAGATGGCAGCGTTTCTGTTTCCTCTTTCAGTCAAAGTAAAATTCATCGGACTGATCTCCTAGATCTGCTGCAGAAAACCCATATAGAAAACCCACCTGAAAACCAGGCAAACTTTGACACAATGTACTGTGAAATAGAGTTGGAGATGCTCGACAAGGAAACTTTTATTGAACGCTGCAACACATTTTACGGACACTGGAGAAGACCCCTGAGCCGGGAGGACCTGCTGAAAAAGTTCAAGTCTAATGCATCTGCCATTTTGCCAATGGAAGCCGTTGAGGCCATTATAGAAACGGTGGATAACCTGGAGAAGGTGAACGACTGCTCGGAACTGATTTCTCTGCTTCAAGTGAAAGAGTCCCAAAAGCAATCAATGAATATGACTTCCTGGTAAATTTTACCAGCAGAACTCCTCAGTAGATGTCAGAGTTGCTCCGTCTGTATATTTATTCTTCTAATAGTGCTTCATTTTCATAAAATGATATCTGCCGACTCCAAAGAGGTTTGTGTCAGACCTTAAAACCTTAGCATCATAAACTCTGATTTGCACAACATAAACTGGTAGAAAGGATTAGACACAACTGCTTACTCTATGTACATGCCAGAAACATCCAGCCTCAGTTGCAAAATCAATAAGATGCAACTACGTCTAAGACCACTGACGTCTCCTCATTAATGCTGGTATGTTCTAAACTTCAAAGGATCCACATGGGAGGTGATGTGGCCCCCCTGGTTTAGCTATTAAAATGTAAATTACAAAGCTGCTGGTTCCATCCTTGCCACAAACTCACAATGAGATTCTGCACAAGTCACTTTACCTGCTAGTGCTTGAACTGGAATAGTATGGGCTTATCGCATCATCTTAAATCCGGGGGTTAGCTAAATTAGAGAACTGTAAAGATTCTGGGCTTAATGGATCATACGTTGTGTGTAAAGGTTTTACATTTTTGTATAGATTTTGTTCAAATGTACTTTTAAATGGATTTCTTCTCAACTAAATAAAGATTAACTACTGTAATAATGTCTGTGCACAGTATTAAATGGTAATGCTAAAAGGAAGGTGGGCAGAGGTATGTTTTTATAACAACAGGTGGCCTTTGACATGACTCCCGGTTTGAAGCCATATAGAAGAAAGCCAGCTAGAGGGTGGTCACTATCCTAATCAAGTCCCTCAATGCCACATCTTTTTTAATCTCTCCACAAGAAGGGACAGGAATCTGGGGGCCCTAAGCAGCCATGTAAATCATCTACACCAGTGGTCCCCAAACTTTTTGACAGTAAGGACCACTTTATTAGATGCAAATTTTTCCACGGACCGGTCGGGGGGTCGGAGAGTTGGGGGGGGGGGGGAAGTTTTATACACAATTTACATAACATTTCTATTATTATTAAAGTTATTAAGCAGTTCGCATACGTTTGCAACCTGAGATTTTTCTTCTTTTTTTGCATATAACAAAGACATATGCTTTACATTTGTCATTCCAACAGATTGCACATCACAAACATTAACACTGCTATCTTTTTTTCGTGTCTGCCGTTTCTATAGGAGGGTGACAATGAGTTAAATTCCAATGGATGTTTTTCAAATGTTGACAAGCAATAAGTAAAAGGAATCAATGAAAACCACAGACAACAAAACAGCAAAAAAAAAAAAAAAAAAACAGTACGAGGAAAGTTCGAAGAAAGATTTTTTTTTACAATGTTTCTGTTTGGGGATCATTGTGCAAATGTGCACAACTGAGCTGTGACCACAGATCTAACTGCTCTGTGGATGATTCGTTCAAGCATTTCAAGGTCACTTCGTTGTAATGGAAGCATCTGCTGAATGTACTTCGTAGTAACGTGATTTCTATAGACTCGTGTCATATGGGGAAACTGTCGGGACCGTAACAATACTTTGTTGTAATACTCTCTCACCTCGGTCTCGCTCCTCTCTCTGTGCCGCTGCAAAGCCCCGCCTGCCAAGCGTTCTCAAAAGTCTGAGTGAGTCTCCGTTGCCGGCAGTTCTCTCGCGGCCCGGTAGTGGGTCGCGGACCGGTGGTTGGGGACCCCTGATCTACACCATAGGTTCTTAAACTATGGATTACAACCCATTTTGGGTTGTGCAGAGTCCATGATTCACAATAGCACTTTAATGGAGAATGTCAGCATATGGTTTGCAGACTGTCCTGTGATCAGGGTCGGATTTATATGAAAAGAGGCCCTAGGCTATTCCACTTATGAGGCCCTTTCACCTTCCATTTTTAAGTCTGTAAATTACATGAGAGATAATAAAATATGTAATACGTGTTAATCTTAACCAATACATTTTTATATTTGTTTATTAGTCATATGCGTAGAATTTCTCCTTATTTTCGGTTCAGTGTTTTAGTGTTCACTGTTTTTAGAATAGTGTCATTTTAATTTTGCTAACAATTTGAATGTAGGCCCCTCTTGATCTTGAGGCCCTAGGCTGAAGCCTAGTTAGCCTATAGGAAAATCCGGCCCTGCCTGTGATGGGTCGTCGGGGGTAGTTAAAGCAAATTGCATTGCTCCGCTACAACATTTGTCAGCAATTCTCCAAAAGGGGATGAGGATGATGGTCAACAGCAATTCTGGGTCTCTAAGACACAAAAAAAAAAAGGCAAATGTACATTGACCGCCACCACCACACTACAGGAAAATGGCTACATTCCTCATGCTTTACCTAAAAGTGTAAGACCCATTAGTTCAAAGCAGTAGGTCGCACTGAGCAATGAATTATGCTGCATTCCTTTAGAAGTGGTAAGTCATTTCTGAGTTCCTGACAGAATTTTCAACTGGAACACTCCCTTAAGGCGAATTTCCAACTCAGAAGCTCAGGGCTGGTCTGTCCAGCATGTGTTTGTGTGACTTCAGATCAAGATGTCAATCCAAAATGACAATGGACACCGCAAATGTGAGTGAATTATGTAGTATTATACCATTTATTAGCATTTCTGTCTGTTTGTGTCTCATTAAATCAGTCGTACACACAGAACTCTCCATGGTGCTATTGTGTTTGGATATGCAAAATACCACATATTGTATTGTTATTGACTGCTATGTATTCCGATAGAGCAAGCACAATACAGTTTCCCTGGATGCATCCATATTGATTTTCTGAATGTTTTACTGGAACGCAGTCAATTTGGATGTGACTTCACTCCCAGCTCCGACATCCAACTGCATTACAATTGAAGTTAGACAGGGTCGCGAATAGTTTGTGTAAAACCCCATCGATGGGTCACTGCTTTCATGGCTGAAACAGAACCCCTTGACGACGACTACTAGCAATTCTCCAAGGGGGAAAAATGATGTTTCTAGGGAACGGCGTTATAATTGATCACTGTTCTGTGGCAATTACGGGTCACAATAGGAAAAACTGAGTCGTGACAAAGAAAGTTTAAGAATTGTTACTCTAAAGAATCAGGCTTGTTCAGTCTTTGTCTCCAGAGAAGCTCATGTTACCATCACAGGTGTTCTGACCCACAGCAATGTTCTTAAGGCATTATGAGAGTATGCAGCTATTAGACCGTTAGGTACTCGTTTATGACATAAAAAATGTTACAATAATCATAAACAACAATATTGAAAAAACAACCCATTGCAGTTCAGTTAAGGGGCAATCCACACAGGTTTAAATAAGTGAGAATGGAGGAATATTTTAGAAAAAGAAAGAAAAAGAAAATAAATACAAGCATGTTACAAAAAGTAAATAACAAGATAAAACTTGAGTATAAATGAAATGCATCCCATAATATGATTTTGGCTGCTTATTTCTTTTTGTATTTTTTTAATTAGTTCATTTATTTATTTCAGTGACAACACACACAATGCTTGTCAAAGTTGAGAGGGTGGCTTCTAGCGAGTACTGGTTTTTGATTGGTGACTTGTCGGTAGAGTGGACATACAGGGAACCCTTTAGCCATCAAGCGTCACAGTCACAGCAGACATCTCAGACACAAACTTCCTAGTGATGAATTGGGAGTTTCTGGAATTAAACTCGCAGATTCCCACAGTAACCGTAGGTAACATTTTCTTGCACTCGTATTCGATTTGCACAGGCAGGCCTTTGAGTGTAGACACATACCACAGGATTCCCAGGTCAAGCAAACCTCATTCGTCAGGCCTGAAGACTATTCACCAATCAAAAACTAGCAGTCGCTAGAACACGCCCTCTCACGTTTGATTTAAGGACTTATTTAATGGTGTGTGTGGTATCACAGAAATAAATGAAGAAATAGTTAAATACATAAAGGAATATGTAACAGTGACTCGTAATTATTAATAATCACACTTCACGTTGTTATCATTTGTTTATTATTACATACCACAGTACTTTTACTTATTTGTGTATTTAATTTTGCCCAAAACATTCCTCCATAAGCAAAAGCCTGTTTTGTAAATTTACTGGAATTTTAAGAAGCATTTATAGCATGAGATGGGATAATCTTGCATATGAGTGCTACTGAAAACCTTAACAAGGCATCACAAGAGGGCCTACAACTATGGTACACAGACAGGCGTAAAGGCAGAGACCAATTGGTTCTACTTGAATTAAGCAAAAAATGGTGATTTGGTGGATTTGCTTCTCTGTTTGATAGTACGACTTTTAATGTACCTTTGCCTATACTTAATACACATCTTGAAGGGTACTGGAAGAGTCCAAAAGTATTAGTCTGCCTCAGCTGCACAGTCTGTCGCACTCCTGTCAAGTCAATTCAGTTTATGCCTCTTGTTCACATCGCTGCGTAGGAGTACAGTGTGTTTTCTAAAAATGACATGCTGCAAATTTTCCACATGATGACACATCAAAACATTGTGCACATCACTGGATTTCTTCTCTCACACACAAGAAGCCCCCAATCCCACCCCTACTGCTACTTAGTGGCTGCCCTCTCCTGTTTCTTGAGAGCTGCAGAACAGACTGAGGACATGCGTTCTCCAAGTGCCAAGGAGCTTCAAATTTCATTTCTGTCACTTAGGCAAATTTATGATTGTGACCAGAAGACATCTGATGGCTCAAACAAAATGCCTGAACGTGACAAGAAATGAGGCAGGGGATTTTTTTTTTATTGTTTCCACTGGAGATCTTTAATTAAATACTAAATGACAGGCAGACACACGCAGAATTCATGCATGTAATCAGTTGCACACAGGACTAAAGATCGCTATGCTTATTTTAATGGCACACAGTTTGCTAGATGAAAAACACAATTTGACCTTTTGGTGGTGCAAAGTAATGCAAATAAATAGTCATGCAAATTAATAATTAGCAAAGCTGAGCAAGTTTTGATAGATGCAAACCACAATTTGACCTTTTGGTGGTGCACAGTAATGCAAAGAAATAGTGTATACAGTGCTGTGGAAAAGTATTTGCCCCTTTCTGATTTCCTTTATTTATGGTTATTCATAACAGTTAATTATTTCTAACCTCCAAGCAAATTTATTCTAATACAAAATAGAATCTGAGTAAACACAATATATAGTTTTTAAATGATCATTTAATTCACTGAAGGAAAAAAGTTCACCAATGCCTATATCACCCATGTGATATCCTCCTGTTTAGTCACTCAACCAACCAAGGAACCCAATTTAAATGATAACTGGTTAAATTAGGCTGGGAACACACAAGCTTGATTACTGCCTGCCCTATTAATCTAAACATCACTAAAATAGGACCTTTCCAGCTACACAAATATGACTAAAATGTCTCAACAAGCAGAATACTACGCCACAATCAAAATACATTCTAGAAGAAATGAGAAAGTCAGCTGTATACCAGCTAGTGAAGAGTTACAAAGTAATCTCCAATTTCTTGGGACTCCAGTAAAGCACTGTGAGAGCCATCGTCTCCAAATGGAGAGAACTTGGAACAGTGGCAAATGTGCCATGGAGTGCTCTGCCTAGCAAAATTACTCCAATAGCACATAGAAAACGTGTCTGGAAAGTCACAGAAGAACCCAGACGAATATTTAAGGAACTGCAGGCCTCTTTCAGCTCAATTAATGTCAGCATTCATGATTCCACCATGAGAAACACAATGGGCCAAAAGGGCATCCATTGGAAAATTGCTAAATAAGAGGAACAGCAAGGGTTCATACAACATTTGCCAAAAAACACCTTGATTAACCTCGAAACATTTGGAATAAATTTGTTTTGTGGACTGATAAGTCAAAAGTACAACGTTTTGGAAGACATGGGTCCAATACATCTGGCATAAAGATAAATCTTTCCACAGTAAAAACATCAATTCCACAGTCCAACATGATAATGGTAGTGTGATGGTGTAGGGATGCTTTGCTTCCATAACTAAATTGAACTCTATGTCAGAAAGTACGGAAGCAGAACGTCTAGTCATCAGTCTGAGATCTGACACTCAAGTGCAATTGGATTATACAGCAAAGCAACACTCTGAAGCACAAGAGCAAGTCCACCTTTAAATGGCTTGGGTTGAAAAAACAAAATTAAGGATTTGAATTGGCCTAGTCAAAGTACTGACTTGAACATCATGGAGATGTTGTGTCGGACATTAAATGGGCAGTTCACTGTTGAAAACCCACCAATGCGGCTTAATTAAAAAAATATCTATCGATTTCCTAAACCTGCCATTTGGCTTTTACAAGGTCAAAAAAGCCAAAGCAATCGGGCACAAGGCAAAGAGAACTAACCCTGAACCAAGTACAAGTCGAGCACTGAGCACAATGCTGTAGATGAGCTCTCCAACTCATACCGAGTATTCAGGGGCAAGAATTAACTTGACACATTAGGTGCAAAAGACAGAAACTAGAGAAAGTGTTTTAAGACACGTAGACAACTCAGAGTTTGGCTGCAGACCACCAGTGGCACACACCTCGGTGCATATAAAATTATTAAACAAATAAATAAATGTAACCAACTGAACCTCAAAATGTTGTGGTCTCAGATTCAGCTTTGTAGCACCTGTGCTTACAAATGTGTTTCAACCATTTGTGCTTTTAATGGGACTATGATAATATTACTGCACTAATGTGAAAATACAGTTGGGTCCAGAAATATTTGGACAGAGACAACTTTTTGTTCTAATTTTGGTTCTGTACATTACCACAATGAATTTTAAATGAAACAACTCGGATGCAGTTGAAGTGCAGACTTTCAACTTTAATTCAGTGGGGTGAACAAAACAATTGAATTAAAATGTGAGGCAACTAAAGCATTATTTTAACACAATCCCTTCATTTCAGGGGCTCAAAAGTAATTGGACAATTGACTCAAAGGCTATTTCATGGGCAGGTGTGGGCAAGTCCGTCGTTATGTCATTATCAATTAAGCAGATAAAAGGCCTGGAGTTGATTTGAGGTGTGGTGCTTGCATGTGGAAGATTTTGCTGTGAACAGACAACATGCAGTCAAAGGAGCTCTCCATGCAGGTGAAAGAAGCCATCCTTAAGCTGCGAAAACAGAAAAAACCCATCCGAGAAATTGCTACAATATTACGAGTGGCAAAATCTACAGTTTGGTGCATGCTGAGAAAAAAAGCAAGCACTGGTGAACTCAGCAACGCAAAAAGACTTGGGCGTCCACGGAAGACAACAGTGGTGGATGATCGCAGAATCATTTCCATGGTGAAGAGAAACCCCTTCACAACAGCCAACCAAGTGAACAACACTCTCCAGGGGTAGGCGTATCGATATCCAAGTCTACCATAAAGAGAAGACTGCAAGAAAGTAAATACAGAGGGTGCACTGCAAGGTGCAAGCCACTCATAAGCCTCAAGAATAGAAAGGCTAGATTGGACTTTGCTAAAGAACATCTAAAAAAGCCAGCACAGTTCTGGAAAAACATTCTTTGGACAGATGAAACCAAGATCAACCTCTACCAGAATGATGGCAAGAAAAAAGTATGGAGAAGGCATGGAACAGCTCATTATCCAAAGCATACCACATCATCTGTAAAACACGGTGGAGGCAGTGTGATGGCTTGGGCGTGCATGGCTGCCAGTGGCACTGGGACACTAGTGTTTATTGATGATGTGACACAGGACAGAAGCAGCCGAATGAATTCTGAGATGTTCAGAGACATACTGTCTGCTCAAATCCAGCTAAATGCAATCAAATTGATTGGGCAGCGTTTCATGATACAGATGGACAATGACCCAAAACATACAGCCAAAGCAACCCAGGAGTTTATTAAAGCAAAGATGTAGAAAATTCTTGAATGGCCAAGTCAGTCACCTGATCTTAACCCAATTGAGCATGCATTTCACTTGTTGAAGACTAAACTTCTGACAGAAAGGCCCACAAACAAACAGCAACTGAAAGCCGCTGCAGTAAAGGCCTGGCAGAGGATTAAAAAGGAGGAAACTCGGCATCTGGTGATGTCCATGAGTTCAAGACTTCAGGCTATCATTGCCAGCAAAGGGTTTTCAACCAGGTATTAGAAATGAACATTTTATTTCCAGTTATTTAATTTGTCCAATTACTTTTGAGCCCCTGAAATGAAGAGATTGTGTAAATGGTTTAGTTGCCTCACATTTTTATGTAATCGTTTTGTTCACCCCACTGAATTAAAGCTGAAAGTCTGCACTTCAACTGCATCTGAGTTGTTTCATTTAAAATTCATTGTGGTAATGTACAGAACCAAAATTAGAACAAAAAGTTGTCTCTGTCCAAAAATTTATGGACCCAACTATATTCCATCAAGTTTGCTTTAATTTAACAAATGTGTTTTTTTTTACATGCAGAGATGTATACATTTTTCATTATCTTGCTTGTACAGAGTTTGCCTTCTCATTTTATTTAAAGGTTTTAAGTATTTAAGCAGGAGCAGGATGGACACTGGATACCTTAATCATTCACAATTGTCTTCACCAGTATCTTCTTAACCGTTCACTGCTCATCATCAAAATACACAAAGGGAATAAAATGAAAAAGACAAAAGAATTAAAACATAAAGAAAATAGAAAGACAATTAATTTTGTGATTGTAAGTAAATTAAATTGCTTTTTTGTGTATATATTAAAAGAACAGCTCCACGTAAAATACAATTAAAAATGTGCCTTTCACCATAAAATTGGCTGACATAAAAACCCAAGACTAACTCTACAGAAATGTTCATCTCCACAGTGCGGTATACCATATACCCAATCACTCACAAGGCTTCCTAATAGGCATTTATGTCTCTCAACATGGACGTGAACCTCCAAATTAAATGAATAGTTTTTCTTCTGCTAATTTTTAGGTTTCTGGTGATTTACTTGAATGCTGTACAGTTTTTCGGGACTACTAATTGCCCAGATTAAGTTACCTGTGGTCATGGCATTGATGCAAATTAACTCCACATTTGTTTTGAAGAGAGTTTGCAGAGAAGATGCAGAGTCTCTTTTTGATAAAGTCAAGAATTGTGCTTCCCAGTACTTTCCACTGCATTATCAAGTTGAGTAAACATGCCGTACTCACTGACGTGATGTTTAAAATTCTTTCATCTATAAATTAAAGATATGAGCTAGAGGAATAACAAAGTTTAAACTTAATGAGAGATTGTGAAGAAGATGGAGAAATCAAAAAGGACAGACAGCGAGAAGGACAAAAAAAAGAGAGAGAGCAGACTACAACTAGCTCTTTGATCCAGAAAAAAATAAAAACAAAAATAAAAACAAAACATAAGTGGTTAAAAAATTTCCTTTAGTGAACGACAGAGTCAGCACAATTTTCCTTTATAGGATGCGAGTTATTATATGATAAATTTTACATTTTCAAAATTAATAAACAGGCAAAACATTAAATAGAGAAACATTGTCTGAAGCACTGACAATTTTATTTAAAAATTTTCAAGTACAGTACAGTTTCAAGCAAGTTTTAGCACTTCTTGCACCATTACTCCAACTCCATCAAATATTTCATGTAAAGGGGCTTTGCACATGAAAGCACAGGTTGTAATGATCTTATTTTTTTCATCAACGTGAGCTTCATTGACGTTCTTGCAGATATGCTTACATCCCAGTTCTTCTATTGAAGATGCAGTTGAGCAATCAGGAAACCTTAATAATAAAGAGAGAAGCATTCATTCTGTTCTAGGCACACTGAAACACTAATGCTATAAACATCCCAAAGGAGAAGTTATGAAATATTGACAGTAAGGGGGCGAGAGAGAATGATTAAAACAGAATGCCTAATTTATAAAGATTAATCAATTAATAAATCAACAGTTTTGTTCTGTGTTTCATGCAAATATTCCTGTAAATACAGCATAACTTGTAATTGTCTCCCACCTACAACATATAAACTGCTGTATGTAAAAGAAAAACATCTGTAAATGATCTATGCTCTACATTTAGTTTACGGAGGTTAGGTTTAGCAGGCTTAACACTATGTAGGCATTCCTAGAAAATGCTATTGCTATGAAACCACTTGAATATTTAGATTTTGCAGAATAAAAGTGACATCCACTGGTGCACTTAAAAAATACATGTAGACTGAAATTATACTTTCAATTTTGAATAAAGGGTAAATAGGCATGGTTTAAATAAAAAATGTGGCAGTCAGCATGGATGAATTGGAGAAAAATTACTGGAAAAGCACAATTTATATTTTTTCTGTGTGTTTAACATGATTACAAATGTTTGCAATAGGATTTTATGTAGGACACCAACGTTTCTCTGACAATGTACACTCCTATTCACTGTACTCTGCCTTTGTTTAATCTTATGATGTTGGAGGAAGGAGCAGAACTTCTGTTATAACATTTAAAGTGTGTACTTTTATAAGGGGACTTTACTCCTTTTCTATGTTAAAAAGCATGTTATGTGAAACAGCATGTTATGTTACTCGGCTACTGAAAATTGTACCTTGTTTATTGATGCTTTTGTGTTTGTCAAAGAATTACCTAAATATCTTCGATAATTACTTTAAGTAAAAAGTGTAACAAGCTTTACTATATTGTAAGTCTAAACTATTGCTGTGTTCATGTTTGTTGACAGGAGAAAACGGTTTTAAATCAAATGTATAATGCAGAACTAATACAATAATGTATATAAAGGTTTTATAATCTGTTTGTAAGTAATACAAGCATGTCATATTATTAGCTCCCATTTATGATGTAAGAAGTGTGAGCTAAAGCAGCCTATTATGGAAACATGGTTTTAGTTTTATGAACTTCAGATAATGGCAAGGAGCTTTATAGCAGGGGTGACCAACACTGGTCCTGGAGGACCACCGTGGCTGCAGGTTTTCATTTTAATCCTTTTCTTAATTAGTGACCCGTTTTTTACTGCTAATTAACGTCTTTTGTATTAATCTGAATTGACTTGCTCTTGAAGGCTCAGACCACTTAATTGTTTCTTTTTCCTATATTAGCAGCCAAACAATAATGAGATACAAAATGAGCCAAAACAACTGGTGTCCATCATACAATATCTGAAAATAAAGAAAGATGAAGGTCTCAGAAATGTTGATCTGCTCAGGTCCCCAAAACAGTCCTCTTAGAAACATAAAATCAACAATTTCAGAAATGTCTGCTAATGCACAATGAGAGCAGCAACAAGCCATGGAATTAAAAAACAAGTTTAATTAATGACAAGAATCAGCACCTCATTACACAACTGCTTGGAGTGAAGTTGGTTGGAGTTTGAGGCCCTGACTTAGATGAACTTCTGTTGGCTCACTCACTTCTGGTTTCATTTCTGTTTGGGTGCCACTTAAGGAAAGAAATGAAGCAATTCTGAGGAACGGTGAAGAAATTAGGGGGAACAAAGCTTAAAGAAGCAATTCAATTAAAATGAATTCACAAGAAGTTAATTACCACAAACAGGTCACTCGTTTTAAAAAAAAAAAAAAAAAAAAAAAAAAAAAAAAAAAAAAGTTTGAAAGAAAACCTGCAGCCACGGTGGTCCTCCAGGGCCACAGCTGGCAACCCATGCTTTATAGCAGGGGTCCTCACCTCAATCACAGTCCAGGTTTCTGTTCTAACCCGGTTGCTTAATTAGAAAGAAATTCTTGCCAATAATTTAATTTCATGGCTTGTTAGTGCTTTAACTCTGCCATGCCAGGTAATTCTCATATCCTAGATTTTTTTCACCCCTTTCTAAGAATATCATCCAAAAGTCTACAATGGAGGAGTAATTCTCAGTCCTTCACATTTTTCTCTTCACTTTCCTTCCAAGTGTTTAATTAAAACCAATGGTGTATTCACAGGTGTAAATGGTAACAAGCTAAATGGAGAAATACTGGTCTCTTTTGTCATTTGCATCTCATTGCTAATTAGGAGCAATTAAAAACCAAGCATGCAACTGTTTAAGACTAAAATAAGCAATAAAAGGATTCAAAATCTTAACGAGCGAGACAACTAAAGTGAAGCAGAAGTGTTATTTCAGCAATAAGTGCTTCTTATTAAGCAACTGGGTTGGAATAAAAACCTGTAGCCACTGTGGCCCTCCAGGACCGTGATTGAGGACCTCTGCTTTACTGGATCAGTGAAAGAGTTGATCAGAGATAAATGAAGACAGAAAAAGTAGGGGGAGAGGGGAAAAAAAATGAGAATGCTTTGAGTTATTATTGAAGTTTTCAAGTAACTACAAGGCAAGGAACACCATCTGCTGATCTTCACCTACTTACTGAAGAACAAGACAATCCAGGTGTAATGAGTAACCACTATATTTGCTTTTGATTATGGCACTCTTTGTGAATGATGCTTAAAATATTTAAAAAAAAAAAAAAAAAAAACTTATGAAAGCCTGCTTTCCTGTCTGCAAGTTTATTCCATTTTACTGCAAAGGACTAGGAACCAAGTTTCTTTCTCATCTAAGTAAATCAAGGATGAGGGAGAGAGAACACTCCGAATAGGAAGGCTACAGTGATAGTCATATTTGAGTGAAGTCTGAAGAAACTGCTTACAGTGGACCACCATCCCAGGTTCATGAGCACTGCAACAGTGAACTGTATATTCGTAAAATTTAAGAACTGGCAAATATATATATATATATATATATATATATATATATATATATATATATATATATAAAAAGAACACATAACAGGTACTATGGGAATTTATATTTTAAAGGACAAGTGTCCCCAAAATCTTTTCCACAATAAAACAAATGAAAACTATAAACTAAAATTAAATTTCTCATTTGAATATTTAGCCAAAAGCTCTCAATGCTGTTTCATAGAAAACTTGGACTGGCTAGTAAATTGACAACACTATGATGAAACCAATCAGCTGTGAATTACAGTTTGCAGAGTCTCCCTGTTATATGAGGAAATATATAATGATACAGAGATGAAGTGCTACCATTAAAAAAATACCATAATTAGTCAGTTTAACAGCTGCGCATATGTCTGCCCATCCATTTTCTTATTCCACTTATAGAGTTTGAGGTTACAAAGAATTGGTGCATATCCATGCAGTAATGAATACAGGAGAAAAACCAATCTTGGACTGGGAGCCACTCCATTGCAGGTCACACTTGTACACACATCTACATTTGATCATACAGGGACATTTTAGAGTCATCAATTAACCTAACCTGTACATGTTTGAATCTACAGGGAAAACCAATATAAATGCTGAGAGAATAAAAAAAAAAAACAAAACAAAAAAAACCTTCATATAGGCAGTGCCAGCTACAATTGTAGCAAGCAAAAAGTCAAGTGATATCTCTGCAGCTGCCATTAGTCTATACCTGTGATAAAAAAGTTGCCCTGTATATTTGTACAAAAGTGTACACACTAGTCAGACATTTGTCCGACTAAACTTACAATGCTGTTAAAAGCACAAAGAATGCCAGTCTGATGATGAGATATCTAACAGCAGTGCAGAATCATAATGTGCACAATTGTGGGACTGATACTACTTTCTTTACCACTAAAACCAGAGCCCAGATGAGTGTTCATTAGTAGAACTAAAATGTAACAAAGCACAGTGAAATCACATAAGTTTCACGTCACTCTTTAATTACTAGCACATTACTGGAATTCAAGCCAATTCTGGTACCTTTCCAAGTACCTTAGAATACTTAATACTGAAATAATGGAATGATCTTCAAACTTCATGGATTTCACAAAAGCAAACTGAAAGCAGAGACAGGAGTAACAAAGGAAGGAAAGAAATGGAAAATTAAAATATCAATAGTTTAAAATTTTTAAATATTTTAAATATTTTTTTTTTTTTTTGGTAGTGCGTTGAAAAAGAATTTGTCCCCCAACACTTTTTTTCCTACAAATGATTGTTACAATCTGGGATATTGATCAATTTGATTGGGAATTTTATTTGCAAATAGGACACTTTTAAAGTGTTGCCCCATAAAGAAAAACAATTATAAGCCAATAAGAAATTACACTTTAAAACCTGAAATGTCAACCACATATGCCATCCCATTTTACAGGGAGTATGTTGTTAATCTGGCTGATGTGCAGTGTTTGATTTCTACCACACATTCCGCATAGTGTTCAAGCCAAAAAGTTCCACTTTAGTCTCTTCAGTCTACAAGACTTTCCACAACATCTTTGCAGTTTATTTCAGCTGATGTTTTACAGATTCTTTACAGGCAAGTACTTGGGCAGTGTAGCTATAGTCTACTACTTTTTTCACTTCTGCATGATGGACTGAGCTCCATTGATCCCCTTGCCAGATTTATTCTTTTCAATAATTGTATCCCTCCTCTTTGCTTTCATGGGAAATCTGTATCATGTTGTTGGACCTCAGTGAGAGAGATGGGATTTCTTTACAAATCAATCAAGAACAGGTGATCCACCAATTTCTTGCACAAGCAACAACCATCAATAAATTCAATACATTAAGGTCAAACATTGCATATATTTACAAAGGGCAGGAGTAGTTTTTAAATGTGACAATTTAGATTTTTTTTTTCATTTTTTACCAAGTTGTTGAAAGATTTAGGGTTTGTTTCTTTTGATCAGGTGTGATGGTACACTGTTTCATAGATGAGATGGAGAAAATGTAAATACATTGTAAGTAATGTAAAAATTATTTTGGGACCGGAATAATTTTCAAGGCACTGTAACTACAAATATGGAGATTTTAATAAGCTGGGTAAAGATTTCAGAGGAGGTTTTATAATGAATATGATTATAATAGTCACAAGTATGAAATTTTTATTAAGAGGTCATTTGTGCCCCTACCAACTGAAATTAACAGGCAATTTATACCTAAATAGTAAGGTGGTATCAAGTTGATGTTAACTCAAGACTGCTATATGGATGGTTGCCCTGAAAAGCGTCCCGTCTTCTGTCAGCCAGCTAAGACTTTATAATGGGGCATCTGTGGCTGTAGTAACTGTGTCGAACCACTTACTCTTTTGTGTTGACCTTCGACTTTGCTGAGCATGTTTTTTTCCTAGTGCCTGGTCTGTCGGCATGATGTATCCGAAGTAAGAGTTTCGGTTATCATTTGAGCTTCCAGTGACATCTTTGGTTTGTTCTGCTGCAATACCCACACATTTGTTTTCTGGGCCTTCCAGGATTCTTTGCCAGCACTGCAGTTTAAAGGCCTCAATTTTCTTTCTGTCCACCTTCTTCACCCTCCAACTCTCATATCCATATGATGTGACTAAGAATAGAATGACTTGTACGAGTCAGACTTTTTTCAGCATAGAGTCACTTCCCTGCACTTGAATGTTGTCCAAGCTGTTCATGGCAGTTTTGCCCAGAGCAATTAATCCTAGGAAGTCTTGGCTAATTGTCCCTTCATTATTGATCATTGATCTGACTAGGCTAAAATTATATACAGGTAGTCCCCTGGTTACGGACATCCGACCTATGACTTACGAACGAGGCCGCAGCTGTGACGCATGCGCCTCATTAACTGCCGCTCCGTCATCTTTGGCACGGAGGACGCTGCAAGTAGTGGCTGGAGGGGTGTGATTTTTGCTGCTCGCACAGTATAGTGTCCCTCAGGCAGCTCCCGGCGGCAAGCGAATGGTGACCCATGGTCCATAGTTACTGGGGCCTCAGCTATCGCTCGTGTGCAGGACTGAGGCTTAATGGGGCGGTTCGCTGTCCACCCACTACGCCGCCGCAGCTACTGCTCTTGACTGGATGGAGCGGTGTAGGGCGTTTCACTGTCCTCCCACTACACACGGCTCCCCCCCTAATCGTTTTCGGTGGGCGGCTGGTAATGCTGCAAGCGGTGACCCGGTTGTGGCTGAACGGGCCGGCGGGGGGTAGCATTGTTGTGTGCTTCGGGTGGCTGCCTGTTGAATGGGGGCGGTGGTGGGCAATTTACTACACACCTTTGGCCGCACCCTGTTCGCGCTCGGTGGGCGGATGCAGGCTGCATACTGTAGAGGAGGTGACTGTGTGGTGGGTGGGTGGTGAACCGCCCCTCGCTACTCCCATTCATTCTCAATAGCAAGCCTGCTTGTACTGTTACGTGCATAGCAGGAAGTTGTCTCTTGTCAGTACAACAGACCTGCTGACGAGGGATGCCTGCCTACTGTGATAGCTGTACAGTGCTGTGCAGAAGAGCTCATCTTAACATTTTGTCTTCACCCTTCAAGAATGTCTCTGAAACACAATAATTAATATAACAATTAATATAATAATTAATATATCTTGCGTACTGAGATGTTCCAGAGTCACAGTTGAGAAACACTTTTTTTTAATGTCTTTTAAGCACAGGGGAAAAAATGAAGATGTGAAACATCTGTATAATGTAATAAGCCGCCATGAAAAGTAACATTGCAACAATGCTATCCACGACCCGATCTCTGTAAACAGAAGTGATAAGAAAATCGAGCCCGGTGTATTCTTTAACTGCCTTGTGGCGCTGTAGTAGTGCTGATGCTTTGCAGTAAGGAGACTGTGGAAGATTGTGGTTTCGCTTCCCGTTTCCTCCCTGTGTGGATAGCGCTTTGAATACTGAGAACACCGCTACATTAATGTAACGAAGTATTAACAGGAAATTGCCTTCGTGTAATAGTAAAAGGCAAATTATCCGCGACAAACAAACTGTTTTACACGCTGCATACCAACCCGCAGCACAGTATACGCTGCATAATCACGCTGCTTTTTAAATGTGTTTTAAGCAGAGGGAAAACAATGAACATTTGCAAAATCCATAACGCTGCTTTCAGTAAGTACAATGCACACGCATGTAATTTGTCGGCCACTTTTTGCCAGCCGTCTTTTCTGGTTTGGGTTGCTTTTGCAGTGTTACCGCTTGTGCATATTAAATCTTGAAATCCTTTGAGTAACTAACATCCACCCACCCACACACACAGCTTGTGTGGAAAAAATGCGCCCATACTTTCAGAATTTTGTTGCAGCCTATAGTGGAGTCAGGCACAGAGAAGGTCAGCTGCTGAGAGCGCGTCTCGACTGTTGCAGGGCCTTCATCGGTGAAGCAGATGAGACGCTAATGAAACAGAGGCACTGGGCTTATTGGTTTTTAAACACTGCTTCCTTCATTGTGTTTTAACCTCAGTTTTAAAGGATTGTTTTAAGGATCGTGCGTCGTAACCGAAAAGTCAATGTGGCTCAGAGCTGCATGCGGACTGTAGCACAGACAAACAGAAATGACGGCGTGTTTTCCGAGGCGTCGCGTCCGAGTTGGTGGGCGTGGCTCTGCGAGTTTTCGTCGTATCCAATGGTCTTAGAGTTGGTGGGCGCGGCTCCTTCCTGCGTGCTTTCATGGGTGTGGGCGTGGCTCCTTCCTGCGTGCTTTCATGGGTGTCGTGCCGCTCTGGCGGTGGCTTAGAGAGTTATATATATATATATATATATATATAGATACTTTGAAACCAAGGGGAAATTAAAAATTTTACAAAAGCTTCCGTAAATAAATACATTTTTAAAAATCAACAACCCCATGCCCCAAACACATATAAAAATGTCTGGCTTGGATAATGGAGCTGTGCTGCAAGTTATCCTGTAGCCATGAAGAAATAATATCCAGCATCCTGACAGCACTGGTAAAAGCAACATACATTATTGGCCACATAAAAAATTAAAAGAATTGCAATGTGAAGAGATTAACTGACTTCAAGGTGAATTTAAGAAAGAGTCCTGCATAGTGACCAAAGGTTGAACTGAAGTGGGACTGAGTTTGGAGAAGTGTCATGCACAAGAAACTAAGGGGATTTGGAGGCCGCCTTTGGTTGCAGATTTTCATTTTGGCCACTTTCTTAATTAGTGACCTTTTTACTGCTCTTAATGTAGCTTACTTCTTTTGTCTTAATTTTAAATGACTAGATTATTTAGATTCAGAACGTTTTGCTGCTTCATTTTTCTTTATTGATAACTGCTAGGTTAGCTGCTAGGTTAGTCTACAGATGTCTAGCTACAATGCAACCTTTTTCAGAAAAGTATTTGCAAAGAACAATGTGAAGCTCTGAAGAAATATTGGTCTACACTGGTCCACAAAACATTTGGATGGTGTGCTTCCCAAAAAAAAAAACATTTTGGAAATGTCTGATATGGCAGAATGAGAGTGCCAACAAGCAGTACAATTAAATAAATTGTTTCATGAGCCAAAGAATTAATTTCTATTTAAAAAATTGGCCAGAATAAAAATGGTGTTCCTCCAGGAAATGAGTTTGAGTTCACTTAGTTAAATGTTGATCATCTCAGTATTGTTTGGTTGCGGATAAAGCAAAAATGAAGTAATTAAGGGTTATAAATCTTAAAAAGCAGACTAGTTAAAATAGTTGTGCTCCATCAGCTGCAGTACTAATATAGAAAGTGCCCGGAATTATTTAAAGAATTAAAGCAAAATTTTGCAGAAAGGGAGCACAGGCACCTGTGTCTACCAAAGCAATCAAGGAGGTATTATATTTATTAATAAAGTTCTCTTTTTTTTTTTTGCCCGTTGACTTACTGTGAATGTTGTTTATGTGGCGATGTTGGCAAATTTTAATAAAACACTACAGTTTCTCTTTGCTTGAACGTTAGTGCTCGCAGAGGCACTGGACTTTAGTAGTGCAGATGTAAATACAGTAAATCTTAAGTACATGCAGCATATAATGGACTTGCATATCTAAGCAATTTAAAACTCATTTTGCTCTGATGCAGTGACTGTTCTCTTCAGATCCACCACACTTTCAAATCATAACGGATTCCTAACAGAACATCGTAGCTAACCTTAGCTAGCCTGTTAGTTACATAAATTAGACCATTCATAAACAGTCATTGGAGATATTAACCATTGGTAACTGTATGCGAACCTGATGCTTGTTCAATTGCTGCCATAGCTGGGGCAGTTTTTAAATTTTTTTTTATTATTTTTTTAAAGGTTGTTTGTTTTTATTACCTTTCACAAACTCCTCAACAACACTGTTGCTTCTGTGAAGAAAAACTTGTTAAACTTAGCGATACAGTTATGATATTTTATAAGCATACATTTATATTTTATGCCAATCTAACATCTATTTTTAAGTGTTTTGGTGGATTGACCCATTAAATAATCATGTGGTGTTGTGCTGACGGTGGTGTATTTTACTTTATGTTTGTAGCATTAGCCAGTCAAAACAATGAAAGTGTTTTATAGAGTGAAGACATGTGGGAAAGATAAGTTGTAGAAAAAGAAAAAACATGGCATTAGATGGATTTGGAATGTCAAAGCTGAGTTTGAATATGGTGTATGATAATGACGCTCATATGTGCTAAATAATTACAAATAATAACCCGATATTTTCGGGCATGATCTTGTCCCTGGCCTAGTGTTTTAATAAGCAAAATTGTTTAATTTGGGGGGTGTCCCCCCCCCCAATTATTTCCAGTGTTGTTCATGGTTTACCAGATTAACCTTACCACGTGTACATATATAATTTACTTTTTTATATGGTATTTAAAATGTAATAAAACTATCACAGTAATGTTTAGATTGCATCTGTGCTGCCTAAATCAGCAAATACTGAGATTCTGTATTCTTTCATTACATAAACTGATTTACAAAAACCTAGGTTTGTTATTTGTTGATGTGAAAGTCATGAGAGTTACATCAATATACCGGTATACTGCACAGAAAACATTTAGCTAGTTAAATTATACTAACTGAAAAGTAAAGTTGAATGAATCAGTCTAATTTAATTAAACTTTAAATATTATAAATAAAAATATAAAAAATATTTTAAAATATAGTATCAAATTGCCTTTTACATTTCTTCTATATGCATTACTTTCATTACTTCATTCCACTAATACGAAAGTTCCATATGATTACAGAAAGCAAAAGAAGGCCTGTTTGATTTGAAAACTGTTTCGCCAAGGCTTGTGCATCTTTCACATCTGTATGGCTAATGCTACAGAACAAACATATTTGGGAAGACAGAAATTGAGCGAGGTTTACAAAAGATGATGTCTGTAAGATCAACAAATGCTTTTGGATGTACTGATTTTACATTGAGGTTTCCAGTTACTACTCAAAATGTACTAAAGCATTATTAGGAAACAACAGTTGAAAGTTATTTCCAAGCAGAAAAGGAAAGAAGGTTAAAGACACGTTTTAGCTGTAGAGCCTTTATTGCCTCTGTGATCATGTAGAAGGTTATATAAATTATACCGCAAAAATATAAACACTGTTAACATTATGTGAAAATTACAATTGTAACAGTTTAAGGATCCACACTGAACAATTTTAAGGTATCTGTGTTAAAAATCTAAACCCATGGGAGACACTTTAGTGTTTATTTGGGCAAACTCTCACAAAATTTAAAGATGTGTACCTAAACAGTTGGAGTGCCTCACTTAATCTGAGCAACACAGTCCTACTGCGTGCTTGTTGGCTTAGTTAAGCCGAGTTTTAACTTCAGTTCTACCAAACACGCTTTTCTTTGGAATTCTAGCTTGAAGCTGTTCTGCTAGTTTAAAAAAACAATAAAGAAATAAGGGAGTAAAAGAAGCAAGGCAAAAATGTAAGAAAATAAACAATGTAGAAAAATAAATTCAATAATTTTGTTCCTAGAGAATTAAAATCTATTTACACAAATGTCTTGCAGCTTGTCTCTGCAAATACTCCACTATCTTCAATTTCTTCTTCCTTTAATAAGTCTTACATATTGATAGATTTATTATTCTAATTCAAAAATGTTACCTTTGCATGATATCTGTAATAAGAATTTAAAATATTTTCCAAATATATATGAAGAAAAGGAAACTTCAGAGTGGGAATGATCCAACATGCACTAAATGTTGGACTTTTCAGAATAAGGTATTTCCAAAATATTGAGCCAAATTATTATGGTGGAAGTGTTCTGTGTAAATAATTATCTTTCCTTCCAGTAAAATGTGGCATATTTTTGCTGGAGGTGAAAATGTATATTGCTATCAAGATTGTGAAAATAATATATAGACCAGAATGAATATAAAGGAGAAAAAAGTTAAATGATAAAATACAGCAGTATTATCCTCCACTCTTTACTATTCTTTCAGTAAACTGTTAAGTAACCTTTATGACAGTATCGTTACAGCTCATTCTCATGGAATAACATATGCAAACATCTGTTTTGATTTGCTTGCCATTACTAACATTGTGCTTGGCTCAAACACATGCAGTGGGAAAGCAGTATCTGCTTCATGCAGCTTCCACTGTTTTCAACATTTTTAAATTCCATTCTTCTAATAGAATAACCCCACTCCTCAGAATTTTTACCTGCCATCTGAATTTGTATCATGGCCAACAGTCACTTCACATCCAGGAAAAACTTTGGCAGCAAGCACAGGAGAGATGCAACATAAACCAATGGGCTTTTTTGCATTATGGAACGCCAGCAGTGTTGACTTGACTAGGTCATTTACAGTGCATTTGTTTCCATCAACTGCCCAGGAACATAGGTTCTTTGCTACTCCAAATCCACCTGCAATGCAAAAAAGAGATACCACAGTTGAAGATTCTTGCTAATCTGCCATAGTGACAGCGCGGACATAGTTTAGGCATCGGTGAAAAACACAACTTTTTTTTATATACAAGTAAAACGGATTATAGTATTTTTAATCACATTCATTATCAGCTTATGCTTCAATATAATCTGTGTTTCATTCAACAAAAGAAAAATGATTTAGCTTGATGTATTCTCTAGAAATGCTTCTGCCTTGATCCAGCCTGGCCACATAAAAAAACAAGCTGCACTATATCAAACATTCCCAAGATGCTCCCAATTTGCAGTCCAACTCAGTCAAGAGAAACAAATACAATAACCTGTAGTTTAAAAAAAATGTTTAATTAAACAACCTCCTAATTCAAAACACAATATCAGCAATAAGAGTGAACATCTCCATTTGCAATTATTAGTGCAAGAACTTTTTTTTTTTTTTGCTCTAATGTGTTTGAAAAATGGAGACACTTCTCTATAAAGTTTTTTTTCTTTTAACACAGAAACTGAAAAAATGTCAGTCCATACATTTTTACTGCCACAGCTGAGCTTAAATCATACTGGGGGCTTTAACCTACAGAAAAAGTATATTTAATGGTATAACATTTAAGCTGAACTTCCTGCAAAGTATTTTGGAACTCATTAACAGCTGAAGGTATCTAATAACTAACTGATCAGTTTTTGATTAACCTTAATCTACTATATGATAACAACTTTAGTACTTTTAGAAAATCTCAGTGTTTACCCATTAAATAGCTCAGCCACATTTGGTGGAGCAGAGTAGACAGTTGGACAGATGTAGAAAATCTAAACATTTTCTCATTCTCCAAGTATCAAAGTCTTGTCATATTTTACAGTACATACAATAGCATATAATTTTCCTTCCTTAAGTCATGCCATATTGTAAAGTAAAAAGAAAGCTGGCTGACTGCTATCTGCACACATTTGCCTTAACATGTCAAAGAATAAAGACCTACTGACTCCATCCATTCACGGGCTGAAGTCCATCTCAACAAGCATTAAGGAGTAAGGAAAGTACAATCTCTAGACAGGGCACACCCACTCTCATTCAAACACACACCACACAAACTAGGGGCAATTTAGCATTGCCAGTCTACCTAATAAATGCATATCTTTGGACTGTGGAGTGAAAACGGAGCCCCAGGAGAAAACCCATGTAGATGCTTGGAGGACATGCAAACTCCATGCAGGGAAGACCTGGGACATGAACCCTGGTCTCCCCACTGTGAAGCAGCACCACTACCTCTGCACCACTGTGCTTTCCTGTAAAACAAAACACTAAACATTGCTTTCACTCACTCATCACAAAATAAATTTAACTTCCTTGGCATTAACCCTGAGCCTGCCTTGGGCTTGGGATTTATGCAAATACAGTTAAGCATGAGTGTCACTCTGAGAGAGCTGCATTGTTTGAATGTACAGTATTAAGACTGAACAGCAGTAGGGACAGTATTCTGCTGCCATCTAGTAGATAAAATAACATTGTGCTGCAAATATCATGACTATTTCTGTGTTTTGCCATTCTAAGGTAACTCATCAATATTCACGAGACGGTAGACTCTTCAACCAAAACACACAATAGACTGTCAAAAAAAAAAAATGTAAAGCCAGTTTTAGAGCAAAATGAAACCATACCATTATAGTGATGACAATGTTAATTGGTCATCAGATGTTGACACAGATAGTGAAGCTGGTGCATATGCTGTACATTTTTGTAAATGTTAACGCTAAAGAAGCTAAGCGTATTCTTTAAAACACAAAAAGAACAAAAAAATGGGAACAGTAGCACCCATTTGAGTGACTGCATACCTGGAAAAATAATGGCATCCAACTCGTTCACCTGCAGCTCTGCCAAGTCGTGGATATTACCTCTTGCCAGCCTGGCACTTTCCACCATCACATTTCTCTGTTCTTCTGTGGGATTGCCTTTGACATGGTCAATCACATGCATCTGATCAATATTGGGAGCAAATATGCTCACCTATAAGAAAAAAAATTAATTCACTGTCTTCAAAACTCAAACTTACAGTTAAGTCCTTAAGGATTTGGAAAGTGACACAATTTTCACAATTTAAACAAAGCAAGCATTATGTGATTGAAGTGTAGACGTTGAGCTTTAATTTAAGGGGTTTACCCAAAATACTGTATGACAGCCATTTTTCTGCATAGCCCCTCCCTTCCAGGGGCTCAAAAGTATACGGACATTTGACTGTTTTTCCCTAGTCAGGTGGGAACAGTTCCCTCATTATTTCATTAAATTATTAAGCTGGTAAAAGGTCTGGAGTTGATTCCAAGTATGAACTCTCAATATGAGGTCCAAAGAGCTGTCCATGTAAGTAAAAACAGTCCATCATTTGGCTGTGAAAGCAAAACCTAACCTTCAGAGAGATAGCAGAAATACAAAGAGTGGTTAAATCAACCATTTGGTACATTCATAAAGAGAACCTATACACTGGTGAGTTCAGCAACACCAGAAAGTTTGGAAAACCACAGAAGACAACGCTGCTGTATGACTGCAGAATTCTGTCCTTCGTGAAGAACTCCCCTTCACAGCATTTAGGCAAACCAAAAAACACTCTCTGGGAGGTAGACCTATCATTGCCAAAGTCTAAAATCAAGAGCAGACAGAGACAGAGGGTTTACCACAAGTATTGGAAGGACAGATTGGACTTTGCCAGAAAACATTTTTAATAAGCCTGTCCAGTTCTGAAACAAATTTCTTTGGACAAAGGAAACTAAGATCAATATAACTCAGAATGCTGGAAAGAGAAGAGTATTGAGAAGAGAGGAAAAGGCTCATGATCCGATAGATACCATATCATCTGTGAAACAAGGTGGAGACAGTTTTATGGCACAATCATGTATGGCTGTGAATAAAAGTCAGTCACTGGTGTTTATTGATGATATGACTGCTGGCAGAAGAAGCAGAATGAATTCTGAAGTGCAGAGGGCTATACTATCAGATTCAGGAGAATGCTGCAAAACTGACAGGACACAGGACATATGGACAATTAGCCAAAACATACTCTGACAGCAAACCAAATGCTTTTCAAGGCAAAGAAGTGGAATATTCTTCAACGGCCAAGTCAATCAACTGACCTCAACCCAACTGGACATGCATTACTCCTGCCGAAGACAACAATGATAGCAGAAAGGCCAAGCAGCACCTAAAGACAGCTGCAGTAAAGGCCTGGAAACGCATCACTAGGGTGGAAACCCAGCACATACAGAAGGCCATGGGTTCCAGACTTCAACCAAATATTTTAAATGATCATTACATTTACGATTATGTTAGTTTGTCCAAATACTTTTGAGCCCCTTAAAATAGGGGGCTCATTCCTAAAGTGCTCATACAATATTTTAGGTAAACGCCGTAAGTTAAAGCTAAAATTATATATTTCAATCACATAATGATTGCTTATTTTCAAATGCATTGTGGTGTACAGAGCCAAAATTATGAAAATTGTGTCTCTGTCCAAATACTTATGGACCAAACTGTATATTTGGTAGAGTACTGTATATTCTAAATTTTACAGAAAGTCTTGTACATCAGTTTCTGTAGTGAAATGCTGATATTATCTTAAATACTGCATGCAAACAACAAAAACTTTGTCAAAAAAAAAAAAAAAATTGGCCCAACTGGTCTTTATGAGATCAGCTCGAGGAAGTATAAGATAAAGTTCCTTTTACAAACATTTTTGGTAAAACTACTGTATTTTTTAGGATGTGTTAAATCGGATACTTTCAAGTGCATTGTGTCCGATATTATAAACAAGTATCCATTTAGTAATTAAAGAAACCAGTATTTATTATCCTATTGGAAAATGTTGGCCAGTTTACATCAATTCAGTCCCCTATCCATCAGTTAATGCTAAATGGGATAGACGACATGGAAACAATACATTTTGCCAGAAAGACTCCACTGCAAGTGAATAACAACCTCCAGCACATCGACTAAATAAACAAACCATAAACTTATGTGGCTGGAAAAACCTTCACACTGCTATCCCCAAGATGATCCAGGATATAATTTACCGGCATGTCCAACTTTAATGAGTTAACTATTGCATTTTACTTAGAATTAAAACTTACATTGTAAAGTTTCCTGCACATTCAAAGTATCTACATCTTAACAGCATATTTTTAACACTGACATACTAAGAGATATAACTGTATAAAGACACGTATACCATAAAAACCTTGCGTTGTGATATAAATAGCGCTCAGTTTTCTGGCTTTCCCCTTATTAGTACCGACGAACAAGGGCAGCGGGTCATCACAAAATTCCCTTTACCTCGGCTCCGCTCCTGCTCAGGTGAACCAGCACTGCAGATGCCTCGTGAATTTCACTACCGTCGAACACTCCGCAGCCAGCCAACACCACAGCTACGCGTTTCACCATTTTACAAAAGGAAAACACCGTGTAAGAAGAAGATAAAAAGCGCAGCAGAAAGCAGGACAGACTAGCGCTTTAAACTGAAGAGAGAAGGAAGTAAGCGAATAGCGCGCATGCGTAAATCAACGGCGCGAGGGAGTCGCAATTGATGCGCGCCATCTCGTGCTCGCGCATGATGACTACTACACGCTACAGGCAGGCGCTGCATGCTGGAGTCGGAAGGTTTATCTGAAAGCAGGTAAACTGAGAAAATGTCACAAATTTACTAGCTAAATGAATACTGTGAGCTTTAATAACGTATGTTAACCCTGCCACAGTAGTTAAAAGTAGTCAGCCTTATTTAGGAGTCCAGTCAACATCATTTTGCAAACGTTGCCAGCAAACATGAGCTGGAAACGGGATACAACCCAGTGACATTGTGAAATGTAATCGTTCTCCCCGTTTTTTTCCCTGCCACAATTGATTTTGTTTCTTTTTGACTCTAAATGAGTAAGAACACCCGGCGATGGTGTTTAACGCCAACTAAACTGGGGCAGGTGGATCTGAATTTGGCGCAATCGATGAAGAACTGTAATGTGTTGAAAACGTTGTCATGTTTTCTGGATTTTCGGTGCAGTTGGTTTTGGAAAACTGCAAAAACGCAATCTTCATTAAACAAAATTACTAATTGTAGTCAAGGGAATTTGTTTTTTCACACTCTAGGCTTTTTGTAAATCCGTAAAGCTAGCCTCAAAAGTCCCACCACCAGACTGTACCACGGTACAGATGACACTGTACTTGCTTACTGTTATTGCTATTTCTAGAATGGATTTCTAAGAAGCTGGACTTATCCAGACAGTAAAAAAGCCACCACCTGTCCAGCTCAGTGCCCCCACATACACACTACAGTCTAGTAGCCAGTCTATCTTAAAGGTAGCGTTTTTTAGAGAAAACGTGTATGAATACTGGGAGAACTTCTGTCTACTCACATAGAGCACGCTTTTAATGAGAAGAAATCCTGTATTATTTATTGAAAAAAAAATGGTGACAAATGAATGCAGTTATCCAGTCTCCAGAATTAGTAGCATCCCCATTGTCATGGGTCTCATTTTACATCCTTTTATTTTAATACTAAAATTAACTTGTATACCAGCTTAATGCTAAGTAGCATGACTTGCTCAAAGCAGTTTCAGATTTCAAACTCTTTACTTCTGTTATTTGCAAACTTATTGCTCTGAACCACTCATTGGCCAGTTGCACAATTAATTACTCAATAGAGCTGTAGTAAACATAGTGTAGTTTCAACACTATGCTGAAAGGATATCTGGAGCTGATGATGCAATGAAAAATTAGTAATATATGTTCCACTGACTAGGAAAAACTGAAGCAGAACAGGATATATATGTAACGCTTTATTTTCCACTTGGCTGCTATCCTTAACAAACTAAGACTTTCCTTCAAACTATACAGTAGGTGGCAGGGAGACTCGGAGTAAAACTATACATTAAACTAGTGAATTTCACTCATTCAGAGTGTTTGCTGGGTTCTGGGGCCATGCACTGTACAGTAGCTTCAAGTTCTCATTCCACCAATATCACACCAATTTAAACTGAATACCTTGGTGAGTTGGTCTGTGTCTTGTCCCATTCAATGATTAGCAGCATAAAAGTAAATCACACACTTGGTGTAACTAATTTACAAAATATTTGTTTTTTTTGTCATAGATTTTAGCACACAGCATTCTATTTACTGTTTATACGTACTACTACATAACATTCTGTAACATGCTTAACTCAAGTAAGGATTATGAGGGCTGGAGCCTATTATAGCAAAATAGTATAAGGCAGGAAGTGCCTTCAGATGGGTTGCCAGTCCATTATAGGACCCATTCATACTGTAGGAGGCACACAGGATGAACAGGTATCCTGGCAAGAAGTTTGGAAGGTCCCTTACCCAGATGGGAGGCCCAGAGCAAACAGAAAGGCGCCCTGGCCAAGAGGTAAAAGGAAGGCGCACCAGAACAAGACTATCCTAAGGGATGGATGGACATCCCAATCAATGAAGCTTCCCTACCCAGGTGGAAAGCCCCAAACAAGTGGACAGGTGTCCTGACTGGACGTATACATAATACCTTCCCTGGCTGTGAGAAAAGACAGGGAGGAACTGTTGCAGAGGGGTATTTAATTCCCCCAAGAGTTAGATGGCAGCAGCCCTCCATATTGGCGCCCATTCAGGAACCAGCAGCGAATGCTGGGAATTGTAGTCCGGTAGCACAGCCCTGCTGGGGTCCATGGGTGCCACAAGGGTTCTCTGCAGGGAGATGCATTCCCCAATTCATGGGACTTCTGTATAACCCTGAAGTACTTCCATCAGGCAGTGGCCCTGGTACCGGAAGTACTCTTGGGTCCTCAATAAAAAGGACTGCACTCCCTTACCCAGGTGAGTCAGTACTGGGAGGACATGGAGCAACACTTGGCTGGAGGAGAGCAGTGTGGTGGAGAGAGGAGAGGTGATTGTGAAAGAGATAACATGCTTTTGCTACTTTGGAGGTATTGTGTTCAATAAAAAACATCCTTTATTTCAACCTGGAACTTTACTTGTGCATTTCTGTTGGGGTTTGGGGATTGCTGAGGCTCGGGTCCATCACAATACAAATATACCCACACCCTACCACCTACTGTACCTCACAATTTACAGTATATCCCATTAACAACAGTTCCCTAATGTCATCCTAATTAATTTAGTCCCATCGTGTGGTGACCGTGTAACTGTACTGGTACATTTACAGTATGTGAGTAATTACTGTCAGTACTATCTTTTAAAGAGAGGTTTATGGCCAGACTTCTTTTCTCAGTCCTGCAAAAATAACTGAAACCATTGTCCCAAGCATTTCTGTTTCATCTGAGGAATCAGGAGTACAAGCTCCGAGAAGGGGCTAAAATGAAGTGGAGCCTCAGAAAGAGAATATACCTTAATATTGATAGGTTTCTGAACTGTTGCTCCAGCCATGCTGACGGGTAAGAAAAGCAGTTCAAAATGTGTTTTTACAGCTCCACTTCTTATGAAACAGGCTTAAAAAATATCAGTTGGTTGTGCCCTTTTTATAATCCTCACGGAAACCTAAAGTGTCCCTTATGAGAACGGTCTAGGAGTCGTAGTGGACTCATCTCTATCTACATCCAGACAGTATATAGAACCCATTAATGCTAACAGATTGTTAGGTTATACAGCAGGATGTACAGTATATAGAGTACATGTGAAGGATATGCTTAAGCTTTATGATTCACTAATGCATGCAGTTTGGGTCTCCAAGCTACAAGAATGACATCAGCACTAGGTAAAGTTAAGAGCTGTTTGGCCTAGGCTGATTCCAGGACTGTGAGGTATGAGTTATGAGAAAGGATTAAAGGAGTTGAACCTTTTTACTTTCTTGTATATGTAGCATAGAGAAAGTAAAGTAATTGCAAAAAAATTTGACCTTGAGATTTTGAAGAATCTCCACTTTTCATGCGCTCCTGAATGCGTTTTGACTATTTTTGCAATTACATGTATGTGTTTACAGAAACATAATAACTTGGGAATGTTTTCAGCTAGATAAATGAATTTTGGGATATGGGTGTTATATCAAAATGTCAGTCCTCTATCAGCTTATGGGCAACCTACATCAACCGGAAGTGGTACTTTATCTAAACACATTTCAAAATTTTTCAAATAAACTGGTACATAGTTACATCAATCTATCTATGTATCTATTGTGGGAAATAGCCCGGACACAGACAGACGGACATCTTTTAAAAGTCCAACACACGTTTATTTACAGTTACTTAAGTGCACAAACCCAGTGCCGCAGCACCAATCACCCCAACAGTCCAGGCCAAAGCCACAGTATGCCTTCAGACCGCCTCCGTCTCTCTTCTCTCAGACCTTGTCCTCTTCCACCCGACTCCAGCCTCGAATGAAGGAAGGCGGCCCCTTTTATCCATACCCGGATGTGCTCCAGGTGTGCACTGGCAATCTTCCACCGACACGCCCCAGTGTGGCGGAAGTGCCGGCTGTCTCCCTGGAAGCACTCCGGGTGTTCACTCTCTTCTTCCCCCCAGCACTTCCTGGTGTGGCAGAAGTGCTGAGGTCCAGGGTTCTCCAGATATTGGGGTGCCCCCTGGCGGTGACCAAGGGCCCCTACAGGGTTGGGCTTCACAGCCCTATACCTGTGGTCCCTACCACAACCAGGGTGGACGCCCCCTCGTGGTCTGGAGGAGGCGTGAGCCCTCCTCCGGTCCTCTTGGGTGTCCCAGCTGGGTACCACCCCCAGCCGCGTGCCACACTCTCTATCTATCTATCTATCTACAGTGGGTACGGAAAGTATTCAGACCCCCTTCAATTTTTCACTCTTTGTCATATTGCAGCCATTTGCTAAAATCATTTAAATTAATTTTTTCCCTCATTAATGTACACACAGCACCCCATATTGACAGACAAAAAAAAGAATTTTTGAAATTGTTGCAGATTTATTAAAAAAGAAAAACTGAAATATCACATGGTCCTAAGTATTCAGACCCTTTGCTCAGTATTTAGTAGAAGCACCCTTTTGAGCTAATACAGCCATGAGTCTTCTTGGGAAAGATGCAACAAGTTTTTCACACCTGGATTTGGGGATCCTCTGCCATTCCTCCTTGCAGATCCTCTCCAGTTCTGTCAGGTTGGATGGTAAACGTTGGTGGACAGCCATTTTTAGGTCTCTCCAGAGATGCTCAATTGGGTTTAAGTCAGGGCTCTGGCTGGGCCATTCAAGAACAGTCACAGAGTTGTTGTGAAGCCACTCCTTTGTTATTTTAGCTGTGTGCTTAGGGTCATTGTCTTGTTGGAAGGTAAACCTTCGGCCCAGTCTGAGGTCCTTAGCACTCTGGAGAAGGGTTTTGTCCAGGATATCCCTGTACTTGGCCGCATTCATCTTTCCCTCGATTGCAACCAGTCGTCCTGTCCCTGCAGCCTGGTTGTCTCCACACATACCGCTTAGAATTAAGGCCAAAAAGTTCTATCTTGGTCTCATCAGACCAGAGAATCTTATTTCTCACCATCTCAGAGTCCTTCAGGTGTCTTTTAGCAAACTCCATGCGGGCTGTCATGTGTCTTGCACTGAGGTATGTGTGGAGACAACCAGGCACTGCTCATCACTTGTCCAATACAGTCCCCACAGTGAAGCATGGCGGTGGCAGCATCATGCTGTGGGGGTGTTTTTCAGCTGCAGGGACAGGACAACTGGTTGCAATCGAGGGAAAGATGAATGCGGCCAAGTACAGGGATATCCTGGACAAAAACCTTCTCCAGAGTGCTAAGGACCTCAGACTGGGCCGAAGGTTTACCTTCCAACAAGACAATGACCCTAAGCACACAGCTAAAATAACGAAGGAGTGGCTTCACAACAACTCTGTGACTGTTCTTGAATGGCCCAGCCAGAGCCCTGACTTAAACCCAATTGAGCATCTCTGGAGAGACCTAAAAATGGCTGTCCACCAACGTTTACCATCCAACCTGACAGAACTGGAGAGGATCTGCAAGGAGGAATGGCAGAGGATCCCCAAATCCAGGTGTGAAAAACTTGTTGCATCTTTCCCAAGAAGACTCATGGCTGTATTAGCTCAAAAGGGTGCTTCTACTAAATACTGAGCAAAGGGTCTGAATACTTAGGACCATGTGATATTTCAGTTTTTCTTTTTTAATAAATCTGCAACAATTTCAAAAATTCTTTTTTTTGTCTGTCAATATGGGGTGCTGTGTGTACATCAATGAGGGAAAAAATTAATTTAAATGATTTTAGCAAATGGCTGCAATATGACAAAGAGTGAAAAATTGAAGGGGGTCTGAATATTTTCCGTACCCCACTCTATCTATCTATCTATCTATCTATCTATCTATCTATCTATCTATCTATCTATCTATCTATCTATCTATCTATCTATCTATCTATCTATCTAGAAAAATAATTGAAATTTTATATCATCGTTAGTTAGGGTAAGAAACACATACTGTAGATACAGAATTTCAGCTTAATTGGATAACCGGAAATATCTTAACAGGTATCAGCACTTTTACATATGCATTACTACCATTATATAAATAGAGATAAACAATTTAAATTTTGTATGATCACTACTTATCATTAGATATAAAATTAAACTTTGATCAGGTAAATGAAAGTGGTATATTACTGACCACAAAAATCAGATTTGAAATTTTAGTTTGATTGGATTTCCGGAAGGAGATCTTTGCCATATAAACTGGCATTATAAACAAACATAAATGATTTACATTTTGTAAGAAACACACAGATATAAAGTTTTATTATAATCGGAGAACCGGAAGTGGTATCTACTTTACCTAAACAGGTATAAGAAAAGCTGAGTGAAAAACAATCCAGATTTTTTATGCTTTACGTGTGGTTCTTTACAAAAGACTGGTAAATTGGCTCTCATCAATGTCCTTAACAAAATGACTAACTATAGTTAGTATAAAGAAGTATACTTCCAATGTTTGGTATGGATCATTGTGACACATCTGGTACAATAAAAGTTTATTGCCTCATAGGATTGACGTTTTTATAGGCAACAAATTTGTGTGTACCTTTTTTCCCCAGAACTGGGGAATTTCTAGAATTTATTGCACCATTTTGATTGACTGACAACACTTCAATAAGCTGTCTTAACAGTTGATTCTGTGATATTGCTGAATCCGGTTTATCTGTGAAACAAATGATCATATTTCGACATTTAGGTACTTGTTACTATCTTTCTTAAGACAAATTGTGTTTCACAATTGTTGGGAGCTGTGGTTTTTTGAAATTTACTTTTTGCTTTTTTTGGTTTTGTGCTTAAAATGCAGTACTTTTAGTGATTTAATAGTGTTTGTGAAATTTTCTTCATTGTGCTGATTCTGAATTTACACAAAAGGTTATTAATTCATTGGTGAATTATGCAACTTAGTGTTAATAAGTATTTGTGTTAAATACTTATCATGTATGATTGGCTACATATGAACACTGACAGTTGGTAAGTTTGTTTTTCATTGTTACATGTTATTTTGTCAATGAAAGAATTTTGTTTTATCGGTAATTAAGGTGGTAGTTTAATAAATTATATTACAATCAATGAAATCACTGTTTTTAAAATTTTCCGGTAACAGATAATGTTTAATTAAAGAATAGATATTCTTTAAAATTAAAAATTTTGAAATTTACATACTTAACCTTCCTGATTTGTGCTACATATTTACTTCTTTGTCCATTTCACAAATTGTATTTCTTATATATTTTAATCTTTCATCAATTTTGTACTGTTTGTGAATTAATTTACATTTCTTCTCGTTTTCCGTATTTTTTTGGATTGCCTGAACTATTTTTTATTACCTACATTTAATTTTTTATTTGAAAATAAAAGTTAAAAAGCAAACAGCATCGCAAAGGCAGAAGAAATTTTATCAGTTGCATACACATTTACGCTCTGATTTTTCATATAAACAGATCGAAAGAGTTAAAGACAGGTCTAGAATAATATATCATTTTGGGAATATCTAATTATTCACCTTATTTAGTAACAGTTTATTAACTGCGTTGCACATATTACTATTTTTACATGTTATTTAACTTATCAACAATGCAAAGAAATTACATGGTACAAACACAAAATAACACCGTAACTGGAAATTTGTCTAATCAGGTAAAATAACTATTACATAAACTTGAAATTTGAATAGGTACATGTATTGTTTCACAAGTTGACATACAAATACAAGTCTTACATAATCTCTACATATACGAGAAAGTTGAGTGGGGAACACTCCAGATTTTTGACGATTGAAATTTTTAATTATATTATTTTATTATTATGAAGGGAGTTAGTATAGTGGATCCAGTCTGTTACTTTAAAATGAGTTCTTCAATGAGAACTTGAGGATACAGAAACTTGCTAAGGGTTAATACTGCACAAATATTGGGACTTTTATTTCCCCCACACAGAGAACCATAGACACAGGGAATAAATTACCAAGCAGTGTGGTAGAGAGTAAGTGCCTTATTTTGGAAGAATCAGATGTATAGAACTGGTGAGCTTTGGTGGGCTAAAAGGCCTGTTCTAATGTTCTCACACAAATAAAACAGAAACATAAACCCATGTAAATAAATGGGTACATGTACTGTTTAATCCTTTCCAACAAGTCTAAAAGCGACTCATGCATATGTTGGTATTAATCATTGTAGACGGCAATTAAGCTGGACATGTCTTGATATGGATGAAGGAGCAGGTAGTATGTTAAGTCATTATTAAAAATTTGAATGGTTTTGGCAGATACTGTACCACCATGAAGTATCTGAATATACAATACATTTCAGATTGAAAACTGTTGTTCTTATATAAATAACACAAGTATTAATGACTAATTATGCACAATGGTAAACCTCACTATCTGTCAAAATGCTTGTTAATCCTTTGCTACTGAAATGGATTTGACAGATACCATTTTTTCTGTCTTCTAAATACAAATTGCACAGTAATCTGGGTAATATTTTTTAAGGGAGTAGACTCTAGGGTTGCTCCGATCAATCAGCCACCGATCGAAATCAGACGATTTTCACTAAAAATTTCACTTGATCTGTGGTTGGTAAAAAGGCAGACCAAAAAAACAGTATTTTCAGCCCATGCTTTTTTAGGCTCTATGGTAATTTATTTGTAGTGCTCCTTTATGCAAGGTATTATAGCAGTTGTGTCAGCGTGCATATTTTTTTTCTTTTGCAACAAACTTCCTGCAGTGTAAACAAAGAACAGTGAATGGAAACTTGTTTTATCAGAGAACAAGCGGCGATTGGAAAATTAGTCTTTACATTAAAGAAAGTGGAGTAATAAACTGAAAAAAAAAAGTAATTGCAAAAGTCATCCTGTGCAATTAGACAAACAGCAAGGAAAGATACTTTAAGGAATTCAGACCTTTATTTTAAACCAGACACTGCTTGAGTTTGGACAGTGTGCTTATTTAAAATGCAGCAGCTTACACTTTTAATTGGAAAAAGATAAGGACAAATCTGAAATTTCTGCTTAGTAAGCATGCTTTTTTAGACATTTGTTCTGTGTTTATTATTTGTTGCTGTGTGTTATACAGCATAGGTTTTGGTAAGAAAAAATGCTACATAATTAAAATGGTAATCCATATTTTATAATTACACCTCAAGAATTATGAATGTGATACATTGAAGAAAAAAAACACACCTGTATATATATAGTGAATGTATATTGTAACAGCAAAAAGCTGTAGTGCAATTAATGATTTAAAATAATTAAAACCTATAAGTGCATGTATATTTACATTTAAGCAGTGTTTAATCACCAATTATCAATTAATTGATTATATGAGAATATATACTCATATAATATATATATCTAAATTTATACTTACTGTTAGAGAAATGGTGAAAACTACTGTTTTTAATTAAGCCTTGTTTCAGATAGGTACATTATGTGAATTTCCCATTGGGATTAATAAAGTGTCTATCTATCTATCTATCTACAGAAAAAAACTAAACAATACGACAGCTTGAAATTATGAGCAGCATTTTATTTTCTTTTATGCCATATGTATTACGGATAAATATTTGTGTACAAATTTTATTAGTTGAAGTATCTATTTTAAGGAATTTTTATTTATTTTAGTATTTTATGGTAACTGAACAATAAGCCTAAAGAATTTCATTTTGTTAATAAAAAATGAAAGGTTAACACCTGTGGTCTATAGTTTAAATATAGAAAATACACTTTAATATAGGACATAAGACTTCTGTTTGTCTGGTTATGAAAGAGATTAGAGTAAAAAGTTCTTTAAAGGGATAAACAAAAAAAATAAAATTGGTGTCAGAATCAGACAATGAAGTAACATGAAATCGGTGATCGGTATTGGCCTTAAAAAAACAGATTGGAGCATCCCTAGTAGACTCATTTATTACACACATTTATTGGGCAAGTCCATACACAAAACACCATCATTAAGATGTTACTACACTGATATAAAACAAATTTCCAATTGCTTCCACAACATTCTTTTAAGAGGGTAGGCTCACTTATTACACACACGTCACAAAAGAGGCAATAAGCAAAGATTTTATCTTTAAGAAACTGATACACCAAAATAAAATCACATTTCTTGTTTCCTTTTGTGATAGAAAACCATTCTTTACATTTAAAACTATTCACAAGGTTGGGAGCATGCACTGATACAGTGTGTTGCCGCACCCACCACACGACCTCAGGATTCCAGATGAGGACCCGAGAGCAGCCGTGCAACATGGGGACATCTCAACAGCACACTAGCTCACATGGAATGGAACAGTGTGAGGTTTACACAGTGGCTGGAGTGCCAATCCTGCCACCAACCTCAGAGTTTTCCCTGTAAGTTGGAAGTATTCACAAGCTCTTGAAAAACACTGGGAACATCATTACAAAACTTACAGCTACAGTAAGAATATTGTAATGTGCAAGGGATTGGTTGCATTTGTAAGTGTCCACTAAATTAAATTCCAGCACTTTTCTCCTGTCCATTAATTTGTTGTTGAGTTCATTTTACAGGCGTGCATTTTGGCTGTTTTGTCAGTGAAATCTTTCTTTTCCTTGACTCCTCTTTCTGCCCTATTAGGTATAATTCTGACTAAATCATTGATGTATATCCTGAAGTGGTGACACTATATCGCTGTCATTTTCAAACTCAATCCATTTGACTTATAAGCAGTGCTTCTCTTTGATTCCCACATTAGTGTTTTAAAATGTAATAATTCCCCAATTCTAACAAAATGAGTATGGGTTGATTCATCATAAGAATGATTTATTTGAAACCATGCCACATACTGTAAATTGTAAACAAGGCAGTTTGTTTTCATTATCAGCAAACAAAAGGAGTCACTGCAGCACTGGAATGTTTAACTGATCTAATTATTTTGATTTAATTAAAAAAAACATTTTGAACAGTTATAAATGAAATGGTTGTCAAGAAAGAGCAGAAGCCCTGAAGGTAAAAATTCTTTCTATCTCAGTCCTGTCTAGCAGGAGGTCAGAGAAGTAGAATGTGTTGAAAATTATTCTATAGTTTTGCATAATGCATGTTTTAGTAAAGTACACCGACTAACCAGTCACATATAATTGATAATATACTAAATGTGTTTTTTTTTTACTTGCACTGCGTTTTTATCACTCTTTAATTAATATTGTTTTTATCAGTATGCTGCTGCTGGAGTATGTGAATTTCCCCTTGGGGATTAATAAAGTATCTATCTATCTATCTATCTATCTATCTATCTATCTATCTATCTATCTATCTATCTATCTATCTATCTATCTATCTAAAGTTGTAGGTATGGGACACTTTTCATTAATGTTGACTATCCTGGTGGTCTACTTTACTTTTAAATGTACTGTTTTTTTAAAAATGTGTCTCATATCAGTATACCTGTATTACACTATTTATACAATACTATATTTTTGCAGAATTAAAGAATATCAGATATTATATCAAATACTAAATAATACATATATAGTTCAAATAACGACAAACATGCCTTTCAGTAATTCTTATCAGCCGTGTAATTAAACTACAATCCACTTGGGGAGCAAAATAAATTATTGCCATTTACAGTAATCAAAAATGGCTTTTGTTTCTTAGTGTTGGTACAGCACAGTAATGCAGTGATTATCAGAGCTGCCTCAGAAATCCAGCTGTCTGGAATGCTGCAGCCAGTTATTGTCTGTATGGAGTGTGCAGCTGCCCCTGTGTCCATCTTTTCTTCTGGTTACTCCTCTTTTCCTTCCACATCCCAGAGGTGGGCCTGTTAAGTGTATTCACTATTCTTGATTGGTCCCTTGTATATGTAAGCATGATTGTGTGCATACTTAGACTTCTGGTGCCACTTTCGAGGTTTGGTCTCTAAGTTGCTAAGTATTTCAATGACTGTGGGCTGGATTAAGTGAGTTTGGGGATGTAATGTTATGTTCTTGGTGTTGTTGCACTCTTACCTTGTCACAAATTCCTGCTATCTCAGTAAACTATTACTGCTATTCACAATTTAGGCTACAGGGCATGCCTGGGAAAATGAAAAAAAATGTTACCATGGTCTAGTTAAAGACAGAAATTGGCTTTTCATGTTAAAGTTGGTTAAAACAAGAGCAATGAGTCATATAAGCAGCCTAAATAAGTTTTGTCTACATGGTTGCCAGTCTCACTCTTGCAAACAGATAGGGAACCCCATCATTCCAAAAAGACCTTGAAATACAACTGAATGCTGCTCTGATAGGATCCATCTGAGGCTGTTATCCAAGAGAGTATTCTTTTCTTGTGTACTTACAATAGACGTTGGCCATACTGACTATCCCAAGAGGAGGAGCATGGAGTAGACTGAAGGAATTCTACAGCAGAGTTTCTCAAGTACTGAGTCTGTTGGTGGATCACAGGTTGCTAGTGGGGCACTTAAGTGATTGATGTTGCTGCAAGATATTTATCCCCACATTCACTTCACTGAGGGGGTAATGTGCAATCCCTCACATTTAACCAAGGAAGACCCTCCACCCCACCTTGAGGTTGTCTATAAACTTAAAAAGGTAAAACTGGGTTGCAAGATGGTAAAGGTTGAGAAGAACAGCTCTAGAGGATTATACTTCTCATTTGTCTTGCAACCAACTGAGAAGTACTGTCTGACAGCTATTCCAGTGTAATACTCACCAAGAGAAGTACCCAGAAAGTAAGCTGGAGGTAAGTAGCACTTTTCTTTTGTGTGTCACACCTTCTCAGAAAGTACTACTGGGAGGATCATTGGGGAATTCTTAAGGGAGAGGGTGAGGAAACTCTTGAGTATTACAGGGAAACCCAGAAGTATATAGAGGCAAGTGGGCACATATATGTAGTTGTGCACTGTGTACGTTGCTTTCTGAAAGTTATACAACTTTGGTGGACAAAAGCCTATCTGACAAATCTTCCTACCCTCCCGGAGCCGCTTTTTCTGCGCTCCCTTCCATCCCAGACGTGGGCTTTATCTTAACTGATATACATACGCACGGAGGTGGATTTGTAGGCGAGTTTTTTCTTTTGTGCTGCACGCAGTTTGTTCCTACATTAAGTCAGATGCGGTGGGTTACGCTGAGGCAACTCGATGCTAGAATATGCAGCCTTGTTACATGATACTGAAACTGTATCACAGACTGGTATCTGTAAACATAAAGTACGTACCTAAACCATCACAAACTCCTTTAATAATTAAAAGCCCATTCGTCCACATTTTATATCGCCGCGGTGCATGGAAGTGACGTCAAACTGAAGCGTCTCGGCCTTGGTAAAGTTGTAATTAGTTAGCCTCGAAGCGCACTTTTGTATTTTTTTTAATCTAACCTTATCTCATACGTACGTAATATTTTAATGGACGTACGAGATAAGGGTTATCCCATATTTTTATTGTGCGGTTCACATCTTCCGTAAGAAAGAGAACCGGTCCAATACTTAACTTGGTTTCAGTTCCACTGACAGGCTGCATTTGTACAGCGTAGCATCCACGCATCTACATATGTAATATTAAACCTCGATCGTTTTGTGTCTAGTATAAAGCACTAATTTATTAAAACAAAGCAGTAACACAATACTCATTTCTGTCATTACCTTCTGCATGGGCAAGCATATTATTTGCCGCTAACGTTTGATACGAATCTACGTACCATGATGGGAAAACGTGTTTCTGTATTTAATGGTAGTTCACGTGCGGCATGGAGGTTGTGAGAGTCTGAATCTCAATTAACACAATTACGTAGCACCAGCGGCATATTTTACGCCTTTGTTTTCAGTTCGGCGACACTGCCATTGTGAGCAGACAAGGAGCACAGTTAACACTACAAATTTGGGTCGTTGTTTTGATTCATTTCCGCGTCACATGGCTGTGGTCAAATCATGTGACACGACAAGAAACTCCCTACTCGACGACTGGCGCTGCCTTGACAGTTTTGTGTGTGGTCGAGGGCACCGTGGAGGTACCAATGTCTGGGTCGGTGTACCGGCACTTGTGGCTCTTGGCGGCCATGTGCACGACGATGTGGTGTTCGCCGCGGACCAAGCAGCCTGTTGATTACGGGAAGGTGAAGCGAGCCTGGCCGGTTCCGTACAGGTGAGTGCTGCGCCAACAAGTGCGCCATTGTTACTTTATTTGGGACGTAAGCTTACAGTTCCGCTAAAAAACACAAAACGAAAACTTTATGCTTAACTTAGACCTTCTGTAGGAATGCTGCCAATCCTGGCGGCTGGAAAGCGCAGACCGCTGCTGCTAGGTCCTGAGGATTCTTGGTCCCCAACGTGTGGGACGCATGAATGACTGCAACGGTTCGAACTGACTTACTACTTTGTCATCAGCGTATAAGAGTTCACTGCCTTAATGGAGATCTTTCAGAACGAAGTGAAACGACGCAAACTGTACAGATTTAAACAAGCTTAGCATGAGCTGGTGAAGTATTTGTTAGAAGATCAAATTAAAGAAATCTGTCTGAAAACAGGCGCAAACAAATACAAAGTCCACCCACTGGCATAACTGTATCCTCACGTTAGATTAACTGGTCAGTCTAAATTCACCCTGTTCGTGAGTGTGTGGACCGCCATGCCAGAGCTCCCCATGGCCATGAACTGCATAAATAAATTAAAGGAAGGAGTGAATGGAAATCAGTTTTGTTGGTAAACAATTCATTCACCCATTTTCTGAACTTTCTTTCTCCATGCCAGTCGTGCAGGGAGTCACTGGCTATGTGGTTGCATCTGAGTTACCATTCATACCCAGCACTGACTGGGATGCTAAACCTTGACAGAGCACAACCACACAGTTTAGAGCCACCAGTCACAAAACAATCTGAGATAAAGAATGAAATGAGCAATAAAATAGCCAAGTATAATATAACTGTACAGCCTCAGACTGTCCTTGATTTACTTTACGTGTGCATTTTGTACTTCATGGCATAACCAAAATTCAGGAGGCTATTGGATGCCATTGAGGAGACATTACTGGTCACTAAAGGCAAGAACTTCTATACGTATAAACAGTTTCTTTCCTACTACAGTCATTCTGGTTAAACACAGTCTCTGATTCATCTCTGCCACTTCCTGATTTTTAAAATCCTCCATCCAACTGAAATGATGTTATTTTGTCAGGAATTACATGATATATCTACATTACTAAACGAAGGTTGTATATATGCACGGATGCCAGACGCCAGAAGCAAGCTGTGCCGCACGCGCACAGTGCCCCAGAGTCAAACCCAGCGGCTTCCCAGAGACGCCCAAACAACACAACACAACCTGTAAACTATCAGTGTGGTTTATTTGAATCACATTAGGATAATTCAGCGTTAAAAGTAAGTTCAGTTATGATTCCTAACAGCAAACTACTTCTAGCTAACGACACAGCCACAGAAAAACAAAAACAAGACCGCATGGATAAAAACAATGAATGAAGGCGCCTACAACGCGCTTCTGAAACACCACAAGCAAAAGAGGCACGGCTCCAAAAAGAAAGAGCTCAGGTATCGGATAGGTGTGCAAACGAGACAACAGAACAACGGGAGAAGCGTTTGGAAGGCTTGCGCAATTGTTAATCACAAAGAATATCAGAGGAACCTGCAGAAAGGCTAGAAAGTCTTTTAGAAGGTTTAAGACGTTCAGTATTCCAACAAAGAAAAAGCCAAAGAGAGGAACGACAGACAGCCGCTGAACAATTCCGCCAGTTAGCTGAGAACGCATTCTATAATGAGTCCACTGTTCATGAAAATTCATTGGGATTAATGAGTGTCATTTGCAGTCATTGTCATTCACTTAACTTCCTTCAAGGTTGGTCGTGAACAGCATGAGACAAAATGTTATTGAGGAACAAGTGCTTATGGGATCCCATACTGGCAATACTGTTTTAATTCCCAGAATTGACCTTACAAGTTCTGACCTAGAATTACCTTTTAAACTTAAACGATTGCCATTCTTGGATTTGCAATTCTTTAGAGAATCGGGGGTTTACTGGTTCTATCTAACTGATACTAGTGGTTAGATTTTATAATCTGCAAATTGTAACTACTTAGATTTTGTTGTGTTTTCTTCACTTCTGGTTATCACCTTTATACCCTTGTTCTTTAATACTTGTTCCCAGAATGATGTTACTTGATCATGTTGACCTCCATTGTAAGGTGCTTTGGATAAAAGTGTCTGCTGAACACGTAAATGTAAATATTTTATTACAGGGCAGGAGTGTAATTCTGCATTACCTAGTTGTGTTTTCTGTAATGTATATTTTTCTTGATGTAATGTTGATACATTGTGCATCAAATGGTGCCCTATACATAAAATCTATTATTATTATTATTATGGTGTCATCTATTGTATATTGTTTTCCCTAATTGTGTTTTACCTCGTTATGTGTATGGATGTAACACCAACCGAAATTTCTAGTAATTATTTTGCCTGACAATGAACATTTTAAATCAAATTCAGGTGAAGACTTTAGGCTAATTTCAGCATGGCCACCGTTGGCTGCCAGTAATATCTACATGCAGATGGGTGACAAAGAGCAGTAGGTGAAGAAGTTAAATAAGTCAGCTGCTGCATGAAATGATCTTAACTTGTCCCACATTTATAAGTATACAAAGACACGGGAACAGTATTAAATGCTAAATGCTAGTGGGTTTACTGTCTGTGGTGATTGAAGGGGTGTCAAAGTGCCAAATGCAAAAATCAGAATTTGTTTTGTGCCCACAAAGTAAACAAGCAGGAATATGAAGAGTAAAGTTTATGTGCACAAACACATTGCAGACTAAAAGGGTGTTAAAAGAAATACATTTATCTTAACATGATCTTTTAAAAATGACATTTTAAATTTTACATCCAAGTGTTGATGATCCGATCTAATATATTAATAGAGTGTTATGGTGGTGCCGTGTTTAGTGCTCTGCCCCCCATCTTCAGCACCCGGGGTTTGATTCTGTCGAATGTGCATGTTCTCCCCATGTGTCGGTGCACGAGGGGGTCTCTTTCTACCTCTTCAGAGATTTGGTTACTTCTCAATTGCTCTGTGATTCTGGGTCTGTGCTCATTCAGAGTTGCTCAGCTGATAACAGCAGCCTTATGTTTTGGTCACAAGAGAATACAGTAACTCAGGGATGTTTAAAAATACAGAATATAGAGTGATCCTGATAAAATGCAGTTGTGTATTAAAACATATTTTGCATTGCAGGCGTTTTGACCACCGGCCCAAAGCAGATTCCTTTTGCCAAGCCCTGTACCCTTTTTGCCCCACGGGATCCCCAGATGGAAGTATTCCTCTGATGAAGGACAGCGACAGGGTTCAGGTGTTTCGTCTGCAAACACCCGTGTGGGAATTCAAGTATGGAGACCTTCTTGGACATTTTGTACGTACAGTATTTATTTATGTGTAAGAAGGTAATATGCACATAGTGGTTAGAGGTCCTGCCTCACAGATCCAGTGTTCTGGTTTTCAATCCTGTACCTGGTGGCTCTCTGTGTGGAGGCTGCACGTTCTTCCTGTGTCGTGATGCTTTTCACTGGGTACTTGAGTTTCCATCTGTAGTGCTAAAATCACCATGTATGGGTTTGCACAAGGGGTTCTGCAGTAGACTGGCACCACGTCCACAGGTGGTGCATGTTTTACTCCTAGCACTGCAGCGATGGGCTATGGCACAGCTTGGCCATAAATTGGATTAAGCAGCTTTGAGAGGGTTGTGTTGTTTCATGTATTTATTACAAGGAGAGCTTTGTGGTATTTTACTTTTGATAGTTTGAAGTAATGGCCTGTAAACTTAGTTACGATTCTTAAACAAAGCTCTTCTGTTCTCCACTTCTAAATGCATCCAATCACTGGCCAAGGCTGGAGTGCTGTAAGATCTGTTTATAGTCTAAAATGGACCATAACCCCCCAATACTATTAACAGATTTAGAAAACATGAGTCTGAACACATAAAATGAAGGTTTAGCACGAGGAAAGGACTAAAAGTGTGAATAACAAGAAATGAAAGTCTAGAGACTATTCTTAAGGTACATACCTCTCTGCCCTGAGCACTCTTTTCATCTTTTGAATAGGAGCCGAGGTCAAAATGTTTAAGGTGAGTCTGTATGGACATGCAGCATGAAAGGCCGTCTTCTTTGTTTTCAGCACATCATGCACGATGCCATTGGCTTCAGGAGCTCTCTGACTGGGAGAAACTACACAATGGAGTGGTATGAGCTCTTCCAGCTGGGTAACTGCACTTTCCCTCACCTAAGGCCAGAGCTGGAAGCCCCCTTCTGGTGTAATCAAGGGGCGGCATGCTTCTATGAAGGAATCGATGACCTTCACTGGATGCAGAATGGGACCTTGGAACAGGTTGCTGAAATGACAGGTAAAAACATGACGACAGTGAAAAGTGATTAATGCTGGCAAGGGGGTCTTCCTTTATTTTTAAAAATGAATCTTACCTGCAACAGAAGACATTTTTACTTCGTGTGACGTGTATCACATCATTGGCTTACATTTATTCAAGCAGTTAAAACCATTAAAACTGAATCATGGTCCTCCTGCAACTGCGCAACCTGTTTGTTGACAGTGATGACAGTGTTAAATGAGAGGATTTAGATCCCGGCCCGGTCACTGTTGGTGTAGAGTTTTCACTTTTACAACATTTCCACACACATTGACGTCAGGCTAGTTGTCAACTCTATATTAGCCAATGTGAGTGAGTGAATGAATGTGACTCAGGCTTGTACGCTTTTTACTTTTTCCTGTTTTGACTTTAGAAAAAAAAATATTGCAATTACCTGTGTAATCATCCAGAAGGGTCCCAAAAAATGCAACTTACAGTAAACAAGTGGCACAGTCAAGTTTCATTATTCATCATGGTTATGTGACTACAATGCATCTCAGTCGCTTTTGATTTGAAAGGATGCCAGTCATATTTACTTTTTAAAACAGTTTTGAATTAACAATTTCCGTCACTTAAATTGTACACATCAGAAAAAATAACATTAATAAGGCTGAATAGAACAGTTGGCTGTCAAAGCCTGGCCTAATGTATAAACAGCACCCTACAGAACAAAAAACACAAAGCAACACTCAGTCAAGTTAAATGGGCAGGCAGGCAGTCTGAGAATACCTTAAGTGTTCTTTGAACCATGTGTACTTTTAATACAGAATTGTTATGATTATTATAAAATAAGCCTTACATGGAAAATGACAAGCGTTATTCTGTAACGTAGATAATAACAATATAGAAATGTCAGTCAGCCATGCTTATTAATGTGACAAGTGCATACTCACGCTCAGTTTGTGTGGCCTGAAGTTTCTGTTGGGCAGCCACACCTCACTGACTGGTGCTTTCAGTTTTTATTCAGTTGGTCACCTCCAGATTTAAGTTATGTCCAAAACAGCTCTGCCTGGTCCAGTTGGGTGGCCACTGTGGTGCAATGTCTGCAAATCGAATCAGTTCCAATTCCCAGTCCTTCAAACAGGCTTGAAGGGTAGCAGCTGCATTATCACTCACACGTGTTTCTAAAAAGCGTGTCCTGAGACATTTTTATTGTGTTCTCCACTTGGTGTGGATAAAGGGGACAATTGCAGGGATGTATGGCGGTAAATTATCTCTTGACTCTGACCACAAGTTTGTAGTAGGTGGACCACATCCTAGCAGACATAGGGCCTTATTTATAAAAGTGCATGGATTCGAGTATGAAAATATGTGCATGCCAAAAAAATATGAAAGGCAAAAAAAAGGTCACATTTATAAAACCTGGCATACACACATTTCTATACAATTTACCGATTTATAAATTACAATCACCTTGTAAGTATGCATATGTGAACATGCCTCGTACACCGTCCTGAAATATTCTTGTACCAGTAATGGTGATAACGTGCAGTGAATACACTTGACTTGAGCATTCCTAGTTTTCATCCTCTTTCTTTCTCTGTACATTTAGCATTTGTTTGCTCAGAGGTTGATGCGCTTGCTGCTTCCTGAGCTGGTCTTCTTCTCTCCATGCTAGCGGCTCACTTCTTCTCTTCTTTCATCAGCATCTTTTCGAGTTAAAACTGCTTGTCAGTGTTTGTGTTGCAATTACTTAGTATGTTTTCTTTAATTTTTGCTTAAGCTGGCACTTAAGTCTTCAATCTGCCTCAAGATTGATTTAAGATATGAAGAGGCAGGGGATGTGATGGTGAAGGTGATAGGGATGAGAATGGCACCCGTATGCATGCACTGCATGGCTGCCCTGCTGGCTGCTGCCGAGAGTTGATTCTGCAATAAAATAAAATAAAAATAGAAAGAGGAATAACCTTGGAGGTCAATCGTCATCCCGAAAGCACATAGTAGATGTCACGTAGTATATGTGTACCAAATTACAGGTCAATAGGTCTACAGGTGATTTAAAATCCTGGACAGACAAACGGACAGACACGGCAGCGTAGTATATAAGAAAATGTAGCATGCTAACCAGCCTAATACATACAGTATGCAGTTACAATGCTGCAGAACGTCTTTGGCTGTTAGAGAAACCGCTCCCTCCTTACATGTCGAGATGCTGCCACTTCAAGAGGATCTGACTGTGTTCTGCAACTGACAGCGCAAGGTTGTGCGTGATGTTATAACTCTCTCTGTCTTCTGTGATCTGGGGGTGCGGGAAAGGTGTAAGACGCCATCATCTGAGTGGGTAGTCACCATCACATGGCACATGTAATGACGTGATTGTTGTTACAATGAATAGTACAGGCCATATCAAACACTGAGGGTTGAGCTGCTTACCTTACCAACAAGCTACAGCTACAGTTCTGTCACATTTGCCATAGCTGCTAGCCTCAAAATAAATGACTAACGGGCTGGCCCAGGCCACAGAGACACAACATTTCTCAGCCACATCTTGGCATCACAAAGTGCCTTGTGCTGTAACTGAATGTCACTGCTCATTGTTAACAAAAGCAGCTTCATTCTCACTAGATGCCCTTATTGCAATATGAGTGTAATAAATTGCTCCAATTACATTTGGAGAACTAGACACTGCTTGCAAATGGCCTGTTTATTTTTGGTAAAAATATGTTGTATGTATGTACACCCAACACCATACAAAAACTGGACGTAGCTTCTGACCAGTCATTTGATGGCTTTCAGCCCAGCAGGCAAGATGGAGTGAAGCTTGGCTGAGATACTGATGACCAGTTCCCTGAGAAGTGACAACAGGTAGCTGATATAAACTGACTGAGGTGTAATATGTTTATCACGTTAATGCACAAAATATAATATCAGTTCAGTGATATGAAGTATGTGTGCAAGTCATCATTTAGCTGGTTTGACTGCATTACCCTACTTGATTAAGGATGTTGACATTTCCCAGTTTCTCCAAACTGCTGCCTAGGCACGAATCAGAGATGCTGTAAATACACACGTCTCTCCGTCAATTTTTCTTCTATAAATTCAGTTGTTTGTGTGGGAAGTAACATGCGCACATCTCAAGCCTATTTGTGTGTATGCAAGCATTTTAAGTGAGGCCCCTGGTCACTACACCTTGGAATGGCTCGCTACCGTGATTTACAACCAAAGAGTTCACATTCCCTTCTCTCAGCGAGGGGCTCATTCTACGGCTCTCTAGCGCGTCTGACCTTTGGCTTATGAAAAACTGGTGTTTTCAGGCTTATACAAAATAATCTAAATATATCTAACATAAGCCTTTTTAATTCTATGTCTTCCATCTTAATGCTTAGTGAAGTATTATATCTATTTGTCTTAAGTGCGTATAATACTCTTCTAGCACGTGTAAATAACCAATTTTAAGAATACAGTTTTCTATATAACATGACTGGATATCGTGACAATGCTGCTACTTCTTCTAAAGCTTTTCCCACTTTCATATGGGGTCACTCTATTTGACCAGCCTCCTCCATTCTCATCTGTTGTACCTCCTCTCCAGACACCCCCTTCTCCCTTAGATCCACTTTCTCTTCAGTTGTCCTCTTCTCCCAGCATCTCCATATGCTCAATTCGTCTCCCCAGATTGTTTACCTCTCTTCTCATGACATGCCCATAACACTTTAATCGTCTTTCCTGGATTTTCTTAGAGTTTTCCCATTCCTGCTCTTATTAAGCTTTGTTACTCCACTCATCCATGTCCACATCGTCATTTCTGTAGCATCTGTTTTCATTTCATGCACCTATGAGTGCTGACCTCACTATTGTTTTTTACACTTTCACCCTTCACTCCTGCACTGATTCTTTGGTCACAGAACACTCTAGATACCTTTTTCCAGTTTTTTCCAACCCGATTGCATTGTATGGTTCACTTCTAAATCTAGGTTCTCCATCCATCCTGTGATGTTGTTGATCCGATATTTTTGAACGTTTTCACCATTTTAAGCTTTTCTCCCAGCACGCTAACTTCTACATCTTGGCCCAATCTTAACTGCATGTACTGTTATTCGTACACTACTTCTCACTTCATTATAGGTACCCTCATACACATCCTTAACTATTCCTACATTCTCCAGTACTCCTTTCTGTCTCGTATATTTTCACCATTTGTTTGCCTGGGGACACTTATCATGTGACTTTTCAATATTATAAGCACCATGTGCAGTCCTTTCTGTTTCTCTCTATTCTTATCCTGGCATACTGTAAATCTAAACTGTTCTTCCCCAATCGTCATATCTCTTCTCAGGCTTTTATCCCTTTAACATATTGTCATTGTATGTGACATCAGCTTTATCCCCCTATAACTGACACAATGCTGGATGTCTCTATATGGGTGCAATCACACTCTTTTTCCACTGATCTGGCATTTTCTCTTCACCGTAGATCTTTGACATCAGCTCCTGTAACAAATGGCGTGCTTCAGTTGTTACCCCATCTAGTCCAGTTGCCTTCCCATTCTTCATGCTTTCTAGTGCCTATTTGACTTCTTCCCTGCTTATCCCTGTTGTTACCCCTTCATTGGGTATTCCATCTTTGAATATTACCCTTGGAGTTTCTTCATTCACCAGTTTCTTAAAAGTATACCTTCCCTTTTCCTTATTATGGGAATACAAAATAGTCCTGTTGAATGAGCTTAATTTGATCAGTGCGATCAACTGGCAGACCCACCTCGCTTGACCTTTGTCCTGTAAGTGAGTTTAGAAACTGAATAGGTGGTTTGTTGCAGCTTGGCAGGAAAAGCATGAGGTGGCTTGTGAGTTTCAAAGCTCACTATCCACCCTGTCTGTTGTATTCACTGAGTGGCAGCTGATCTGGTCAGACAGCTGTAGGTAAGAGCCTATGGAAGTCGATGCTGTGCTGGGGATGCTTTGTGACATTCACTTATGAGGCTATGGGACCAGCCTAAGCTCAAAACCCTTACTGCCTTGCACTCTCACATTCTTCAAAGATTTTAAATTGAAAGACCTGGCCTTTGCATGATGAGTCCTTGTTTTGAGCACTAATGTGCTTTTTGTGTGCCATTCTCAAAGTCATCAGTGTCATCTTTAAAATGATGGTTTGTGATGATGCAGGTTCAGCTCCGTGCTCCCATCGGCTGTTAGGGAGCCCTTGAACCCAACACCATCGGTAATATCACCGATGAGCTAGACAGTGAGGCAATAACAATGAACAAGGGGATGATGTAACTAATGTGCATAGTGCTTTTATTCAAAGTATATCAACACAGTGTTCAAAATAAAGTGCAGCAGTGCATTCAAAAGTCTTCATTCATTAAATAAATAATCCATAAAATGAAACGTGGAGGTTAAAATACACAAAAACAAACAATCCTTTAAAACGAGGTTAAAACGCACTTCAGGAAGCAGTCTTAAAAAAAACTAATGACATGCCGATGCTCTATTTCTGTTAGCGTTAGTGTCTTACCTGCTTCTCCCATGTGGGCCCTGCAATAGGCGAGACGCTCTTAATGCAGCTGACCTTCTGCCTACTTCTACTGTTACTGTCAGTCGCCTTTCCGATCCTTGGCTCCGGTTGGATTCCCCTGACAGTGACCTGGGAATTCCTCCAACGGCCAAGGCTCTCACGTGGCGGACACCACATTCCCAAGTCCTGACTCCCGTGGCCATCCGTGGAGAATCATCCGCCTGCCAGTCACTCCTGTCCTTCATACAAAACTCTGCGGGAGCGACAACAACTACTACGCCCGGGGTGTCAGCCTAACGCCCAGGTTGCCTACTCAGCTGCTGCGAGCCTGTTCACGCTCACTCACTCACACCGGCGCACTCGCTCTCTCTCCCTTCCTTGCATGCTTCCTTCTTTCCGTAACCTCCGTCTTTTTTTCTTCCTTACTTTCTCTTACTTTTTTTCCCCCTTCTAACCGGCTTGCGCTTCCCTTTATGCCGAGGGACATAGCAGCTGCAGCACATTAGCCACAGGAACAATGACGGATGTGGGCAGTCTCTCACCTGTGCACGTAGGTGAGAAACGCCCACACCGCAGATCGCCCTGCGGCTCGCTACAGCCACTATGCCCCCTCCTAAGCCGCGAGCGCGGTGATTATTTATTTTAAACAAACTGGCCTTTGCTGGAAGAGCTGTGGACCCATAACACCACATGGTTAAGTGGCCAGTCAGCAGTCTGTCATGGAACGTGAAGTTACAGTACTTACACCACGGCCAAGGGGCCTAAAGATGTAAATATCTCCTGAATTGCTATGAAAGATTAGCCGGATTAAGTGAAACCCATGAGTGGCAGTCACCCCCTCAAAAGTGTGTTGTGGTTTCTTATGGGCTGACCCCTGAATCCTCATGGCAAAGAAGAAAAGGTTTGGAAACAAATCGGGGGTGTCAGTGTCCACATCATTTATGTTTACAAGGTCATCAAGTGTTATTGGACATGGTCAGGCCCTTGTTGCTAGCTCCTACCATGTGATTGTTTCCTAGCACCATAGCTTTTTGATGTGGCACAAGTTTTGATGGTTTATGTGCAGAGTGGTGGCACTGAGGCAGGGATCTACACTGGCAATCGGAAGGTTGCCGGTTCGAATCCGGTAAACGCCAAAAGTGAATCTATTTTGTTGGGCCCTTGAGCAAGACCCTTAACCTGGAATTGCCTTGTCCTGGGTATGACGTTAATCTGCATCCAGCCCTGCATGTAGGCCCTCCAAACTGCAGGAACAACTTGGGGGTTGGTGGCAGAATTGGCACTCCAGCCACCATAAAAAACCTCACACTGTTCTGTCTGAACTAGTGTGGTGTTGAGGTGTCACCCGTTGTATGGTTACACTCGGGTCCTGAGATGGTTTGCCATGTGGCGCATGCGCCTCTCTGTCTCTTTCATTGTAGGGTGGATTGGCAGTGGTTTTCTTTAATTGTGCCAAATCACGCATGTTTACCTTCAAATTTCCCTTTGTTTCTAGGGTCACAGTTCAATGAAATGGCCAGATGGGTTCGTGAGGACAACGAGACGGGAATATACTATGAAACGTGGACAGTTCAGGCCGAGCCCAGCCCTAATACAACAGTGTGGTTTGAATCTTATGACTGTTCTCAGTTTGTGCACCGGACATACAGGAAATTAGCAGATCTGGGCGTCACGTTTAACAGTAAGCAGCAGACTAACTATACCAAGATATTCCTGTTCAGCGCAGAACCAGTCTTTCTGGGGAATGACTCCTCCATCTTTGGACAAGCAGGAAAGCAGGAATTGGCTGCAGATATTCGAAAATTCTACCACCCATTTAGACCTCATCAGTCGGTTAAAGAGTTCCTGATCAGTCTGCTAGAAATCTTAGACAAAGTTATCCTGGAACGGAGCTTCTACCTGTATTACAATTATGAATACTGGCACCTACCAATGAAGCCACCTTACATGAAGATTACATATGAAGAAATTCCTTTACCTCATACAGATAAAGCAATAATTGAGTAATAATCATAACAAACTCCTTACACCTTCTTGAAAGTGCCTTGTCATTTTTGACCTTCTTCAAAGGTCTATGCAGTTGTGTTCAAGCCGGCCACACTAATTATTAATCATGTCAATGCCAGAAAAACCAACGAGTGCACATCGTGGTGAAGTGAACTCACCACACACCAGCTGGAGCGAGTGTCGGTGTATTCAAGAAGCGCTGGGTGAAAGCAGCACACAACCCTGGACAGGCGCCTCGTCCATCGCAGAGCAAAGATACACAAACACAACCACAGTAGGCTTCCAGATTGAATCATCTGAACTTTTACATTCTCACAAGAGGGGTGGACATTTCTGGCTGACATTTTACAACTGGAACTCGGCACATTTCCACCACCTTCTGAAACACTGGTGCAAAGACCTTTTTGTAACCTTAAATTCACTCCCGAATCATGATGCACTTGCATCTCAATCTGAACAGATCTGTAGAGAGCAGAAAAATTAATGTGCGAGTAAAATTACTGGAAAATTAATTCAAACGTCCGTGTCACTCAGATTTCTTTAGGGCAGAGCCCAATGAAGCCATGTGGGGTGCTCAGTCCTGTCCTTGGGGTCTGCAGTTTCTGCTGGACTCCATTTTAGGGGGTTCCTGCATTTAACTGATGTTCTGGTTTAGTTAAACATGCCGTTCTTTAACTGTTCACAGGGTTATCATTGTCACATGTACAAGGTACAGCCAAACTTTCTCTTACATGTGGTAAAGAATCAACATGCAACACGTCTCCACTGTCTAGTGCTGTGATTAGTGAGTAGAACAATCTTACCTTGAAGTTTCTGTCTTTATGTGAAAAATGTCATAAACTTTATTATGATTGTATGAATATTTCAGAATCTGCTCTTAACAGACAGTGGCTCCAATGGCAGTAGGGAGGGAGGCCAGAGGTAGTGAAGAAGAAGAAGGAGTAGTAGTTTGTTGAAGAATGTTAACAGGGATTTGTCACCCTGTACTGCAAGGTGTATGTTTTGTTATTTGATCATTTTGTGTGTGTCGCAGCCTGGTGGTCTTGTGTGTCTTATTTGTCTTCCAGGCCAGTTCACAAGTGACCTCTAATTGATAAAAACGTACAGAACACCCCCAGAATATACCTATTCTGCCTGGTAATTGTGCACTTCAACATAGAGCAGATTTTTTTTTTTTTTTTATCATCAATTTGCATTAGCTTTAGCTCCAAAATACTATGATTTTATAACATTTATTTCACATTGATGGAAATTTGCAAGTAGTGGTATGCAGCTTGGGAAAATGTCATTCCTACACCAAATCTCCTATTTGTATAACTGCTGATTAACAAATCCTTCTAATATTACTTCAAACATGAGCCATTTGAGCCTGAGCCCACATTTGTATCTGAATCATAATCAGCATAAGACAAACGACTTGTTTGTGTTTGTGCAAAAAGAGCGCAGAGAAGTCCAATTAAAACAAGAACTGCCTTGAAGGCCGATCTGCAGGCACCATGGGCCTACAAGAGCCAACCTGAGCCCCCCGTCTAGCTAAGAGGGTCTAACGTCTATCGAGGAAGTACAGGATATCAATTTAGTTTTATTAATTTTTTTATTTAACTTTTTTTTTCTGTCATTTTTCTATCCATAATCAGATTCCATGTACTGTTCATTGAGCTGTAATCTTTATTTGGTAATAAAAGTTCAAATTGAGTGTTTAAAAAAAAGATGACTACCCAGTTTCAAGTGCCCATCCCAAAGGTGTCTGCACCTGCCCTTCTCTTTCAGTGGCCCACCATTCTTTTAAGATGTTTTACATCTTAATCATCTACAGTATAAACATTCCAGAAATTTGTTTGGGTAGACGTTTCCTGTTTGTGTAACTCTGGGCTACAAGTGAGCTTGGACCTACCAAGAGTCAAGAAGAGCATTTAGTAAAAGGTGAGTCCATTCTGCGCTCCACTGAAGTCGAACATTTTTTGGGGATGGCCTGGAATGAGAGTCTAGTGGCACTTCATCAAGAAGTGTTTGTGTTGTGCCCTGCACCCTGTGTTACCAGAAGAGGCCTCAGCTCCACACAGCCCCGGGGTTTTGGAAGATGGAGAGACGATTTGCAGACGTTCATCAATATGGAAGAAGGGGCATTCATTCAACAGGCCACAATTTCAGTTGCATGAGTGTAAGTGAAGTATTCATCTTGCTGAGAACCACTGCTGGCCAGAAAGGCTCCAAGCAGAGACTGCATGAAGACAGAATCCCTGGAAGGGGATGAGCACACCTTCAAAATGTAGCCCTGTTGTGATTTTACATAGCAAGAAGAATGTGCAGATGCATGTTAAGTTATGTTTAATAATAATAATAATAAAACATGAGAGTGTTCTACAGGTACCACCTTCAAACTTGGAACCTGTGACTAGAGGTTTTTGTTAAAACCCACTTCCGTTTTTATTTGGCATTTACGCACAGTAGAGTATTGGGGGATAATTTAGTGTTTTTAAACCTGGTTTTACTTTCATCAACTTCAGAATTTTTATTGTGCTCTTCTGGCTGTTGGGATTACGTTATTTAGTAATGAGCACACTAGTGGGGCTGAGGCTGCTGTAGCGGCAGCCTCTCAGCATTGTGTGCTGTCTGTCTGGTGTCTGTTCAGTTTGTTGTTGTCAGTTTTAGAATACCGAGTGTAAACTACACTGAAAAAGAGAAAATGAATAAGGAAAATATAAATGACAGTTAAGCACTTAAAGCGACAGCCAAAATACAAACACTGCTGCATGTCTTATAATTGTCAAAAATCACACTGCTGTGCTGTTCTGAATATAAAATAAGAGACAGGAAAAACAGACCAGCTAATAAATGACCAGAGAAGAGTTTGAGGACCACCCAAACAAAGTAAGTGCATATGCTGGTAAAATGACAGTAGAAACGGCATTACCCAGAATTCCTCAGGAGAAGGTGAGATGTCTGACCGAGTATGTTACATATTGGCAAGGTATGTAAACGACGAGTGTGTCACCTCATTGAGAAGCTCCATTTCCAATAAGCCTCATCAAAAGGAAGGCATCTTCTGAAAAGAATTCCCCTGACAGACGTCTGCTGCGGAGTAATTTATTATTTTCAAACTGTTTAAACAGACAACTGGAGAAAAAAGTTAGAAAAGCCATTTAACAGACTCACATTTTGCTATCCATTTGCTTTTTATAGCAATACAGAAGAGAAAGAATAAAGAGAAAAATATTTAAAGAACAAGTTAGGACATTTAAAGCATATCTTTAAAAGTGCTTATTTTTCAAATTTGAATTGATTGGACAGGCAAGTTAAGCTGAATCCAGTAATCACTTTCTTTAGTAAGTCTTTAAGATTAAATATGAAAAGCATCAATTATAAAGAAGAGCTATGGCCTCCTACTGGTCACATCAGACTGTGAGTACCTCTCACTGCAGGGTCCAAAGCCAAGATAAAGAAGCCCCTCCAAATCCACAGCTTGTGCACCGAAGGACACCCAACGTGCTGGTACTGAAAATGCACCTGCCATAAAGGCGCAACTCTCATCTCTTTTCTCCCAAATCATTTCTATTTGTGGCAAATCCAGCTGTCAGTTACATAATGCTGTGCAAAGCAAAGGCGTTTTTAACTGAATTAGAAACAAAGCTAACAGCATTGCCAGGCAGAGGATGGCACTGTAAGAAGGTGCAGCGTTTTGTGGCAGGACCCCCAAGGACCAGAGAACTACTTGGATGCTAACAAACATTCAGCAGTCTGCTTTCTGGAATAAAGTGGATGCCAACTCAACAAAATAACACTTTTCACAAGTACATGCTGGGGGGAAGCACCAAAGACTAAGACACCTCAGTCCTCAACACCAGATTTCATATTATTCTGTATGATCCAATACATTTTAATTTGATTAATTCATCCTTGTGTGGCAGAAATGTGTCTGCTTTTTACACAGAGGACAGGGCTACAGAATGCAGGAAGGAGAAAGTGATGTCCTGAAACAAAAATGGTTAAATACAATCAATGGATGGAAGACTAAAAGTTAAAATCATAAAAATAATAATAAAATAAACACAGCAAATACAGTATGACGGGCCTCCTTCAGTTCTTCACTACATAATCCTCAATGAACAAGTCAAATGAACAGTTGATGCATTGATGATTTGCATACCCACTCATTCCAATTCATGGCGAGGTGGGGTGTACTGATGGATCAGTAATTACTGATTGTGTGGCAGAGGGCACAATGGCATTGTCCAGACCCTGAACTGGGCTACGCAGGGTTGAAAATGTTAAACGAGCCAACGGCCTTGAATTTGGAAACAGAGAAAATAAAGCAATCCAACCTGATGTGTACACACACTCCAACAATGTTGAATTTTATCACGAAGACCAAAGAATCAAACGGACACACTTTAAAATAATGTACTTAAAATGAATGGTTTACAGATTCCATATTTTGACCAACAATAAGTTCTTTTCAAATTGGCAGACTTGCAAGTAGTGTCTTAGTACAAGGTCTGTTTTATCTTCCCTTTCCCCCATCGCTCACCTACACCAATTCACGTGCCCAACATTCTCCTTCCATGTCAGGACATCACAGGTTCACGGTTGTCTTCAAGTTCCACCACTGGACACCCACAACCTGACAGCACATTACATAGGAGCTCCGCTACTTCACTTGTCTGCAATGCTGCTCAGCCATATTTGATGGGAGCAACACGTTATGAAGAAGAGCAAAAGCACTAGTGGGGTAAGGACCATGGAAACGCCACGCTTTAATTCTTCAGTACCATTGCATAAAATAATACATAATGAAAATGAATTCAACCAAATGTTAATAAATATCATGGAAGAATATTCACCTCTAAAACTATACATTTTGATGCTAATAGAAGATACTCAGAGTAAGCATCAATGTCGTCTCCAGTGTATTATTATAAATCAGCTTTTTGTTTGCTAAACCTTGACATTTTTTATAAAGAAATGATACTACTATACTAATTTTCAAATAATGAAAAGCGCCTTTTTAAGTAGAAAAATATACCATATACCATGATAGATTTGCAAAATTTCAGGAAATGGACTGCAAACTGTACAAGCTATATATAGCATATTTCACAGAGAATAAGTTGACTCTACCTTGTAAAGTCAGCAGAAAGCACAAGCGCACTCATGTTGTCCTCTAGAGCAGGGGTCCCCAACCCCCGGTCCGCAGCCGTCTGACAGCCGGGCCGCGAGAGAACTGCCGGCAATGGAGACTCAGATTTTTCAGAACGCTTGGTGGGCGGGGCTTTGCAGCGGTGCAGAGAGAGGAGAGAGACCGAGGTGAGAGAGTATTACAACAAAGTATTTTTATGGTCCCGACAGTTTCCCCATATGACATGAGTCTGTAGAAATCACGTTACTACGAAGTACATTCAGCAGATGCTTTCATTACAACGAAGTGACCTTGAAATGCTTGAACGAATCATCCACAGAGCAGTTAGATCTGTGGTCGCAGCTCAGTTGTGCACGTTTGCACAATGATCCCCAAACAGAAACATTGGAAAAAACAGAAAACATCCATTGGAATTTAACTCATTGTCACCCTCCTATAGAAACGGCAGACACGAAAAAAAGATAGCAGTGTTAATGTTTGTGATGTGCAATCTGTTGGATTGGCAAATGTAAAGCATATGTCTTTGTTATATGCAAAAAAAGAAGAAAAATCTCAGATTGCAAATGTATGCGAACTGCTTAATAACTTTAATAATAATAGAAATGTTATGTAAATTGTGTATAAAACTGCCCCCCCCCCGACCGGTCCGTGGAAAAATTTGCATCTAATAAAGTGGTCCTTGCTGTCAAAAAGGTTGGGGACCACTGATATAGAGCAGTGCTTCCCAACTCGGTCCTGGGGGCCCACTGTGGCTGCAGGGTTTTGTTCCAACCAGCTTCTGTTTTTAATTGGACTCCTGGGCTAATTAAGTGAGCTCTGTGAACTTTCCCAAGTTCTGTGTTTTGGGAACAATACAGAAATTAGAAAACTAAGTTTGGTAATATATATATATATATTTATTATATATAAATATATAAAAATGTACCAAGCAGTTATATGGGAATAATGTATTTTTTTCTTTTTACAATATTTTCATCTTAAATTTCATTCTGCTTTTCTAGGTGTTCTAATTTTCATTCATTAATCAATTACTTACTTATTAGTGGGTCTGATGCTAAAGTAGTTCTGGCCTTTGATTATTCCGTGTTGTTCGCCTGGGTGTCTGCTCTGCTCGTTTTTAATTGTCATTAATAAGATACAATGAAGGGGGAAAACTGCACAGAGAAAGGGCAAAATATAATGAAATCAACTAAAGAGAGTTCAGCATTTAAATCTATAGCAAAAGCAGAAATATTTCTAAATGTCTTATAAATGTAAAAATCACACTGCGGTGCTTTTCTGAATGCAGGATAAAAGAAAAATAATAGCAGCTAATTAAATGAGATCAGTGCTATCAGGTGTTGTCACTGATTAGGAATCTGGTTAGAACAAAAACCTGCAGCAACAGGGGGTCCCCAGGACCGAGGTTGGGAAACACTGCTGTAGAGCCATTTACAGTGCGAGTATTCAGAACCAGACGACAACTTTTGAAAGATCTAAGGCAGCCTCACAACAAGCTGAACAGATGCCAGGCTGGTCCCAGCATTCACAATTCAAGCCGGGTTCCTGAGCCTTCACAACAAACTGCACACAAGACGGAGTCTCTGGAGCCTTTATGGATATAGCCTGGACACTTCCACATGTTAACATGGACCTACCCAGACTACTGCAGATCCCTTCTAATGGAGGACTCCACTTTAGTCCTTTAACCCCCAAACTGATATCAAGCTAATAGACTCCCAGTATACTTTCCTAAAACCTAGATGAGTGAGAACTCTCTGTAGCTGGGATTAACAAGTACACCTCTACACCCTGACAGTGACGGCTGTAGCATGATAATGAACACATGCAAGTGCTCGGCTGTGCGGCTGACACTGCTAGTATTCACAGTTGTAAAAGTCCCTTTTTTACTTGCCAGGGCAGTAAAGGGTGAATGTTTTGTGTGTGAAATTTTCAGAAGTTGGGATGAGGGGGTAATTACAAAAAAAAAGTTCACAAAAACAACACACGCATTATTGTGCCAGTTATGTGTAAATATTATATAGACATCTGCTATTCATGTTTTTGCATATTTATTGCTGACCTTCAATTGCCTCACTTTGAATCGCAAGCCATAAAGATCACAGAATAAGTCACATAAGTACAGTTTACAGCCTTAACTACAAGGAAAGGACCTGCATGGAAAGTCATGCATGACATCTATTTATTTAGTGGATTTAGCACAAAGGCCTCTTTGAGAAATTAGACTCCTTTTATCATTTTAGTATGCATTATTGTTTGCTAGAAGTATTTTTGCAACTACTATAATCAAAATTAAAGTGAGAATACATTAGCACAAAGTTGAAAAACAGATTGGAGAAACAAATGAGGACAAGATAAGGCAAACAAAACTGCAGCACTGCTTATCTTTGGTGGTGTGTGAAATACTGATTCAAGTAAAGCAACCCCGATGGAGACCGGGGTACTTCAGAGTGTACTTCAAAGACACAGCTCAATGCCTTCAAATGGAACTACTTTAAGAGAGAATCATCATAAACTGAAGCAATAACCAGCACATACTGTACACACTAGAAAATAACACAACACACTACATCTACTGGGAGAGCTGCCAAAGATTTGCAGCAAATGCAACACAATCCAAATCAGAACCCGCTTTTGTGGTCACTTTTCTGAAGCTTCCTTGAAAAATACACATTAAGCAGCAAATCACTATGGATATGCATATATTATATACAGTATATCAAATAATACTTTTTAGAATGATTGTTTTTTTAGATAAGCTATTAAGCACTTGAGACTGTTGTTCATTTTTTATTTTATATATATATATATATATATATATATATACACACACACACACAGACATATGAGCCACAGTATTAAAACCACCGACAGATGAAGTGAATTAACTTTGATTATCTCATTACAATGGGCACCTGTTAGTGGGTGGGATAGATTAGGTAGCAACTAAACAGTCACTTCTTGAAGGTGATGCGTTGGAAGAAGGAAAAATGGACAAGCATAAGAATCTGAGTGACTTTGACAAGGGCCAGAACATCTCCAAAATGGTAGGTCTTGTGGGGTGTTCCTGGTATGCAGTGGTTAGTACTTAATACAAATGTTAGACGACTGGTAAACTGGCAACAAAATCATGAGCTCCCATGGCTAATTTATGCACGTGGGGAGCAAAGGCTAGCCCATCAGGTCTGGTCCAACAGAGGCACTACTGTAGCACAAACTGATGAAAACTAAATGCTAACCATGAGAGAAAGGGCTCAGAATACACAGGCCTATTGCATATGGGTTGACGTAGCTGCAGACTAGTCAGAGTTTCCATGCTGACCCCTGTTTACTGTTGAATGCACCTACTATGGACATGAGTGTCACGGCCGGTTTATAGAGCAATGGAGAAAGGCTGCCTGGTCCGATGAATCACATTTTCTTTTAGACCATATGAATAGCCACGTGTGTTTTTTACCTGGGGAAGAGATGGTAGCAGGATACACAATGGGAAGAAGGCAAGCTGACGGTGACAATGTGATGCTGGGAAACTTTGCTTCCCAGGATTCATGTAGATGCTACTTTGACACGTACCACCATCATTTAGATTGTTCCAGATTACATGCATCATTTCATTGCAACAATATTTCCTGATGGCCATGGCCTCTTTCAGCAGTTGTGCCCTGACACACTGCAGAAATTGCTCAGGAATAGTCTGAAGAACATAAAGAATTCAAGGCGTTGCCTTAACCTCAAAATTGTCCAGATCTCAACCCGATCGAGCATCTGTGGGATGTGCTGGAAAAACAAGTTCACTCCACGGAGGCCCCACCTTGCAACTTACAGGGTTTAAAGGATCTGCTGCTAGCGACTTGGTGATACCACAGCACACCTTGAGCACACAGCACATACTTGCCAGATACCACAGCACACCTTGAGGTCTTGTGGAGTCCATGCCTCAACAGGTCAGAGCTGTTGTGGCAGCACAAGGGGGACCTACACAGTATTAGGCAAGTGGTTTTAAAATTGTGAATGATCGCTGTATACATACTATATGTATAGGGGTGGGTGGGTGTGTGTGTGTGTGTATGTGTGTGTATATATATATATATATATATATATATATATATATATATATAAACAGACTTCAGTCATATGATATATACACTAAAATGCTCACTTATATACATACTATACAATTAGCTCAATAATTAACACTACCTTACAATTTTAGGCCTTACAACATATTTCCGAGCTATCTGCCGACTGCAACAGATTCTTCACACGTTTCCTTATGTGCAGGCCGAGTCTGAAATTTGGCCTGCACTTTTCTACAATATCATTGCTGAAACTGGCCAGAATCATATATGTACCCAGACTAAAAGAAACAAAAACATTTTTCTGGAATGTACAAAGTTCAAATATGTATAAAAGAGCACAAAGTGTGCACAATTAGGAGTTGGACAATTGTACAATATTTACAAATATTTTCATTGCTTATAAAATAATGTTTGTCAGTAGGTCAACCTCTGTTCCTGCCAAAGAAAACAAAGTCAATCATTCCTAATATGTTGCCTTCAACTGTTCAGCCAGCTGGACACCATTTCAGTGAATAACACAAACTATTCACAAGATATCACCTAAGCACTACTGCACTTAAAAGTGTATTCGTGAATTCATTGAGCAGGCTTAGATATATAAAGCACAAAAACTGTGGATTGTGAGTGTGCTGTTACTATTATCACAAATCACTAAATGATTGTCCTTTATTTGTTGTTACAAAATGTTTTAACAATGATACATTTCAGGTTGTATCCATCAGCCTTTCACCATGTAGGCATCATATCAGGAAACCAGACCCGGCCTAAGTGCTTGGAGACCTCCCAGTGTATTTGCTCCAGATTGTACCTGTGGTCTGGAATGAGTACCTCCTCCATTATAGAAAGCTGGGATAGCCGGCCTCCACACATTTTCACAAATTCCACAAAAGCACTGCAGGATACTTTACACTCACCTAGTCCAACTGCAGAGAGTTGTTTGCAACGTTCAGCAATGCGGATTAACTCCTCATCTAAAGGTCTCAGCCCATTGGCGCATACAACAAGCTCTACCAATCTAGGGCAGGTCATGCCCACTCTACCTAGCACATCCTTACTAACAGAATGACCAAAGTAGAGATGAGTGACAGGGATTTCATATCGGAAAAAAGGGCCAAACTCTTCTTCATAAAGGAAAAAGTACATGACCAAATTGAATTTTGGTGAGTGCCTCATGAGGGCATCCCAACTGCTCTTCTGAATAGTGTGAAACTGTGTCTGTCCAGGATTGTCACTCATCACATCAATGCGGAGATGTTCCAAGTTCGCATGCTTCTCTGAGGACAAAGCCAGTAGCAACTCATCACTTAATAAATAGTAGTTCAGAGCAAGCTCTCGTAAGCCATGGCACTGATCTGCAACACAAAGGATACCTAAAAGAAAGAAATTCACCAATTATTACAATCTTTAAAACAACAAACATGGGATCCAGAACTGGCTAAGTTTTAAAAAAATTCCATTGCATTTAGGAAATGTCTAATACAATCCAATAACATGAAATGCTTTAGATCTAGCTATAATGTTAATAAATATCTTTTATAGTGTTTAATCACACCATCTTGTATGACATGCCCCTTGCGGCATTGCATAAGCTGTGAGAAAAGCTGTCAAACCATGTGACTTATCTGACTGTACATCTTGAGGTGAATAAAGGACATGCAGGCAGACTACAACATACGAAAGAAAGATTAGGATTTCTCTTAGTCAGAAAACAAATAACTATGTTGTATTCCTTTACATTTTGGTGAGAAAATAATTAGAAACAAATTTTGTCTTTCATTACTTTATGCTTACAGGAAGCAAGGTAGCACAGTAGTCAGCAATGCCAGTGTACAAATCCAGCATCTGGGGTTTGAATCCTGCACCAAGTTGTTGGCTGAGTGTGGTCTGCATGTTCTCCTACATCTCTGTAGACTTTCCTCCAGGTGTTCCAGTGTTCCTTTCTTATCCCCAAAGACTCGCAGATTAAATTGAACAGAGATTCTAATGTAGTGCAAATGTGGGTATATGCTTGAGGTGACCCTGCAATGGGCCAACATCTTAGGCATTGCTGTTTCAAGCCTTGTTCTCAGTACTGCTAAACAGGACCTGTGCCCATGCAAACCTGAGTTGGATCAAGCAAGTCTGACATAGTATTTTATTTGTTTACCTGCAATTAATTTTAATATAGTGAATTTATTCTATATTGGAATTACAATTTCAATTGTCTTCAAGAGGTGATCTTACATTTTCTTTTCACTTTTCAGCAACTGAAATTAAAAAGAATTTTATTATTTTGCTACATTTTGTCATATTGTTAAGCATTGTTTTTCATCTATTTTAATAATGAATACTGCTTTTGTCAAAAACTGTCTTGGCTTGGAAAAATGACATATTTGTCAAATTTTTGTGTTTTCCTTTGTGCCCTATAGCCTTCAATGTAAAATGCCAATGCAATCAAGGTTTTTTTTTTTCAATTTGTAGAAGACACCTAAATTTAGAACACAATTTTGCATGGCAAACACATATATAACAAGTTTGTAAAGAAATAACTTTGATAAGTTATCCTCTAATGTAAATGGCTGCCTAGAAATGTTATATGGCCTGTTTTGTCTCTTTGTCACCTGATTTGGCACAACGGATGAGTAAAAGATGATATAAAATTTATGCTAGAAATGAAAAAGTTTCTTGGCTAAAAGTGTGGGTAGGAGAAATGATCAAAACAGAGACAATACATGGAAAAAGTATGGCACTCCTTTTAATTCTCCAGTGCTGTTATACACATCATTTAACATATATGGAGCATTTATATTCCTGATGCCCACATCTATGTAAGTACAGTAAGCTAGCAGTCATACCATATGCTCTTTGGCACAGGTTACCCACCTGGAACTAAGCACTACTTGGATGGGCCAGCAGGGGGCACTTACCCTGTGGTCTGAATGTTGATCCCAATGCCCCAGTGCAGTGATGTGAACACTGTCTTTCAGATGAAACATAAAACTGAGCTCCTGTGGTCAGAAAAAATCCATTGGCATCCTTGGTAAACAGTAGGGTATAGCCTGATGTCCAGGCAAAATTGCCACCATGGCCTAGTCATTCTGACCCTCTAATTATCCCCTGTCTCGAATTGTCTCTCTCACCACTTCATCACCTAACTGCTAATGTGTGGTGAACATAATTGGCTGCCATCACACATCATTCAGGTGGATGCTACACATTAGTTGTGGCTGAAGTGGCTCCCCACTCACTGAAACACTTTGAGTAGTGAGAAAAATGCTATATAAATGTAAGGAATTATTATTATTACAGTATGTTTTTGAATAGGAAACACTACCAAAATGAGTGCAACTCATCTTATTAAGTCCAGTCCACTATACTAATCACTTGATTTGTAAAACGAAGAGTAGGTAAGACTACTTCAGTACCATAACTGTTACACCTACCAGCTGGAGATACATGTGGACAGCTGCTCATCTTTAGGAGTTTCAAGGTATCACTGTTGTTTGCCACCAACACCTTAAGAGAGGGATCATCTACAGGTGTGTCATCAATCTTCAGTGAAGAGAGGGATTTCGAGTTGACAAACACTACAGTCAAGGCTGAAATAAAATATGACTGTGGACAGAAACACAGAATTAGCTTTTGCTTCTATGCATCCATCCATCTATTTTTTCACTGGCTTATTTATTACAGGATAGAGGGTGTGAAAAAGAAGCATGCTCTAGCCCTCTTGATCAGAGAGCCATACAGATGTACAAAGAGAGCTTGGGTTTGACCAAATCATTTTGGACAATTGCTAAATCTTAAAATAGTGGGACAAACATCTAATAACATTATGACAATGTGAAAAACCCAGAAAGGTATCCTAGCTTATAAACGGTCAAAGGCATAACTGCTGGGTAGGGACTTTTCTTTCATCTCCATGCTATCACCACTGATTGTAGATCCCATAGAGATGTAGGAAAAGACACTGTTTAGGTTCAAATAATGACACTCTCGAAACAGGTGTGGCATGCGGCTGGGGGTGGCACCCAGCCAGGATGCCTGGGAAGACAGGAGGAGGGCTCATGCCTCCTCCAGACCACGAGGGGGCGACCGCCCTGGTTCCTTTGGGGGCCACGGGTGCAGGGCTTGGAAGCCTAACCCTGTAGTGGCCCGTGGTCTCCGCCAGGGGGCGCCCCCATGCCTGAAGGACCCGGCCCCCCAGCACTTCCGTCACACCAGGAAGTGCTGGGGGGAAGAAGACTGGGGACACCCGGAGGGCTTCTGGGAGCACAGCCGGCACTTCCGCTACACAGGGGAGTGTCCGGGGAAGTGTCTGGAATCACCTGGAGCCCATCTGGGCATGTTTAAGAGGGGCCGCCTCCCGGCAAACGATGACTGGAGTCAGGCGAGGAGTGGACAAGGTTCTGAGTGAAGGAGAGTGGAGGTGGCCTGAAGGAAGCAGGCACTGGAAGAGAGGCTTGGACTTTGGGGAGATTGGTGCTGGAGGCACTGGGGTTGTGCACTTATGGACCTTGTAAATATGGGAAATAAACGTATGGTGGACTTTAAAATGATGTCCGTCTGTCTGTTTCCGGGCTGCTTCTCACACAGGATAATAAATTAAGTATGCGAAGAGCCTACTTTCTAGTCTTCAATCCAATCCTACATAATCAAAAGATGAACAAAGCTAAATTATAACCACTAATACTTTAAAATCCATTCCAAAATCCTTCACCAATGAAGTTTATGGATTGAAAGATGCATTCCCATGTGGTCAGAATCATAAGTAACTACTGAGGGGATATCAAACCACAAAAGATTTGGCAAGAATTACATGATAGAGACGATGTGAAGGGATTTTAGATTAACAAAGAATACTATTTATCCTGACACAAATGAGCAAAACTAGACAACAAATAAAAAATAAAATGATGAAAGAGTATGCAATAAGAAGTGAATGTTCACAACTCATTAATATCTAAAATGTCCGTAAGTGAATTTTATAACGCCACCAGAGGTAAATGAAAACAGGGCAACAACTAATCAATAAAAACAAATTTTAGAAAATAGGGCACAACAGACAACAGGACTGGTAGGTTTTCCATTAAGTACTTACACTTGTCAAAGAACAGTTTAGACTGACAAAAAGGTTTAAGTACAACATAATAAATGTAACAGTCTGCACATGAAGAAATATCTTGTGTGGTGACTAGGGATGCACCTATACCGAAACGGGTATCTGGTATCGGCCCTCGATACCACATTTTCTAAAGTACTCATACTCGTTAAAAGTCCCCCGATACCGGGGGACCGATACCACGGTCTGAGAAATGTCTATGTTTGAGCGGCGTGTAAGAGGTTAATCACAGGCGCCGAGTGCCCGCCCCAGGCCCCGGCTGCAGCTCAGAGGGGGAGAAGGCGAGGCGAGAGATGTCAGCCGTGTGGAACTATTTCAAAGTGAATGAAGACGACAAAACAAAGGCGGACTGCAAATTGTGCTCAGCGAAATTGTCCAGAGGAGGCTCAAAAGGTAGCGCATTTAACACAAGTAATTTAATCAAGCACCTAAAATCCCAACACGACAACGAGTACAAAGAGTTTACCCACGCTTCTAAACCAACACAACCCACGCAAACTCTTGCAAGACGAGAGAAAATGTCCAGAGACAATCCACGTGCTGTGAAAATAACACAGGCAATTATCGAGTACATTGCATTGAGTGACCAGCCACTCTCGGAGGTAGAAAATGTGGGATTCCTGCGTCTCCTCCATGTTCTGGAGCCCAGATATGATGTCCCAAGCCGCCGCTACATGACTGACACGGAGCTGCCTAAACTACACGACTCCGTGAAAAAACATATCCACAGCCTACTGCAAGCCTCCTCTGCGTTTAGTTTCACCACGGATAATTGGACAAGCAGTGTTAGCCCCGTGTCGCTAATTAGCTTAACCTCCCAGTGGATAGACGAGAGTTTCTTGTTTTTTTTTGTTAAATTATATGACTAAAGCTGTTACCTGTAAATTTAAATCATGTTTTTATTAAGTACTCGGTATCGGCGAGTACTGAAATGCAAGTACTCGTACTCGTTTTCCAAAAAAGTGGTATCGGTGCATCCCTAGTGGTGACAGTGAACAGGAGGTATACATTGAGCCACATGAAATAATATAGCAAGTCCCTAAGATAAAACTGGGATGCATGAATGACAAAGCCTACAATGAAATAATAAGTAATACTTAATAATAATACAATTTAAAAAAAACAAAAAAAAAAAACATTGTTACCCACTACTTCAGATAAACTTGTAATTTTTGGTTTGCTTTTATCTAATAGCTGTACAAAATAATATCATACTTGTAGTGTTTATGCATGGTGCAATGTTCATTTTCATAATTACCATGCTAACCAGAAGCGATGAAAGAAATCAAAGATATCTAATGCTGGATATTTTTATTTGATAAGAATATAATTGTTAAGAGGATATGGAAAGACAGTACAAAGTAGGAACATTTAAATGTGTCCCTGTTATTCACAGAGACCTGGTTTCTGAAATGCCATGTAAACCCTTATTTCGGTTAGAGAAAATGGGTTAAGGATGTTGTAGTCTGAACATATCCATTGCACTCTGTCAGCCTGCACATGCATGTGATTTGCACATGCTTTCAGCAGCCATGGGTACAAGTGTCCAAAAAATAAATTTCCAGAGGCAAATGTTGTTTGGTCAACTGCATTATTCATTCACCTGGCTGAAATTATCTATCTCAATATTTCAGAATCACTAAATTTATGTTAATGAGCGGAATGTAAAGTGCTAAACTAAGCAACATAATCTTGAAAGTAACGGTAAAACATGTGCCACATAGTCTGGTTATTTTTTAAATTAACGAGTAATCTAATCCAATACTTATACTGTGTTGCCTGCATTATTATTATTCTAGCAGCAAAAGGTGTAAGGCAACAAGCACACGTAACCTTTGCAGGGTTCAATCACACAGCCAAGCAGAAAAGAGTGTGCTATGTGCAATCCATTAACACATACAGTAGCTATAAACAAAGTATCACTTGGACTAAATATATTTATAAAACAAAAGGAAATTATCACAGGCATCACACTTATTTTAGGATTCACGATGGCGAATGATGAATTTTTGTGCAGTTTAATGACGTTGGAGTGTTTTGACCAAGTAGAACTCCAGAACATTACTTGCTCATTTAAACCCAGGTTTCTGCCTTAATCGGATTATTAATCATAAACCGATTATTTGTGCGCATGTAAATGCACTCAAGTGATGAAGCTTTATCATCCATGGTTTGAATTCTATTCTGGGTATTTGCATTTGTTTGTACATTCTCCCCTGGTCTATGTGGATTGTTCTCTAGGAACTCCAGTGTTCTTCCAAAACGCAAAAGACATTTAGCTCTATACTGACCTGTTGAGTTGTGCGAGTCTCAAAAAATACTGCCCAGTCCAGTCTCGTTTCTCACATGATAAGTTCTATCTCTTGCAACCCTGAACTAATGAGATGATATAAGCACAAAACTGATCTTATACAATAAAAGAGGTGAAAGAAATGAGCACACCCCAACAGGGCTCATAAAAAAGTCACCAATTAGCCTAACGCACACATTTTTGGGATAATGAAGGATACCCCATTGTTGTGGGGAGGCACCAAATGTACAAACATCAATACATACATGCACAAACTTCTCAGGCCAGGACCTAAACCGAAAACATTGTCGCAAAGGGTGAGCTGGTGAGAAATATACGTTAAACACATCACTTGGATATCATTCAGATTTCCTTATGTGTTTTATATTTGTGTTATTGTTGAGTTATTCTGGGTAAACAGTTTACTTCTATACATCTCTTTGTATCTGCTAATTTTGGCTTATTTAAATTGATTGCCAATTAATTTCAAAATTGATTTTAAAATTTTGCTGCTGGTTTTCAAATCAGTGCATGGGTATGCTCCCATCTTCCCATCTGAATTGTGTGTTTTACAGTCACCTTCCAGATATCTTAGGTCTACTGGTCAGTTGTCTCTTGTAGTCCCCCATACTATATATAAAACTACTGTAAGGGTGACAGGACTTTTGCAGCCTATGCACCACGTTTGTGGCATTCTTTACCTTGTTACATTAAAGATTCACCTTCAATTGACTAGACTGAAGACTTTTTTTTTTATTCTTTAGCTTTTCTGTATCTTCATGGTTACTCGTAATCCTACCCACCTAGTCAATGTTTTGTTTCACTCTACTGTTATTATATTATGTTTTATGTATTTTTACTTACATTTTTCTTTCTTGTTAGTTTTGTCTTTTGCTTATTGTTTGGTCTATGTAAAGCACTTTGGTTACAGTATTGCTAATGTTGTCTTAAAGTTGCTCTATAAATAAACTGATACTGACAATACTTCAACTAGAGCTGTCACATACAATAAAGTTACAATAAATACTTTTACATAGACTTCTAAATTAGTTTTAACAAAAAATGAAAAGTCTAATTTTATGTCTTTCCACTCAGCTCTGTGTTGCTGCAGTAAACGTGCTGTGACATTTGCTGGAGGACTTCACTCTGCAGGGAGGTATATTATCAGAGACAACACTAAGAATGTAGTGATCACTAAATACTTATGTTAGCAACAAAAATGGATAGATTAATTTTCCTAATCACAAAATGCCACTATGCTGATTCCAATTGTGAAAAGACCAAACTCTTTCAATGTATAAAAGTTTTTTCATTTTAAAATATAACATTATGTATGCACGAACTTGTTCTTTCCACAAGTCACCTCCAGGACCTCATATAAATTTTGCATGCACAGCACTTAATTCTCTGTTGGTTGCATTTCACATATGCTATCTCTCAAATTCAAACAAAGTTACATGTGCTGTTTAAAGGTTTTTCAGGAAAAGCAAAATTTAAATTATGTGATGCAGAAAGTTCTAGGTGTACAGATTTTATAAATGTTGTTAACACTGGCAATTTAAACATCAAAAGAGTGTCACTTGTAGATTCAGAATATTTATATTTTTAAATGGTTACTTTTTAACATTATTAGTAATAAATACTGATAAGAAGTGAATATTTAAAGAAAATCACACTGCACTGTAGCATGTAGAGACTCTTAAGTTCCTCTATTTACATACAAGAGCCTTCTTGTGAATTTCCCATTGGGATTAATAAAGTATCTATCTATCTATCTATCTATCTATCTATCTATCTATCTATCTATCTATCTTAGCAGGACGGCCTGCTCTCAATGTCCGCGTGCATCCAACACTACTGATAAAGTAGCAACAATTGTGCATACAAGAACAAAAGAATCCTTTTGTAATGGTAAATTTCTGACCATAGGATAAAATATCAGAATACTGTTTCTTTGATTAAGTCACTGTGTATTCACAGAGTTTCCCATTTTTGTGAAGGATTGTGTTTTTAAGTGTCACTTTATTAAAGCTGCAGTTTTTATTATGCATGTTTTAAGCAACAGTGTACAGTACAAGTCATAAGCATATCATACTGTGGGGACATACCACAAGCCAAAAAGTGAATATATTGATTTAATACTGAAATAAGCACAAGCAATACGTGTGTGTGTCTTTTGTTGGTTTTGTATTCTGAGGAGACAAGCAGGTATGACATTCATTCTTCTATGCACACAATAATAAACCTGAACTTGAAGTGCAGACATGCCTATCTGGAACTAATACCATGAGATCAGTGTTCTCTGCTTCTAGGTAAGCAATATAATCCGATTACCTTCCCTGGTTGCTTCAGCATGAAAAGCTTCTGTAAGAATTGTGTACCAATATAGTCAGTTAGTTTCAAGATATACTGAGAAGACAAAAAAGAACAGACTGATCTTTGATACACCTGAAAACATTAAATAGCAGTCCACCGATCTAAAAGCTCAAACAAAATTTCCTACACATGGTTTTCAATCTTTGTAGTTTTAAAAAAGTTTTTAAAATAAATTTACAATTTACAAATCCTGGGATATACAGGAAAGTTCATGTATGATCAAATTCATGGGAATTTAAGGTAAAATCTATTTTTATGATTGTTTTATAAATGTGGACCCTAGACTTTACAAAACAAACAGAGAAAGAAACTTCAAAGTTTTCACTTCAAATCCTCAGTATTTCTTTGTCTGATAGATTTTCCAACACCAAAGTCCTCTAACATGCTGATATACAAGGCATGTGCAATGTATGCAAGAAAGTTAAATCCTAAAAAAATGTATTTTTGAGGAACTTGCCCAGGGAAGAGTTCAGTGGGACACCCAAAACTGCCCTTTAAAGATGTTTACAAGCGAGACATGGAGTCCACAGGTGTGAACACCAAGCGCCGGGGGGGAAGTTACACACTATCACACAACTTTAAAACAGGGAAATGAGAAACTTGCACATGGCTGAAGAAAAGCAGCTCACTGCAAAGCCAAACCTGTACATTAGGACTACCACTGCACTAGAGACTATTAACTCATACATTGGTCTCGCTGTAACCAAAATCAGAAGAGTGCACTTCCAGAGTCATTCATGACAGACAAAGGCATACTATGATAAAATAAAATTTAATTACACACATTATTTGCTAATGACAATTTTCTGTTTAACTTTGTAATTTATTTTTTCCCAAATGAAATTTACTGAAACTACAAAAAAAGAACAAGAAAAAAAAAAACTTGAATGCAAATAAAAAGACTTGAGCAGCCCATCACAGACAGACACAGGTCATATGTTCTTGAAGGCCGCATAAGAAATACAAATCTCTTACCTTTGGTAATTCCATGAAGCTTGGCCTTGCTGTTGAAATCAACCCCAGAGTTTTAAGTGAACAGTTTACTAACTGAGACAGTATATCGCAGGCAGCCTCTGCCGATTCCTTACTACTGTCCACCTTGAAGGAAAAAAACAGGACAGTCAGTGTTTTGTATTTATAAACCTTTGTCCTACTTTTAGTCTAATCATGAAGCCATGTATTGACTGAATGGCACTCTTTCAGAACTTCACCAACCACTACACTCCTCCCCAATAACTTTTGAATTACAGAATTAAACTAGTCAATTTAAGCCTGTTAATATTATTAAAACTGTGTGTCCACTGTGGGCACTGAAATGTATTTTGGTTATCCAACATTTCTAAATTGTCTTTACTGCCTAATATGGCCTGTGTGTGTTACAATTTATTTTTTAATTTTCTGCATTGCTAAAGACTTGTACTATGTATTTGTGCCTGTCTGACCTCCTATTAGTAAAAACGCTTACAATCAGCCTTAATGTCATTTTCAAAGTCTTCAATAAAACAATAGCTGTTTCCTTATAAAGACATACCTTGGATCTCAAAAAACTATTTATTTAGCTAAAGTATAATGCAAAGCTTTTGTATTGCTGCAAGTTTAAAAGTTTTTTCTTTCATAATTTCCAATGTGAGATACATTAATTAGGCAATTCCTTTCATAATACAGTCAAGTGCAGATTTCTGGCCAACCGAGTTGAGGTCATTTGTACTTATGTCCAAGGGCCATGGGAAAACAATAGGGTGATAATGTTCTAGAAATTGCCAAAACCAGCCACTACAAGCCAAACCATACCAAAGGATCAAACCATCTTCTTCCTGCGCCCTGCATACCCTTCTATATACCATCTCTTTAAATAGAATAGCTTTCTATGACTCTGACCTGAATTTTAAATTGCATATTAATCAGATTACTAGGGCAGCATTTTTTCACTTAAGAAATATAGCAAAAGTCAGATCTCTTATAACACTGCAAGATGCTGAAAAATTAGTTCACGCTTTTGTTTTCAGTCGGCTAGATTACTGTAACGCACTCCTCTCAGGACTACCCAAAAAAGACATCAATCAATTGCAACTCATGCAGAATGCAGCTGCCAGAATCTTAACTAGGAAAAGAAAATCTGAGCACATCTCCCCAGTTTTGATGTCACTACACTGGTTACCTGTGTCATTTAGAATTGACTTTAAAATACTGCTTATGGTTTACAAAGCCTTAAATAATCTCGCTCCATCTTATATTTCGGAATGTCTTACACCTTACACTCCAAGTTGTAACCTTAGATGTTCAAATGAGTGTCTCCTTAGAATTTCAAGAGCTAAACCTAAAAGAAGTGGTGAGGCGGCCTTCTGCTGTTATGCACCTAAAATCTGAAATAGCCTGCCAATAGGAATTCGCCAGGCTAATACAATGGAGCACTTTAAAACACTGCTGAAAACACATTAGGCCTACTTTAACATGGCTTTCTCATAACTTCATCTTAGTTAAATCCTGATGCTCTGTATATTCAATTAATTATCATTATTATTCATGGTGGCTCCAAAATCCGTACTAACCCCTACTTTCTCTTCTGTTCTTTTTCCAGTTTTCTGTGGTGGCGATCTGCGCCACCACCACCTAATCAAAGCACCGTGATGTCCCTCCATTGATGGATTAAAGACCAGAAGTCCACATGACCGTCATCATCAAGTTCTTCCATGAGAACCCTGAATACAATGAGGACTGATTGACGTCATTTATGTTGGGTAGAATGCCTAGAGAGGGCTGGGCGGTCTCGTGGCCTTGGAACCCCTGCAGATTTTATTTTTTTCTCCAGCCGTCCGGAGTTTTTTTGTTTTTTTCTGTCCTCCCTGGCCATCGGACCTTACTTTTATTCTATGTTAATTAGTGTTCCCTTATTCTAATTTTTATTTGTCTTTTTTCTCTTTCTTCATCATGTAAAGCACTTTGAGCTACATTGTTTGTATGAAAATGTGCTATAGAAATAAATGTTGTTGTTGTTCTCTAATGGAGAAGCACAGCCCCCAGGGTCTGGCAAGTGAAGCGAAAAGGGGGCGGAGCCCCTACTTTTTTAAAATATTGATTTGAAAATTCAACACACTGCCCAGTCCTTGTTGCAATCCTTGTAACTGGTTCTAGGTTGCTCAAGTTGCAAGGACTATCAGACAAATCTGATGTGCCATCCTGCTATGAATACATTTAAGCTTGGTCTTTGAAAGTGTATAAAGATTTCATACTATTCTGAAATTTCAATGTTGTGATCTGTACTGTAATAATTTACTTTTTATGTTTTTTAATTTGTATAATGCTTAATAGAATTTTATTCCACCTCTCCTTTTTCAGGTAAGTTATTTTTTTAATTCACATTCTTATTTCTACTATAAAAATTAAATACACTAAAATGTTATCTGCCTTTCATTGTAAAGCACTTTGAAGTACACAATTCAACACTAACTGTAACTGTAAAATAAAAAATGTATTCACCCCCAACATTTCTGAAATCTCTTTAAACCCACTCAAAACAGAAGACACTTTACTTATTCAAATATTATTGTGTACACGCAACCAAGATTGTATTTGCTCTCAACATAATCTGTGCATTTTCCAACCATTGGAAACACAATTGTTGTGCTTTTGATATTCCCAAGAGCTGGCCACAATTACAGCATAAGTGAGTCTAAAGGGTGAACTCAACAACACTGGATCTATGAAGCAGTACCTCTAACCACTACAGCACTGTCCCGCTTTAGTTAAATATAGCCATATAAAAATATAGCAGCAAGCTTCTTCCAAAAATTACACTGAATGTCAGTTCAACTGGGACAATGCTTAATCTGGAAGATACCCATGTTAATTTAAAAAACTACTTTAATAACCATTTGTAACATTCTTATTTTTGGAACACCACAAAGATTTGCTAAATACATTATGCGACATGATGTGGGTCTAACTGACCGTACTTGGCTCCTACCTATTATAAACCAAGCTGCACATATAACTCACCTTAAAACTGACATACTGCAGATGGTTTGAATGTTTTTTAATGATCTGTTTGATGAGGTCAGGATGGGTGGCTTTCAGGTAAGATGTTGCAGGCTGGCTCAGTTCAAATTCAAAGCACCTCCATAGTTCTGGCATGTGAAAGGCCTGGTTCCAGCTTCTGCAAACTTGTGAGGCATGTGCCCGGTCTAAAAGGGGCAGGCATTTAAAAATTTCCAAAACAACATCCTGTGGCAGCGTGCTCCAGTCCACAAAGGTGTCAAAAGAGGTGCCATCTGTGGTTTTCACCTTCTTGCAACCCTCCTTAAATTCTTTAAAAGGTGATCTGCACTCATCCTCAAGACTTTTTCTGCCACGTTTCATTCTTTCACACTGGGAAAAAAAAAAACTTTGAAAATATTAAAGCAACTACTCACACAGCACAACTTAAAAGTATAAAGAACAAGCTTAGATCACAACAAACTTACTGGGAGATGCAGCTGTACTTTATAAGCTATTACACTTCACGGCCATACTCAAGTTTAGTGCATGAAGAAAACATGAGCAGCTACTGTCTTTTAGACCAATAAATGTTTCTATAGAAAACACTGCATCAAAAGCTAAATGTATAATGACATCACTGGGCATTTTAATAGTCAAAGGCCATCATCTGGTAAACCTGCTTTTATCACGGCACCAATAATGTAAATATACTGCAACATGGAATGGGACATCTTACAACTGTTAGATAATGTTGAATTAGCAATGCAAACATCTACACAGACACACAATCTAAATACAATGCAGGATTTATGTATACCTTGAGGGGTGCATATCGAGTGTTTGAAAGATTAAGAAAACCCTTTTAAGAGTTCTTTTACAAATTAGTTTAGACTGCATGTTTACATGATACCCAGTAACTGAGAAATAAAACTCGAACAGTGTTCAATTATTTATTGAATAATCCTTTAAAGAAAGAAGGAGCAATAAAAGCAATGTGTTTAAAAATACATGCGGAAGGGGCAAACTGAACTGAAGATTGTTATTTTGTCCAATTAAACTATGTTTGAATGCTACTCAGTGCCTGACTGGAACCCATGAAGTCATCTCAAAAAGCTCTCAGATTTTTTTTAAACATTTTTTGTTTCACTTTACTTTTATGTGGTTTTTCTGACTGAACGTATGCATTACTCTGCCCTTTACACTGGTAAACCACATTGCACTTCTCCAAGAATAAGGAGCACTACTACCACTGGTACAGAAAGTGTAATGCTTAAGGTGTTCTCCTTAGTTGTGCGGAAAATGTACCTTTGGCAGTTGCTAAAGCAATGCATAGTAAATTGTTATCAGCAGCCACCCTGCAACGGGTGACACCTCAGCACCATACTAGTTTGAATAGAACTATCCTTCTGGTGAAAATCTGTAAAGATGAAATTTCTAAAAGCATGAAAATTCCTTTTGCAAAACAAAATCACATGCCCATTTTTGCATGGAAATAACTACAGTATGTGAGACCCTACGCATGAAGGGGAAAAAAACTGCTGAAAGCATCTTACCATACAACTACTTAAACATTCACACATATATCTGTCTTCATTGCTCAACTATTTTGATTTAAAACAGGTACGAATTCAAGCTGTAAGACTTAACTAAACTGCTGAATCCAAATATACAGCTGGAGTCAGTTAATCAGTACATCCAAAAAGCAAGTAGAATGAGCCAGGTACTCAAAGCGCACATTGCCTTTTTTTTAGTTTGATATAGCTTAAGGTGTATTAAGCATGCATTAAAACATAGTCACTGCAATGGAACTTGAATTGTACTGTATTTGGACTGCAAATGTGACACAGAGACATGCAGTTCACTCCTTTCTCTCATAATGTTTATGGGTCAAATTTCCCTGTTAACTGCTAAAATTCTGTTACCACTACTTTGCATTCACGAACTAAAAAGTCCCTGTACGATGTTGGCCATGGGCACTTGGGAGGATATTAATTACAACATGACTGGCAAAACCAACCATTCTGTTGTGCTCATCTGCAGGTGGCTACTCTAACAATGGGCATGTGAAAGAAATAAGGAAAACCTCAAAGGGAAAAAATTTGCCAAATTTAATTGAAAACTTCATCAAACTCGTATAAGCAGTTTCTGTATTTTCAATGGCGAAACTACAACGTGTTAATCAAACTCGTATAAGCAGTTTCTGTATTTTCAATGACGAAACTACAACGTGTAATTAAACTAGCTGGATTTTCACCCTGATGAATACATCGGTTGGCGTAAAAGACAGGAGGCACAGTGCTACTCCGGAGACGAGCTATTGGTTAGCCTTGCGACTTTACAGATTATGATTGTGCACAACAACGACTGACAAGACACGAACCTCGAACAGATATGAATCAGGTGATGCACTCGCTACGTCGGACAACACGCCCACTTTCGCCTCCAGTGTAAACAAACCACTAGACCGCCACAGAACCGCACCCCGTGTTAGTTCTCGGGAGCAGAGCACCGCCAGCTGCAGTTCTTTTTTTTTATTAAATAAAAAAGTGGTGCATTCGTCCATCACCTATTTGAGGCCGACAGACATCCCTTGACAGAATGTCTCCTCCATATCTAACCCCACTACTGCACCTCCGCCTCTTACCTGCAGGTCGCAGTTTGTTGACATGCAGACTCGCGCTCACCATCATTTCGGGTTGACATGCAGACTCGCCCTCACCATCAGTTCGGGTCTCCGTGCTCGATTTTCTTCTGACGAACGTTCATTCAACTCCCTCAGTGTACAGACACGTATTAGCGGCTACCCCTCGCTTTCCAGGTACGCAGTATCTCTTCAGCTGTTCACGCCAACGAAAATGGCGTATTCTTGTTTTCCCAATACAGAGCAATGGATTGTGGGGGACCGTGGGAAACTGAATTAGGTCTCTCTGGCGTCTTCCTGCAGGGGGCGTCGGTGCACCGCGAGAGGATGATCAAACACACGCCGTAGCTTTTCAAAAGAGGAACGGTACAGTACGCCTAATGGGGAGTGGTAAGAGTTCTAGTCGCTTTACTGATTTATCTTGATGGGGTCCTCTAAAGTACTGTGAATGGCTAGAAGACATTTTGTTATTACAAGCAAACCGAAGACATTGATCACTGGACAAAACAGGAAAGCACGTGAGTTGGAGATCAAAGTCCAAGTGTCAGATAAAGCAGCAGCTCTCAAGTTCCATGTTTTTTTGCATCCGTCCAGAAATGACTAACTGGTCCTTCTATGTTTTTTCACAATGAAGCAGGAAGTTATATGTGGTAGATGGGTAAGAACATATTCTTTTTTTATTTTACATTTCTGGTTTTTAAAATAATAAACTCACATGTGAATAACACTGAAATAGCTTCTCCTTTTGAAGTTACTTGTGTCTGTTCTGCACAACATTATTTGTCTGTATTCAGATACAATTAAGAAAGAAAACTCCACAGAAGTTGATTAAAAAAAACTAAGCAATTAAAGATGCAGAAAAAAATACAAATGTCTTAATTTCCTACAAGTGTAAAATTGACACTACTGCACTTTTCTAAATACTAAAATGAAAAAAAAAAACAAAACGGGTAGGCTAATTACACAATGAGATCCATTAAAGGTACAGATGACTGACTTGTGTGAGTGGCTGATGTGCCTAATCAGTCCTCTCCTTACAGCTCGGTCCTACTCCTCCACTCCATTCGGACCCTTTTCCTTTAAATCTTCCTCCACTTTATCCATCCATCTCTGCTTTGGCCTCCCTCACTTTCTTTTACATTCCCATCACTCTTTTGTCCTCATACTCATTCTCTCCTCATCACATGTCCATACCACTTTGACTTACTTTTAGTACTTTCTTAGATATCTCTCCCACTTTTGTTGTACTTCTGATTGTCTCATTTCTCAGTTCTTTTTTGTAAGTCCACACATCCATCTCAACATTCTCATTTGTAACACATCTAACTACTCTTGTGCTCCCCTTTACTTCCCATGTCTCAGTGGTATATATCATATCATATATATATATGGTATTGTAGTGTGATAGTATATATCACTGTTGGTCTTGTTTCTGATGCGGATATGAGCAACACTGGATCACCCCCAAGAAATAGTTCTGTCTCCTCTTCTCTTCACTCTGTACACCTCTGTCTATAAATTAACATTTGAGAGAATAAAGGGAATCATTAAGGGGTAACATAGCTTTTTGTAAATGAAGTGTTTAAAATGCAGTACACAGTAAATAGAAATATATAACATTTGTCTTAAATAACATGAAGAGATTGCTGAAATCGTCATGTAAACAATGTTCCACGAGATGTTTGAAGAAACTTGCTGATGATGATGTTGTATGTTGTATCATGAACCCAGTATGATTTGACTGTTGTCACATAACACCTTTTTCCATAAAAGAATACAAGCTGAACTTAAGAGATATTAAAGAACAAGAATGTAGTAGAAATAAGACTTTTATTTGGGTATGTTTATTTTGGGATATATAAGCTGGTTATGCTCTCTGCTGAAAACATCTTATGTCTTTTAACCAATCGGAGATAATATTCAGATGATGTAAGCCAGTGAACCAATATGAGTGTATGCAAGCTAGTGAACCAATCAGAGTAAGCATTGATTCAGCACTGTTATACAAATTCAGATTTCTATAAGAATGACTCTGCCTCTGTTCTGTGACCATTCTGCCCACAGCAGACTGCTGTGATGGGGTGCTCCCTCTTCATGAAGAGATAATTAAACACGCAATGCATACGTTTCTTCCTGCCTGATTACTGACTCTAATTTCTTAAAACAGCTTTATTTACAGTTTTTATTTCTTCCACAAAAAACAGGTCAAGTCACTTGCAAAAATTCTCAGATGATTCTGCACTTATGAAGTGTATTGATAAAGAGGATGAGACAGAGTGAAGGATTCAGGTGGAGACGTTTGTTTCTTGGTGCACAGATAAATTGTCTGCACCTTAACATCAGAAAACAAGGAACTGATTATTGACTTTCACTGCACCAAAGAATCTCTATGTCTGATCACTATTCAAAGAGTGGATGTAGAGGTGGGTCCACATTAATGAAGGGTTGGACTGGTCTTGGAACACAGAGAAACTATATAATAAAAGGCAGAGCAGGCTCCTTTTCCTTAGGTGACTGAGCTCCTTTAATATGAGAAGTGACATTCCTCAGATCTTCTAGAACTCTGTGATGGTGAGTGCAATTTTCTATGCTGTAGTGTGCTGGGCTGGTAACATCACTTTAAGAGAGGTCCATTGAATCAACAAGCTAATTAAAAGGGCAAGCTCAGAGATGCACTATTGACCTCATGGAGATCACAGCGAAGGGGAAAATGAAAACAAAACTGAATGCCATTATGAAAAATGTAGCACATTCTCTCTCTGACACTCAAACTCTGAGTACTTCCAGCTAAAGAATCATTCAAGAGAAATGCGTCAAGAAACGCTTTTCGGGTTCCTTTATAACAGCAGCAATACGTCTACATAATGCCTCACTGTGACAGTCCAGTCATCATTTTTGTTTCTTTTGAATTTTCTTGCTTTATAGTCACTCTGGTGTGTGTTAAGACCAAATTGTGTAAATATTTATTTTATCTATTTATTTATTTACAGAGCTTCTGTATATAAAAACAAATTTCCACAGGGGACAGGTTCTATCTATCTATCTTTCTACCTACCTACCTACCTACCTACCTACCTACCTACCTACCTACCTACCAACCACTGTCTTAAAAACCTTACCTTTAACCTCCATCTTAATTCTTTGATTGCACAATACTCCTGATACCTTCTTCCAATTAGTCCATACACACTGCACACTGTTGGTTATCTCTGCATCTACAGTGCATCTGGAAAGTATTCACAGCGCATCACTTTTTCCACATTTTGTTATGTTACAGCCTTATTCCAAAATGGATTAAATTCTTTTTTTTCCCTCAGAATTCTACACACAACACCCCATAATGCCAACGTGAAAAAAGTTTGAGATTTTTGCAAATTTATTAAAAATAAAAAAAATTGAGAAAGCACATGTACATAAGTATTCACAGCCTTTGCCATGAAGCTCAAAATTGAGCTCAGGTGCATCCTGTTTCCCCTGATCATCCTTGAGATGTTTCTGCAACTTACTTGGAGTCCACCTGTGGTAAATTCAGTTGGTTGGACATGATTTGGAAAGGCATACACCTGTCTATATTAGGTCCCACAGTTGACAGTTCATGTCAGAGTACAAACCAAGCATGAAGTCAAAGGAATTGTCTGTAGACCTCCGAGACAGGATTGTCTTGAGGCACAAATCTGGGGAAGGTTACAGAAAAATTTCTGCTGCTTTGAAGGTCCCAATGAGCACAGTGGCCTCCATCATCCGTAAGTGGAAGAAGTTCGAAACCACCAGGACTCTTCCTAGAGCTGGCCGGCCATCTAAACTGAGCGATCGGGGGAGAAGGGCCTTAGTCAGGGAGGTGACCAAGAACCCGATGGTCACTCTGTTAGAGCTCCAGAGGTCCTCTGTGGAGAAAGGAGAACCTTCCAGAAGGACAACCATCTCTGCAGCAATCCACCAATCAGGCCTGTATGGTAGAGTGGCCAGACAGAAGCCACTCCTTAGTAAAAGGCACATGGCAGCCCGCCTGGAGTTTACCAAAAGGCACCTGAAGGAGTCTCAGACCATGAGAAAGAATATTCTCTGTTCTGATGAGACAAAGATTGAACTCTTTGGTGTGAATGCCAGGTGTCACGTTTGGAGGGAACCAGGCACCGCTCATCACCAGGCCAATACCATCCCTACAGTGAAGCATGGTGGTGGCAGCATCATGCGGTGGGGATGTTTTTCAGCGGCAGGGACTGGAAGACTAGTCATGATAAAGGGAAAGATGACTGTAGCAATGTAGCAAAACCTGCTCTTGACCTCAGACTGGGGCAATGGTTCATCTTTTAGCAGGACAACGACCCTAAGCACACAGCCAAGATATCAAAGGAGTGGCTTCAGGACAACTCTGTGAATGTCCTTGAGTGGCCCAGCCAGAGCCCAGACTTGAATCTGATTGACCCTATCTGGGGAGATCTTAAAATGGCTGTGCACCGATGCTTCCCATCCAACCTGATGGAGCTTGAGAGGTGCTGCAAAGAGGAATGGGCGAAACTGGCCAAGGATAGGTGTGCCAAGCTTGTGAAATCATATTCAAAAAGACTTGAGGCTGTAATTGCTGCCAAAGGTGCATCGACAAAGTATTGAGCAAAGGCTGTGAATACTTATGTACATGAGATTTCTGTTTTTTTATTTTTAATAAATTTGCAAAAATCTCAAGGAAACTTTTTCCACGTTGTCATTATGGGGTGTTGTATGTAGAATTCCGAGGAAAAAAAATGAATTTAATCCATTTTGGTATAAGGCTGTAACATAACGAAATGTGGAAAAAGTGATGTGCTGTGAATACTTTCCAGATGCACTGTAACTCACTGGTCATAGCTTCTGGTACTAAAATGATAAAACATGAGCACTTTGCCTTGGCCTTCAAGTCAAGACAGACTTATTTATGCAGTAATCTTAAAACAACTATAAGTTAACCAAAGTGCTTTACAACAATAAAATCAACAACACAAGAAAAAGGAGTCAAAATATAATAAATTAGCTAAGAGCAACGATTGACAGTTAACAGCCATAAAAATACATACACAGTTAATAAATAAAGCAGCCAAGTTAAAACGAAGTTTTGATAGTCAATGCAACTTAAAAGCAAGTGAACAAGAACTATGTTTTTAACAGTGTTTAAAACAATTAATGGTGGGATTTTATTGAGAAAGGCAGATGAATGGCAGGACCCACTACAGCAAAGCTTCAAGCATGTGTGCTACAGACAACAGTAATTGATTAGAGCAGTCATTCCAAAATTCAGTCCATGAGTACCACTGTAGCTACAGGCTTTCATTCCAACCATTTTCACAAATCAGAGGCTCACTCTTACAGTACGTCTTGTCAATCTAATTGTTTAGCTGGCTTTTTTGTGTTCATATGATTAACTTACGAACACTTTGAAATCACGTTTTTGGGTCTGGTGCCTCCTGACTCACCAGTAATAAGAAAACCCCCACATATGATATAGTCATGCACCATTTATGGCTGACAAAGTTGAGGCCTTTTGTTATTACGGCCAAGGGCCATAGAAAAGCAATAGGCTAATGATGTTACCAAAACTAACTTTAGACTTTAAGCATTTAAATTGAAGCACAATTTTTCATATTTCAGATATATGATGCAACTATTCTTGTGTATTATGTGCTTCTACCTAAATCATTACATTTTTTATGAACACCTTGAACTAGGCAACCTTATGGTATATTCAGACATTTAAATTTTCTAATTCTGCATTTAGAAAAATGTTCTAGTAAAATATTTGCAAATTCAAAACCGTGCTTTCTTTCTCATAGTTTTAAACACTTAACTTTTTTTTTTTACCATTTTTATTTCAAGTCATCTTATTTCTTGTTTGCTCCTTAAATTGTATCCAAATGCTGACAATTAGTGATGAGCAGTGCAGACACGGATGAAAATGAAACTGAATATTAACAGAGACGCTACTTCAATGTTACATTCATTTGTACGCTAATTAGCAATAAAAGGCGTAATAAGTGGTCCTCAAGTTCAATGTGATGGACCATATTAAATATGTTGTTATTCCCAGTTTCTGTCTTTTTGGTGTCAATCCATAAATTGAAAAGAGGGTTTGCTAAAATTTTAAGGGAATGCAGCAGGCATATATATATGTTTGACATTAATTATTGTTCTTTTTCTTGCATTTAGATTATTTTTACATTGTGGTCATGTAATCCCTTTTCATATTTATTAGCTCACAAGTGAATTTTATGCTGAAGTAGCTCTTCCTTTAGTATTCCGTGTCAATCATTTGCACCAATGTCTGTACTGTTCATCACTAATCATCAGTAAACTACACAAAGAAAGGAGAATTACAAAGAATATGGTAAAAGAACGTCAACATTAAACATATGACAAAAATGCAAATTTCTGAATTTTGTTTACATGTAATTATGCTAACAAATTATTTCTGAATGCAAAATAAGAGAAGAAAAAGACTAAGTAAACAGATCATTTAGATGTAAGCCTCAACCATTTATTTGTAATTCTGGGAGGAGTAAAACCTGCGACCACTTTGGTACCCCAAGACTGAACTTGGGAATTAGAGGATTAGTGGATCTGAGAGATCTGCTGGATGAGAAGGGATTAGCAAAACAGGCAGGAACAGACCCATATAAGGCTTTGAATCTTAAAATCCATCCTGTATTTCACAGGGAGCCAGTAAAAAGAAGCTAACACAGGTGAAACATGTCTTTTTTTTATTACAAGTCAAGATGTGGGCAGCAGCATTTTGAATTAGTTGTAGCTGGGACAGAGATGAGTAGCAAACACTAGCATAGAGGGAATTATAGTAGTATACAGGAGATAAATAAAATCATAAATACGCCTTTGCAGGTCTTTAAATGATAGAAATTATTTAACTTAAGCCATAATCAGAAAAAAAGCTACTTTTGACCACAGCATTTATCTGTTTATAGCAAGTCTGAAATCTGAGTAAAGATAATACCAAGGTTTCTAATACAAGACCTGATATGTGGAGTTAACCAAAAGTGGTTAATAGTGTTATTTACGCACTGCAAAGATAAGCTCTAAGCAACACTATAAATGAATAATAATTTGTAAAAGTTTACACCCTCTTGAAGTAACACAGAAGAGGTGCTATATAAATAAAATGTACCATGATTATTGTAGCGACTTGGATTCTTTACAGGACCACATGGAAGATGCCAGCCATAAAAGCAGCTGCTGAGAGGCGGGTGCAGAATGAGCACTTAGAGAAGCACTTTGGATGTTCCCCCTCCTCTCACTGCCAAAGTCTTTTGATGAATATCAGATTTGGATTCTTGCCTCGAGTCAGCTCATGGAGCAAAGGGAAAGTATTGCAGATGAGGTGCCTCTAACACAAGGTGAGCGGAGTGAAGCGATTGTGACCGGGAGCATGTGAAGCAGCAGAAGACCTCAGTGATGCTGTTGAGGAGCAGTTGAGGAAGGAGGTGGTGGGTCCAGCTGAAGAAGAAGCCAGTGGTCTTTCTGAGGTTAAGCTACAACCAGCTTTGCGTAGAGTGCTATGTCTATTCCTCTGTCTTGCACTCCCGGATCACTGCCGTATCATTGTATTTATGGACATGTGAAAACCAAGTATACCCAATGAAATGTTTGATCTTCTTTAACATATAAGTGGATTCATTTAAAGAAAATGTGCAATATCTGAGAGGTGTACTGTGTGTACCACTAGTTTTAAATCCCTCGCCAGAATCTCAATGAAATTCCAGAACCATCCAGTTCTTTCTTTTCAGCCATTCCTTGGTGGATTTACTGGTATATGTACAGTCATTGACAAGTTGGATAAAATACTTAGATAAAATACAAACTACAGGAAACAGATGCAATACCTGTCATTACGGAGATTTTGTAAAACCAGTACCCATGCATCTATTGTGAAAGCCACTGCTTTTTGGTTTACAATTTGCAAGACGACATATGTAAAGTTTTAAATATTATCTTGACATGAAGTCTATTAGAAAATTAAATAACTGAAAAAAGAAAGCCATATGTCATACAGTAGTTTCTGCATACACCAAGTGGTGCAACTTTGACACATCATCAATGATGTTTCAGGTCTTATATCATCAGATAGCCTAACCCAGGTGACCCAGCTGGGGGTGATCAGTACCCACTTTGTGTTCAAGTAGCTTTGCCACAACATGGATTGCCCCTCCTGATCCACAACCACCTCAATTCTGTTTGTTTTTTTTTTTTTCAGTGTCTAGGATGTTCTTGGTGGGTCTTCTCTTCTGCAACCTTCTAGCGACCGCCCTGAAAAGCCCTGGCAGCCCACATCGATGGACTCGCATTGGGCCTTCCACCCACTCCTTCTACATTCCTCTACCACCTCAAGGTATTTTGCCTTCTTGTGCTTATGGGCCTCCTCTATCTGGCCTTCCCAGGGAACACCGAGTTCCATCACAACTAGTAGCTTAGACTGGTCAGATGTTAAGAGCAAATCTGGCCTGAGAGTCATCCTTATGATCGGTTCTGGAAACTTCAGCTGCCTGTCCCACACTGAGGCCCTGAGCCCCACCTTAACAAAGACAATGTTATGCCTTATTTAGAACTTGTGTTTGCTCTGTTGAATTCCACTGCAGATGGTATCAGCTACTGCCTTCAGCACTTGGTTGTGGTACCACCTATACCTCCCCTTTCCCAAGCCTTTCGGGCAGCAGCTGAAGATGTGCTCCAAAGAACCTCTTGCCTGGCACAGGCAGCATGCTGGGGTAATCTATAAAGCAGAACCTCTCTTTCGCTGGTGGCCTTAAATTCATTATTAAACCCATTTAATTTAACAGTCAAGTTGCAGGCTTGAGGCAGGCCTTGCTTTACTCAGTACAAAGTAGGCACTGACCGTGGAGGATGTGCCAAGCCTTTCCAGGACCTGCTCTTGCTGTGCTAAAGCCAATGTATACTGTACACTTCCTAAACAGCATACTTGCTTTGTTGGGATGTAGAAGAAAAAACCCACATAGAAATGACCAGGATGGGATTTGACCCAGTGTCCTAGAGTTGCGGCACAGCAGCATTAACCACCAAGTGTCCTGTTTAGGGGAAAGCAAATCATGTTTAGTCCACGCTCATTTTTAGTATCACTTAACCTGCAATTGCTCTGTCCTGGGTATGACGTTAATCTGCATTCAGCCTTGCAGGTAGGCCCTCCAACCTGCAGGGAAAAACCTGGGGGTTGGTGGCAGAACTGGCACTCCAGCCACCATAAAACACCACACAATGTTCCATTCCATTTTGTCATCCATTGCATGGTGGCACTTGGGTCCTGATCTGGGGATCCTGAGTTGATTTGTCATGTTGTGGGTGCGGCAATGCGCTGTATCAGTGCATGTTCCTAACCTCTGTCTCTCTAAAGGGCAGAATGCTTGTCCAGTTACCTAATTTATTGTTCTTTTTGAGTGTCTAGTCACATATTTTGGAGGAAAAAAAAAATACAAGACTTTTATATTGACTGTCCACTGTGGAACATTTTGCTCCTCCTTGTGTTTGTGCTCTGGCCAGTCATTACTGTCTAAACACAATGCCAGGAGCTACACTTTGTAGCGGTTCTCAGATTGCTGCCATACTAAAGAAGCAAGTAAAGTTTTAAATATGACCATTACTGCTGTTACAATGAACAGTGCACATATTTGTCAGTGTTCACTTTCAGTATTTTCTGTCATTTAAAGTAATGTTCAGTAGAATATGAGTAATTGTTCAATATATAAATATTTCTGTATTTTTATTATTAAATACTAATTTTATAAGGAGTAGTGTCACTATTGATATATAGCAATAAATTAAAAAAAGGTAAATATTTTCCTGTCTAATAAAACAACATTTAAACATTCATACAGGGAATGTAGCTGAAAGTGCTTTACACAATATAAAAAGAGTTACAAGAGAAAAAAAACAAGTTAAAAATAGATAATTATATATAACTAAATATATAAAAAATAATTTATAAAGAATAAATAGGCACTTACATAACACAGATATATTAGTAGTAAAATCCTCACCTACCAGCGACCCGAACAGTCTGGTTTTACGCCTAAGAAGTCTACCATCGACCACATCCTGGCACTGAGGGTTCTCATGGAGCGCAAACGTAAATATCGGCAGAGTTTCTTTGCAGCCTTTGTCGATTTTCGCAAACCTTTCGACTCAGTTGATCGAGCTGCCCTGTGGGACATCCTGAGGATTCGCGGTATTCTCCTCGAGGCTGCTGGATATCATGGCCAGCTTGTACACTGGTACTGTGAGTGTTGTGCAGAGTGGAGGCAGGACCTCTGCATTTTCCCCAGTTGATTCTGGGGTTTGTCAGGGGTGTGTTCTCGCTCCTACTCTATTCAATGCTTGTATGGATTGGGTGTTGGGCAGAATCATAAGGTACAGCGGCTGTGGGGCATCTGTTGGTGAAGAAACGTTCACAGATCAGATGATGCTGTGATCTTCACTGAGTCAATGGAGGCTGTGATTGGGGTGCTCGAGAGACTAAGCGAGGAGTCTGAGTGTTTGGGCTTGCGAGTGTACTGGATAAAAACCAAGATCCAGGCCTTTAATGACCTCTTGGGCACAGCCATCAGCAGTGTGTCTGTTTGCGGAGAGAGTGTCAACCTTGTCAAGAGGTTTACTTACCTTGACAGTGACATTCATGTCTCTGGTGACTCTTCCTATAAAGTCAGTAGATGGATTGGGAGAGCATGGGGGGTCATGAGGTCACTGGAAAGGGGTTTGTGGTGCTCCCGATATCTATGCAAAAGGACGAAGGTCCAAGTCCTTAGAGTCCTGGTGCTTCCTATCTTGCTATATGGTTGCGAGACATGGACACTATTCAGTGACCTGAGACGAAGACTGGACTCCTTTGGTACTGTGTCTCTCCGGAAAATCCTTGGGTACCGTTGGTTTGACTTTGTGTCGAATGAGCTGTTGCTCATGGAGTCCCGAATGAGGCACATTACTTGCATTGTGAGGGAGTGTCAGTTACAGCACTACGGCCATGTGGCGCATTTCCCTGAGGGTGATCCAGCTCGTAAGATCCTCATTGTTGGGGACCCGAGTGACTGGACCAGACCAAGCGGTCGCCCACGTAACACCTGGCTGTGGCAGACAGAGGGTCATTTCCAGAGGGTGGGACTGGACCGCGTGTCTGCCTGGGGGGTTGCAAACCAGGATCCCGAGTTTTTTCGTTGTGTAGTGGGTGCGGCAACACACTGTACCAGTGCATGCTCCCTAACTTGACTTGACTTGAAAATCCTAACTTGAAGAGAAATTTATTAAGTCCATTAAGACAGGTCTGATTTTTGGTCAAATGGCTAGGGAAGACAGAAAAAACCCCAAAACACACCAAGGGTGAGATGCTGGAGAGAAAAACAAAATCTGCAGGGGTAACCAGGCCAAAAGACCACCCAGACCCCACTGGGCGTTCTACCTAAGATTCGATGCTAAAGTCAGTCTTATTTTTTAATCTTCATTTTACACAAATCGATGCAGTGAGTCTTGTAGACAGAGTATCTTCTTTCATTCCAGCACAAGTGGATGCATAGTACTGTAATCAGGTGGTGATGGCATAAACCGCCACCACAGAGAAACCGGAAAAGAAAAAAAAGAGAAAAGTAGGGATTAATAATAATAGAACATCCATAAAGTATATGTCACTGCAAATCACATAACAGCAAAAGGTTGCCCAACCACTTCTTTTATGCTTAGCTCTTGATTTAATTAAGCAAACTACTAATAGCCGATCTGAGGTTAGGATTGGGAATGTAGGGGGACAGGCACTCCAAAATACACGAAGGAGCGAGGTTATTCAGAGGTTTATATACTAATAGTAGTATTTTAAAATTTATTATAGGACACAGGTAACAAATATAAAAATGCTAAAACCAGTGAGATGTGCTCAGATTTTCTTTTGCTGGTTAAGATTCTATCTGCTGCATTTTGAAGTAACTGCAATCTAGTCGACTAAAAACAAAAGCGTAAATTAATTTTTCAGCATCTTGTAATAAGAGGCCTAACTTTTGTAATATTTCTTAAGTGAAAAAATGCAGTCCTAGTAATACTGTATAGTTAATGTGTGATTTCAAGTTTAGATCAGGTTACAAAGCACAGTACAAAAAGATGATAAGAAATTTCTTTTTTTTTACAATTGCACACTGGTCAAGATTAGAGAACAGCAGCTTGTCTTTTTCTCTTGTTTCATGAAGCTCTATTTTTGTGGTCATAAACAGTTAAAGGGTAAAGCATGTGTAAGTAATGTGGCACCTCCACTTTATTGCATTGAACCATTTTCCTATTGTACAATAATACAATTTGCATTTTCATATTTGATAATTGTACAGTATAAACAATGCATTTATTCACTCATAATAAAATTTTACAGTTCTCATTCTATGAAATGTTCACATTTCATCTTTTTTGTGGTTATTCTTGTTGATGTGAGGTGCCTATGGAAGTAAGCAACTCCAAAGCTAAGAAATGATGACATCCTGGAGAGGAAGTATTATAGCCATATATAATAAACAGCTTTAAGCACCGAGGTCTGCCTGAAATCTTTGTAAGGAGTCTCTGTTACAAATACTTTTTTCATGGAGTTGCAGGTTTCTAAACTGTGTAATTCATCACTAAATGCACAACACCTACACCAGGTCATATCTATGAAGCATTTTCATCCTAATAATTGCACCTCATGTCATACCCCACAAATACATTGTATTTATATCATCAATTTATTTACTTGTTTCTCAAATGCAGTAGATCCAAGGTTGTCACAGGGGCACACACATTTTTCTTCTTGTCAGACTGGTTCCAAATACACTGCACTGTAAAGAATGGGGCTTAACTATCATTTCTCAAAGAGATTTCAAGACTTTCATGCTTCAGTTTCAACTTTCCAGGCTGCTGTTTTAAGTACATGAACTCACAAAATAGGAAGAAGAAACAAATGTGAAACAACAACAGAAGAGCAATTAAGCTTTCTCTGTTAAATTTGCAAAACGCATGGGTTACAGAAACATGAATTTTATTTACAAATACCATTTTTTAAAGTTGTTTAGCTGTTAACAGCAGTACAAGTATAGGCTATGCAGTCTCATCACACCACCTTATATGCATTTTTACCACTTAGGTTTGTTTGTTGAAAACATCTTTAAATATGTCTACCATAGAACTCCTGAGGTATCAGTATGAGTTTGTTTCCTTCTCAAGTCACTTAGCATTAACACTGTCTTCTGTACAAAAGCAGAGCATAATAAATTGAACAAAAACATTAAAAAGACTAATAACGTGAGTCTTGTCACTGTATAAAAATGTACAGCGGCTTTATTGACATATACATTCCATATGTTTACAGCTGTAAGATAGGAGGCACACCCAGTATTGCACTTCATTAAAATTTCAGGCTCAAAACATAACCCAGAAGATTAAATGAAACTGCAGTGTAAAGTTGCAACTTCGGAATACACCTATTTTTGATACCATCATTATATACAAGATTAGATAAATCGTACACCAAAGGCCTTCCTAACGAAACATTCTTAACAGTCAATATTCATATACCAGACAGAACTTTTCATCTGTGATGCAGTCAACTCTTGGGAATACTGTACAGAATTACAAAAAAGTAAGTATACATATAACAATATATTTTTCATAGGTAGAAAGCTGACATTACTCTCATCATCTTGATATAGTTTCTTTTTTGGAGATTTTAAAACATATTATAGTCCACCCACAGATTCCTTTTTGCATTTTTTTCCTTTCCTTAAATTGAATACATTATAATGCCTCACTGATCAGGAGTCACGCAGCATTTATAGATGTCAAGGGTTCGACTGCTGCATGCAAACACATCACAAGAGTTATTAAATATATTCAAAACATCCTGGTTATGTGTTGGGTCTGCAATATAAAGAGCAGAGCAGCATCCAGTTTGTAGACCAGTTACTGTCATCTTCTGCCTCAGACAGCACAAAGGTCCCTGGAAGCTTAAGCATGAAAAGTCGTGCCCTGGGGGAACAGAGCCCAGGCATTCAAAATGTGTGAGCATTTCGACAGACACCACATCCTAGTGCAAACTCTTCACCTGTAGGAGGATGCACAACATGTAGAGGACACTCCGTCCCTTCTAGTTGTTTACCTTTAGGACCTACAAAAATGAACAAAACAGTATTTTAGTGCAAACGTTGTAAAAAGAACCTTTAATGAACATTCATTTAAACTTTGAATAGTAGTACACTATCAGTTTGGTTTCATACAATACAATGCTTTAAGTGTGAATAAGCCTGCTATATTTGTACACATGATGACTGGTTCTTAATGCATAATCTCTTAATTGGGAGTGGGTTTAGAAAACACTTCAGTCAACAACAAATATGATTTGTAGAAATAACAAACCAGAATTTTCTGTCTGTCTATTGGATATTATTAGCAGGAATGTTAAAGGTCTGAACCCTGAACTCGAAAGAAAGAAAAGAAAGTGCTATCTAATCTCTGTTTTATGCAGGAAAATGTTGCCTTTACCTTGAACAAATCTAGATTTAATAATGTTCTGGGTAGAAATTTCACTTTAGCTCTTAATACAACTTGCAGGAATACTGACACATAAAGTTGTTCTTTTTATTTCACCTTAACTGATTTTTGCCCCTAATGGTTTGCTGTGTTATCATGGTTGGAAATTTACATGAAAATAAACATATTGTGGCTAATGTACATGAACTGAAACTCAAATCACAAGAATTTATATCTAACTTTTTTCTTCATTTCCACACACAGAAATTCATGAAGTAATACACTGGTCCAATGTTACTGACCCACATTCAAGGCAATATTCTCTTTTTCTCTCAAATGTACCATGGTCATTCATGAGCCGACCACTTGTTTACTGATAATCAGTTGCAGTCTTCAGTCAAACATTGCAACTGTTGCCACTCATCGTGGAGTTCATAACAAAATGCCTGCAAGACTTACTGAGCAACTCCTGATTCTCTTGTTAGTGGATGACAGGTTTTTAAAATACTTGCTTACACACATTTCATTATTAAAAGCAATACCATGACTGGACTCTGAGGGAAGCTGTTATCACTCATTTAAGCGTTTAAACAATATCTTACTCCACACACAAAAGACAATTACAAAAACCAACAACACAATTAACTGATTATTATCTAAAACTGAAAATTATGCATGGCTGCAAATCAAACAGAGTTGAACTTCTGCTGCAAAAAAGCAATTTAACTATTAACTACACATTTTGAAGAGTGGAATACAATTATCTCATCAAATACACAAAAGGGAGCTAGGGTCTGTGATGGTGCGGGTCGGCCCCATGCTACTGGGTCCCACTGGGAGCCTCTGAAGCTGACACCACCAATAATCATGACTGGGATGAGGCGAGCAAATGAGGATAAACACACACAAAGCAAGGGGATGGTGAAAAAGTGCTCTAGTGCTTTTATTAAGAATAAAGTCAAAAAGTGTTCAAAAGGGCAATGCTCAAAAATCTTCATCAAATAAATAGTCCATAAAAACAAAGTGCTCTGGAGGTTAAAAACAATGACTTAAATAATCTATTAAAATGAGGTTAAAACATGGCACTCCTTTAAAACAGCCATCTCCTCATCTTATCCTAACCGGACCTTGCAGCCACGGAGACAGCTATCTGACAGGTACCTACCATACTTCTACGGGTCTGAGTCCTTGACACTCCATGGTTGTAACAAGGCACCCACTCCGCACCCAAAGTTTGGATCCCCAAAGGCCATGGCGCTCCCCTTCCGAGCCTCACTGAATCCTGATGCCTTCCTGGACTTCTGCAGCGAGCTGTCTGGACCACCTGGTCACTACAGCTCCCAAGTCACTTAGCTGGAGCGATCCTCCAGGACAGCCCTCTGAGTGATGTCCACCTGCTCCCTGGAGGGGCTCTCCTCACAGCTGCCTGACTCATGGTTTGCTCTCTCTCCCTCTTTCTCACACCTGTACCGGCTCTCTCTCCTGTCTTCCTGCCTGCTTTTTTTTTCTTTCTTTCAACCTCTGCTATGATGTCTGTTTTTCCTTCTTCTCCTGCACTCCCCTTTTATATGCTGGGGTACGGTTGCAGGTGTGATCGCCTGATTGGTGCCCCAGGCTGTCCACACATGCTGGCAAGGCAATACACAGTTGGCTGACTGGCTTGCACCAACCCGGAGACGAGCCATCTTCTTAGATAATTGCTTGCACCTGCTCAACTTCCCAGCGCGAGGGCGTCTAATTCACAGGTCAACAAGCATTTTTTTTTTCATCTATACCTTAACAAATTTCACTTGCTGACTCCAAATCTGAAAACCGTTTTCGTCCAGCACGTCCCATTTTTTAGTTATGATGTTCCAGGTCTTGGACAACTAGGATGACTGGACAGTAAAGGTGATGCGTTTCATCATTTAAGGAATAAGTTTGGTTTTGAGAAAAGTTAAGCCAACATTAAGGAAGGTGTTTTTGTTGGCCCTGAAATACGTGAACTGATGCTTGACGATGAGTTCAAAAGGAAACTGAAGCCAACTGAATCAGCACCCTCGTTCGTGCAGGTTGTCCAGAATGTTCTTGACAGTCACAGAGCAGAGAATTATACTGAGCCTGTGGAGAACCTGCTGAAAATATATTAGCTTACGGGAGCCAGAATGTCACTGAAGACACATTTTTTACATTCTCATCTCGACTTTTTTCCACCAAATCCAAGCGATGTCAGAGATGAGTATGGGGAAAGATTTCATCAAGATATAAAGGTGATGGAAAACTAATATCAGGGAAAATTCACTCCGAGCATGATGGGTGACTACTGTTGGTTCTTGCAAAGAGAGACAGATGTGCAGTAGAAGCGTAAAAGCGAGTGCCTCCAACATTTTTGAGCACGCTGACCTCACTGTTATATTGAGGTAAATTGACATAAATATGCTTTAACGTGTCTCTGGTATTGTCTTCTGGTTTGTTTTCAGAATAAACACATCAAAACAATTTGGGTGGGACATAGTCCAAACTCCATATATCTTGTTGATATATTATATTGATATTCAAAAGTGTCAAAATGTCAATGATGTGCATTTCAAAAACCTGACCTACTAGCTTAATTCCAATTTCATATATGAAAGCAGTGTAAAAAACTTAATAAAGAGATGCTCTGAAGTTCCCAGAAGCAAACAAAAAATATTTTTTGTAGACCAGTGATTTTTACTTATTTCAAACAGCCACTTTATTTCTGAGCCATGGACTCCCTACACTGCGGTGGGTTGGCACCCTGCCCGGGATTGGTTCCTGCCTTGTGCCCTATGTTGGCTGGGATTGGCTCCAGCAGACCCCCGTGACCCTGTGTTCGGATTCAGCGGGTTGGAAAATGGATGGATGGATGGACTCCCTACACCGCAGCATTATGATTACAAAAATGCATATAATTCCTACTGGCTCAAAAATATCGGAACTTAAAGAAATAAACTACATATTTTGGGAAAATTATGACACTTTAATGTCCTGAATTTGATAAAAACAAGACTCAAATAACTAGTTCTATTACTTAATATATTAAACATCTAGATGAACAACTGATTCTTTCTTAAATCTAAGAATCTGTGAAATTATTTTAAATAATCATGTTCCTTCTTTAAAAGCTTCAGGCAGATTTGTTCCTGATTGTTCAGGTTAGTCAAGCAACACCTGACTAAATCTGACACAAAATTGACAGCTCAATTTTCACATAGTGCCAGAGATTTTCAATCAGACTATCAGACTGAGAGATCAGCACCTTGGCAGAATGATTATAGGACACTCACCTTTCTGTCCTTGAGCCACTCCAAGGTTAATTTGGTCTTGAGTTGGTAATCACTCTTCTGTTAAAAAATTAACTTTTGCCCAATATTTTGTGTATGCATTTTGTTATGCAAGCATCAATATGGAAAAAAGGCACAAAACCATAAAATGAACAAAAAATATGCGTATATATGTCCTCTGCGATGAAAATATAGAAATAGTATAATATTTCAGTCTCTCCCCTACCTACCTTTTCCAGAGTGTTCCTGATTATATAAAATGAAATCATTTTTTTTTCCTGGATGCATCTATGTCATTTATGCAGAATATGAAGAGACACATACTGAGAAGAGAATCTATTCTCCTTCCTTTGTTATCTCCTACTAAGCCTTTATTACAAAGTGCAATTACATGCTACAGTTTTCCTTTTTTGTGTTGGTATTAGTTTATTCCATTGTTAGGAAAGAATCACAAACATTTATCACAAACATGATTTTCACACTTTTTGTCTTCTCACCTATTAACTTTTACATTTTCCTCTATAACATTTTTTTTTATTAGTAATCGAGATATTGTCACTTGTTTACAGAATACAGATGTGTGACTCTTCTGTATTTATTTTAAGGCTGACGAGAAGTTGTAAAACACCAACCTGCAGGGCAACGTGGGAGTTCCTCCTTTGGGATACTGGTCATTCGCTGAAAGTCATCATGACATGCGTTACAGAAGTGTGTCGTACCAAAGCAAAAAAACACAGCCACAGAACAACAATAACGGCATTTGTATTCCAAGAAATCTGTACCATGTTTGGAGCACATCTAAAACAAATAAAAAAAAAAAAAAAAACATAAAAGAGTGAAATTGTGACTTCAACTGTACCAAAAAGAGGACATAACAACAATCACCCTAACGAACAATGTTACTTTTTGATTTTAAACTTTTATGCTTATTCTTTTCTCTTAAATACTGTAAACTCAAAGTGCTTTAAGCAAACTATTCTTGGTTCACATCTCAGTTTTTAGCAGGCAAAAAAGTAATCTTTTATCATGTCTAAAAAAACAAAAAAAACAAACAAATGTGATAGCTAAATGCACCTGTTGCATCCTGGGAGCCCCTTGAACCTGCCACTATCTGTACCGCAACCGAGTTGAGCCAGACATTTGAGTACATATTCATCCACACAAGGGGTAGGTGCATGAAGTGATTAGTGCTTTTATTAAAATCTTTCAAAATAAACAGTGTTTCAAATTGCAGTGCAATCTTACATAAATAAATAACCCGTAAAAGCAAGTTTAATCGTGGAGGTTAAAACAAGTCCAATAAATAATCAATACAAACAAGGTTAAAACATGGCAGGATTCTTCTCTTTAAAATCACGGTCCTCGGTACTTCCCTTTAAAACAATCATCTCTCCAGGTTATCCAAGTCACATCTCAAGGGGGGGATGAGACATCTTCCAACAGGCGCAGATAATCTCCAATCCTGCTAGTGTCCCTGCCGCCTATCCCATGACGATCCAAGGGACGCCGCGGAGCCTCATCCCCTTTGGACTCTTGCTACCATTCCCCAGCCTTTTGGTGAAGTCCCTCCAGAGAAAGCTTGCTTCTGCTCCCATGCTCAACAGGAGCAACCCTCAGCCTCCTCGAGTGCCAGCCACACGGTCCTTTCCCAGGATTCCAGTCCTGCTTCCTTTCGTCTCAAACTGGCTCCCTCATGCTCCTACCCTTTTCTGCGTCCTGTCCTTTCCTTTAACCTCCGTACTTCTTTTTTTCTTTTCTCCTTTCTGTCCCATACAGGCTCCTTTTAACTCTGCTTCCTAATATGGTGCAGGTGTGAGAAGTAATCTCCTCCATGGCCTCACTGAGGCGCCTGACTGATCCACCCTCCTATGCACGTGTGTGGTGCAATCAGCCTGCACCTCAATTAAACACGGATTGAAATGCACTCGCAAATACCCGTACCCAATTGGAGTCCTGCACCCTTATTTATTGAAAAAGTTGCCTTGCACCACAGACCACTTATCACACTATTATTCAAGTGAACACTATTGTGCCCTTTTCTGTAATAGAATATACAAAACATATTGTAAATGTTATGGCAGCTTTAAAATAGTGGCATATCCATCAAGTAGTCTCCCAATTACTACTTAAGTAAACTACATTCCACCAGAGTAACGGGGTTGGGGTTGTTATAATTTTAGGGGGATTTCAGCACAGAGTTTTTAAAAGGATGATATTATTATAGATTACTCAATTTATCTCTAAATACAAAAGACCCAATTCTTCAAGTATGATCTTAACTTGGGTGTTACTTTTAAACACAGGTAAATAGAACATGTCAGAATGTGTTGCTTATACTACTACGGGAATTCTGCATGTTGACCACAATGGAAACCGCATACTGTTATTGGCAAAAATGCATGTATAATTATGGCAGCCTGTTCAATCAGCGCGTTAATATTCATTCACATAGTCAGCAGGTCACAGTGCTTGGTCAGTGTTGCATACCTAACAACATCACAGCAAAGGACCTGGGACTCTTCTGATGAAAGAAGAGTTGTGTCAGTTATTACTCGCTTTAAGAGGGGGAAAAAAAGAGGAGAAGTTGGCATCTCAGACCCATTAACCAAAAGTGATGAAAGAAGAGAGAGTGAATATTCTTGTAAGTGAGTGACCTACATAATGAACAGATGCACTACAAATATTTTTGTTTGGATGATCTCTTGCATCATACTGCGTTCATCACTCTGCAACACACATAATCAGCCTCTCCTCAAAATTAATCACTTTGGACATTCAGTGGCACTTCCAAAAATTATTTGTACAGCATGCAGCAAAAACCTAGCAGGTATCACCACTTCTGATTTAATTTTTGTCGTGCAGCCTTTGTGATCAGCACAGATGTGTCCAGCATACACCTGGCTTACCAAGTGAGGCATACAGTCAGGTGCTGACTTGTGTTTCCATTTAGGACCTGCCATTTGCAAATCAATATTTAAGAAAAATAAGTATTCAAATGCTACCACAGTCATGCAAATGACTTACGGTTCCATTTGGCCATACGTCAAATTGGCCATAGGTTGGTCACAAAGTGTACAGGTCTTTACAACTGAGATTGTACGAGTTTGGGGTGGGACACTGGTGTGCATACTTTAACTACCAGTATATAGTAGCCCAGATTTATCCTTGTGTCTTAGAGGCTGCTCACCAAGTCTGTTTAAGGCAATGTTTCTTAATCAGTGGATTGTGCTGCAGGTGGGTTGCGAGTTGGTCACCTAAGCCAGTGTTTTTCAGCCTCTGAGCTGCAACCCGCATTGCTGATGTTGGTTCGCAAGTGGGTCCCCTACTGCTCAAGTGATTGGTAGCACTAGGTGACATGTCTTCATTTTTGTAAGTGAGCTTATGTGGTTGTCAATTAATTTAAATATGAAAACTGGGGTGTGGGTCCATAACAGATGAGAAACACTGGTGTAAGGAAGTCAGTGTGGGCCAAATGCATAAGAATTAGCTATGTGGAGTCAGAAAACTTGTGTGTCCCCATGAAGAAAAAAAAAAATAATAATAACAAATGGTTTATTACTGCGGCTGGTTTTGGAAATTTGTAGTATATTACCCTATTGTTGTCCTATAACCCTCAGCAATAAGTACAAACTGGCTCAAATCAACTGTATTGCAATGTTAATTATTTTTATTTGATTTTCCACAATTTCTTTTAAACATTATATAGAATTCACAAAACCTTCAGCACTCTGGTAAGCATGGCTTTGTCGACTCCGCCTATGTCACCTGGTGGTGACAAGCGTGAGAAAAAAATGGTGCAAGAATCATAAATGGAAGAGTTTAGAACTGGTAGGGTTAACACTTCTGTTTCAAAATGGTTTGGATTTCCTTGGGCTGGCAGTCAGATACCTGCAATAACCAATAATTGACATCACACCAGAAGTCAGACATCTGTACAGTGTAAATCCTCATTCATCCATTTAACAATGCCCCTATTACTGAAACGTCATAAGTGGAAATAAAAACCACAGCCTTCATAGTTTATTTTGTGTGTATTATTCAAACTTTATGAATCAGTTATGGGGTAAACTGCATTCTGACCATTTTTCATTCTGAGTTTGCATTTTTGCATAACAGGAAAATTTAGCCTTCTAATTAAAATGGATATTCTATGTATCGTGCATCATAAACCTTTATGACCCAGGTGTGTGGAAGACTGGGTAATAGTATTAGCAGTCTGGGGAAAGCTGGTGGTAGCACTGAAAATAACTCCTGCTGTGCACACATGTCAATGGCATCACCATATAATAAAATATAAAATTAATGAAATAAAAATCTGTGATTTGATAATGAAAATTTTAAATAGGGATATGTTACTTCTTTATTTATTGACATTGAAAATGAAAGTAAGGATTTACTCCGTATCCACAGAAATATTACTAGACTATTCAGAATTTCAAATGCTTAGTAATGTCCCTATGTATTACCATAAAGAAGTAAGGATTCAAATAACTGTTAAGAGCAATGGATGCAAAGTACGAGTTCCATTTGGCTGTATGTCAAATTGGACACATGTCAGTCAAACTTTATAGGTCACTGCAATTGTTGCTCTGTGGGTCTGGTGTGGGTCACCGATACTCATACCCCAATTATCGGTACATAGTAGGACAAACCGTTCTTCGAGTTTTGGCAGTTGCATGCCGAGTCTGTGTAAGGGTAGGCAGCATGGGCTGAATGGATAAGAATTAGCCACGTGGAGCAGTACTGATCAAAATAAACCTTAAAGGACACTCAAAACATTATTATTATTATTTCATAGGGTATCATAACCAAGGATTTATTACTATTTACAAGGTACTTCTATCATCTTGATGGAAGAAAAAAGTTTGAACCAGCTACACAGATTGGAAGCAAAAGAGAAGTTCCAGCTGCGTGAAGCGTGACTTCAGAAAAAATACAGACACAAAGCACAAACATTATTACTAATGTTCACCTTTGTTGATTTCCATGTTTCTGTTGTTTATCATCTCAAAAACATTTCTAAAAAAAATCACAGTGCATTTTAAAATGAAATATAAAATGCAGTACTTACTGTACATCATTATTTGTATGAAAGTGTTTCTCCAAGAAAAATATTTGATGCAGCTCATTACCTTACACAGCAAAAGGTATATACAGACCAATGTCTTTTTTCTGAGTAACAATTGTTTTCATGAAAAGTTTAGTTTCTCAGCCTTTAACAAATATATCAATGGACCTCTTGCTGATAATGAAGGTGATTCCAATGAACCTGAGAATCTATGCAATTAAGAAACGTTGACTGATAATAAGGATTTGACTGCATTTGCAACCAAGAAATGTCAGCTCCCTGCTTTATTGTTGCTGGACAATCATGCTGAGGAACTCCCCCACATTCCCCCCCCCCCCCCCAATCATCTACTGTAGCCCAATCAGTGACCCCAAGATTGCAACTCTGTGAGCGCAATTATATATTTTTATTGTTATTTATGGATAGTTTGCATAAGTATGTTGGCAACAAAATAATACAGGAAGGAAGACAGTTGTTAGACTGCTACCTCTGCAGTTTCACCACCACTTCTCTCACTGCTTATATGCAAAGCGAATCATTCTATGGCAGACAGCGTTGCCTTAAGTATGTGATAAACAACAGGCTGGTTTTGACAATGTCTAGAACATTATTACCCTATTGTCTTCCTATGGCCCTTGGCTTTAAGTACAACTTAAGCTCTCAACTCGGTGACCATTTTTGATAATTCTGTGTACATAGCAAAAAAAATAAATCATGCATAAACATGACACAATCTTTTAAAAATCAACTATTTACTAAAATATTTTCTTTCAAGATGATTATGTTTAAATTGTGGTTGTAGAGTGCTATGCACTCATATACAACAAAACAATACTATAAAAAGCTGCAGGTAACCTTCCACCACGTATATACTATATATCCAAGTTAACTTGGACTATCAGGTTTGCAAAACTGGTAGCACAGCAGACTATCATATGCATTAGCATTATGTCCAGGCCTGGTCTTTAATTAAACAAATCTGTCCCTTTATATTTCTTCAAGACTTACCGTATTTTTCACTCCATAAGATGCACATAAGATGCACCCCAAAAGTGGGTGGAAAATGTCTGTGCATCTTATGAAGCAAATATTGCGTCACAGACAGTGATGTGTATTACCTGACAAAAGTCGACATCTAGGGGTAGAGGGTGACAATCAGCTGTTAATGGCTACAAAACTCACCGTTACGTTACAGGGATTCCTTCTCTGCTTGGAGGAATGTTAGACTCATTAACTCGGCATCTAATCCTTGCGTGTGTGTGTGTGTGTGCATGAGTTACGAAATGTAAACAAAGGCAAGATGGCATCGACATATCATGCGGGAGCGAAGCGAGTGCAGAAAACAAAATACTCAGCAGACGATGTTTTGTGTATTATCACTGAGTCTTTTATTAAATATATTATTACACAATTTGGTTCAGAATATTTTTTTTTGTTTTCCTCCTCTAAATCTAGGTGCATCTTATTTCCTGGGTGAAGTCAAACTTGTCAAGTGTTTGTGCTTCAAAACTCTTGGAGAACACTCTGTGTTATATTGTTAAAACTTTTGTTATTGCTTAGCCTGTGTACTAATTCAGAATTAGAATATTAACTGGACCTGCAGTGTAACTTGTAGATGGCATTACATTGGCCAAAGTACCTTTCAAATATATAACATATGTGCTTTCACTGCACATCATCATATTTTAGGGGTTATACATTTATATATAGGTGTTATATATATTGAATATTTTATTGGCTTCAAATACTAAATGAAGAACACAAATTTAACATATGCAGATTTGTATTTAGCAATGAAATATGTAGTTGTGCTGATCCTGCTAACTAGCATAATCACAGTGCTGTGCTTCAATGCAATAAATTCATTTTATTTTGGCATTAACAAACAAGGCAGCTCATTTCACTACCAGTACAGACAAGCCAAAATAACCACTACATCTGAAACTTGCCTTGATTTTTACTTGGTACAACTGTTAGAATTGCCAGTGTACACAATTCTATATGCATCACAGTGGTTACATACAGGATTTCAAATGTGACTCTCAATTGTCTAAGCCATACAGAAAATGGATGGATGAGATTAGACAGGAGTCCCCGTGGACTATGATGTGTGCTGATGACATTGTGATCTGTAGCTAGAGTAGGGAGCTGGTTGAGGAAACCCTGGATAGGTGGAGATATGCTCTAGAGATGAGAGGAATGAAGGTCAGTAGGGACAAGATAGAATACATGTTTGTGAATGAGAGGAAGGTCAGTGGAATGGTGAGGAAGAAGGGAGTAGAGTTGGCGAAGGTGGATGAGTTTAAATAGTTGGGATTAGCAGTTCAGAGTAACGAGGATTATGGAAGAGAGGTGAAAAAGAGAGTGCAGGCAGGGTGGAATGGGTAGAGAAGAGTGTCAGGAGTAATTTGTGACAGATGGTTATCAGCAAAAGTGAAGATCTACAGAACGGTAGTGAGACCACCTATGTTATATGGGTAGGAGACGGTGGCACTGACCAAAAAGCAGGAGACAGAGCAGGAGGTGGCAGAGTTAAAGATGCTAAGATTTGCATTGGGTGTGACGAGGATGGACAGGATTAGAAATGAGTACATTAGAGGGTCAGCTCAAGTTGGGCGGTTGGGAGACAAAGTCAGAGAGGCGAGATTGTGTTGGTTTGAACATGTGCAGAGGAGAGATGATGAGTATATTGGGAAGAGAATGTTATAGATAGAGCTGCCAGGCAAGAGGAAAAGAGGCAGGCCTAAGAAAAAGTTTATGGATGTAGCGAGAGAAGATATGCAGGTGATGGGTGTAACACAAAGATACAGAGGACAGGAAGACATGGAAAAAGCTGATCCTCTTTGGCATCCCCTAGAGGGAGCAGCCGAGAGAAGAAGATAGAAAATGGATGGATACTTAAAATGGACATCAGTAGAAATGCTTGATAAAAAAAGGAAAATGTGAAGCCTCCATTCCTTTTTATGGACTATGTAGAACACAGTATTAAAAAGCAGTTAATCTCCCCAACATTTTATCTCCTCTTACAACGTCGTGACACAACAAGTTGAGTAATTAAAACTTATATCTAATGCATCACATCGGTGAGCTCTTAAAGCATACATTATACTTCTAAACTAACAAAAGTGACAATAATTAAAACCTGTGCATGTGTGCTTTAGTTTTTGATCTCTGGAAGCGTGTGCTGAAAATCTACCTTGAACAAAATCCAGACATGACATCTAGTATTTTTTCTTTCAAAATGTATTAGTGAACGAGATTGCGAATACAAGCGGCTGAAACGAGTTTCCTCCGCAGGGTGTCTGGGCTTTCCCTTAAAGATAGGGTGAGAAGCTCAGTCATCCGGGAGGGGCTCAGAGTAGAGCCGCTGCTCCTCTGCATCGAGAGGAGTCAGATGAGGTGGCTTGGGCATCTGATCAGGATGCCTCCTGGACGCCTCCCTGGTGAAGTGTTCTGGGCACGTCTAACCGGGAGGATGCCCCGGGGAAGACCCAGGACACGCTGGAGGGACTATGTGTCTCGGCTGGCCTGGGAACGCCTTGGGATTCTCCCGGAAGAGCTAGAAGAAGTGGCCGGGGAGAAGGAAGTCTGGGCATCTCTGCTCAAGCTGCTGCCCCCACGACCTGACCTCGGATAAGCGGAAGAGGATGGATGGATGGATGAAAATGTGTTAATGTGGTACTATAGCATCATCACAGTGAGATACTTTTATATGTAGATTCTACTCATGTTTTCTTCACAGATTACCGTGCCTTTCCAGAATAATATGTCTACTTGCAGTTAGACAATTGAGGTACAAACTTTCACTCGATACTACCAATACTATAATAAAGTTAGTACTGTTGCAGTTTTGGGACTTTGAAATTGACTTGGTACCAAAGTATCAGTTCTTGTGACATCCCTAGTAGAAGATATGCCATAAAACAACCATTGGTTTATATCATATGCATGCTAAGTGGTTTATACTGACACTTGTGCAAGTGGGCAACTGGAGAATATTTCCAAGTGTTGCAAAGAGTGTGATGAGGATGCCTTTCTTTTGGTTTTACACGGACACACATGATTTGAAATTCCCGAAAGATTTTGGGATGGCTGGAGCTGTTTTGTAGGTTAAAATAGTTTTGGGAGAACAACCCAAGATACCCTTAACTAAGACTTCAGAAAGTGTCACTGCTGTGGAAAAGATCCTGCACTGTTTCTGTTGCAAAGAAGGCAGGCACCTCTTCACCCAATTACTACAGACAGGTGGCACTAATGTATGACCTCATGAAGACCTTTTGAGAGACTAGTCCTGGACTATACAAATCCTCTTGTGGTAGGTCACCTGGACCCACTGCAATCTGCCTATTGGACAAAGATTGAAGTGGAGGATGCAATTATCTATCTGCTCCACAAGGCTTATTCTCACCTGGACAAAGCTGGCAGCACTGTGAGGATTATGTTTTTTGATTTCTCAGGCACCTTCAATACCATCCAGCCATCCCTGTTAAGTGGTAAACTCAGAGATATGCAGGTGGATGAGCGTATGATGATAATGATTGGATAATGGATTATCACACTATGGGCAGACCAATGACTGCATTTCTGATATAGATGTGAGCAACACTGGAGCACCACAAGGAACAGTCTTGTCTCCATTTCTCTTTACTCTATACACTTCAAACAAAATGTCATTTGCAGAAATTCTCAGATGATTGTACACCTATTGGGTGTATTGATAAAAGGGATGAGACACCGTATAGGGTGATGTTTGTTTCTTGGTGCAAAGAGAACTGTATGCATCTTACCATCAGTAAAACTAAGGAACAGGTTATTGACTTTCGCCACACCAAAAAGCCTCTATGTTCGGTCACTGTTCAAAGAATGGATGTCGAGGGGGTCCACTCATAGAAGTACTTGGTGGTCCACATTAACGATAGGTTTTACTGGTCTCAGAACACTTAAGGAACTATATAAGAAAAGGCAGAGCAGGGTCTTCTTCCTTAGGAGACTGTGTTCCTTTAATGTGGAAGTGACATCCATCACATTGTCTATAACTCTGTGATGGCCAGTGAGATTTTCTATGCTCTAGTGTGCTGGGCTGGAATTTCAAGAGAGGCCCACCGAATTAACAAGCTAATTAAAAGAGCAAGCTCAGTTATAGGATGCGCTCTGCACTCCCTGGAGGTAGTAGTGAGGGAGAGAATTAAAACAAAACTGAGTGCCATTATGAACAATGCTACATATCCTCTGTCTGACACACTAACAATGCTTACTTTCAGCCAATGAATTATTTAGAAGTGTGTCAACAAACTCTAATGGGGCTCCTTTATACTAAAAGCAACATATCTGCATAATGCCCCACTGAGACTGTGACAGCCAACTCAGAACTTTTTTTTTTTTATTTTTTTTTTATTTTCTTGCATTATAGTCATTCCAGTGTGTGTTCAGACCAAAGTGTGTGTGTGTGTGTGTGTGTGTGTATGTGTCTCTGTCTGTCTATCTATCTATCTTCTGTAAAAAGTCAAATTTCACCCAGGGACAAATAATTAGTCTACCTCGTCTCAGACTATTGTTTTGATTGGAAAAAGACATGAAAATAAGGTCAAACCATATAAATCAGGCAACACCATAAAGTATAATGAAACTTTAAAAGAAAAAAGGATATTATGTAGAAAGAATATCTGAGAAGATACTCTCCCTAACCAGCTACGAAAAGAGAGGTTCAAATAAGTTTTGAAAACACCATGGGAACGCCAGAGTAGGGGAAAGCACAACTTGACACTACATCATTTAAGCTTTTTTTTCCCACTTTGCTTGATGTTTTAGTTGAACAACAGTCTTAAACGTATTCAAACAGTTAAGCCTTGATGTCAAGTTTAAAACCAGGTAGGCTAAAAATGAATTATTCCTATATGTTATGTGTCCATTATTTACATAACTGTACATTCTTGTGCTGTCTAAGCCTATCCAGGAAGGATTTAGCACTGGTCAGGCTACAAATCCATTGCAATGCACTCTTATGCAAAGAACCATACTGGGCTAACTTTACAGTCTATAAAAACAAGGCACTTGTCGGCGTGGAAAAAACTTAACCAGATTTAGATTGACAGTGACAGAGAAAAAGAAAAGAAAAATCCATCTACTGTATTATTTTATTTAAAAGGTTTAACAAAAGTAATACAGTGATGCAAAAAATTTACAGTTTGTAATTGAAAAATGTTTGATGATGGGAAAGTATATTAAAAACACATCTTAAACCAATGGTGGGTATTAATGTTTATCTAAAGAAAAATTTCTTCCCATTACTTCTCACAAACGTCATAATGCATCGAGTAAGTAGATTTCTTGGGGTAGGAGGAGTGGTAATATTTTTTGAAAAATATTTTTAAAGCTAAATCAGATTTTTGAGTTTAAATAACTGACAAACCTGAGCTCTTGAAACATCAGAACATGCTCCACAGATCAGCTCTCGGGGGTCATAATCATCACCTTGGCCAGCTTCTGCATCACAGCGAGCTTCACCACCAAAGTAAGCCTACCAAATAAACAAAGCAAAGAATGACCCTCACTGTTTTCCTAAAACCTAAAGCTGCAACTACCTATCTGATAAGAATGTTTAATATAAGAGAAGATACACTTTTACTTCTTGTACCTGTTAAAAAAATAATTCTATATTTATTATAACAGCTTTTTTTTTTTAATGTACAGGCTTTTATTGCTGGTTACCATAAATAATATTTTTCAAAATAAGAAACTTGGTAAAGAAGTTTGACCGGAGCTATACAACCTGAACTGTAATATATAAAATAAATGATAAAAATGTTACACAAAAACAATTATTGTAATATTATTTATACATGTTTTCTTATTTTTATACTCTTCATACACCACAAAAGTATTAAAATATTTGTATTTCATTGCAATAAGTAATGAAATACTGACTTTATTTTTTGTCAATTTAATTAATTTTGCTTAATTATTTTAATATTATAACTAGCTTTATGAAGGCTTCTAAACAGAAATATTTAAAATATAAGAAAAATAATCATACAAATGCAGAACAAGTATAAGGAAAACTGTACTTTTGTCACTGATACTTTAGCAATACTTTTTTTTTAATTAATGTTACAATAGTTATATGTATAAAGTTTCATAATAAGTGTGGTGTGTAGAAATCTATGTGTGTATCTATTTCACCATTGCATTTTTTGTACATATGGGTTATAACTGATTTATTTGTAGTCTTGCATGAACATTTTTTTTAAATCCTTCACGTTTTTTTTTTAAAATCATCTCTTTATTGTACCAGACTGGCTTTCTAATGTACAACCCCATTCCAGAAAATTTGGGACGCTATGTAAAATATAAATAAAAACAGAATGCAATGATTTGCAAATCTCATAAATCCATATTTTATTCACAATAGAACACAGAAAATACATATCATATGTACCTGAGAAAATGTACCATTTTAAGAAAAGAATAAGGTAATTTTGAATTTGATGGCAGCAACACGTCTCAAAACAGTTGGGACAGGGCCATGTTAACCACTGTGTAGCATCCCCTCTTCTTTGAACAATAGTCCATAAACGTCTGGGAACTGAGGAGAACAGTTGCTGGACTTTTGGGAGAGGAATGTTGTTGTCTCACTCTTGTCTTATACAAGATTCTAGCTACACAACATTCCTGGGTCTTCTTTGCCATATTTTTCGTTTCATGACGCGCCAAATGTTTTCAACTGGTGACATGTCTGGACTGCTGGCAGGCCACTTCAGCATCTGCACTGTTCTACTATGAAGTTATGCTGTTGTAACAAATGCAGTATTGCTGAAATACACAAGGGCTTCCCTGAAAAAGACGTCATGTGGATAGGAGCAGACGTTGCTCTAAAACCTGTCTATACCTTTCAGAATTGATGGTGCCTTTTAGATGTGCAAGATGCCAATTCCATAGGCACTAATGCACCCCCATACCATCAGAGATGCAGGCTTTGGAACCGAGTGCTGATAACAAACAAGCCTCTCTTTAGTCTGGAGGATGCGGCGTCCCCGTTTTCCAAAAAGGATTTCAAATTTTGATTTGTCTGAACACAGAACAATTTTCCACTTTGCCTCAGTCCATTTTAACTGACCTTTGGCGTTTCAGGATCATATTCATATATGGCTTCTGCTTTGCATGATAGAGCTATAACTTTCATTTGTGGATGGCACAGCGAACTGTGTTTATAGACAAAGATTTCTGAAAGTGTTCCTGAGCCCATGCAGCGTATTCCACAACAGAATTAGGCCTGTGTTTAACACTGTGCCGCTGGAGTGCCTGAAGATCATAGACATCCAATATTGATTTGCAGCCTAGTCCCTTGCACACAGAGATTTCTCCAATCTTTTGATGAATTTATGTACTGTAGACAATGAGATATTAAAATGTTATTTTACATTGTGGAACATTATTCTGAAAATGTTCCACAATTTCTGGATGCAGTTTTTTGCAGACTGGTGAACCTCTGCCCATTTTTACTTCTGAGAGACTCTGCCTCTCTAAGATGCTCTTTTTATACCCAATTATGTTATAGACTGGTCGCCAATTAACCTAAATAGTTGCAAAATGTTCCTCCAGCTGTTTTTAGTACCACTTACTTTTCCAACCTTTCATTGCCCTCGTATCAACTTTTCTGACGTGTTGCTGCCATCAAATTTAGAATGAACAAATATTTTTCAGGAAATAGTAAAATGTCTAAGAAAACATAGCACATGTATAGGTGTATGAGATTTGCAAACCATTGCGTTCTGTTTTTATTTACATTTCACAGAGCATCCCAACTTTTTTGGAACTGGGGTTGTATTTTATCAGTGTTCAAAATAAATTAATACTCACAAAAACTAAATAGATATTTGGAATTATTAATTTCAAAAGAATTGTTCAAAACGTTACAAGAGGATAACATGCTGTGCAATACTAACCTTTTTGCACTTGTAGCATACATAGTAAGCATATCTGTTCATTGCAAAGCCAGCAGGATCATTGTGGAAACGCGCACCGGCTGTAGTTATAGCCTCACTCTTATGAAGTCCTTCATATTCCAACCTCATGAGAGCTTTACGTCTTACATCCTCATACAGCTCTTTAATAGGATCCAGCAAGTCTTTTAATACATGATGATTGATTTTGTTCTAGAAAATACAAACTCAGTAAAACCAAAATTGCATTTCAAAATTTTCACTTATGATTATTTTATGAAATAGCAGAGCTCTGAGAACACTGATCAAACATGATGATATAAAAATATTTTTTCAATTTATCTGTGGTATTTTGTTTAAAAGAGGTAACACAGACAATAATTAAATATATTATTCCATATACCAATTCAGTATTACTATTTCAAACTGTCACTTACTACTGTATTTGAAATTTCTTTACCTTACAAATGGGACATGACATAAATCCAAATGTTATTCTTGGGCCAAGCCACCTGTTTTCTAAAACACGTCTACAGCAATTAAGGTGAAAGACATGACTGCAATCCAGCTGTCAAAAAAAAGAGAGGGAGAGAAAATTGGAATTACTTCAAATTGGAAAAATCTAACCATTTTACTAAACAACATTATCATCTTTCATCACATATGACAACTGTTGTCAGTTTATTTAAATATAAATTACATTTCAAATAATTTAATTTGAACCATATTATCTGCCAAAGCCATGTTTAATTGAAGAAAACAGTCTGTCATATTTATAATAGATACTGGAAAAGGCGTATAAATGTTGATAAAGGACATTACCATGTTTCTTTTTGCTAAAGATATTCTGCATTCTGTATTGCAAACAAATATTGAAAGGTAGCAATCCAAAGGGATAACAAGGTAGCCGTAGAGCATATTTTTCCAAATTATACTAAAAACTTCATCAACTGGTATCAATCTATCGTATTAATTTTGGATATTAAATGCATCATTATCTCATTAGCAAAAAAAACAGCATGTTTTAAAAATGAAAGTTTTATAAAGTGCTTACTGTCCAGCAAATACAAGGATGATTTTCATGCTCAACTTTTTTTGTCTGCTGTACACCTCTGAAAGCTATTTCGCTATGCATTAATTTGGGTATTATATGCCATCATACTAGACTACTGCTGTGTACAAATCACCTGTGTACCATTTGTTGTATTTAACCTCAAAATGCTTTGATATCTATTAATTTGTGAGCTCCTTACTTTAAAAAGTTGACATAGATTTTTATATTTGGTGTGTATGCAAGCAAGTTGACATTCTATCAAAAACCAGTGCATTACGGAAATGGAGAATAATACTTGGTTGGTTTAAAAACCAAAAAAACAAAAACAAAACAAAAAAACAAAACAACACCTCCGTGGTTTGAGATTCAGCCCATAGCCTAAAACAAGCATGACCATTTCACTGATTAAAAGCAAGCACAGTTAGTTAGACCAGTTAGGTCTGCTTTCATTTATAATCTATCACAAAAGCTTTTTATTGGTAATGCAGAATTGGGTGCATCTCCATAATGTTGGTGCAGGGTTTCAACATTCTTTCAAACCTGATAGGAATAGGAAGGTTTAGAAAATAGAAAGATAAATCAAAATAATTGTTTTTCATACTCATATTGTTTATTCATGTTTATTGTAATTCTGTGCTCTGGTCAATTGTTATATTTAATGATTAATAGTGCTAATGTCATTCAATATTAACCATATAACCCAAAATAAGGCTCCAATAATCCTTCACTTACCTAGTAGTAAAATTTAAAAAAACATTACTTATTCTTATTAAAAATACATTTTTGAGTCAAATTGAGTAAGTAGAAACATTTTCTTGTAATGTCATGTATATCTGAATACATTCACTCTCATTCTTTCATGCACACTTACAGTACATAAGGTATCTTAACTCATCTTACAGTCCTTTCAAAGGTAATGACTTTAATAAACACTTGCAGCAATGGCCTTACCTGAACTGCGGGGGCTGCTGATAGTGCCTCTGTAAAACAGATCATGCACATATCATCAGCATCCTGTTTAAGGCATGACATACTTTTGTCACAGCCATGCAGACAAGGTAGACAACGGTCTTCATTTTTAACACCTCCACATGGATGGCCACATGGGTGAGTCTTGCTACAAGCAATTTTTGCATACTCCTGTGAAAACAAGGAATTTTTAAAATATAATTTAATATTAAACCTCACTGTGCATTCCTATACTAATGCCCTGAAAAAACAAATTACTAATACTATGTTATGAACATGATAAAATAACAGCAAGTGTTGATTAAATACAATTTATTAATGGCCATTTGGTCTGTTATGTAAACTTTCTTCAATTTTCCAGTATCACTTTATTTAAAAAAAAAAAGTGACTATTTAAAAATTTTACTTTTTCTCACTAGACTGGTCGATGGAAACTTGGGGAAAAAAAACAACAACAAGATATCCTCTAAAAATGCATTGATGATGACATATTACCCACCTGGCAGTCAGCATCTGAACAGACACTTCCAACTGATGACAATTCTGTTCCATTCCGTGATCCACAGAACCGACAGGCTTCTGAGGTGCTGGAGGCAGGCTTTCCTACAAGTGCAAAAATGTACTCCAGATAAGTAAAGTATTTAATTGCATTGGAAAATCCAATAAAATAAAAAAGTCTTGGGGGAATCTAAAACCCACAATTACTAAGCAGTATGTTTAGAATACATTATAGTGATTTCAATGACAGGAAGTGAGTGAACACTGAAATTGATTCCTACCAGAATAACAATTTATCCCCATACTAAACAATGAGCAAATCCTGGATGCATCATTAATACAAAACCATTTGGAAAAGAAATTTAAAAAATAGTCTCTCTACTATAGTTGGAAAACGATTTCTCACTTATTTCAATATAATACACTTTGTCATGCATCTCAAAAATGTTCTATGTTCAAAAAACACACTGAAACTACCATTCAACTTATCATCCATTTAAACGACTTTCGTCAGGTTTTTTTCTCAGTCTATTAAAGTAACTTCTCAACACTGGAAAACAGAATTACAATTATCACCACTGACAAAAATGCATTTTCAGTAAACAAGACAATACAATTTTCAGTACAGAAAAAAATCTTTCGTGGGAGAATTGTTTATTCAAGAAACAAAAATATATTTACAATTCAACCATGACTACTGTTACAACTAAACTTATAATATTATATAAATCTTACTTAAACGTGAGACCAAGCAAGTGTGTAATAAATATTTGCTATTCTTTCAAACAAACAAGTGGTCACTACAATATTTCAAAAGGACATTGCAGGCTTACCAATACTTAACTCCTAAAATTAACTTAAACATAGGCAATATTCTATTATAGAAAAGTCCAATTACATGACATAAAGAACAAAATTCAGTTCAACAATCAACTGCTTTGATGCCATGGCTTATTTGTGTTGAATGCAGTGCATCCAAGAGAGCATTAAGTGTGGCTCTTTTGAAAAGTGCATGTAACCCATCCCATTTCCCTGCCACAGTATGTGCACCATGAGTGTAGATGCTTAAATATTCCTGCTTCAGTCAGGTAGGAGTCTGTTATCCTGAAAGGTGGGTCAGCCATTTTATATTTGTGAGATATTTACAAAAGGGGAAATTGTCAATAAATGACTCAACAATGTATTGATAAAATATAAACAATTAATACGCATTCTTATCTGCTATTATTTGCCTTTTCCACTTGCAACACATTTATCTTTTATTTAACTAATAATCTGTTCCTTTAGCTCATTTGATTGGTCTCTTGAAAAAATGTGTGGTTAGATAGTGGAGTGGCTTTTACGATTAAGGCAGTTGCTTGATCAATCACAGTTGACACCATATCAATTAAAGTAGAAGTATTTACTACTTGCTATCATGTCACACAGTAAGTGATTTAATATGAGGCTATTGGTGCTTTGGTGGTCACAAATGTTGTTTTTGCCATGGAAGTAGTTTTCAGTGCCCAGTATTTCTTGAGTTTCATCTGAAAAACCAAGCTAGTTGCTTCTCCCCATGGTTGGATTGCAATGATTTAGTTTGCCATCTTAGTCAGATTTCATGCTATTGCCTGCCAATTTTTGAGAACACAAGACACCAAAGTGTCTCTCTTCATCATTATCTACTACAGAACTTGTAAACTGAAGAGTTAGTTATGCATTATAGCATTTTCTAATCTTGTGTCTTTTACCTTCAGCTAACTAATTTGCCTGTGTTATTACATAGTAATAATAAATAATAATAATACATTTTATTTATATAGCGCCTTTCCCATGCTCAAGGCACTTACAGAATATAATAAAGAACGGCAGAATATACAGTATATAGCATTGTACAAACCAGATAAATAAATAAAGAAGATTAAGACAGTAAATTCTGAAAAAAAAAACAGACACCATAATTGATGGTCTAGCACACACATACAGGTTACATTGGCATCTTGACAGAGAAGTAAACTGAGAGAAAGGTAATAAAGTCAAGTAGAGCTAAAAGCCTTCCTGAACAGATGAGTTTTGAGTTGTTTTTTAAAAGAATTCATGGAGTCAGCTGACCTGATTAATTTTGGTAGGTCATTCCAGAGTCTGGGCGCTATACAGCTGAAGGCCCTGTCACCCATAGAGTGTAGATTAGTGAGGGGCACAACAAGATTACCAGAATCAGAGGACCTTAGTGGGCGGGCAGGCACATAGTATGCTTTTGTTTTCATACCTGCTAAAATGTATTGTGAGCAGGGGGGCTGAACGCACCCCTAGAAGACACCCACTCTTAAAAACACAGATAGAATACCTTCACATTGCTCCCTTACTTGCGGCTGCTCTGTTGCGTGATATGTTTCTCGCGGGGCGGTACACATACTTAAAAGCCTGAGCAGCACCTGTCCTTTCGGCCGATTGCTTTGTTTCTCTCTCCTCCAGACATCCTCTGCTGCTGTTGCAGGTCCCACTCCCTTTATGCTCCCCTATGATGTTTGCCTTTTCTTTTAAACGAGAACTAAGTGCATACTGAGCTCGTTTTACTTCTGAAAGAGACATGTTTGTTTGAAGTGTTTGAATAAAGTTCCTGTCTCTACAATCTCCTGTGTTTCTGTGCAATTCTGTGAACCAAACGCGACAGTATCCATGCTCTGTTTTGATTTGCTTACTTCCCTTTCATTGACCTCACATAGCTTTTCCATTTGACTTTGTTGGTTTAATAGTTGATGTCAGTACCTTAGTAATGGATAGGTTTATTGCTCCTATGTATGTTCCATTTATATCTTACATTTTTAAATTGATCATTTCGTGTTGAAACTTTCAAGCAGTAATCCATGACTTACTGCTTCACAGTGGTATAAATAATGAGGTGGCACAGAGACCATATTCCCACATTCGTTTATCAACATAATAAAATAAAAACACACAATTCAAATAAGAGAAAAGTGTATTGACCTTCATAAGCCAAAGAATGTCTACAAAAAATAGCTACTTGCCTTAAAATGCCAAAAAATCTACAATTAGGGTAATAATTAAAAAGCTCAAAATCAATTGAAACTATTACCAACTTGCCTGAAACAGGACTCAAGTTTATTTTTCCTCACACACAGTGAGTAGGATGGTAAGAGAGGAAACAATCCCCAAGGATCACTGTTGGAGAAACACAGAAAATGTAGGATTTTGGGGACACCAAGTCTCCAAAACTACCATCAGGTGCCACCTCCATGCAAACAGATTATTTGGAAGACATACTAGAAAAAAGCCTTTCCTATCACTCATTCACAAACGTAAGAGTCTGGAGATTATAAAGTAAGAAAGATGGCTATAATGAAACTGATCCCCAATGTCAAGTATGATGGATATTCTGTGATGTTTTTGGTGCTGATTTTTGTCCAAAGGCCCTGGGAACCTTGTTAGGGTACATGGCATCATTTAGGTCATGAAATACCAGGAGATATTACTTTAAATCTCTTTGCCAAGAAACTAAAACTGGGTCATCTTTGGATATTCCAGCAGGACAATAATCCAAAACATCTGTCTATACCAAAAATGTTTAAAAGAACACAAGATTAAGCTTCTGCCATGGCTGTCTCAGACCTCAGGCCTAAACTCCACTGGAAATCTGTGGTGAGCTGAAGAGGAGAGTACACAAGAGAGGAATGAACCTGGATAACCTGGAGAGATTGTGTAAAGGGGAATGGTTTCAGATTGCTCTATATTGTCCAAACTTATAAAATGTTATAGGGGAAGACTGTTTTATTGGCAAAGACAGACAGTAAAAGTATTAAATACAGAGGTGCCAATAAATGTGAAACATGTAGGTTTGTTAAAAATTATTTTTGTAAAGATTTTTAACTCTGAATAAATTTACCTCAGTTAAAAGTTGTATTTCTTTCATTTTCTTCAATGATTTTTACTCATCTTTACCAGGTGTGCCAATAATTGTGGAGAGAACTGTATATACATAGAATATACAGCAATCAGCCACAACACTAAATACACTGACAGGTGAAGTGACATGGATTCCCTCATTACACAGGCATTTTTGTGATGGCTAGTCAACTGGGTCAGAGCTCCTCTAAAACAGCAGGTTTTGTGGGGTGTTCTCTGTATCAGAGGATAGTGGCATGTAAACATTTGTTCACCCTTGCTTAAAATGTCTTGTACTGTGAATAGTTAAGTGAGCACAAGCTGTGATACTTGCCAAAGGGGTGTTACTAAGTACTGACCATATCAGGTGACCAAACTTTTGCTGCAGGTCCTTTTAAATTTTTTGGTATTACAGTAATCCCTCCTCCATCGCGGGGGTTGCGTTCCAGAGCCACCCGCGAAATAAGAAAATCCACGAAGTAGAAACCATATGTTTATATGGTTATTTTTATATTGTCATGCTTGGGTCACAGATTTGCGCAGAAACACAGGGGTTGTAGAGAGACAGGAACGTTATTCAAACACTGCAAACAAACATTTGTCTCTTTTTCAAAAGTTTAAACTGTGCTCCATGACAAGACAGAGATGACAGTTCCGTCTCACAATTAAAAGAATGCAAACATATCTTCCTCTTCAAAGGAGTTCATAGGGCTGTTTGGCTTAAGTATGCGAAGCACCGCGGCACAAAGCTGTTGAAGGCGGCAGCTCACACCCCCTCCGTCAGGAGCAGAGAAAGAGAGATAGAGAGAGACAGAGTTTGTTTTTCAAAAGAAAATCAATATGTGCCCTTCGAGCTTTTAAGTATGCGAAGCACTGTGCAGCATGTCGTTTCAGGAAGCAGCTGCACAAAAGATAGCAACGTGAAGATAATCTTTCAGCATTTTTAGACGAGCGTCCATATCGTCTAGGTGTGCGAACAGCCCCCTCAATCCCCCTACGTCAGGATAACAGAAAGTCAGCGCAAGAGAGAGAGAAAAGTAAGCTGGGTAGCTTCTCAGCCATCTGCCAATAGCGTCCCTTGTATGAAATCAACTGGGCAAACCAACTGAGGAAGCATGTACCAGAAATTAAAACACCCATTGTCTGCAGAAATCCGCGAACCAGCAAAAAATCCGCGATATATATTTAAATATGCTTACATATAAAATCCGCGATGGAGTGAAGCCGCGAAAGGCGAAGAGCGATATAGCGAGGGATTACTGTATGTACTGATGAATGATGGAAACAAAAATGTAATCTTGCTAAAAATATTAAAGAAATGTGTCATCTTTAACTTTATGCCTTTTGGTGATCAGTTCATCTTCTACTCACTTAACTATTCATAGTATCAGACATTTTACGCAAGGGGGCCCCAACTTTTGCATGCCACTGCACCTACTATAAGAAAATAAAGATCACATTATCATACTAACACAGCCTTTAGGAAGACATATTGAGTGGCACTCACTTTTTGTTATCATATACAAAATTATGCAGAACAGTTCACTTAATTGTGATATATCAGTTACGGGGTTTAGAATAACAGGCCAGTTTTAAATAATAATGGCTACACTTGCGGCTTAACACTAGAACTACCAGAGCCTACAAAAAAACTCGTAAATACGGCCCACATTAAATTCCTTTGCACCTCTCCGTCAGCCTCTTTTGTCTTGTAAATGTGCCGATAAGCCCAAGCAGCCTGCTATAACATGCCCCCAATTGCCTCAGAATGGGCAAGAAGTTCTCCCAGTTCCTGCTTTGATTGATTATCTGGGAGTGAGCTACCCAAAATTGTAAGGGGAAATAATTTGATTTGTATGTAAACACATCGTTAAAACAGAAACTTTTTCATGTTTTAGTAATAAATGACTAAATGTAGACATGAACTATATAATGTGTGAAGGCTGATAGACAAATATCAAATAAACACTTTCACAAAAGGTGCAAGTACAGTACAACAGCTTCGGTGGTGCAGCGGTAAGATCTGCTGACTTGCCGAGGTTGTGAGTTCGAAACCAGCGCCCTGGCAAATTTACCGTTTTGAGTAGTAAGCTGCTCTTATTGTTATTATACAATAAAAACATACATTTGATTCGTGTCCGTAACAACAGGTGTAAATTTATAGTACTTGTAAAAGTTAGCGTTGTTTTCCACTTTTATTCTCTCAGTCACAATCACGATATAACACCCACCCCCTGCCCCAGATCTGACGTGATTACTTTTTATCTGAAACTGGGAATAACTGTAGATGTGAGTGGTGTTTTGAGACAATGGAACTGGAAATTCTCTGATCTGGAGGGATAAAAGCGGACACACAAACGCTGGTGAATCTGCCTTCTTCGTATCTCACCGTCACTTGAAATTTTTTTTATTCAGTTTTTTTGTGCGTTCCTGCTCACGGCTTACTGCATATCGTGGTGGGGGTTGGAGGCTTGGGATGTTAAAGCCCCATAAGCACCCTAATCGCTGGGGAACCCAAGTCTCGGTCTGGATAAGCTGAACGAAGCTACTAGACCAGCAGGAAGAGGTGGTCAGCTGCAGGTAGGGTGACTCCCCTGGTGCAGGGCCTGGATGGGAGAAGCAGGGAAGCCGCCAGCTGAAGAAGGCACTATGGTTTTTTTTTTTTTTTTAAGGGACTGCTTCCAACTAGTATTTTAACCTTGGTTTTAGTTGGAGCGATTTATTGGATTTTAAACACCACATATCACTTGTTTTTAATGGATTATTTATTTATGGACATTTTGATTGCACTGCACTATTTATTTGGACACTGGTTTTGTTGTTTTAATAAAAGCACTGTTTGCACTTTGTACCTTTCCCCTTGCTTTTGGTGTCCTCATTGTCCAGCTCATCCGGTTACATTACTGACAGTGGTGGGTTTCAAGGACTCCCAAAAGGGAAATGGGAGCGTGGAGCACACCCGCATCATCAAATTAATATGAAAATAAAATAAGACTCCAATAACAACTACGTTCTAAAAGAAGACTTACCTGTATGCTCTCTGAACTCCACCATTGCTTTCATGGTTTTTGAATCGGCAAGAGCCATTAACCAAAACAGTTTGGTTCTCCCACAGCCCTCATGAAGGTCCACTTTAATAGCTTCTTCTTCTTCCTTGAAAACCTACATGTTAAACAGAAAAAAGTATCAGGTTTCTTGTCTGCAACCAGCTGAGTAACATTTTAATATTAATAACAAAACTTTCCCTGTAGGATGCGTTCACTGTGGGACACAATTTTCATCTGGGAATGTCTTCTGGAAAACAGTTATATTAGACTGTAGCACTTACATTAAAGGAGCAAAAATACATACTGGTTTTTCAATACAGATAACAAATCCATGTTGTCTAAAGAGTGAAGTGGTGCATCAAGGAGTTCACGCTTGAGTTTCACTTCCTTTTGCGATAAATTTTGGACTGTCAACAAGCTTAAGTTTTATTGCAGAGGTAGTTCTCACTAATGATGAGCAAACTCCACAGTGTTCGCTTCACCTCAAGTTTGGAGAAATCACTGAGGTTTTCACAAATATCGCCAAACTCTGCAAACTGCATTGAAGTCATTGGGGAGTTACTAACTGAACTAGATTTGACTGGATTGTAATTGTGCAATCATCTTTAAAGTATTCCTGAGGGCTAGGGAAAGAAAGAATATCTTTTTTAAAAGTCACGTTTTTCAAGTACATCAACACCTATTTATTTATATAGAAAATGGAAGTACAAATGGAATGTGTAGTGAAACTTAAAGGTTTCTATTTGCAAAAAAAAAAAAAAAAATTATGTTTAGTTAGTGACTGTCTAGAAGCACTTCAGCAGCTAAAAAAGTTTAAACATACCAGGTTGACTGTCTCTTTAACAGCATGGATGGATGTATGACTCCATGAATTCAAGTAATTATTTTAGGTAGATTGAGTTGCTGTCATAATTAATGGTTAATTGGGACACCTGTGGCTGTATACAAGAGCCTACCTGCAGAGCCACTGCCTTCTTGTGGTTAAGACAATGAGGAAATCAAAGGAAATGATTTAAGAACTTAGTGGGAAAATTTTAGATCTTTACAAGTCGAGTTGCCCCTTAGGGGCCATCTCCAAAAGGTTGAATGTATTAGGAGCAACTGTACAATCAATTGTATGAAAATATTAAAAGCTTGGGAGTATATATTGTTCAGGAAGAAGGCACAAATTGACTCTCAGGAATGAACAAAATTTGTTTCAAAAAGGTTCAGCCGAGCCCTCAGATGACATCAAGGAAATGGTACAGGAGTTGGAGACAGCAGGAACAAAAGTGTCATCAATCACTAATAAGTGAAAATATCATCGCCATGATCTGAAAGGTTATCAATCAAGGAAGAAACCATTACTGCAAAACTGAAATAAAAAGCTACAGTAGAATTTGCAGTTTCTCACCAGGACAAAGCCTTTTGGAGGAGTGTTGTTCTTTGGTCAGACAAAATTAAATTTGAATTGTTTGAGCATAATGATCAGTGGAATGCATGGAGGCTGAAGTGTTAATCTCTAAAACACAAGAACGCAATCCCAACTGTGCAGCATAGCATCATGCGGTTGTTGCTGGAATAGGGACTGGTGCACCTCATAAAGTAGATGGCATCACGAAGAAGGAGCACTATCTGGAAATTATGAAGCAACACTTCCAAGACATTACAGCCAAAAAAGTTAATTGCAAATGGGTCTTCCAACAGGACAGTGATCCCAAGCATATTGTCATAGTTGTAATGAAATAGCTTGCAGACAACAATGAGACAGTACTGAAGTGCAATCAGAAAGCACTGACCTGAACCCTATGCAAAATCTGTGAACTGAACTAATGAAACGTGTCTTTGAGCATGGAGGTCCATGCTCTTAACGCTATTACATCAGTTCTGTCAGGAGGAATGGACTAAAATTCTGGCAAAATAAAAATTTCTGGTGAGAAACTTGTGGAAGGCTATACCAATCATTTGCTTCAGGTTAAGTAATTAGGAGGCCACCAAATGATAATGTGATGCCTTGTAAACTTTTGACCAAATGAAAATCTGACATAGTGATTAAAAGATGAAATAAATCTGTTTCTTAATGATTATATTAGAGAAAAACTCTTAGGAAATTAAGTAGGTACACTACTTGACTTAATACAAATTGTTTGGTAATGTGGTATGTGTGAAGTTGGGGAATTTTAAGTTCGAAAGTTTTTCGCCAAAGTGGCCTCAATCATAACTGCATGCATCACTTACTCTTTAAATAAAACTCTCTAGTTTAAAAAAAGCAATGAGATCTATGTTTTTGTATTATACTCTCTAACAATTATGCTGAAATTCTTGGAAACTGCAACTCTAAAGATGCGTCACAGACTGAAACAATACTTATGTTTTTCCATAGCAAATTGAGCATGTGTTATCTTCTGCTTCATTGGGTGGAATCTAGAAACAGGAAAGGGAAGTTGGTAGGTAACAGCAAGGGGCACTGTTCCTGTTGTGTTTTTGTTCTGTGGAGAACACACAGTATTGTGCACGATGACACATTTTTCTGAGTCTGCATTTGGTAAATATGCAGCATTTATACACAAAAAGTTATACTCTTTTTGGTGGTCTAAATGAGAGCCATCAAATGTAACTGATCTTACTGGTGTGCTGTAAACTAACTGTGTTATGCAGCAGTGGAAAAAATGCAGGTAAATGCAAAAGTGTGAATTAGGTTTTAGAGAGAAATATTCTATTTTCCACCCCATAAAACCTTCAGCAACCCAAAAAAGCTCATTACTGAGTTGTGTTTTGCGATTGCAAAATCACATACAAACTAATTTTAGCCTCAGATTTGCAAACCAGTATATAAAGCGAAACTTGGCTGTTTTGTTCATCACCAATTATTACTTACTTCTTTTACTGCCATTCTAGGCATTTTAAGTAGATATTTTTGACACTGGAAGAACAATTTCTGCTGTTCTTTTGCATATAATAACCACAATGCACAGTTATATTGGCATGCATACACTAGAAACTAAAATACAACTCAGTTTTATTTATTTATTATTAGTACTTCTCTCCTTTATGTACAAAAATTATTTGAGAAACGAGTAACTCAGAAGTCTCATCAGAATTATAGAATATATGACTATGTAAAAAGAAGAAATTAGGGATTTTAAAGTGGATTCAATAAACGCACTTACTTGTCTCTGGTGTGTGCGAGTTCGCCTGTGAAGATGCAGGAATCGATCACAGTCTGTACAAAGATTTCCACATGCATTGCACAAGATGATAGCAGCAGTTTCTCCATCATCATGGTTGTCACACATAGGCTGTTAAGAATTCATAATGTGAGAATAACTAAAACCAGGCACACAAATTACTTCTTCACAGATCAAACTTTAGGAGTGTTCAAAATGTATCTTTACAAATGATACAATATATAATCATGCTGTCACATAACAGATTTATTTAAAATAATGTTCTTAAACTGTGGTGAGTGTTAAACATTTACTTGGACTTTTCAGTCGGATCAAGTTCAGAACATGATAATGTTTAAAAATCTCACCATTTGTTTCTGTTGTCCATCTTTACCCATCCATCTTCCTGAGGAAAGTCTGTCAACATGGTCCTGATCCAGAACGCAAAGTGAAGCCAAAGCTAGCCACAACTGAAAAACAGATTCAATAGAAAACTGTTTATTCTCTCTCTAACACACACACATATATATATATATATATATATATATATATATAAATATAAATAAAATTTTTCAATTTTTTTTTTTTTTAACTCAAAACCAAAAAAAAAATGAAAGGTGAACAATTCAGTCCTCTGTTAGTAATTGCTTATTTTCATTTTTAGTGAAAACAATTAACATTTTTTCTTGTATTTTCTTATTTGTTTGCATCCCCTACTGTCACAATAGTACTCCTGATCACAGACTGTAAAAAAAAGCTTGAATTTGACTTAGTTTGCTTAATTCTACTACTATAGCACGGATATAGTGTTGTCACCGATTAAATACACATTACACACTTTTAACAATAACAACATGTATTACAAAATGAATAGATGACTAGTTGTACTTGTTATTTAAAATTATTCTCATTAACACAGGCTATTGCATTTAAAGCACACGGTGCTACAAAGAGACCATTAAAATGTACATCAATAACTGACACTTATTATAAAGTAATAAAATCATATTGGCACCTGCACTTATTGGGATGGATTGCTATAGTACAAAGTGGAGACTTTATTTGTATGAACTGCTGGATAGCTAAGTTAACACCTTCTGCATTTATGCATTGGGTTAGCTCTAGCTAAGGTGGGAAAAGATCCAATCTCAATAAAGAATTCAATTAATTAACTTGTTCATTTTATATTCCAGCCAAAGAAACAAATACAGCTGGCTATTATCAAAGGTCCTCTCTGCATTCTTACCAGACATACTGCTATGCAACTCCACACTCCAATTTCTGCAAAACAACGTGAAACAGCTATCTTACACTAAGTTGTGTTTCATCTGTTAGCAAGTAAATCCAAACAAAATAATATTGTGATTGACAGCTAAAACTTTTCATTTTTGCCAGGCAGATTACTGCTATGATTTGCAAAGATGTGTCCAGCAATGATAAACAACTGTATAAATGTCACAATAGGCAATATACTGTACTTGGCAGAGAGTTCAATGCAGCAGGTTCAATAAGTGGAAGCTGGTTGCAAAGCTAGTACATAAACATTTGCTGAACGTCACAAATTTTATTAGAATCTGTAATATATCATTAGCTATCATTGATGCTTTGGAATATCAATGATATGGGTTGAAGTAGCAACACAAAAGCAACTATAATGAACCGCCTAATGCCTGAGTGACTCATTTTATGTCTCTGGAAATGCTTTTTACGATACTGAAATGTTATGGCTTCAACTTCTCATCAATTCCTTAAGCCTGATCACATTTACAAATATGAAAACCATTGCCTCTCCACTGTTAAACTATGTAACCTTGAACTGATTACCCCCAATCAACAAAAGTTGTTCCTTTAGATATTCAATGCAGCTTTCCCTTACATCCTGCAGATCAGCACCGTTCTAACAAAAATCACTACAGAGATCTAAATATCATAATTAGGCAAAGTCTCCCTTGGGATACCAGTCTCTTTGTGATTACTGAGCTAACTAGGGTGTACCTTCTTCTTCTTATTATTCCAGACAGTTAATTTAGGTAATCCTAAACCTCTACCAATGCCTCCAATGGTTTCATTCTTGTTTTTCACCCTCATAATGACTTCTTTGACTTTCACTGGCACAGCTGTTGTCCTCATGCTGAATACTGTCAACTATAGACTCTAAAAGTAGTCTGTAGGTAGGAGCAAGCCTAGGTATCTTATGCCTATACTAATGAAGCAATGAAACACACCTAAGTAAACACAAACCTCTGTGATGCCAATTGTCCCAAACATTACTGTGCTCTGAAAGGGGAAGACCCTGTATAAAAAGTGTTGTAATTTCTACATGGTGTATCCAAATACCCTTAAATTAAAGTCTGCAATGTGCACTTTAATCACGTCTGATTTGTTTCATTTGTAATTGTAAACTTTGGAGCTGAGGAGTAAATAAAGGAAAAAGGAATTTTAACATTTATGTGTTTTATGTTGAGTTACATAAAATAAAAACACTTTTTACTTTAATAATTGCAGTACTTTTAATGAAAGGCAACTGTTTAGTTAATTGCAGGCTGCAAATCATTGTTCGAACTTCAGTTTGTTTATATGAGGCTGTTTTTATAAGATACTATTTTGAATGGAACTTATCTTTTTGCCTAGTTATTGAACAGGTATCAAATACTGTGAAATTTCCAGTGGTGTAGGTATCAACTACAAAAATGTTTTTTTTTCTCTGTGTTGAAATTAGTGTATGATGGGACTAGTATCATATAAAACTAATTTCCATTTTCATTTCAAGCAATACTGATGTTTAATTGCCTTAGTTTTTGTGGAGTTAGTGAAAGGCTATCTTGGTGTGTATCTGCAAAAGGAGAGAACCTAAAGACTGTTCCCAAACAAAGAAAAAGATCACAGAGATAACATTTTGCCAAAATTATGCATCTTTAACTTTCATTTCTTTTTCTCAGTGTGGGAATAACTTAATTTTTCTACTTATTTAACTTGTGACAATGATATAGAAAGCATGTTAAAATGTACAATGAAAATTATAATTAAAATACAATAAAAGTTTATATATAGCATGGTTGAGAACTGGTCAGTACTGCTACTTCACAATTCCATAGTTTTGGGTTCAAATCCTGGCCTGATCTGTTTTTGTTAACTCTGCATTGGTTTACTGTAAGTTAGTTTGGGCATGTACATAAAGGTGTCTTTTAATGGACTGATGCTCTGTCATGGGGTGTTTCCTGCCTAGGTTTGGAAGATTTGGGTTTACATTTTGGTATAGTCACTGTTCATGTGGTGTTTGCATGTTCTCCCTTTATCCTACTTTTTAATTTGTTGTCTAGTTTTCATACATGTTAAACTTACAGGTACATTAGACCAGTGTTAATGAGTTTGGGTAGATGGACCTGTACTATGTTCATGATGCCAAAGCTTGATGCTGCTAGGAAAGTCTGAGCAAACAATCATGGGTATATTTTGTAGAGAGAGACACATGGACAGAGAGACAGACAGGACTTGTCCCAAGGAGGACATTTAGCTTTTTACAGAAGCTGATTATTATTAAAAAAAAAAAAAAAAACTAAAACCACCACCTTCAAATACACAAAAGAAATGCAAAAGAAGAAGAAACCTTTTGACTTGGATAAAGATAAGAGGCACTGAGTCACACTGAGGCATTATAAAGGTGTATAGCTGAAGATATATAGTAGCCCCAGTATCCTTTCTTGACACACACTATCGATATCTACGTTATCTGTTCACCATGATCACTAGTGAATAAAATGGTTAGTTCTTGAACCTCAATTAATACTCACTTAAATACTAACATTTTTAAATCAAAGAGAATGCAAAAGAAAATAAAACAAATCAGACTTTCCTTCTCACTGTATGAAAATTACAATACAATGTATTTTTGTATAGCCCAAAAATCACACAAGAAGTGCTGTAATGGGCTTTAACAGGCCCTGCCTTTTGACAGCCCCCCAAGCCTGGACTCTCTAAAAAGACAAAGAAAAACTCCCAAAAAACCCTTGTGGGGGTGGGGGGTTGTTAGGAATGGAAGAAACCTTGGGAAAAGCAATTCAAAGAGAGACCCCTTTCCAGATAGGTTGGGTGTAAAAGAAAAGAAAAAAAAAAAAGAAAAAAAAAAAAGGGGGGTAAAGACAATACAATACACAGAACACAAATAATCCTCAATATAATGCAATAGTGCAATAGAAATATTACACATACAGAGCAGACTTCAACAGTAGATGATATTACATAATACGATTTGGATTAAATAAAAAATTAAACAAGAAAACTATGTGTAATCAACAAAATATAATAACACACTCCCCTGGAGCTGTGAGCATAAATGATGCTATGATGAGAAACTTCAACAAGATAATCATAGGTGATGGAAGATGTTTTTGCTATTACTTTCCCAAGCTGCAGGACATTCTGCCCTCACTGGTGGCTAAATTGTTTTGATTGGTTGGGCAGACATGACCTTCTGCCTCATTTTCTGTCAACATTTTAGATCTAATGTTCTTGTCTTTAGTTTGTGTCTTGGTTGTGCACCCACAAGCCTGAAATGGATCAAGTGGGTACAGCAACGGGTGTATGAATGAAAAAAAAAATTGAAATATTTTACCTGGCAAAAAGTGAAAAGAAGAAAGTGATTTTCCATTATTTAAACCTATATATTACTTCACCAAATGACCTATTAAAAACTCATCCGTGCTCCTCACAAAGTACCAAATAACAGCAGGTTTATGCCACTATTGAATCAATTCATCTAATCTTGAACGGTTGTTGTGATCCAATTACTCCCAATTGGACTGTTAGGTATTGACACACTGATCCCAAAAAGGTTCATCCTTTCTTTGTATACATACCACAAACTTTGGTGTAAATTCGTAAAAATTGGTAAAATATGCAATTTACTAACATTTACTGCAACTAGCTATTATAGCTATACAGCTATACTGTGATGAGGATTAGATTTTCTAAATACAAAGCAAATTTATTTCCAAAAGGAAATTTGTCCTAAAATATTTCAAATATATTACACTGTGCAAAAATCTTAACTACTTTTGAAAAATGCTGTAAAGCAGAAATTGCTTAAAGAATGCCATAATTAAGTTTTATTTATCAATAAACTTCCATGCAGTTTCTGATAGTACGTGTGTGGTCATTTGCACTAAGCCTACTGGAGAACCTGCCACACAGTTCCACTGCAGACTTTGGTGGTCTTACTTACTCATATCTGCAAGTAATCCCAGACTGGTGAGATTATTAAGATCATAAAGTGAGGGACATACCATTTGTTGCAGGAGCCATACCATCTTCTTTATCCCTTTTTGATGCAGATTAATTTTTGAATGAGAAATTGCTTATACTTCTCAGCAATGAGAAGGGCATCAATTTTCCTCAAATCACCAACTCAGTTTGTGGAAATGCATCCCCAAACCTTAAAGGAATCTCCACTGTGCTTCAATGTTGCCAGTAGATATTGCACCATTCTTCAGCTACTCCCCGGACAAACTGGCTTCTGTTCAAGCAAAAAATTTCAGGAGAGTGTAGGCGAGTTTTTTGGCTTTATTTAAATCTTGGAGGAATGGCTTTTGTAACTCTTCCATTAAGACCACTTCTGATAAGACTTCTCTGGACTGTAGATGGGGGTACCTGGGTTAAAGTGGTTTCTGCCAGTTCTGAGTGGACAGCAGTGATGGACATCTTCTGATTTTGAAGAGAGGTATGCTTGATGCATCTGTTGTCTGCTGCAGTTCATTCTTTGGGGCAATCACTGTGTTTCTGGTCCTCAGCCTGACCCGTTTGTTTGTGCTTCTGCAGAAGAACTTGGACATAACAATTAGAAAATCCCGTCTGCCATGAAATTTCTGCCTGGGACAGACTTTGATGATGCTGGATGACCACTACGTGTCTTTTCACTATGCTCATTTTTGCCTTGGTGCAAGATCTGCAGATTAAACTGCAATATCTGCTGCAACTTAACATCTTCAGTATGGTTGTCCCTTGCCCATATTTATTTTCCCTGAACTGCTGTTTCTGTTTCAGTTAATCACTTTGACTGAACCTACACATGTCCTCACTGATCATTGGACCCTGTTTGTTATATTTGCTTAATCAAGCACTGAGCTATACTGCCTATAAAGATCTAATGTTTATTAATTGGAAGGTCACTTATACATGTTAGCTTTTATTCTTTAAAGACATTAAAATATCTTATTGTATTGCTTTACATTTTGCAAAATGAATTTTTGGAACATCAAGAAGACATAAAATAAATGTCTAAGACAAACATTTTTGTAAACTATCTAAATTGCCAAGATCTTTCCACAGTACTGCATCTTGCAAGATCAATATACCAAAAAGAATAAACGCAATATGAACTACTAAATGGGATAAAAAAAATAATAATTCTACTAAAAACATACAGTCGACCCTTGAAATACGACCAGCCTGACATGCGAACAACTTAGTTTACGACCAAAATTTTTGTTTTGAATTACGACCAACGTCTTGCGTTATGACCCGAATGCGGTCATGTGTATCCGCTTGTGCGATTGTAAGCAAACAGCCGAAAACGTTTGTAAGCATCAATCGGAGCCCAGATACATGTGTTTGTGGACGTAATTTTGGTCAGTGCAGTGATTTATATAATTTATTTTGATAATTGCTAAGGAAGGAAGAGAAGGTAACGAAGGTAATGAAAGCGATCACAAGTGAAACGAAGAAGGAAATTGTGTGGAAATATGACAGTGGCGTTCGTGTGACCGATCTCGCTAATATGTACAGCATGTCGAAATCCATCATCTCAACAATTTTACAAAGAAATGATTTGTATAAGGAAGCTCCTTCCAAACAATAACAACCTTCCATTTCACTCTCCTCCTCCTTCCTTCCTGCAAGCCAAAGATGTCAACTTAAATGGTGAGTACAGTATGAAATTGTTGTTTCTGGTAGGCTAGGCACTTTTTATAACTTTTTGGTTAGTACATTAGAAAAATTATTGGTGTTTTTGGTAAATTATGCACATTATACAACCCTTTTTTATTAAAAAAAGTTAAGTAAGCGTTGCTGTGGGAGGTTCGGAACACATTAAGGGCATTTCCATTATTTCTTATGGGAAAAATAGTCTTGACTTACAACCAACTTGAGTTACAACCAGCCCTCACGAACGAATTGAGTTCGTAAGACAAGGGTCCTTCGCAAAATCCCTTACCCTAGTGGTTGCGATGCATCTCACTGGTGATCGATGTTCCTCCTCCATTTTAGTTAAAGCAATGATGGTCTCTGCTATAGCATTCTTTGTTACTCTTGACCAGGCCTCAGACAAATGACCCTTATATAGAAGTAAAAAAAAAAAAGTTGAGATTAATTTACAAAATAAATATTAATTATACACATTTGTACTAAAAATAATAAAAAATATATTAAGTAATACATGGCAAACAAAGGGGAAATACATTTAAGCAGCAGTACATCTTACTAAAACAAGAATTCAAGTCTGATGTATTCCATCTCTTGTGCCATGACGGCAAAGAAAATATGCAGCTGTCTTTAAAGAGATTAATGTATAACATATGCAGCTGTCTTTTATGAGACTACAGAACATGTGTATTAATTAGACTGCTAATAGCTTCCAAAGTAATCAAACAACTGATTAGTATTTTCCAACAATATATTTGTAGCTTGTGTAAGGGCCCCTACTCAACCCACTCCAACCTTCAAGAGGATGAAAATTCAGTACTAGGAGCTTGTAACAAGCTATTCTGCTACATTTTCAAAAAGATTGTTCTATGGTCTTTCAAGAAGATTAATAAACAATAATAATAAGCATTCAATCAGATAGATTAAACAAATTTATTCTTACAGCTGCCATGTCCTTGACAAGTTTGATGATAATCTCTGCAATTTGTGTGGGAGTAGACCCTTTCATCCACCAGTGACTTTCTCCTCGCCTGATATAACTGGTTTGAAAAAACAAAAAGGTATATATTAAAACTTACCAAGGAAAACTATTCTAAATTCTGCATGTGACTGCTTCATTTCTCAAATTAAAAAAATGCAAGATTAGTACAATTTTGTGCAAGCTAAAGTAAAGAGACATTATCATTTACTTAAAGATGATCATAAATAAAATTAAAAAATCTTTTACCAAATATTTACCTTGAATTAAATATCATTGGAAGTGTCACTGTGGTGACTCCTTTGCCTGCTGCTGTCCCAGTAGTCCCTGCAATAGTAGTACCTTTGGCTTTGAGCTGAACTGTGAGTGCTTTGGCAATACATCCTAGAAACATGTCAAGAATTCCCAGCTTATTCCAGTCTCCTTTCTCTGTGGAATGAATTATATCACTAATATCTGCAGGAGGAAGGACTTTTACTCCAATGATGCTAGCTAGCCGAGCTGGAGTCACCTCTGGAAGGACACGTCTGAGTAGAGAAGTCACCTGCAGTGGACAATCAAGACTATTGTCAAGTTTTATTTTATATATATATATATATATATATATATATATATATATATATATATATATATACACACACATACATACATACATACATACATACACACACACAAACACACACAAAACAATCATTTTATTTTATACTTTCCCTTCGGTTTGTAGCACTGATAGAAGTTACCAAGTAATCAATGATGCAAGACTTTAGGATGCCCTCTTGCCTTTAAACCTTTAACTTTGAAGCAAATGCGTAACATATAAGAAACTATCTTTAGATGGAAGGTAAAATATGGAAGCTTTTCTAATAGATCTTTTTGTAATTTTCATATCAAACAAGTACAATTTTGATGAGATGGATTAATTCAGTCCAATAAAGCTTGCCAATTCCTATTCATCTAACCTTTGCAAAAATATTATCCTGTTGAGTTCGAATGGTCCCAAAGTACTACCCTCTACAAACAAACTTGGCAACTCAATATTGATGGTTCTCAGAGTAAAAAGGACATTCATATTTGTTTGTAATGTACCCTTCATATGTGCCCTCATGTTCTTATTGTATGAAGAACTTTTCAAGAACAGCTGAAATCCACCGTATTAATTGCTTTCATGATTTTTTAAACACTTCAGTCATTTCTCTTCTTAACCTTGGTTTGAATATTCTGAATAATAATTGATTATGCAGAACTGGAGTGAGAGTACTTTGGCCACTCTGAACATTTTCTAGAGCTGCTAAACATTTTATTGTAAAACTGTAACTAGATCTCCACACAGTCTCCTAGATGAGGCAAAGATTACACTTTATAGAGTGTAATGGTGTGTACTCAGCACATCTGATATGTAGCCTAACATCATACTAGGCTTCTGAATATGAGTTCTGAACACAGCAATGTGTCCTCTAAATATAACATTTTACTTATTACATGTAACACTTGAAATTTCATCTGCCACATATCTGCCAAAGTCTTAATTTTGCCCAGGTGTATCCACCATAATGATTTTACTGACCCTAGTGTATTCACTAGACATCTAGTTTTGAGTCACTGGAAAACATTACCAGCTCAATTGTTGTATTTTTATCTAGATAATTTATATACATTTTAAAAAAGGTGTCTCCTCAGCACTGATCCCTAAGGGGCACCATTTTAAACATCACTTAATTTAGAAAAACATCCTGATCTTTGCTCTCTGTGTTTCAGCCAATTCTGAACCCATGCATGTAGAGTACCTTGAGCTTCCACTGGCTTTAGTTTAATCACCGGCTTCTTATGTGGTAACTTATCAAAATCGTTTTGAATTTCAAGATAAAGGATATCATATATGATCCTCTAATGAAATTTATTTGTTGCTTTCTCATACAAGTTCAATTAATTTGGTGAACACTATCTTTCCAATGAAAACCATGTTGGCTGTTCAGCAACATTCCAGTACTTGCTTGCCACATGTTGCTCAACATTTTCTTCATTAGATACTTTCATTAATTTATTAATGATACACATAAAGACCTCTTGCCTATAGTTACTAAAATTGGAATAATCATCTTTTTTTTATACAATGCTTTCAAAAATTACACATTAACTATAGTTAATGTATGTAATACTAATTTTCCTAATCACTTTAGAATAAATGTTATCTAGTTCAGGGGTCTGACTTATAAAACTTTGTGTGGATTCCAGTGTGAAAATACATGAATGTCAAAAAACAATCAAGATGTCAAAGAACTTCACTGGCTAGTAGATCAGAACTGCCTCCATCCTGATGCATCGAAACTTCACCACTGACATTCAAGAATATCTGCTGGCTGTGTTCTGCGGCGCCTCTCCTGTGTGGTCTGGGAGTCAGGGAAAGGAGTAAGGTATCAGCAACTGAGCAGGTAGCCACTGTCACCTGGTTTATGTAATGGTATGATTGCTTTGGCAATGTATAGTACAGGTCTTATGAAAAATGGAGGACTCAGTCAGTTACCTTACCAACAAGCCATCCAACATGTACAGTACCATCACATCTGTTAAAGCTCTTTTGCCTCAAAATAAACGAATCATAGGTTGGCCCAAGTCACCCAGCCATGACCTTTGTCTGTCTTATCTTAGCATCACAGAGAGCTCGTGTGTTAATGGGAAGTAATTGCTTATGGTTAACAAAAGCAGCTTCATTCTTGCTTGATGCTCTTATTGCAGCCATGTGTGCAGTAAATTGCTCCTTTTAGGAAAACAGGAAACTGCTCAAATTGCCTTTTTATGTTGACAAAAACATGTTATTTTTTATGTATTTATACCCACACCATATGAAAACTGGATGTAATGCCTTGTCAGTCAGTTAATGGGTTCCAGCATAGCAGGCACAACAGAGCAAGCTTGACTGAGATATTCCTGACTTGTCAGGCCAGTTCCCTGAGAAGTGACAAAAGGTAGGCTATAGAAACTGTTTTTTGTCAGTTTAATCAACTACTTCATTGACCCTCTTAAAAGGGAACTAAAATATATAGTCTATATGTCAAACTTTTGAGGTGTAATGTGTCATATCAACGGATATTCTAATTACTGCTTGGTAAAATGAATTATTATACGACTTTTAATCACAATCTGCACCGTAAAAGATGCTCACTTTCCTTTTTCTCTAAATTAAAATGCTGAATGGTGTTCACAAAAAATGGGATTTTATATTTTCCATTTAACATTTTTGCTCTGTTTCCATTTAAAATGTTTCCTGAGTAATTTTTTTAAATTAAACCCACAAAGCAGAACATGTTAAACAAAGTTAGTTTCATTAACACTAGAATTACCAGAACCTACGGAAAAACTCGTAGATTCGTCCCACCTTAAAACGCTTCCCACTTCTCCATCAGCGTCTTTTGTCCTTTAAATGTGTTGATAAGCAGCAAACAGCAAGCAGTCTGCTATCACATCCACCCACCGGCACACAGTTTTCTCAGCTCAAGTCTGCTTACCTACTTATCAGTTGCTTAGAGCTGTATAGAGTGAGAAGTCATGCAAAATGATACCTTTTATAAATACTCTATCGTTATTTGGAACACTTGCATTTCATGTGTGTTCCGTGTCTACAACGATCTATGCACAGCAAACACATCGTTAAAACCGAAACGTTTTTCATGTTTTAGTAATAATTTACAAAAATTTCAGCAGTTCTTAGCATTGCACCACGCAAGCAGTCGCATCAAGCCCTTACCGCAACCTGCTTTCTTTTTTCTTCAGTTATATTCTTGAATAAAAGCGCACTTGTTCTGTTATACTTGTACTTGTGAAAGTGTTTATTTGATATTTGGACTTCAGGCTTCACACCAGTCATTCTCAGTCACACACACTACTCACATCCACGTCCACAGTTTTCCCAGTCTCGTTCGCACACAACTGCTGACTCGGTTTTATATACAATCATCAGATTCAAATGTTAACAGTTCCCACACACAACTGCTGACTCCCAATCAAGAGCTTCTGGGTTCGATGCTGGCAGCTTCTCAAGTTTGCTGTTTTGAGTAGAGAGCTGCTATTATTGTTAATATTATACAATAAAAACATACATTTGATTTACGTCTGTAACAACTGCTGTAAATTTATAGTGCTTGTCAAAGTTAGCGTTCACGCTCGCCCCGATCTGACACTGCAGTTTTCAAATAAAGACGCGCTATAACAGAGGTGAACTCAGATAGGAGAAAACAGAAGCCATCCCCGCAAGAATCGTCCCCTCACATATAAGAACAATGCAGCTGCACTAGGCGTAAAGGCAAAAGTCTGGCGTCATCCTGCCAATCACCTGTACTTCAAAGAAACAGCACGGCTTACAGAGCTTGCCAACGGTACACCGTCCAGATCTAAACACTAGCGTGGTGTATGTGCCCAAAATAAATCAGCTTGCATATTATTTATTTGGATCAAATAAAGACGCGCTATAGCTATTTATCTATCCCCTTAGCTGTTTTTATATATATTATATAATAACAGTTATAAAGACACTTGTTCATGTTAATTGCAGTCTCAATTGTTAAAAATAATATTTTAAAAGGAGCATCCCACATGAAAATACAACGATCTGACTGACTGACAGTGCATACCAATTTATATGGTTAAAAAGAAAAAAAAAATAACACTTTCTTTCCAGCGGGAATTGAACTCGGGTCTCTAAAGTGCAACAGGCCTGCTGCGCACTGATTAGCTGAGCAGTCTGTGTCAACTATCCGCGACTTAGTATGTATCGTGATTTAGAGAGAATAAAAGTGAAAAAAACGGAAACTTTTACAAGTCCTATAAATGTACACCGTGTGTTACAGACGCAAACCAAGTGTATGTGTGTAGGCCTACTGTATAATATTAACAATAAGAGCAGCTCATTACTGAAAACAGCAAATATAGGAGGAAGTCGAGATCGAACCGGGACTCTTGATTACACCAGGGACGTTTGATTACAATTCTGCAAATCTTACCACTACTCTACAAAAACTGTTGTTTTTTCTTTAACCTTTTGTGAAAGTGTTTACTTGATCTTTGGACTTCAGGTTTCATATAGTATATAGTTTATGCCTACATTTTGTCATTTACTACTAAAATATGAAAAAAGTTTCTGTTTTAAAAATGTGTTTACAGAGATTACTGTAGAAACGGAACACACATGAAATGCGTGTGTTCCAAATAACGATCTATTATTTCCACTCTAAAACTCTAGCAGTTCAGTCACTCCAAGTTAATCACACAAGGCATGAGCTGGGAAAACTTAGTGAATGTTCTATGACGATGGGGGACGGAATAGCTGGCTGCTTGCTGGCTCGTCTTAATCGGCACATTTAGAAGACAAAAGAGAGGTGAGAATGGTTTTAAGGTGGGCCGGATCTACGAGTTTTTTTCGTAGACTCTGGTAATTCTAGTGTTAAACCTTTTCTCTATTGGGTGGCACATTACCCTTTAAATGCAATTATCTAGAACATCTTTACAGAATAAAATGTAATCAGAAGCTTTTAATAAACCACATTAATGTCTTTATCTTATTAAGAGTTTTTTCTCCCCTTCACATGATTAACACTGTAGCAGATTACCTGTCTTTGTACTCTTGGAGAGGCTGTGTGTAGCAGTGAGAAAAGGTCTTGCATCAGTGTCAGCTGTTGAGCCAAATACTGTCTTCCTACATTGGATCCACTTAGTGCAAGTACCATGGACAGCAGCTCAAAGCAATATGCATCTGAGGAGGCATCCTCATCATTTGGCTGTGAGTTAGCATTTTCTTTGCTAGAGATGGCATGCTCCCACTCCTCCCGTACGCGAGTAGCCTCCATGCGAATAGCCTGCACTATGTGCGCACATACCTGTAGGCAAAAAACACCAGTACTACCAGGTTTAACTAAAGAAACTATGCAACTAATCCTAAAAGACAAAACCAAAGCTGTATTTGTAAATGTACTGTAAATTTAATTTTAGAAATAGACTGTACTTGGTTATGAGCTTAGAAATATTAGATAGAAGGTGTGGAAACTAAGTTTGACAAAATTTTTTTTTTTTTTTTTTTTTTGAGTACTGTAAACAGTAGTTTCTCTTTCAATGCCATCAGTCATTCTACTTTAATCACATTCTCTATTGTCAAAGTGGCATTTTTTTTTAGAGAAAAAAGATTAACATGAAAAAACTACAGCTGTCAGTAAATGTAAATTCATAGACATACTGCTTTGTTCCTGTAAATGGTCAGTTGTTATGAATTAGCAAACTGTAATTAATATGACTTCACTTTTCTTAATTGTTTGCAAATTATACACTTGATTCACAATGTAACAGGTTGCCTGGCAAGCTTTACTTCTCTTAAACTACACTCAGACAAAATATAATGAGTGCCTAAAACTGAAGCTATCAATGGAATTGCATTAATGCCAAGACGAATATATAGCACTTACCATCTTTCTCTTAACAAACAATACAAAATCTTTCACTTTTATAAATACATCAGCTATTTATAAATTGTGTTATGAATCCTAAGAAACTATTTTGAAATAAGTCCTGCACACCTGTTTCTGAAGATTTGTCAGTTTACTTCTACTGAATATAATCCCAACCATGTGTTCCTTTAAATCAGCATCAGAAGGTGCCTAGACAAAGAGATGAATAGTTTATCTTTAAAAACAAATGATGCATATAAATATTTAAAGAAAATAAGTACATATAGTCAAATTAGTGATAATCTTCAAAAAGGCAAAGTAATAATATGTTAAATAATCAAAACACAAATGATGGGCTTCCAAATGAAGTTCTGGATAAAAAAAAAAAAAAAAAAAAGTGACAAAAACTGGAGAAGTTATATAGTATACTATATCTACAATCTACTATAGTAGATTGACCAAATATTTTCATGTTTCATAATTCAGAACAATATTTCATACATACATTTTGTAACTTCCTAAATTTTGATTACAATACTTTACAATTTTGTATCGAAATGTGATTTGACGGAGACATCATAATTATATTTTTCAATTGTGTTCATGATTGAAAATAAAAATAACTTCACAATTAAAACAACTCTTTATGAGCTTAATTCTACAGACCTGTGAGAATGATTACTAGAACAACCTTCACGGAAAGCTCAATACTAATTGACAGTAAAAGTAAGTCTTGCCTAATATTTGTATATCAGCATAAGACGGTGAATTGTTAAGTTAATACAAGCTTATAATACAAGCTAACAGAGATGGGAGTAGATTCATACCTGGTGGTATGGATCGTGGAGTATCTTACAGACAGACCTCAGTATGTGCGTCTTGGAAACTGCAGGTCTGACATTGTGGTCAGCAACACAGGAGCCCCACAGGGGACTGTGCTTTCTCCGGTCCTGTTCAGCCTATATACATCAGACTTCCAATACAACTCGGAGTCCTGCCATGTGCAAAAGTTCGCTGATGACACTGCTATCGTAGGCTGCATCAGGAGTGGGCAGGAGGAGGAGTATAGGAACCTAATCAAGGACTTTGTTAAATGGTGCGACTCAAACCACCTACACCTGAACACCAGCAAAACCAAGGAGCTGGTGGTGGATTTTAGGAGGACCAGGCCCCTCACGGACCCCGTGATTATCAGAGGTGACTGTGTGCAGAGGGTGCAGACCTATAAATACCTGGGAGTGCAGCTGAATGATAAATTGGACTGGACTTCCAATACTGATGCTCTTTGCAAGAGAGGACAGAGCCGACGATACTTCCTTAGAAGGCTGGCGCCCTTCAACATCTGTAATAAGATGCTGCAGATGTTCTATCAGACGGTTGTGGCGAGCGCCCTCTTCTACGCAGTGGTGTGCTGGGGAGGCTGCATAAAGAAGAGGGATGCCTCACGCCTGGATAAACTGGTGAGGAAGGCAGGCTCTATTGTAGGCATGGAGCTGGACAGCTTAACATCTGTGGCGGAGCGACAGGCGCTGAGCAGGCTCCTGTCAATCACGGAGAATCCACTGAACAGTATCATCTCCAGACAGAGGAGCAGCTTCAGCGACAGACTGCTGTCACTGTCCTGCTCCACTGACAGACTGAGGAGATCGTTCATCCCCCACACTATGTGACTCTTCAATTCCACCGGGGGTTTGGGGTTTTAAACATTAACACTGTACAATGTTATTGACTGTTATACCTGCCTCACACTCTTCACCTTGCACTTTTTAACTTGCACTGTGTTTTTACCACTCTTTAATTAATATTGTTTTTTTATCAGTATGCTGCTGCTGGAGTATGTGAATTTATCCTGAGGGAGTGAGTGAGTGAGTGAGTGAGTGAGTGAGTGAGGGAGGGAGGGAGTGTGTGTGTGTGTGTGTGTGTGTGTGTGTGTGTGTGTGTGTGTGTGTGTGTGTGTGTGTATCTATCTATCTATCTATCTATCTATCTATCTATCTATCTATCTATCTATCTATCTATCTATCAAGAAGGTGACTTCTGTTCACTGAAGGCCAATTCTCTCATCTTAAGCAGATTAATCACTTCTTATAGTCTTATAAGCAGTTATAAATGCAATTTACCTAGTTATACTTAATATTAATGAAAATGAAACCTGAAAATGATATATTTAGGACTAACCATTATAAGGAAACAAACATTTGTTTAAACTTTTGGCAATTTGACAATATAGTGTAAAACACAATTTTAACAGATCTTCACCCCTCCATTTCACTCTACCAGAAACAATTACCATTTTAAAACATATCCTTGAAAAACAGAACCTTTTCAGATTATCAACAACATTATTTTTTTTCAAGATGTTAGAACGAATTGGAACTTAGTTTATTTAGAAATCAAAACAACCTCATATTAAATACTACTTAACAGAGAACTAAAGAAGAAGGTGGCATAACACTACCAAATTTAGGCTCTAATACCTAGCTGCAAATAAACTTATGTAAACTAAGGCTCTGTTTGGCTAGCCTAGGAAATGAAACCATTTCCAAAATCTTTTCTGTATGCCTGTCTAAGATTTCTTATTTGTAATTACCTTCAAATTACCACCAATCCAACAGTTCATCATTTACATAAGATATCGCACCACTGTATTTGAAGACCACACCCATTCTTATGAACCATATATTCTAACCTTCTGTAACCTATTCAATTCAAAGACACTATCCAGTCCTTTGAAGTTTTTATATAGACAACATCTATGCATCTTTTGAACTGCTATCTCATAAATATGTAGCGCTTCTAGGTTTTATCAGCACATTTTAAGGAATTTATCAAAAGATGACGACAGTGTATGGAACACTGCTTATTCAGAAAATACATTCCTCTTCAATTTGTTCAAGGCATACTATTAGTTATCTTAAAACTGTACATTGGACACATATAACTAAGTTAAAACTGTACTAATGTGTTGCTTACATGAATGACTCTTTGGCTGAAATTACCATATAGGTTTTGTTTTCTTAAATAATAAAAAATAAATACAAAATCACATTAACAATAAAGACCCACTGTTAAGATTGCAAGACTAGTTGCTAACATTACATTTAAATTTGCCAATAGTTTAGCAATAGTTTTACCCTCATCAAAACATTTAAAAGGCATTTATCCATGCACCATAAGAATGTTGTGTTGCAGCTAGAGCATGATAAAAAAATCATCATCTTTTGGAGTTTAATACCACTTTATTTACCTTGTCCTCTCCTTCTGGTGAAGATAGCAATGTCTTCTCCTCTTGTTCTGGAGTTGGCTCTGTGTCCCCACAAATGAGCTTTCCAAACACCTAAAGCAATTATAAGTATTACAACATTAAGTAGGGCTTCTCATTTAGGAAGTATGTGTACAAAATGTATTAAATCAAACATAAAGAGGGAACATTTTCCCAACCATGACGCAAAAATACTTATAAAGACAATTATCATAAACATGTTATTATCAAGCTGGAAAAGCTGCAAGAATGCCAGAACAACAGCCTAAAGCAAGCCAGTTAATTTGACCATTAAGATATAATGGTTTTAAATATTTCTGAATATTGCAAAACTATACAAATAGGCACTCCTAAATGAGGAAAACTAACTTAGTCTCATAAAAAGGATGTGCACAAATAAAATTATTGGTACTTCAAACATTTCATTACAGCATCATCATTGAAAATAACTAAATAAATAACTCAAAATCAAATTGCTTATCAATATTGTTGTGTAAGCAAACACAAAAGAGTCTACTAAGTGAAACAACTACTGCAATAAAATTAGTTATCACCTACAACCATCTTTAGCTGGATGAGGCAACAGTCCACTACAGGGCTTATTCATGCACACATCCCGACTCAGTCATACTACTAAGAACTACCAATTTAGCCAACATGCTTGTTTGGACTGAAACACATCAACACAGAGAGAACATGCATATTCCACAAGGACAGTAACACAAGTAGGAAATAAATCACTTCAAGAATCCTTTTACATCGACAACAGGTTTCAAATCGATATTTAGTGAAAGTACTGCAGCAGTGGATCCTTTTTTTTTTTCTAAATAAATATTTTCGTGCTACTGCAGTTGAATATTTCAATTTGTAATAAAAAATAAATCAAAAATAATTTTTCACTGTTCTTTTTTTAAAAGTATTTCATGTCCATGTAATCTACCACACAATCACCACACAAATTTCTGTTATGACCCTCAAAAGCTACTTTGTGCAGAAAACGCTTTGCACACCAATAAATTCATATTTGATAATCTTAAACAAACTAAAATACAATTCATCAGACTCTTAATGACAGAACAGACAGCTGAGGAAAAAGCATTCAATAGCAAACCACATGCAAGTAGGAGAAAATGCTGAAATATGGAAATTACTACCTCTGTTAACTGGCATTTCCAGAGAAAATTCAAGAAAATGGGACTAAGTTATAGTGGTTAATCAGATGTATCAGAAGTAGTATATAATTAACTTGAGTAGTTTTCTGAATACAATACTTATACATTTATTTCTCCTACAGGGAATATATTATAAGCTCATTGGAAGCTGTTGTTCTTGAACATACTACATACAATTGGTCATGAGTATAACATTCCTGCCATAGACTAATTTTTACTTTTCCTAGTGAGTTGGCTTTTGTTGATGGTCATTGCAAAAACACAATTTTATAGGAAACTATATTATTTTAAATTGAAACATAACTGCTAAGAATAATGGTAACATTGGGTAAAATATAATTTAATCTTGTAGAACATCCTGTAAAAATGGCAGCTTTAGTCAGATTTGAATTTAACGCTTTCATCTGTAATCTTGTACCATTATAAAGTTCTTGAGAGTTTAGATCAAAAGCAATATACACTGCGGTTTACTTTAAATCATTACATACAGCATTGACATTTACAGGCTGCACATTTAATTGAATCCTGCAATGAACTGAATGTTTAATAATTACTACAGAAAAGAACAGGTGAAAAGAAATAATACTGTGAACTATGTACAATGTCCACCTCCTCTATGTTCCGTATGTGGGAGACACCCATACTGTGCCTTGCATGCATTCAGTTTCAGCTCCTGACTTATGTTGTACAAATGGACTTGAAGTGGGTCAGTAAGCCATTCTGGCACTTCCTTGTTTCTGCATAGCTGCACACTGTAGTCTGACCTCGAAGGTACACCCCAGTTCTCTGCAATATTGTATTTATTTTACTACCAAGGACCAAGTAAATGAGACTATGGAAAATCAAATGATCATTTAAAGATATTTGACTTGGCATAGAAGGCCACTTGCTAACTACGTCTTTTTTGAGCTTTGCCTAGCTTTCCTTTGTCTGCTTCACAGCCTATTTTCCACATAGTTTAACACCCCATGTCTTTTTCTAGTTCAGGGCACTTGCCCTTCTTCACTTGCTGACAATCCCATTTCTCTACACGATTACAGTCACAACTTGGTCAGTCACACACACTACTGCTAGTGGTGTTCATTTGCATGAACTGTAAGCCGTATTTCTCCATGTGAGAACTTTTCAGTACTGAGCCAAAAAATGGCATGGAACCTAGGAATAGCCCACTCATTACAGGTGTATACAAACTACTAATTAACATGAAATTGAGTGTGATTGGTTGATTCTGAACGCAGCCATATCCTTAAATATAACAAGAGTGTGCACACTTTATGCAACCAGGTTTTTGTACATTTTTTTTCACTGAACTGTTTCTGATTTGTTTTGTTTTCACTTTCTTTGTATATTTTCCAATTCCACAATGAAGGTGGAGTTTTATTTTTTACATTATAAAAATCTGTAATTTAAAGAGAGGACTTTTTATATCAATTGTATATATTAGTAAACCTGAGGATAAGTATCCTGAAGATAATCTATTTCTGAAAATCCCTTAATAAAAGTGAATTTTTGCAAAGCAAATACATAATTAAACTGACTTAAATGTATAGTCAAGCTGCATATTGTATTCTTTTTAGTTAGCCAATAAAAGGTGTCATTTTGCTTGACTTTTCACTACATTCATAATGGCTAACACAGTACAACACCCTAGTACTACTTAAATGTAAAAAAACTTAGGCATTCTCTAGTCTCAAATAAAGGTACAGTTTTTGCTTAAACACCACCAAAACATGTGACAGGGAGCAGAACTAATTCAATAAGATTCTCCATCAAAACAAACTAATAAGAACATTTTCCTTTATTAAATGCAGTTTAATAATGCTGTTTACACACATTTTATGACTTTGTGTTTCACATTTAAATGAATAGGTTTTCGATGTTTCTTTGGATTTTCCAAATATTATGCAATCTTTCTAGGAGATAAGATGCCAACAAAACGTATGATGAGCTGAATGAACTATAGCACATGAATGCAATTTCTACTGTAAGAATAACTGAGACTATTGTATTCTCATTGTTAACATATCGCTCTATTCCATGCTGCAAGCGATGTATACTTTGAAGATGATCCAGTCTTTCTTGGAGGTAAGATGCCAGCAAAACGTATGGTGAGCTGAATGAACCATAGCACATGATGGCAGTTTCTGCTGTAAGAATAACTAAGACTATCATATTCTCATCGTTAACGTCTAGCTCTATTCCATGCTGCAGTGATGTATACTTTGAAGATAATCCAATGATAGTGCAGGCAGCATGTGTTGAATATTCATCCCAAACTCAGTCATCACAACAGTGAAAATTCAGCTCAACTGTAGTTTGTAAGACAAAACAGTATTAAAAGATTTCTTTGTACAAAAACCTTTAGAAAGCACTTGTTTGTAACCTGGGAGATGCCTGAATTTCATTTATGTTTTGACACTTTAGCTTACCTGAGATGTGATTAGTCGAAATACACGGAGAGTTTCAGCCTCACAGTTCTTCTGCTGAGCAACACTTGCAGAAATTTGTCCAGCAATCTTGATGCTTTCACCATCCTTCCATCCTAACACTTTCACCTGCCTCACTCTTAGGGTGTTCTCAGGTCCCTTCAGTTCCATTTTTATGATGTGATTATCACTCCCCGGGAGTTCACTAGTGACCCAACCAATATGTCTTGAATCTAGGTCCACCTGCAGAGATGATTTAAAAAACATTGTATTACATAGATGTGTAAAGCTTAAACATAATGAATACTGTATATTTAAATGTATGTTTAATGAAGAATACTATAAGAAAGTGTTTTACTTAAGTATAAAGGTTTAACAGTTGGAACATATTCAATTCGGAATCAGCTCTGCATGAGGAACAATTTAAGAGTAACAATCATCAAAGGCATTAAAGGAGCACTTCATCCAAATATTATATATATTTAAAATTTATTTAGTCCATATATTTTAAAGTGATGGCTGAGAAAATTTTTCATCTCATGTTTTCATGGAGAAATTGCATAGTGCAGAGTCAAATTCAAAGGAACCCTGCGGGGACTAGTTCTAGACAATAGCAAACAATACGAAAAAAAGAAGAAAAAAAAAAACAACTCATGTTGCTTAATTCACATGTCCATTATCCATTTGTATGGTCAAAATGTCTTCAGTTTTTGCTAAAACATTAAGTTTCTTTCTGAAAACTCTACATTGAATGTCAACAGGAAAGACATCAATCCCAAAATACTGTGGAAGTGGAGTGGGTGGAGTACTCCTTTAAGTATACAATTTAAGACAAGAAAATGTTGCAGCTATCTGTAATTTTGATGGGTTCTAGTGTATTGCTGATACCTGCTTAATATAAAATTGTTTTCTACCACTGGATCTCATACAACAGGTAGTAGCAAAGGAGAGAATCAAAACAAGACTGTCATTATGAATAATGCTGCACATCCTCATTCTGACATGCTAACATCGAGTACTCTCAGCCAACAAATAAAATGTTGGAAATATAAATGCAGAGATTAAGATGTTTTACCACTTCTAACTGCATATTTCTTTACAATTTATGATCATATTATACAACTAATGGTTTTTCATACTCCAAAAGCAAATTTCATAGCATCAGGGTGAATACCTAAGATAGTTACTATACATTTTTTATGCTGAACATTACTTCACATAACCTTAAGCTTGCATTACAAATGTTTTATACTTAACATACTTTGAATCATATATAATAATACCTCTTAAAATCATCACAGCAACACAATATTCAAGGCATTTACCTGTTTAATTCTGCAAAGATCCTCAACTGCTTTTCCACAAAGGAAAATCATGGAAGTCACTTTGTTCTGGGGAGAGAGAGAGAGAGAGAGAGAGAGAGAGAGAGAGAGAGAGAGAGAGAGAGATATTAGAAACATGCACCACAATATGACAAACCACCTCAGAATCTCAAATTAGGACGAGAGTGCAGCCATGCAATGGGCGACACCCCAGCACTACACTGTTTTGAATGGAATGGAACATTGCAAGTTTTTTTTGTTTTTATATAAAAAAACAAAAACAAAACACCAATGGCTGGAGAGCCAATCCTGCCACCAACATAGGCTGGATGCAGGGTAATGTCATACCCAAGGCGGAGCAATTGCAGATTAGGGGCCTTGCTCAAGGGCCCAATGGAGTGGAATCACTTCTGGCATTTACGGGATTCGAACCGGCAACCTTCCGATTGCCGGCGCAGATCCCTAGCCTCACAGCCACCACTCTGCCCCTTCTATAGAGAAAGGAAGAAAAACAAAAACAAAAAGAAAAAAAATCAACTGATGTGTATCATTACAATGGAAAATAAAAAGGATACTAGGACCTGAGCATAATCAAACAAGATAATCATGCAAGTTTTGATAGCAAGGAAGGAACATACAAAAAGTAAAAAACTAAAAGTCAATAGTAGAAAACTTCATATGACTTAAAATTTGCCATTCTCACAGAAAGAAAGTTTACAACTGATAAACATGTTATATTATCATTTATGCCTTGTACTTTAGTTTGAGGATTGAACAGTACTCTGCACATCAGATAAAGGACTATCTTGCTTTTGTTACAAATGTGTCCAAGAACATCAATTTACTGCAGTTCTGATACCAATTACCGAAAAACGTTGCTTTTATGACGGAACTGCCAAGTAGAACATCTACACTAACTAATGTTCAACTAAGAATGATGAAATGTGGAGAAAGATTTTAAGATTATGATTCATCTACAAGATTATTAATTTAATATTTTTTGCATTTTTATAAAGTAAAGAAACAAAGCTATTATTGCAGCAAAAGTATAATGAAATATGTTTATCAACTGTCACTAAATATAAACTGAAAAATTAAGAACATTTTATGAAATAATTTTTAAATATAGCTATTTCAAGCTACTATTTTACAAATATTGCTTACCCCAATATCCCGAGAGTTATCAACATGTACTGACACATAACGAGCACTTATTCCCTTCACACAGCTGATAATGATACTTTTTGTTTTGTTTTTGTCTTCATCTCCAGATTCCCAGAATGTTTCTGTGGATCCATCTGTCAGGCTGCCAATCATAGCTGGTCTACTAGACGTTTTGATATCCACGACACCTGTAAGATCCTTAAGGCATGTGACTATGCAGAGATCCTGCAATGTTCAAAAAAAAAAAAAAAAAAAAATCTTGGAAAACAGAACAGCTGAATAGAACAACATTTATTATATAGCACATTTTCATACAAAGAATACCGCTCAAAGTGCTTTACAAGAGGCCAAACAGAAATTGACAAGAAAAAAAAAGATTTGGTAAGAATGATAATAAGTAACTAAAAATAAATAAATAAGGCAAGTCTAAAAAGGAGTCCAGTGATAATTTTAGATGGCCGGAAAGATGGAACAAACAAAAAAAAACTATGCAGGGGTTCCAAATGCCAAAGGCCCAACCAGCCCCAAGTGGGCATTCTACCTTACATAACTGTGCAGTATAATAATAAATTATGATAATAGGAAGCATAATAAGATAAACCCTTAAATTCTGAAACATTCTGAATTATTTACTCTGAATCATCTTTTTGCTCTATAGTGATTTTCTAAAACACAAAACTACACAAAGAAGATTCCAATTTTATCATTACTGTTCAAAAACACAAAAGAATAAAAAGGTAGCACAAATTCACATTGTATATCTATTAATTTTGCAAATCAGAGCTACCATGGGTAGGTTCACAGGTAACTGCAAACTGCTTACCAATCTGAAAACATGTATATAGTATACACATAACTGTATATGAATTTACATGATGTATGTTTCTCTGTTTATGCTTTAATATTGTGTGCTGTGATTATGTAGCATTTCTTTTTTTACCATGCTAGACGTTACAGCACAAAAGATAATTTTAAGTGGAGATTACAGGGTAACCTCACACACAAACCCAATTCACTCCAGAAAAATGTTGTTCATCAAACTGACAGCTGGGATTAATTGTTAGGTGAAAGGAAGCACAATGAAAATACACTAACTGTTTTGTATAAAACCAGAAAATAAGCCATCAGTACAAATCAAAACATGCAATATGTAACAAGGTATATTTTTTAAAATGAAAAATTTGAAAAGAAGATATAGCTCTAGTTTGCATATAAACTCTTTACTACATATGCAATAAGCAAAAACTCTGAGACCCAAAATTAGGTTGTAAAAAAGAATTCAGATTTAAAAAGTCATTTTGTCTCTGTCTCTTTGTAAATTTAAAACTATATAATACTATATTATATAAACAAGATGTTTTTCAGTACACTGCATTGAAACAAACCACAAACAACCACAGCATTAAGTTCTAAGGCTTCATAGGAAACTAGGTCATTTATTTTCCTCTATTCCAGTGTTATCTGGCCATAGTAGTTGTTAAAAAATAACCTAAAATGACTATTATCACTTTGAAGGATAAACAAGCAATGGGATTTGTAATGCTTCAGATGGTTATTAGTCTTTATCAACTTATTATTTCATTGGCATTTATTAGAATGTTATTTATGTGTATAAATTAGCATTATTATTATTATTTGTGGTAAAGAACACTCCTGCATTCAATGTTTGAAATTTGTTATATTTACTTATTACTAATATTAATGAAAACAATCACCTATTCATAGGTTGAATGCTGTATAAGCTTTATTTGAAACAGAAGAAAAGCCATTTAATCCAAAAATCAAGACAATGAAATCTGCACAGCAGCAGCCTTTACTATCTAAATAATTAACATTTTTTTCTGTGAAAAATTCAAATCTATTACTGGTTAGACTAATTACACATCAATTATTAATTTTTGGAATACAATTAATACAGTATATGGTTTTGTAGCTCTTATAGGCTCTTCAATAAATGTTAAGCATATGCATTGCCGATTACAGATCACCTACTTCAAGGCAATTAGCAATGTTCTTCTTTATTATGACTTTAAGATATTAGCAGAAAGGCAATTAGGATGGGATTATAAATTTGATGGAAATGACAGGAAAGCATGCTGGTTAAGAACTTTTTCCTTCAATGACTGCATTTCCACGAAACACTGTTTTTCAACAGTTCTTGTGAAATAAAGAGATGGTTTGACTTTAAATCACAAAAATGATAAAGATGATAAATTCTTTAGCCTTTAAGTCTTAGTTTAGCATTGATGCTACTCACCTGACTAATTGCCTCATAGCCAGATTGCACACTAATGTTGAAACTTTCTTCACTATCACCATCATCAGATTTAGACAGGATGTTATTGATATGGTGAAAGACATTACTTTGATGTAGAAACTGATGATCAGATTGCTTGAATTTCAGGCTCCAACACCTATAAATAAAACAATTGTCAAATTATGCAACAAGATATACAAAATAACACCATATTCTCAAATAATTTAGCACTGTAAATGGAGCAAAGTAATGTAAAGCTTTATCAAAAATACTAAGCTAAAAAAAGGTTTTTCTTTTTGATTATTTTATTATACTCTACTATGTTTAAAGAAATGAATTGTCCTTACACTCCTAAAAAACTCCATTGGTAGAAAAAAAATCAAATACAATGAAAGACAATGAATTGCAAACTAACCAAAAGTACTGATGTTTTCCTATATGCAATAAATGACTAAAACAAAGTGAAATGTGTTCAAAGGAACATGTAGGAATACACAGTTACTGTCAACATAATTATTAAGGCAATTTATGCTGCAAACAATGAAATGATATAATTAAAACAAAAACTGAAAAAGATAAATTTGAAAAACTACTTTGTGGTCAAGGTAGCAGAAACTTGAAATTTTAACACAGCAGGCAAGATAACAGTCAGGGTAAATTGAGGTAATATAATTGTTAATTTATATGATTTACTGTATAATATTTATACAATACAATTTATTTTTGTATAGCCCAAAGTGCCACAATGGGCTTTAACAGGCCTTGCCTCTTGACAGCCCCCCCAGCCTTGACTCTCTAAGAAGACAAGGAAAAACTCCCAAAAAAAAACCAAAAAAAACCTTGTAGGGGAAAAAATGGAAGACTTTTGCATGCATGAAATTTTGATTCCGTGTTTGGACTTGCATCGTGACAACGCAGCGTATAACTGCCTGTGAGTGAATATTGTTTCTATCTCTCTAATAAATAAAACGATTTTTTCAAATGTTTGTCCATGCTCTTTCTTCTTCACTTTGTCTTTGACGTGTCATCTAGAACGTATAAAATTATTGTTCTGATAAAATTTATAAGAGCCGAGAGTGCAGGAAGTGTGTCTGCCAAAAGCATTCACACGACTAAGAGCTGAGAGCACAGGAACTGTGTCTGACAAAAGCATTCACACGACTGAGGTTAGATGACCTTGTTTGAAAATATTTGTAAGTAGGGCGTGACTTGCAAGAATCTCATGTTAAAAGTCTCCGTCTCACTGGACTTCATACCGCGCCAACATATCTGGAATCTTTTAATTCTCGCTGGTAACACGAATTAGACGATCTACAAGTCTCTGACTTAACGTTTAAATCTGAACAATATATTCAATCTCTTTTCGCTGTTCCGTTATTTCACTGAGTAATAATTTCTGGTTGTTTGTGCTAATGCTATCTTTCCTATTCTTTTTTTTGAGACTTTTGAATTTTCGTACTTCCATTATCTCTAACCTGCTCTGCTTGTGTACTGCGCCAACATTTTGAATTCTTTACGACGTTCTACTTTGTTATCTACTCTTTGTCCTTTATTTCTGGCTCCGGGCATGGTTAAATCTCTCTCTCATGGGACGTATAAGTGTCTCTTCGAGAAAATCACATCTTGTCTCCTTCCAAGATAATTTTTTATAATAGAGAGATGATTTTCTTTTAAAAACAGTTTTAAATAAAAATACTATTAAACTTTCATTTCATGTTTAATGCAGGTCTATATTACCCTACTAATTACATTTCATTCATTTTTTTCAGTAACCGACTACAAATATTGCATGCACTCTAAAACTGCTTTTCCAAACACTCTCAACAATCAATGAGCAAATTAATTAGAATATGTATTTAAAAACAAAATTAAAAGAAAAAATGTGATAATAGTACAAACATCATTCTGTCAGTCTTTTAAAATTAAAGAATTTAATCAAGACTAAACAGTAAGCTTACAAATATGCCCTCAAAGAATGAAGTCATTTTTTTTGGTCACATACCTCAGAGCCATCTGCTGCAGGGAGCTACCACTAGGCAGAGACATCATTAGATCAGAGATTGTCTGAAGCAGACGGTGGAAGGTATGAGGTAATGGATGAGCAGCTTCTCCAGCAATTACTATATCTGACAATGGATGCTCACAGACACGTGTGTCTTTTTCCTAGAGATACATTTAAATACTCAATTTTAGACTTCTACCATACATGTAATAATGCACATAAAAGCAATGATAATCAATATAAATTTAAACATTCCTAAATGTCTCTTTTTTTATAATGCATAAAAATTCTAATATTGAGAGTTCTACAATTTTATTAATGTTAGACCAATACTTACAAAATGCTCACAAGTTGTGAGCAAAAATACCCCAAATAAATATAACCCACTACAAATGAACACTTGGCACCTGCTCAGTATTTTCCTTATTTGCCTTATTTTCTTCCTCATCCTCCTCCTCAGGCTCACTTGGAGATGGTGTCAGTGATGCCACAAAGTGCCAAAGTATATCATGGAGTGATGTGGTTTGAATAACATTGCAAAGAAGCCAATTAAATGCCTGAAATATAAAATTTAGGTAAAAAAAAAGGTATATTTCAACAATTTCTTTAATTGCGTACAGGAAGGTGAAAGTACAATTTAATGCATCTATACTTCTCTTAAAACTAATGACTAATTCACATTCATAATTCAATGATTTACCAAGACTAGAGAGGGTATGGACTGCAAGCTGTAATCAAAGCTAGCCATACATCTAAACTTTAATTAATTTGTGAAAAAGTTCTCACATCTAAATTAAAAACATGGTTAGTGTATTATTGAAGTAAATTTACTAAACAAGCAAGTTGTCTCACTTTACTTAATATCTATAAAATATAGAAATTTGTGGCTTATATTTTAACATTTCATTTCACAATGGATTAATTTTGTAGAAACACCCTTTTTGGTACAAAAACAGCTCTGACACAATAAGGCATGAACTTCATAAGACCTCTGAAGGTGTCCTGTGGTATCTGGCACAAAGATGTTAGAAGAAGATTCTATAAGCCCTGTAAAGCTGCTGCAAGATGTAGCCTCCATGGATTGGACTTGCTTTGCAGCACATCCCACAGATGCTCAAATGTATTGAGATGTAGAGAATCTGGAGGCCAAGTCAACACCTTGAACTTTTTCCCACGTTTCTCAAACCATTCCATTGACAGGGTGCATTATTATACTGAAAGACACCACTGTCATCACTGAATATTGTTGCCATATGGTTTGCAACAATCTTTTGGTATGTGGTACGTGTCAAAGTAACATCCACATGAATGCCAGGACCCAAGGTTTCCCAGTAGAACACTGCCTCTACGAGCTTGCCTTATTCCTATAATTCAACCTGATGCCATCTCTTCCCTTGGTACATCACACATACACACACACCCGGCTGTCCACATGATCTAAAAGAAAATGTGATTCATCTGACCAGGCCACCTTCTTCCTTTGCTAAATAGTCCAGTTCTGATGCTCATGTGCCCATTTGTAGGGGCTTTCTGCAGTGGACAGGGGTCAGAATGGGCACTCTGACCATATGCTGCCATGCAGCTCTATATGAAGCAAGCTGCAATGCACTGCATGTTCTGATACTATTCTGTCATGGCCAACATTAAGCTTTTTAGCAATTCGTGCTACAGTAACTCTTCTGTGGAACTGAACTAGATGGGCTAACCTTCATTCCCCATGAGCATCAATGAATTCATGACCTTATCACTGGTTGTCCTTCCCAAGATATTTTTTGGGAGGTACCAGAAATGGATACCAGGAACACCCCACAAGACATGTAATTTTGGAGATGCTCTGACCCAGTCGTCTAGCCATCAAAATTTTGCCCTTGTCAAAGTTGCTCAGATGCCAACATTTTTGCTACCAACACATCACATTCAAGAACTGACTGTTCATTTGCTACTAATATATCCCATTCCATGACAGATGCCATTGTAATGTGATAATCAATGTTATACACTTCATTTGTCAAGGGCTTCAATGTTATAAAATATATACAGTGATCCCTCGCTATATCGCGCTTCGCCTTTCGCGGCTTCACTCCATCGCGGATTTTATATGTAAGCATATTTAAATATATATCGCGGATTTTTCGCTGCTTCGCGGGTTTCTGAGGATAATGGGTCTTTTAATTTCTGGTACATGCTTCCTCAGTTGGTTTGCCAAGTTGATTTCATACAAGGGACGCTATTGGCAGATGGCTGAGAAGCTACCCGGCTTACTTTCTCTCTCTCTCTCTCTCTTGCGCTGACGTAGGGGGGTGTGAGCAGGGGGGCTGTTCGCACACCTAGACGATAGGGACGGTGCTACCTTCTGTGTGCAGCTGCTTCCTGAAGGACATGCTGCACGGTGCTTCGCATACTTAAAAGCTCGAAGGGCACGTATTGATTTTTGCTTGAAAAACAAACTCTCTCTCTCTCTCTCTTTGTCTGCTCCTGACGGAGGAGGTGTGAGCTGCTGCCTTCAACAGCTTCGTGCTGCGGTGCTTCACATACTTAAAAGGCAAACAGCCCTATTGATTTGTTTGCTTTTGTCTCTCTCTATCTCTCTCTGTGACATGATCTGCTCCTGACACGCACTCCTTTGAAGAGAGAGGAAGATATGTTTGCATTCTTTTAATTGTGAGACGGAACTGTGATCTCTGTCTTGTCATGGAGCACAGTTTAAACTTTTGAAAAAGAGACAAATGTTTGTTTGCAGTGTTTGAATAACGTTCCTGTCTCTCTACAACCTCCTGTGTTTCTGTGCAAATATGTGACCCAAGCATGACAATATAAAAATAACCATATAAACATATGGTTTTTACTTCGCGGATTTTCTTATTTCGCGGGTGGCTCTGGAACGCAACCCCCGCGATGGAGGAGGGATTACTGTATATATTATAGCAGGGGTCACCAACCTTATGCCCGCGGGCACCCGGTCGCCCGTTGGCTTCATCTCAGTCGCCCGCGGACTTGTTCTAAAAATAGCAAGTTGCCCTTGTGGTTCGCCAAAAATATAAATATATATATTTTTAATGCTGCGCCTTATGTAAGTTCTAGTGAAAGTTTCACACATGCAAATTTTATGGTGGTAATCAAAATAAAAAATATACATATAAAAACAATGCATTTGTATGTTTCGAGGTCATAGTTCACCTGTCACCTGCGCATGACAATTAACCCCGCTTTTGCTAATACATCCATGATTACACTGCGCTAAAAAGCATGGCTGGGAACAGAAAGAAAATATATATTTTTAACAAAGACTGGGAAGAAGAGTTCTTTTTTACATCAATACCAGATAAGTGTGTGTGTCTCATTTGTGGAGATACGGTGGTGATTTCAAAGCCATACAATGTGGAAAGACACTATCAAACCACTCACGGCAGCTTCCACACAAACTTCCCCCCCAACAGTGCACTTCGGGCGGAGAAAGCGCGCAAGTTAAAGGCCGCTTTGACCAAGCAACAGTCTTTTTTCACAAGACTGCTGAAGAAGTCCAAAAAGGCAACCAAAGCTTCATTCAGAGCTACACATTATCTGATTAAAAACAATAAGACGTTTTCTGATGGAGAGATTGTTAAAGGGGCTTTGATGATAATCGCGGAGACTGTTTTTAAAGACGAGAAATATTGGTCAGATGTCACCTCAAGTCTAGCCGATGTACAACTTGGGGCTAGTACAGTGACCAGAAGAGTGTCAGCTATGTCCGAAAACTTGAATGAGCAGCTGAACAAGGACTTAAGTACATGCCGGTGGTTCAGCATCCAATGTGACGAGTCTGTGGACAGCAGCAGTACTGCTCAACTAATGGTGTTTATTTGGATGGTATCTGAAGATTTCTCTACTAAAGAAGAGCTCCTCACACCACTGATACCACTGAGAACATCTACACGGGGAGTGGACATCTACAAACGCGGTAAAAACTTTCTTTGTGGAGAAAAAAGTGCTGCTGGAGAAGCTTGTGTCGGTAACTACCGATGGCGCACCGGCAATGGTGGGATACCGCGCGGCCTTCATTGCGCATTGCAAGAATGACCCAGACTTCCCACCTTTCCTACACTACCACTGTATTATTCACCAGCAGGCGATATGCGCGAAAGTGACCGGGTTTGACCATGTAATGACGCCCGTTGTAAAAATCATCAACAGCATTCGTGCCAAAGCCAAGCAACACAGGACATTCAAGGTGCTTTGGAGAAACTGTCCGCAGAATATGGAGACCTGTTGCTACATACAGAGATCCGATGGCTCAGCAGAGGGCGGATTTTGAAATGTTTCTTGGCACTTTCGGGTGAAATAAAGGAGTTCATGCAGAGCAGAGAAGAGGACACCTCCCTATTGGACGACATTGAGTGGTTGCTTGATCTTGCCTTTTTAACAGACGTCACAGAAAAACTGAACAATTTGAACTGTGAGCTGCAAGAGGCACAGGTAAGACTGTCACAAACATGATAAGTGCACTTTTAAAGCTAAAATGAATATTTTCTCTGGGCATTTACAAAGAAAAAGTGTCGTGTACTTCTCCTCTGTGCAAAAAGTTCTAAGTGACAATGCTTCTGCATCTGTGGCTTTTGATGAAAGCTGTAGAAAAATACCGCCAAGTGATTAACTGATGCAAGAGTTTGAGAATAGATTTTGTGATTTTGATCAAATTGAGCCATGTGTGTCATTCATTTCAAATCCTTTTATGTCAGTGGACATTACACGCACAGCTGAGAACCTAAGTACAACCTTCACCTTGGATGCAGGGTAGGTAGAAATGGAAATAACAACTTTGCAAAATGACCTGCACCTCAAAGCACATCTGAGAAGCCAAAACTTTTGGAACCTAGTGGACACAGAAAAGTACAAAGCTGTCTGCACAGCAGCTATAAAGGTTGCTTGTCTTTTCGGATTCACCTATCTCTGTGAATCAGCCTTTTCGAATATGAACTTAATAAAAAATAAACACAGAACACGCCTAACTGATTCACATCTGCAGGAGTCACAGAGTGGCAGTGTCAAATTATACATCAGAATACGGCAAACTAATGGACAACATGGAATGCCAGGTTTCTCACTAACTGGCAGACAAGACTTAACAGTGTTTTAGTAAAACATCATGTTACCTGGTCAATTGATCATTGTTCATTGATTAAGTCAGATTCAAAGTTGGAGTTGACACAATCTCATGTATTGGGGAAAAACACCGTTGAGCTCTTTTTTGCTGAATGAAATTGTGACATGTTCATTTGCACAAAATAAATGTCACTTTGACAATGAAACATAAATATTCTCATTTACAAATAATTGTCAAAAAGTTATAAATGGCATTCTTTGTAAAAAATGTGAGTAATATTGTACGCTTTTTGGATTAAAAAAAAAAAAAAAAATTATATATATATATATTTAAAGCCGAGGGCTACCTTAAGATTACCAAATGGCTCGAGGGCTACCAGCTCAAAACATATATACAATGCATCTGGAAAGTATTCACAGCGCATCACTTTTTCCGCATTTTTTTATGTTACAGCCTTATTCCAAAATGGATTAAATTCATTTTTTTCCCTCAGAATTCTACACACACCCCATAATGACAACGTGAAAAAAGTTTACTTGAGATTTTTGCAAATTTATTGAAAATACAAAAATTGAGAAAGCACATGTACATAAGTATTCACAGCCTTTGCCATGAAGCTCGAAATGAGCTCAGGTGCATCCTGTTTCCCCTGATCATGCTTGAGATGTTTCTGCAGCTTAACTGGAGTCCACCTGTGGTAAATTTAGTTGATTGGACATGATTTGGAAAGGCACACACCTGTCTATATAAGGTCCCACAGTTGACAGTTCATGTCAGAGCACAAACCAAGCATGAAGTCAAAGCAATTGTCTGTAGACCTCAGAGACAGGATTGTCTCGAGGCACAAATCTGGGGAAAGTTACAGAAAAATTTCTGCTGCTTTGAAGGTCCCAATGAGCACAGTGGCCTCCATCATCCATAAGTGGAAGAAGTTCGAAACCACCAGGACTCTTCCTTGAGCTGGCCGGCCATCTAAACTGAGCGGTCGGGGGAGAAGGGCCTTAGTTAGGGAGGTGACCAAGAACCCGATGGTCACTCTGTCAGAGCTCCAGAGGTCCTCTGTGGAGAGAGGAGAACCTTCCAGAAGGACAACCTTCTCTGCAGCAATCCACCACTCCTTAGTAAAAGACACATTGCAGCCTGCCTGGAGTTTGCCAAAAGGCACCTGAAGGACTCTCAGACCATGAGAAAGAAAATTCTCTGGTCTGATGAGACAAAGATTGAACTCTTTGGTGTGAATGCCAGGCGTCACGTTGGGAGGAAACCTGACACCATCCCTACAGTGAAGCATGGTGGTAGCAGCATCATGCTGTGGGGATGTTTTTCAGCGGCAGGAACTTGGAGACTAGTCAGGATAAAGGGAAAGATGACTGCAGCAATGTACAGAGACATCCTGGACGAAAACCTGCTCCAGAGCGCTCTTGACCTCAGACTGGGGCGACGGTTCATCTTTCAGCAGGACAACGACCCTAAGCACACAGCCAAGATATCAAAGGAGTGGCTTCAGGACAACTCTGTGAATGTCCTTGAGCGGCCCAGCCAGAGCCCAGACTTGAATCCGATTGAACATCTCTGGAGAGATCTGCACTGACGCTTCCCATCCAACCTGATGGAGCTTGAGAGGTGCTGTAAAGAGGAATGGGCGAAACTGACCAAGGATAGGTGTGACAAGCTTGTGGCATCATATTCAACAAGACTTGAGGCTGTAATTGCTGCCAAAGGTGCATCGACAAATATTGAGCAAAGGTTGTGAATACTTATGTACATGTGCTTTCTAAGTTTTTTTTTTTTTTTAATAAATTTGCAAAAACCTCAAATAAACTTTTTTCACGTTGTCATTATGGGGTGTTGTGTGCAGAATTCTGAGGAAAAAAATGAATTTAATCCATTTTGGAATAAGGCTGTAACATAACAAAATGTGGAAAAAGTGATGCACTGTGAACACTTTCCAGATGCACTGTATATATGTTTTGAGCTGGTAGCCCTCGAGGCATTTGGTAATCTTAAGGTAGCCCTCGGCTTTAAAAAGGTGGGTGACCCCTGTATTATAGTATATATCCTACCTGGCAAATTATTAGGAATTCAATACTAATACAGGGTAGAGGCTCCTTTTGCTCTCAAAACAGCCTCAATTCTTCGTGGCATGGATTCCTCAAAATGTTGAAACCTTTCTTTTGAGATTCTATCCATGTTGACATGATTGCATTATACAATTTCTGCAGATTTGTCAGCAGCATATTCATACTGCAAATCACCTCTTTCTACCACATTTCAAAGATGTTCTACTGGATTCAAATACAGGGACTGGGAATACCACTGAAAAACACCAAACTCAATGAAATCAGTCTCAGATGACTTTTGCTTTATCATGGTGCATTATCCTGCTGAAATTAGCCACTAGAAGATGAGCAAATTGTGGTGATGAAGGGATGCACACAGTAGGGAACAATATTCAAATAGGCCATGACTGGTATTAATGGGTTGATAGTGTGCCAAGAAAACATCCCTTACACTATTACACCACCAACAGTCTGGACAGGTGCATGGATTCTTGCTCTTGGTATCGAGATTCATTAGGCCAGGCTACATTTTTACAGTACTGATGTGCAGTTTTGGTGAACATGTAATACATACATACATACACACATACATACGTACATACATAGAGATCGGGCGGAGTTTTTGCTTTACAGAGCTAATTCAATTGCAGTGAAAACATACTTTCATGCATATACCAGTTTGACAGAACAGGATCAGATGCAGGCATATGGGATTCTTATATCTCATGATGACAGAAACCTTTAAAGCCAATTGATTGAGTATGTTTTCTGTTCAATCCCTGGTCGACTTTTCTCTTTTAAAGACAGTTTGTGGCGCTGTTCCTCCTTCCTCTGTACAACTCAATAATGATAAGGAAAACACCCTTCAATTCTTTCAATTCTAAGGAAACCTTGACTGTAGTAAAACAACTTAGTTGCCACATTTGCTGTGTCTTTAATAAAGACTCCAGTATTGTTTCTTCAAGTACAAGAATAAAGTGTGTTTAGAATTACCTTTCTGGCTCATTTTTGTGTAATTCTATATGATCGGATACAATTGATGGGGAAAATACTAATCCATCTTTAATAACTCAGTGGAAAAGCAATGTTCTGTATTATCTTAAACTGGAAAAAATTTTAATTTTCTCTAAGAGAGTCAGTTCAGAAATTTTTCAGAAAATTGGAAGAAATCATTAATATATTTGCAAAGTAAACATTCCAGAGCTGTTCTGAACGTTCTAAACATGGTTGCTATTTTAATTAATATGAAGAATTACTTTAGATGGGTTATTAAACAGCTAGTAGCACTCTGAGTGGATGGGGTTTGAGTTCTGAAATTCAATTTCAAACTCACAAGTTGTCTTTGGAACATATTACAGGGCTTTTTTGGATTTATAGAGTTTTGTTAATGTGTTTTGATCTTTAAATAAAATGGGAAATAAGTAAATAAATAAACAAATGAATAAAATAAAAACATTTCTTGTAAAAGTTGGAATACAAGTAAGTTTCTCTAAATAGGCTACAAACATTATATATTACTTATTATTTAAGACATAAAAAACCACTTATTGCTGCTGTTTGCTTTGGAGGTTAAGGATCAATATACAGTATTTGAATTTGATAAGGCAATATAGTTTACTTTCCTTTGATACCTTAAATACACAGATAATTAGGAATAACATTAAAAAGGCACCAACAAAACAGTGCACTCGGTATCATTTATGAATACTGTATGCAGCAAGCTAAACATATTGGCTAAGTACATAAAAACAAATTATTAAAACATGCAAATGATAAATTAACTTTCACCATTTTCTCTTGTCCTTATCTGGAGAACAAATACAGGACATTCTAAAAGAATACCTTAGTTATTTGGGATGGCCAAATTGCCTAAACAATTTAATTTCAAACATTCATTTTCATTATATTTCTGTCTCTTCCACAAAAGCTCTGATTATAGAAAAAGAAAAATTACATAAGACATACCTCCATTGCAAACACCCGGCAGGCAGACTTTCTCAAAGCATGCTTCATTGCCACCTCTAGTCCCTCCAGGTCATGATGCTGGATGACAAAGGCCAGAACTGGCCACTGAAAATTGCGTTCTCCCTTACTTAGAGAGCCATGAGCAGATATCAGCCGGGATAGCTCAGGGGAAGGGTGTCGCAAAAGGGATGATCCCACTTCTGTGGGTTAAACAGAAAATGACACTTACTAGAAATAAAACACCTTTCTCATCAAACACTAATAGGTACAAATGCAAAGTTATTTCAAGCAGGGGCAATTTCAGATTGTTAAACGTGATGGAAATTAAGTGCTGCAATGTTACAAATTTGAGTCAGCAAAGATTTTTCTTCAACATTTTTAAATGACACTCAATGTTTACCAGTGTGTCATGATGTTGCTGTGAGAGACAATATTTCGTTGCATCATATTATTAATAAAAATGAATCATTAATATTTACATATAAGTAATAAGTCCAAAAAGCACCACCCCCATACCCATCCCAGGTCTTGCACCATGGCAATGCCACAAATACTGTCTGCAAAGACACAAGTTTTAAGTTGTGATTTCACATCCCAAGAATATGTTAATTACCAAATATTTTAATCAGTAATAGAGATAAATGCTGCAAAAGTAGCAGAAGCAGGTAGTAAAGCTAAATGGTTATATGTCAGATTTCTGCTAACTAATTTAATAGCCTGACCTTTGTTCAAAGAATTTGAAAAACGTATAAAATGTTAAAGATTATTAGGTGCATTACTTAAATATATGAATAGAAGGATGTTTTTATCCCTGAAAGAGACTATGTGGTTTGCATTACATAGCGAAACAGGGGTGAGAATCTTTGATGTATAAACAGCCTCAGCCTCAATGATAAATAAAGCAGAAATGAGGACAAACCTGTCTGGAAAGGGGCAAGAGTGGTTTGACCTCATAAGCATTACTGTTGAAAAAGTGGAGCAGCAATGTTTTAATTATGTCGACAAAATAAACACCAAAGCCATCCTGTTCAAAAAATGCTAAACGAATGCCAAGTTTAACTGACAAATGCCTTCTCAGCATCCCAGGAGAACAAAAAAGGGATGTGAAATGGACAAATCTGCATGAAAAAATATAAATGAGTCTATGCAGATTATTTAAGGCTAAATAAGAGCAAATAAAACCAATTTTATTTTGGTGATGATAAAGTAGGCCAGACTGGTGTTCATTCATGTGCTGTCCTGGCCTGCTTTCTCTCCTGATTTTATCACCTACAGTACTGGAAACATCACCCTTTACCTACCAATGTCCTGCAACTTTATTAGGTACTGTTAGTCATTACATGGAATGGGATGTACCAGAGGTACCAAGCAATGGTCAAGATACCAAAGGGATGCAGAATAACTTAACATCATTGCTATTGTTTGTTTTTTTGGTTTTGCTGTTTTGTTTTCCAATTTTACCTTGTCTATGTGTGTTGTGCTTCTTTTTCTCCATCAGTATTTGGTATATAAATAATTTTGGACTGGGATTTGTGGCATGGAGAAACTGGCTAATGAATAAGACTAAAGCTACAGGCTGGGCTGAAGTCTTCACAGAGCTTATAAAGGCAATAGGCCGAGTGAAAAAAGCACTTAAGCAATAAATAATAGGTTGTTAGCTGCCAAAACAATATAGGAAAGAGAGTTCGATACAGGGCGGCTTCATAAATACAAAGGAAAATGATCTTCGGTCTTTCTAGCTCTGTAAGAAAACAAAAAACCAGCCCATCCAGTCACCAGCTAAGTCCAATGAATTTTCAAACTCCTCCCAATGAGAAAGAGCACACTTCATTTCTTCATTGGAAATGGCAAAGAGGCAATTACTTTGTAATATCTGTTTTTGCCTGATGTCAATCGCCCTTCCTGCACTTCCTGTAATTGGACAACATCAATATAGGGGCAATGAAGAAGATTGGGACAGTACAAATGATGGCTTTGAATTGGGGCCTAAACACAAGAATAAGTGCATCTTGAAAACATGAAAATGCTTTAACAACAGATCCATGAAGGAGGTCGAAACTGACATTGGCAACTGGCACAGTAAATGTAATCATAGGCGAGGCACTCCAAGAAAAGCTAATTCCAACCTAATATAACCCACCCCATCGGCCCATACAGCAACAACAACCAAAGTCCTATTAAACTGGCAGTGCCGCTGGTAAAAAGTAAAACATCTTGTTCTTAACAGCTAATATTGCATTGTTTAACTCAAGATCTCTTAATGGAATTCATTATCATATCAGAATTCATTACAGACTCCAACTCTGACATGCTTTGCCTAACAGAAACCTGGCAAAAACCAAACGATTTTATGTCTCTCATGGAGGCAACACCATCCGGAAACATTTACTTCACAGAGCCTTGCAGCTCAAGACAAGAAGGAGGTGTCATAGTAATTGTTAGAACTGAACTAAACATCAAAAGAATCCCAATTGACTGCACATGGTTTTTTCGAGTGTTTGGCTCATAAGCTAATAATGAAATCAGGTCCTGTCTTACTCATTGTTCTCTATTGTCCCCTACAATACAATGCGTCTTTTTAATCTGATCTAACTGAATTATTAACACACTTAAGTTTCCTTTCATAGACAGTCATTCTTCTTGACAATTTCAACATCCACATTGATATTACTACATGTAAGCTGAGAAATGAATACCTGTCCTTAATGGACTGTTTTGACTTGGTGCAACATGATGATTTTCCTACTAACTCTGGTGGACATATATTGGACTGATGGCAAAAAAACACTCAGGTGATCATAGCCACTTTCTATCTGACATAAAGACGTGCTATAGGTCTGCAGTGTACCATGATGCATACTACCCCCCCCCCCCCCCCCCCCAAAAGGGTTCTGACACGCAAACGCTGGCGAAGCTGCCTTCTTTGTATCTCACCGTCACTTGATATCAGCAGTTCTTAGCATTGCACCACGCAAGCTGTCGTATCAACCACCAACTGTAACTTGCTTTCATTATTCTTCGGTTATAGTCTTGAATAAAAGTGCACTTTTATTTATGTGAAAACAGCTGTGTCAGATGGGGTTGTATGGATTGATTCTGAATGCGACTGTGAGAATGAAAAGTGAATTAAAAAAAAAAAAAAAAAAGCTAACCTTTACCAGTATCATAAGTTACACCGGCTGTTACAGACTGAAATCAAATTTATGTTGTTATTCTAAAATTGTAAGAATAAGAGCAGTTCACTTCTCGAAGTGGAGCCGTGCGGGATCGAACTCACCACCCTCTGATTCCCAGTCAGGAGCTGATACCATTACGCCACCGTGGCGGTTGTAGTAAGAGTGTCAATGTGGCATGCTAAGGCGGCTTTTTTTTTTTTGTGCAGTTATATTTTTGAATAAAAGCGCACGTGTTCTCTTATTTGTACCTTTTGTGAAAAGTGTTTCTTTGATATATGGACTTCAGGCTTCATACGTTATATAGTTTATGCCTACATTTTGTCATTTACTATTAGAATATGAAAAACGTTTCTGTTTTAAAAATGTGTTTGCACAGACTACTATAGAAACGGAACACACATGAAATGCGTGTATTCCAAATAACGCTATATTATTTCCACTCTAAAACTCCACTTCAATCCCAGATAATCAAATCAAGGCAAGGCATGAGCTAGGAGAAGTTCGTTCTAAGACGGTGGGTGGATGGAATAGCTGGCTGCTAGTAGCTTGTGTTTATCAGCACATTTAGATGACAAAGGACTCTGGCGGAGAGGTGCAAACGGATTTAAGACGCGATTTAAGGTGGGACGGATTTACGAGTTTTTTCGTAGGCTCTGGTAATTCTAGTGTTAAAGCATAAGGAGGTTTCCATTAAGTGCTCAGCTCCATGGGACAATTCAGAGAGTTACTGTGTATGAAAGCAGCTAGCTGATGCCTGGAGAGAATGTCACACAAAACTAACCTCACCATGCACATCCAGCTTTCTCTGACCATCAAAGGGCTTACAGGGATGCATTAAGTGCAGCCAAGAAAACACATTAAGGCAGAATAATAGAAAGTGGCTATGATCACCTGAGTGTTTTTTTCTCTGTAGTTAATAAACTACTTCAACCTTCATCTGACCCAATTACCTCCTCTACCAAAGTCTGTGAAAAATTCCTCTACTTTTTCTGCAAAGAAATTAAAGATCTAAATAATTCAACTAATGTAAATCCATCATCCATTTATATCTTTCCCTGTCTTCCCACTCCATCCAGCTTTTTTCAAATTTTTCACCAGTCACATCTGCATTACCTGCTTTGTAAGATGAGGCCCACTACCTCTGTACTGGACGCCATCCCAACCATACTTCTTAAATCCTGTGTTCATGTCATAATCCCGACTGTTACGACAATAATAAATACATCCCTTGACACTGGCCTTTGTTCCAGCCACTTTTAATATCACTTCTATAACCCCACTGTTAACGTCTGGTCCTGATGCTCTTAATAATTTTTAGCCTATTTCTCACTTACCTTTTCTGTCAAAAGTTCTTAAGCATGTTATAGCCTCCCTACTATTTAACCTCAAATAAATTGACAGTACCCTTTCAGTCTGGATTTAGGGCACAGCACAGCTGTGAAAGTGCACTGCGTCAGGTAACTAATGATTTGCTCATGGCAGCATACCCTGGACAAACTAGCATATTGATTTTGTTAGATCTTAGTGCAGCATTTGACATTGTCAGACATGACATTTTACTTTCCAGAATGGAGAACATGCGGAGTATCTCTGGCACTGCCCCCTCCAGTGGTTTAAGACCTATCTGACTGAATGCCTGTCAGTCAGACCTATCCGAGTTTGCTAGTCTTGGCAACAGCAGATTCAGCTCAGCGCTGCTCACATAAGGTGTTCCTCAGGGTTCTGTCCTCGGCCCTGTGCTCTTCTGTATCTATATACTGCCTCTTGGCCAAATAATTCATAGCTATGGTTTGGGCTATCATTTTTAAGCAGATGATACTCACCTATATTTCAATGTTAAAAGCAAAACTTCACTAGAGCTTTCTTAGCTCACAACTTGCCTCAGTGAAATGAAAACCTGGATGGAGCAGAACTCATCAGACCTTCTAATGCAAGGAATCTTGTTGTCATTGTTGATTCCTCCCTTTCGTACTCTGCCCACATAAACCACATTAAGAAACTTTCTTACTTTCACCTCCATAACATATCCCTGTGTTTGCTCATTCTTCTCCTTTTCAAATGTTGAGAAACTTGTCCATGCTTTTATCACATCCTGCATCAATTATTGTAACTCTCTACTGGCAGGTGCAGCTTCTAATCTTGTATCACAGCTCCAGCCAATTCAAATCTCTGCAAAATCACTGCTGCAAGAGTCCTAACATGAACCGGTAACAGCAATCACATAACACCCTTCCTGCTTCACCTCCACTTGCTCCGTGTCTTACAGAATTGAATATAAAATTCTATTATTAACCTACAAAGCTTTAAATGGCCTCGCCCCGGACTACATCAGTGATTTTCTCCATTGCTATGCTCCTGCTCACCCACTAAGGTCCTCTGATTCTGGCAATCTTGTTGTGCCCCATACTGACTTGCACTCCATGGGTGACAGTGCCTTTAGCTGCATAGCACTCAGACTCTGGAATGACCTCCCTAAATGAATTAGATCAGCTGACTCCATTCATTTAAAAAAAAAAAAAAAAAAACAACTTAAAACTCATCTGTTCAGGAAGATGTTCAACTTAACTTGACATTCTGCCTCCTCTTTCAGTCTTCCTCTCTGTCCAGATACATACATATAATGTATGTGTGTGTTATATTACACATGATGTTACTTTCTAGGCTTTCTTTTAGTACTGAGTCTAGTATTTATTGTATTTTATTATATTTAATGCCTTTGTATAAAATGTACCTATCTGTTTTAAAATTCTATTCAGGAATCATGTGTATCCAATGTTACATATACCTGCTGTTTCTTTGTGAGACTCTGCGAAGTGCCTTGAGCATGGGAAAGGCACTATTTATTATTATTATTATAATGACAGAGAGACATAACAGAAATAAAACAAACCAACAGTAAGTACAGCATTTACAAGATAAATTCTATAATAAACACGCTGAAAACCTAATTAACTTGCTGTCCAGTAAACAGTTTTTTTTTCTCAAATTAGAAAATGTCTAAGCTAAGGACTGTGGAATTGGTATTTAATAAACTTTCTAATATGGATGCCCCGATTAGGTTTTTTTGGGCTAGTACTAATCACCTACTTCATGTTACTAGGCTTGAACAATTCTGATTGTTTTCTTTCAGTTTTTTTTTTTACACTACGTTCCCAAATAAACAGCTGTGTGAAACATTATGTTCTATATAAAGTGGTATTTTTACAATTAAACTGCAGACCACTGGCATTGCCTTATTTAATATTTTTTCTATAAATATTAAACTTGCTCATAAATGGAAAAACTGAAATCACATACAGTAACAATGATAAAACCATGAGGAAATCATGGCATATATTAATTTGCCACATAACATTGTGCTCTGAAATGAAGGATTTTTTTTGTGCAGCTTTCAATGGGACTAATTGACACTCAGGAACATAGGCGAATGAAAAAAACCTTACATGTTACCAGATACATCCACTGTGAGGCAACAAAGGTTTTGATTTTTGACACAACCTTGTGATGATAGGAAACTAGAAGTAATTATTTTATCATGGATCCTTGGAACTATTTTCTTCAGATAAGAATACATTTCCCTTTGCTTGTCTGCTCACAGCTGCTATCTTAAGTGGAGTTATGACAACCCGACAAACCCTTCGAGCCAAGCTATATTTACACAGCTTCGAGTGAGGTTCACACTGACTGTCCGTATAGTGAAAAAAGCACATAACAGTTTCATTGTACCTTGTACAAATAACAATCTATCATTAAATATACGAGAAGAACAAGCAGAGCTTATGTAGATCCTGGCACTGTGAGAAAGGAATGACAGCTCTATGTCGCTGTATGTGGCAGTAACTATGTGGGTGGCAGAGACAGCGCTGAGGGCTTGGGACTAAGGGCGCAGACGGCAGACAAAAGTGTTTGCTGAGTTTGTAAACTATCACCTTGTTTTGAAGCTCGTATGACAAATTACTACTATAGATTGCATGTGTTTTATAGTGCAAGGTCCTACTGTAACCCAATGTTACCCTTCTGTACTCTGTATTGTGTAAACCTTAATAAAATGTCTAAAATCCCATACACTTGACATGGATATACTATTTAACAAGGTGAGTGAAATCAATACTCAACAACATTTTTGACTTGAAAAATAGATGTATTCGATAACTTAAGACTTTTTCATTCATCTATGGGCCCATGTTTTGACTTGCTCCTTTGTAAGCCACAAGAACAAAAAAAAAAAAAAAAATTTTATGTGGCAAATTAATATACAGTATACCATGATTGTGAACAGATAATTTAGACTTGAAAAATATGAACTCATCTTTATAGCTTATGCCCCCTCTAAAGTTATCCTAAACCTAAAGTATTGTTGCAACTTACAGTTCTTTGTCATCAATTCCAAAGAATGTAAGTAAAATGATAAACAACTGCATTTATACAAAACAATGACTGTGGATTCACAGCCTAGCAGTGTAGCTACTGAAAAAAGTTAATGCTCCAACTGCTATATTACAGAAACTCAAACAATTAACATCTGGTCATATAGAATAGTTGTAAAAAATGTACTAGTATTGTAAGAACTTGAAAAAATGTTACCTGCATCACCACTGTTGACTCGGCGTCTGGGTATAGCTTTGACTCGAGCTGGAGATGTAGAATGTTGTTTATCATATTCTGATGCTACAACAGAGTATGACCTTTGAAAAACTGTACGTTTTGCTGTGTCAGTATCTGTAATAGGACTTGTCTCCAAACTACCAAAACAAAAGAAAAAAAATATTTTATTTTCAAAGCAAATTTATATAAAAACATGTACATATAAGGAAAATGTCTTAATAATGGATTGCCTAAATTAAGAACATTACAGCAAAAATACCATTGTAAAAAATATTAAAAGGACTTCTAAAATTAAACAGTTGAACGTTGATTATCCCAACATCAACCATCCAAACTGTCAATTATCCAAAACACCATAACTTAAAAAACAAAAACAGCATCTTACTTTTATTGCACTGGTTGCAATGCTTAAGTACTACTCATGCTGCTTGAAGCATTTACTTCCGAAAACTTATATTGTAAAGGACTGACAGCTGCCCAAACCGGCCAAAACGCCCAAGGAATGGAAGGACGAGGGAAGACAGCCTTTTTAGCGCACTGCCTCACTGAGAAAGCTAAATGGCAGGCCCCTGGGTTGTAGTGGTGCCTCGGATTCCTTAGGGCTCCATGGAAGCTGGAGTTTGGCACAGCCCTGTTGGGTTCTGTGGGCACTGCCGGCATGGCTGAGCCCTTCGGTGCAGCACTTCCGCAACACCGATCACCAGACACCTGGAGCACTTCCGGGTGCTCTATAAAAAGGGCCCGCTGCAACTACTTGGGGAGCCAGAGTCAGGAGGAAGAGGGTAGAAGCTTGCCAGTGGAGGTGGAAAGGAGAAGGAGGAAATAAGAAATGGTGTACAGTGATCCATCGCTATATCGCGCTTCGCCTTTCGCGGCTTCACTCCATCGCGGATTTTATATGTAAGCATATTTAAATATATATCGCGGATTTTTCGCTGCTTCGCGGGTTTCTGCGGACAATGGGTCTTTTAATTTCTGGTACATGCTTCCTCAGTTGGTTTGCCCAGTTGATTTCATACAAGGGATGCTATTGGCAGATGGCCGAGAAGCTACCCGGCTTACTTTCTCTCTCTCTCTCTCTCTCTTGCGCGGACGTAGGGGGGTGTGAGCAGGGGGGCTGTGTGCAGCTGCTTCCTGAAGGACATGCTGTACGGTGCTTCGCATACTTAAAAGCTCAAAGGGCACGTATTGATTTTTGACTTTGTTTTTCTGTGGCTCTCTCTCTCTCTCTTCCTGCTCCTGACAGAGGGGGTGTGAGCTGCCGCCTTCAACAGCTTTGTACCGGCGGTGCTTCGCATACTTAAAAGCCAAAAAGCCCTATTGATTTTTTTTTTGACTTCTTGCTTTGTTCTCTCTCTCCTGACACGCACTCCTTTGAAAAGGAAAATATGTTTGCATTCTTTTAATTGTGAGACAGAACTGTCATCTCTGTCTTGTCATGGAGCACAGTTTAAACTTTTGAAAAAGAGACAAATGTTTGTTTGCAGTGTTTGAATAACGTTCCTGTCTCTCTACAACCTCCTGTGTTTCTGCGCAAATCTGTGACCCAAGCATGACATTCTAAAAATAACCATATAAACATATGGTTTCTACTTCGCGGATTTTCCTATTTCGCGGGTGGCTCTGGAACGCAACCCCCGCGATGGAGGAGTGATTACTGTACTTGGTATATAGTGATGCTGTGGGGAGAGAGGGAAAAAGAGCTTCCTCACCTGTAAATAAAATGAGTGCTGTGCTGGAACTTGTGTCTCTGCCCATTTGTGTCGGGCTGGAGTGACCGTTGTGGTTCACAATATAAATTTCAAGATATATGCAGTATAGCTAATGATCAGCCAAACAGAAGTTTGTTTCACATAGTTCTATCAACTTGCCCCAAAAGTGTGCAACTGTGACACTCATTCAGATTTTTTTTACTTATTTATGTTTTTAATAGCCTGGCCCTCTAATACTGCTCGTTTTTCCACAGCTCCTTCCATGTGGCTCCACATGCTCTTGTCTGCCAAGAACACTGCCTGCCCTCACATTTATGCAACTAGTTCTGCCTCACAGAGCTCATTTAAAGCCAGAGGTATCAACATCTGTGTTCACTTTCTACAACTATGTAAGCTGATTCAAACCAGCATCATGCTGGAAGCTCGTCAGTAATACATTAGCAGACAAGAAACTCCCCTTAAATACTTGCTCCCCCACTGCTTTTCCATGCTCTACACCAGTATAAATATCCTCATGCTTTTCCACATGGAGAAAAAGCCTACAGGTGATATAAAAAAAGTGTGTCAGTGATTGGAAACCACAATGATATAGGGTGAGCCACAGTCTGAATGCAGTTCTACATAGATACTTCTATTAAAGACGATAAGAGACCACAAAAAAATCTAGCATGGTTCAAACAAAAAAAAGCAAAAAAAAAACATTTATATATTGTGAGATTTCTGAACTCTTTTAGGACCCAACCTCCCCACCCAAAATGTGATTGCCGTGTCTGTGGAGGGCTGCTTGTCCATTGCCACCACAGCATAGTGCCTTGGAAACAACTACGAGCCGATCGTGGTCACGCTGTAAGCACCTATCACCGATGGGTGCTGCAAGGACCATTATAAATGCAGGGATATATACATACATACATATATACATACTAGTCATTTAGCCCGTTACAATAACGGGCGCTAGAACAGTAGTGCACAAACATTAGTAGGAACAGTCTATATTAAATGGCAAGGGACTTTGACCTCATTCTTTTTGTTGGTCGTATTTTTCTTTCAGCCTTTCTTTTGTTGATGTTTACTTGCTGAGCTGACCGTTCTTCGTGGGCTGCCGCCGTGTATTGTGTGTCTTTAATTTTCTGTGACAGTAATACTGTCTTGTACGGCTCTATTCAATAAGGGCGCGTAGATAATTTAGTTCAAATGGCTCTGGAATATGTGAAGAGCAGTAGGTGCAGATCTTTATTTACGCGCGCCTTATTCGCTGCGCCCAACTGAGGTCGTCCTTTTGAGGCTTGCCTTTTTGTGCGCGCCCTTATTGAAGGATGCCTGTGCACGCCCTTATTGAAGGATACCGTCTTGTACGTCCGCTGGCTTGTATGTCCGTAATATACGTCCATAATATACCTTTAATTTTCTCTGGCGGTAATACAGGCGTGCACGTCGGTAATATGCCTTTAATCTCCTCTGACAGTAATACTGACTTGCATGTGGCTGTAATATGCGTCACTGTATTGTGTACCTTTAATTTCCTCTCGCAGTAATACTGGTATTTCCGTAAAACGCCTCTAACTTTCTCTGACAGTAATATCGCGTATAGCACCGTGCCCCGCGCATGCGCACTTCACCAGAAGACACCCACACACGGACACCTGGACGCACATAGGGATTTTATATATATATATATATATATATATATATATATATATATATAGATACTACCAGACTACCTTCACATTTCTCCCTTCCTTGCTGGGCTTACTTGTGGTTACTTTGTTGCGCGATATGCTTCCCGCACGGTGCTACGCATACTTAAAAGCTCAAACAGCCCTATTGATTTTTGATTGTTTGCTTTTCTCTCTCTCTCTCGCTCTGACATTCTCTGCTCCTGATGGAGGGGGTGTGAGCAGGGGGTCTGTTCGCACCCCTAGAGGATACGGACGCTCGTCTAAAAAATGCTGAAAGACTACCTTCACATTGCTCCCAACCTTGCAGCTGCTTTGTCAAGCGACATGCTTCCCACACGGTGCTTCTCATACTTAAAAGCCCAAAAAGCACCTATTGATTTCTGATTGTTTGCTTTTCTCTCTCTCTCTCTGACATTCTCTGCTCCTGACGCACACTCCTTTGAAGAGGAAGATATGTTTGCATTCTTTTAATTGTGAGACGGAACTGTCATCTCTGTCTTGTCATGGAGCACGTTTAAACTTTTGAAAAAGAAACAAATGTTTGTTTGCAGTGTTTGAATAAAGTTCCTGTCTCTACAACCTCCTGTGTTTCTGTGCAAATCTGTGACCCATGCATGACAATATAAAAATAACCATATAAACATATGGTTTCTACTTCATGGATTTCACCTTTCGCAAGGGGCTCTGGAACGCAACCCCGCGATCGAGGAGGGATCACTGTAATTGGTTGATCATACACCTGACTATAATCCTACAAAATCCCTGACTTTGTGCAAGTGTACCTATAAGAATTGATGCTGGTTTGAAGGCAAAAGGTAGTAACACCAAATATTGATTTGATTTAGATTTTTCTTTTGTTTGCTCACTTTGCATTTTGTAAATTGATAACAATAAACAATCATTATTTATATTTCTGAAAGCATTCTTTGTTTATAGCATTTTTTCACACCTGCCTAAAACTTTTGCACAGTACTGTATATATATATATATATATATACACAGTAATCCCTCGCTATATCGCGCTTCGCCTTTCGCGGCTTCACTCCATCGCGGATTTTATATGTAAGCATATTTAAATATATATCATGGATTTTTCGCTGCTTCGCGGGTTTCTGAGGACAATGGGTCTTTTAATTTCTGGTACATGCTTCCTCAGTTGGTTTGCCCAGTTGATTTCATACAAGGGACGCTATTGGCAGATGGCTGAGAAGCTACCCAGCTTACTTTTCTCTGTCTCTTGCGCTGACTTTCTCTGATCCTGACGTAGGGGGATTGAGCAGGGGGGCTGTTCGCACACCTAGACGATACGGACGCTCGTCTAAAAATGCTGAAAGATTATCTTCACGTTGCTATCTTTTGTGCAGCTGCTTTCTGAAACGACATGCTGAACGGTACTTTGCATACTGAAAAGCACGAAGGGCACGTATTGATTTTTTTATCTGTCTCTCTCTATCTCTCTCTCTCTCTGCTCCTGACAGAGGGGGTGTGAGCTGCCGCCTTCAACAGCTTTGTGCCGCGGTGCTTCACATACTTAAAAACCAAACAGCCCTATTGATTTGTTTGCTCCTTTGAAGAGGAAGATATGTTTGCATTCTTTTAATTGTGAGACTGAACTGTCATCTCTGTCTTGTCATGAAGCACAGTTTAAACTTTTGAAAAAGAGACAAATGTTTGTTTGCAGTGTTTGAATAACGTTCCTGTCTCTCTACAACCTCCTGTGTTTCTGCGCAAATCTGTGACCCAAGCATGACAGTATAAAAATAACCATATAAACATATGGTTTCTACTTCGCGGATTTTCTTATTTCATATACATATACATACATATATATATATATATACACATTTATACAGTCATATGAAAAAGTTTGGGAACCCCTCTTAATTCTTCCTTTTAATATATGACATGCCTTATGGAAACAGTAATATTTCAGCAGTGACATTAAGTTTAATGGATTAACAGAAAATATGCAATATGCATCATAACTAAGTTAGACAGGTGCATACATTTGGGCATCCCAACAGAGATATTCCATCAATACTTAGTTGAGCCTCCTTTTGCAAATATAACCGCCTCTAGACGCCTCCTATAGCCTTTGATGAGTGTCTGGATTCTGGATGGAGGTGTTTTTGACCATTCTTCCATATAAGATCTCTCCAGTTCAGTTAAATTCGATGGCTGCCGAGCATGGACAGCCTGCTTCAAATCATCCCATAGATTGTCGATGATATTCAAGTCAGGGGACTGTGATGGCCATTCTAGAACATTGTACTTCTCCCTCTGCATGAATGCCTTTGTAGATTTCGAACTGTGTTTTGGGTCATTGTCTTGTTGGAACTTTGTGACTGATGCTTGAACATTATCCTGAAGAATTTCTTGATATTGGGTTGAATTCATCCAACCCTCGACTTTAACAAGGGCTCCAGTCCCTGAAATAGCCACAAAGCCCCACAGCATGATTGAACCTCCACCAAATTTGACAGTAGGTACCAGGTGTTTTTCTTGGAATGCGGTTTTCTTCTTCCGCCATGCAAAGCGCTCGTTGTTATGACCAAATAACTCAATCTTTGTCTCATCAGTCCAAACCACTTTGTTCCAAAATGAATCTGGCTTGTCTAAATAAGCATTTGCATACAACAAGCGACTCTGTTTGTGGCAGGAGTATAGAAAGGGCTTCTTTCTCATCACCCTGCCATACAGATGTTCTTTGTACAAATTGCGCTGAATTCTAGAACGATGTACAGATACACCATCTCAGCAAGATGTTCTTGCAGGTCTTTGGAGGTGATCTGTGGGTTGTCTGTAACCATTCTCACAATCCTGCGCATATGCTGCTCCTGTATTTTTCTTGGCCTGCCAGACCTGGGTTTAACAGCAACTGTGCCTGTGGCCTTCCATTTCCTGATTACATTCCTTACAGTTGAAACTAACAGTTTAAACCTCTGAGATAGCTTTTTGTATCCTTCCCCTAAACCATGATACTGAACAATCTTCGTTTTCAGATCTTTTTAGAGTTGCTTTGAGGATCTCATGCTGTCACTCTTCAGAGAAGAATCAAAGGGAAGCACAACTTGTAATTGACCACCTTAAATACCTTTTCTCATGATTGGACACACCTGTCTATGAAGTTCAAGGCTTAACGAGCTAATCCAACCAATTTAGTGTTACAAGTAATTAGTATTGAGCAGTTACATGCATTCAAATCAGCAAAATTACAAGGGGACCCAAGTTCTTGCACAGCCAGTTTTTCACATTTGATTTAATTTCATACAACTAAACACTGCTTCACTAAAAATCTTTGTTCAGAAAACACCCCAGTACTCAGATGTTTCTAGGAAATGAAAGACATACCACTTTTATCTTTTTGTTGAAAGTAAATTATTATGCAGGCTGAGAGGGGTTCCCAAACTTTTTCATATGACTGTGTGTGTGTGTGTATATATACACACATATTATATATATATATATATATATATATATATATATATATATATACTAGCAAAATACCCCGCGCTTCGCAGCGGAGAAGTAGTGTGTTAAAGAGGTTATGAAAAGTAAAGGAAACATTTTAAAAATAACGTAACATGATTGTCAATGTAATTGTGTTGTCATTGTTATGAGTGTTGCTGTCATATATATATACATATACACACACATATACACACATATACAGATATATTATATATACATATACACATATATTTTTTATATATATATTTTTATATATATATATATATATATATATATATATATATATTATATATATATATATATATATATATATATATATATATATATATATATATATATACACATACATACATACATATACACACATAGATGCACTTACAATAACATAGAAATCAATATAAACAACATTAACATCATTATCATATGAGAATATGAAGTAATATATAAGAAGCACATTTCATATAAATATAAATTATTAAACAGTAAAATCTTCTTCTATAATTTGCTACTGTGGCTTTTCGTTGGTCTGTCCAGGATTTTAAATCACCTGTAGCTTGCAAACCGTTTCACCTATTGACTTGAAATCTGGTACACATATAATATGTCACGTCTGCTATCCGCTTTATGGGTGATGATTGTATTACTCTTTTTATGTTTATTTTATTTTAGAATCAACTCCTATGTGCGCACACCAGGGCGGCCGTGGGCAGATGCGTATGGTGTATTCACTCCATGTTATCGTGCATTGCGCTGTCACTGGTATTTTGATAAAAGAATTTGAACAATATATAAGAAGCGTATAAATTATTAAACAGTAAAACATTAACATTTAAGAAGTAAAGTTACATTGAGTACTACTGCAGTGCCTTCGGGTATGCCTCATTTTTTGTTTGCCCATTACATGCTTAAATGTATACATTTTTTGGTGTACCTACCCGAGAACACGCGACATATAACCGAGCGTGGGAGAAGCATGGATTTTAAACACGCGTTGAGTTCATCTGCTGGTCTCCCTCGTGGAATAACTGGTAATGTTTGACTAAAATGTACAGCGAGTAAAACGACATCACCTCCTTTTTTTTTTTTTATGATCTCTGAGATCTTGCTTTTTTCGGTTCAAGGCTTCATAAGCTCTTTTATGTGCCATGATGTACTTAATAAGTACTAATTATCCCAAACCATCATCTTTGAATGTTGCAAGACTTTCGCCTTGTATGTAGATCGGGGTAATTACATTCATTGCATTCCTAGTCTGAATCACAATCTGATTGTATGGGTGGTTACCTGGCACTGTAGGGTTGCCACCCGTCCTTTAAAATACGGAATCGTGCCGCGTTTGAGAATGAAATTGCGCGTCCCGTTTTGAATCAATACTGGACGGGATTTATCCCGTATTTTTTTTATCATTTTTTTTTTTAAAGCAGCGTGTCATGCAAATCATCCCACACGCATTTTATGAAGATGCCTCCTTTCCTACTTTTGATTGGGTAATACTTGATGTCATCGTTAGTTTGATTGGTCTTTTTAACTGTCCAGTGAGGAGGGCGTGTCTTTTAAGTACAGTCTGCAAAGTGTTGGCACTGAGATGTGGCGTCAGCGCCATAGTTGAAGCCCCTAACGTTGCGGTCAGCAAGTCGGCTAACATCCGCCATGTGCCGTCTTTCAGTTTGCGAGAAGCAGATCATAGAATGGTTGAAACTGTTGCCCCTAACGTTGCGCCACGGCGTGTGGTTCGTTTATACCTCGTGTCTTCTCATTAAACTTTTATCTCGCGAATATGTTATTGCAATCCGCAGCAGGAGCGTTTCTATAAACTTAATTTAAACTTATGTTTTACACCGTGCTTTGTTTCCCTTATGAACATGCTTGTATGCTTCACTCGCTCCGTTCTCAATTGTTTTAATTAATTTTTTGCTCTTCGCTGTTTCCGGCTGTTCCTCCATTTCCCCCTACTTCGTTCTTTTATCTCGCGAATATGTTATTGCAATCCTTAACGGGAGCGTTTCAATAAACTGATTGAAAATAGTTTTGCATTTACCTTTTTAGTAAAAGGCGAGCTTTTAAGCCTGAGAAATCACCCCGTAAATGCACACGTTTAATTGCACGTGTTAATATGTATGGTTACACAGTATTAAAAGACAGTGAACAACGTCAGTTACCTTTGTTCCCGCGTTTGATAAAAGGTGAGCTTTTAAGCCTGAGAAATCACCCCGTAAATGCACACGTTTAATTGCACATGTGTTAATATGTATGCTTACACAGTATTAAAAGACAGTCAAAAATTAACGTCATTTACCTTCGTTCCCGCGTGTGACTCGTGCTGTAAATCTCTTCCTTGTTTTTAGTTCACGTGATTACGTAGGAGGCGTGATGACGCGATACGTGACTCCGCCTCCTCCATTACAGTGTATGGACAAAAAATATGTTCCAGTTATGACCATTACGCTTTGAATTTCGAAATGAAACCTGCCTAACTTTTGTAAGTAAGCTGTAAGGAATGAGCCTGCCAAATTTCAGCCTTCCACCTACACGGGAAGTTGGAGAATTAGTGATGAGTCAGTCAGTCAGTCAGTCAGTGAGTGAGTCAGTCAGTGAGGGCTTTGCCTTTTATTATTATAGATATATATAGTAATCTGTCTGTGCCGGGGCACCCATCCTTGGGGTGGACCAATTTTTGCCGTACCGTGTGTTGTGGTTTGAAAGCCACCGAGACATGGGGCCTCATGTATAAACGGTGTGTATGTACAGAAATGTTGCGTAAGAACGTTTCCACGTTCAAATCGCGATGTATAAAACCTAAACTTGGTGTAAAGCCACGCACATTTCCATGGTAGCTCATACCCTGTCGTACGCAAGTTCTCCGCTCGGTTTTGCAGACTGGCGGCACCCAGTGTCAAAGCATGCTACTGTTCCCTTTCTTTTTCAGATCCGCATCCCTGATGCGGCTTTATAAATACACTGAAATTAACCGCATATTGTTTATTAGTTTAATGCATCTGATTGTAATTAACCTGTAACAATATAATGGTCCACAGAATGGTCAAACTATTCTAAATACAATAGCTGCTTTAGTGTTGTTACTCTCACTGCACCTTCTTCTTCTTTCAGCTGCTCCCGTTAGGGGTTGCCACAGTGGATCAACTTTTTCCATATTACTCTCACTGCACCCACTTGGAGTATTTATATCACTGTATCTGAGTGTGAATCACAGACCTACAGCAGCTGATCGGAAAGAGAATTATTGGTATACAGCATCAAGCACACGCTGCCTCTGCCATTCGCTATTTGAACTGCTCTCATCCGACCAACGCTTCAGAGCCTGTCCTGTTTGGACCTCGCGGTTCACAAACAGGTTTCATCCCAAGAACTAGACACGCACTCAATCAGTCCATCAAGTGCTCCTTGTAGAACTGTTTGTACTTGCAAGTTACAGTGAGGTCATTGTACTTATAATACAGTTATAATATTGCACAACCTGAGCCACTTTATAAAGCACATACTGTATTTACATATGATGACGATATAATTTTTAAGATGAAATGCAGCAAAATATATTTATTACATTATACAGATAAAACTTTTAACTACACGGTGCCGCAGCGCTAGAGAGGAGCTTGAGCTTCGCTCACGAATTGTTCCTGCCTCGTGGTGTATTCTTGCTGTGGCTGGCGTGACACTGGAAGGATAGATGGATAGAATAATTAAACATTACGAAGATATTTTGATGTTCCTTAAAAGTTTTGAAGAATCGGCGTTCTAAGCTTACAGATGGCTTAACGTCTATTACAGAGCTGATTGTGTGGCGACTGGGTATTTGGAGACAGGAATTGGAGGTTAGTACGTTTGAAAAAGACAGTACTTCTGTAATAAAGCATTTCATCGAAGGTTGCGCATGGCGCAGCAAGCATCTTGCGTAATACAATACAATTTATTTTTGTATAGCCCAAAATCACACAGGAAGTGTGATGGGCTTTAACAGGCCCTGCCTCTTGACAGCCCTCCAGCCTTGACTCTCTAGGAAGACAAGGAAAAACTCCCAAAAAAAACCTTGTAGGGAAAAAATGGAAGAAACCTTGGGAAAGGCAGTTCAAAGAGAGACCCCTTTCCAGGTAGGTTGGGTGTGCAATGGGTGTCAAAAGAAGGGGGTCAATACAATACAATGCAGTACACAGAACAGAACAATTCCTCAATATAGTAAGAAATAAAAAATATAAATTTTAGAAGTACAGAGCAGAATTTAACAGTAGATGATATATCCCATAATAAGATTTGGATTTGTGTAGAGTCCTGGAGACCTCATCCTTCAAGCTGCCTCCCCCATTTGGCCATTCCACGGCTGAAACAGTGCTGGGCCAGCCAATCCGATGAAAGGACCCCTCTTTCCCACGATTCCTGCGATCCTCCATCTGGGATGACTTTTCCTTAGGCAGGCAAAGCAACTTGGCAGGTGGGCCGTGGCACCAAGTGCCACATTTGAGTACATAAGACATGAACAATCACTGCGCCACCGTGTTTCCATGTTTAATAACATGCTTTAACTCATATCATCATGAAAATGATATTAAGTATACTTCAGTATTTTAATTATTCAGAGAGCTGTAATATTATGAATGTAATGGATTCTGTGTCCTGTCGGAGGAAAAGCACGTAGTGATATAGGCACATAGAAGATCAAATACAAAACAAAGCATTTAACGTGCTACTTTAGTTACGATGAGATTTGAGAAACTAGTAAATTAAACGATTTTAGATGAAGTTTGAGATGTTCTACTTTAATGACAAAATAAACTACGTGATTAAAGCGGAAATTTCAAGATTAAAGTTGACATTTCATGCTTTTTTCACACTGTGTGCCTTTTTTTTCTTCACTGTACCCTAATAAGCTTTCATATGACACTCAGACGGTGGGCTACGAGTCGCCTTTGCATGCCGACTGATATGTGACAACTTCTTTTTTATTTCGGGCACTGTGCGACTTTGTGAACTTGAGCTTTCGAGTTTTCTCCGATATGCTGTCACTCGATCAACTTCCTTTTGTTGTTTATATCACTGTTTAAACCAACAAATAGTACGTTTTTCTTTGCCTCCACTTGGTATACGCTGAAATTCTTCTATTTTTCCTCGTACTTTTGCCATTGCCTTTTCACAGAACACTGAGCTTAAGGGCTATTTATATTGATTTGCATATTCAAAGAGGCGTAATTCTGGGAGAAGTTGGGGCGGGACAGCAGGCGCGTGCACGTGCGTTAATTTCCACGCTGACCGGGATTTATGTAGCGGAAGAACGTGGAAGTTGGCGAACGCACAGATTTATGCATCTGGATTTTTTTGTGCGTAAGTACATTTCGGCTTTTGTGCTTACGTCATGTTATACTGCGAAATCTACGCACAGCGTTATACATGAGGCCCCTGGTGTTTTGAAAAAATGCTTCTCAGCTATTCCGATACTCCTGACACATAAAGGATCGCCAAAGGTTTTCGCTTAGGCAGCGGTTGTCCTTCTCTAATGCTACAAAATCTTTGCCTCCTGCCCCAATCACTAATATACCCAAGTTAATAAATGAAAGTATCATTAGAGGCAGAACAACATGTCCACTGAGGCTCATTGGTACTTTACAAGTGCACTTTGCATCTGTACAATGCAGACTAAAAGAAGATATAACTGCTGAATAAACTTTGCTTTTGTTTATTTTTATTAATGTGCTGTATGAGTTGCTAAAGCCCAATCTAAGAGAGAATCATAAAACAAGTTACAATCCCAGTATTTTAGTTACTGATGGATCATGTTAACTTTTCTGAATTGTTTCAGTAATTATTCTCTTTTCAACAAGAATGTCACATTATCAATGATGAGTTTTGAAGGAATTCTCTAGTTTCAAAGCTCACAGAGAGTGAAGAATGAAAACAAGGCTACTTTACTATGATTTTTCATCAAAATCAGGCAGGTACTACCTCAAAGTCAAAACACTTGTTCTTAAAGACTGTGCAGGCTACTAGCAGAAGTTTATTGGTTCAATCTTTGCTTATGACTGTTTGGACCTTAGGTAAGACACTTAAACATGTATGACCCCATTGTTAAACAATGTATGTACAATATTTTACAACACCTTTGTACATATACACTACTTTGGCTTAATTTTTTATTATAGAAATGTGTCACATTAATTAAATGGTGTCTGACCCTGCAAAACACCAAAGGCGGCCAGTGAAAAAACTTTAGATAGAACCGTTGGCCCTTAAATTCTTTTGACAAGTAAAGAGTGGTCAATCTCTTACTTACAGCATACTGCCATGTGAGAAAAATCAATATTAAATCAAATACATTCTCTGACATAAACATATTCCATAAACATTTTTAAAATCATGCCTGGACTGTAAACAACACGTAAATTAAAATTACAGGGGGGAAAAAAACACAGGAGAAGGAACAAATTAAAAAATATAATAAAAGAAAAGTAACAAAATGATATTCATGTTAATGTTAGCTCTGATTAAGTTTACATACTTGTTCAATCTCAAGTAGAATGTGCTTATGGAAAAAAATGTGCTTATTAACACATTTGAAAATTAATTCTAACAAGACAAGCCATTCTAATTTTAAGGTGCACCAGGTTTAAAAGAAGAGACTAAACAGAATGGTCTTTATTAATAGCATATAGTGTACCTAAAGTACATATAAGTTTCATGCAGTTAAGGGGAATGCGTACTAAACACCAATAAAAATAAAAGTTATAGCTTTATGGCTGTTTCACTCTTCAAATTCAACATAAAATGCCTGCAATACTTATCAAAAAAATTAGTACTATAACAAAAAATAGAAACTGCAATTGTTTTTTTATAATTGCCCAAAAATTAAAATTCAGATACTGAGAAAACACACCATCAAGTGCGATTATTTTTTGTTTACATTTTCTTCACTTAAGGTAATGACAAATGCACAGGTAAACATTTTGTTTCAAAATGTTACTGACAAGCCATGTGAAAAGCTAATTAAAAATGTACCTTGGTGGCATTGATTTCATGTTACTTTCAGGCTCCTCAAAGACATTAGGACTAGCATCTGGGGTACTGAAATATATGGTGCAGGAACAGATGTTGATCGAAAGGTACCTCATCTCATCCTGAAAGAGATTATCATCTTGGTAGCCTCCAAAACTCTCGAGAATGGTGTCTATAAAAGATAAAAAGGAACTGAATCGAATATAATGAAATTAACGCTTCTTTTACATAACACTACTGCATAGAGGATCATTCTTTAAATAGCTACGCATTCTATGACATCACTGTGTGAACAGGCATTGCTTTATATATGTTAATTTGGACTGGAAAGCTGTATCTGCTCTTAATCCTTGGCACTGCACTTGACATAAACAGCAACCCTGATGCTGCATTACCTTTGAAACCTCACATTAACCTCAGTCTTGGAAATTAATGTACAGTTTATGACTGAATGATGCAAGAACATGGAGTGATCAGACTGGACCAAAGTATGACTAACACTAACACAGGTTGTAAATGACATTCTGATATCCTCTGATGAAGGAAACTCCACTGTAATTATGTTGTTGGACTTAAGTGCAGCATTTGACACATCGACCATTCTTACTTATCAAATCGATTCCAATATGTACAGAAATGTGCTGACAGTACTCCATCATTATACACAGAAGTTCAATATGGTGTCCCCGCAGGGCTCAGTACTGGGACCTTTACTGTTTTCACTGTACATGCTTCCACTGGGATCTCTCATTAGGAAACATAATGTTAATTTTCACTCGTATGTAGATGACACCCAGTTTATACCTTTCATTTAAATCAAATGAAGTTTCTCCAATGTTGTCTTTAATTAGTTGTGTTAGCGAATTAAAGGAGTGGATGAATGAAGAACTACTTGTCTTTAAATACAGATAAAACAGAGATGTTAATTGTTGGAGGGAATGATGCTGATCACAACAATATTTTTGTCATCATTTAACTCAGTTGGAATCCCAGACCAATTTTACTGAATCAGCCCGCAATCTAGGAATTATCTTTGACTCTAGCATGTCATTTAAAGCGCATATTACAAAGTTGTCCAAAAACATGTTTCTTCCATCTTAAAAATGTTTGGAAATTAAGGCGCTTTTTAATAAATAGGATTCTGAGAAACTAATTCATGCATTTTTCTCTAGTAGGATTGACTACTGCAATGCGTGTTTCACTGGATGTTCAAACTGTTCTTTATACAGCCTCCAGTTAATCAAAATGCGGCTGCAAGAATTATATTACAAGAACAAGAAAATACGAACACATAACTCCAGTTCTTAAATCCTTACACTGGCTCCCCGGTTTAAGTTTAGGGCAGATTTCAAAATCCTTCTTTTAACATATAAAGCATTAAATGGTCGAGGTCCAGCTTACTTGTCTGAACTTATCATGACTTACAAACCTGAGCGCACATTAAGATCTCAAGATGCCGGTCTGCTTATGATTCCAAGGATTAATAAAATAACAGTGGGAGGTCGAGCTTTTAGTTACAGGGCCCTAAACTGTGGAATGGTCTGCCTGCTACCATAAGAGATGCCCCTTCGGTCTCAGCTTTTAAATCCCAGCTGAAGACTCACTACTTCAGTTTAGCATATCCTGACTAGAGCTGCTGATTAACTGTACAGACTGCATCTCTGTTGTTAGTCATTAGCACTTAAACATAAGTAACATGACAGTTATAATTGTATAATAACCCTCACTTATTCTGTTTTTCTTCTCGGTACTCAAATGTGGCACTTGGTGGCACGGCCCACCTGCCAAGTTGCTTTGCCTGCCTAAGGAAAAGTCATCCCAGATGGAGGATCGCAGGAATCGTGGGAAAGAGGGGTCCTTTCATCAGATTGGCTGGCCCAGCACTGTTTCAGCCGTGGAATGGCCAAATGGGGGGAGGCAGCTTGAAGGGATGAGGTCTCCAGGACTCTACACAAATCCAAATCTTATTATGGGATATATCATCTACTGTTAAATTCTGCTCTGTACTTCTAAAATTTATATTTTTTATTTCTTACTATATTGAGAAATTGTTCTGTTCTGTGTACTGCATTGTATTGTATTGACCCCCTTCTTTTGACACCCACTGCACGCCCAACCTACCTGGACAGGGGTCTCTCTTTGAACTGCCTTTTCCAAGGTTTCTTCCATTTTTTACTACTAGGTTTCTTTTTGGGAGTTTTCCTTGTCTTCTTAGACAGTCAAGGCTGGGGGGCTGTCAAGAGGCAGGGCCTGTGTGATTTTGGGCTATACAAAAATAAATTGTATTGTATTGTATTTAGTGAAAGTTTTAGCTTCAATGAAGACTATGCATCTTCCAGCTGCTGCTTAATGCAAAATGAAAATACCTAAATAGTTGAGTTTGTTTTCTTTACTCTGATTGTTACCTCCTTTGTAAAAAATGCTATTTTACTATTTAAGTTTTCTATTATAACTACTACACTTTATTAATGGATTGTTTGTGTAACTAGTTAACTAGTGCTGTAGAAAAAAAACTGAAGAATATTCAATGTGATTTTCACTGAAAAATTTTAAGATGTAAGAAGAATTATGTTCACTGCTGTTTGAAGAAAGACGGCACATATTTTAGCTTTGTAAGCTTCTTTCCTTCACTCAGTTTTTTCTTTAGGCACTTGCTGTTTTTTTCTAAGAATCTATGTGTCACGGGATTAATGCTCTTTTTCTCATCAACTCCTTAGTTCACCTTTAAGCTCCTTAGTAATCCATATTTGTTTGTTTGGAAAGCAAAACACTGTCTTTTGAAGTGTACACAGTGTCAACACAAAAGTTTATGTACCTGTGATGCAGTGACTGAATCCCTCAATATCATTCTTATGTGACTCACACATCATTTCTCAGTCCGTCATTTGAAGCAGTCATTTTTCTGGTGGTAAGAGGTAGCCACCTAATAACAGGCTTGTAGCTGGGAATAAGATGAATCAGGTTGTAGCCAGATCTGCCAAAATGAGTCAGTAGTTTATACTTAAAGGTATCTTTGAAAAGAGAAGGTCTAGCTTAATTTCCTTGAGTACAGTATTTTGCGCACTATAAGGCGCACTTAAAAGCCTTTAATTTTCTCAAAAATCCTCGGTGCGCCTTTAAATTCGGTGCGCCTTATGTAGTGCACTGAGTTCCAAAATCTGTAAAAATGTTGTTGTGCATTTTAGTAAGCGCTCCACTTGATTGACTGTCAGACCATTTCCTGCCGACATAGGGAGCGTAGTAATACGTACACTACGAACGCTGGCAGCGATAAACCAATTGCAAAACATTGCGTAAAGCCACGTACACTTACCTCCGCCACGGCCTACGGCAGGTAGGTATATTGTACTACTGGTGCACTGTGAAACCACATTTGTTTGGCTAAGGACCCTGAAAATGCATCAGAGAAGAGAGCATGCTTACATTGCACAATTCAAACTACAGGCTATCAGTTACGCGGTTGTAAAATGGAATAGAGCAGCAGCAGTGAGAGAATTTAAAATCAATGAAACTAGGGTTCGGAAGTGGAGGAAGCAGGGAGAATGAATTGCGGCCAAGTTAAAAAGACAAAAAAGAGTTTCCGGCGGGAACAAGGCGAGGTGGCCAGAGTTGGAAGACCAACTTGAACAATGGATTCTTGAACAAAGAGCAGCCGGAGAAGATCTCTACAGTCACCATTCGACTGAAGGCAATAACGATAGCACAAGACATGAAGCTCGAGCACTTTGCAAGGAGGGTCCGTCTTGGTGCTTTCGTTTATGAAAAGGCGCCATCTCGCCATCCACGCACGAACTACCGTGGCGCAGCAAATGCCAGCGGATTACAAAGAAAAGCTGACCATCTTCCGCACCTACTGCAGCAACAAGATTACTGACAAAAAAATCCAGCCCAACCACATCACCAACGATGGACGAGGTCCCTCTCACTTTTGAGGTCCCTCTCACTTTTGACATCCCCGTGAACCATACTGTGGAGAAAAAGGGGGACCAGCACGGTATCCATACGGCACCCACGGGGCATGAGAAGTAGGCTTTCACTGTTGTTTCTTGGTTGCCACGGGTAATGGACAGAAACTACACCTATGGTCATTTTTAAGAGGAAGACGCTGCCAAAAGACAAAGTTTCCAGCCGGAGTCCTCGTTAAGGCCAAATCCAAAGGGCTGGATGGACGAGGAGAAAATGAGAGAGTGGCTGAGGAGAGGTGTATGTGAAGAGACCGGGCGGGCTTTTTCCATGCATCACCGTCTTTGTTGATCTGCGACTCCATGCGTGCCCATATCACCGCTACTGTGAAAAAACCAAAATGAAGCAAATGAATATGAGCTTGCCATCATTCCGGGAGGATTAACAAAAGAAACTCCAACCGCTGGACATCGGTGTAAACAGGGTGTTCAAAGTGAAAGATGCGAGGCGTTCATGGAAGCGATGGATGAGAGACGGCGAACACACCTTTACTAATACTGAAGGCAGCGCCGGGTGAGTTACGCCACCATATGTGAATGGATTGTGGATGCCGTGGGGCTAAGTGGTCTGCTTCGACTGTTGTGCCGAGCTTACGCGAAAGCTGGAATCATTGCTGAACAGCCACCCGGCAAACGAGACTGACTCCGACAATGACGAGAGGGAACCCCGGCATGTTTGATGGCGAACTTGCCCATCTGTTTCAATTCAGATACAGAAGGTGAGGACTTCGATGGATTTGTGACAACAGACTGATCAAAAAACAATGTGAGTGTATTTTTAAATACGTAGTAGAGAATAAGGTTTAACTAAACTCATTGTTTTGCTTCTGTTACCTTGTTTTGGCATGCGCCGAATAATTACGGTGGCGCCTTATGTATGGCTTAAGTACAGAAATAAGCCCGCAATTGAGAGTGCGCCTTTCAATTCAGTGCGGCCTTATGGTGCGCAAAATACTGTAGATTTGTCATCATCCCCCACTCCATGATTGCTTCTCTTAGCTCACGTGTAACCTTGTTTTCTTCTGTTTTAGGTGTTAGTGCTGGGTTTTGTTTGCTTCTGTATATGTTAATACACCAAATTCTCAATACGTTGTGCATGTACTGTTTAAGATGAAAGCCTTTGATGTCACAAGTTAGGTTTTCATTCCAAAACATTCTTGTGAAAAATGTTTTAAACTCTTCAAAATGTTTGTTAATGAAAGCAATGGAAATAGGTGTCAGTTAAATATTCAGATAATTTCCTTGTTTTCAGGAAAAACATTTTAACAGGAAAGTAACACTTTTACATGTAAATCTGTGTGTCAAGTTCAAAATATAACAACCTGTCAAAAATCACAAGTACCTGAAGTCTTTCCAAAAATTTAAAGCACCACATTTCCTCTTGATCGTTCAACACAAAGATGGTAATATCATCACTTAAAATAGGCTAGTGCAGGGGTGGGCAATGTTGGTCCTAGAGAGCCAGGGTGGCTGAGGTTTTTGTTCCAACCCAGTTTTCTTAACCCTTTAACCGCCACTCCCTAAATATTCCCCACGGCCAGGCGAAATCTGAACAATTTTCGGGTTTTTTTACTTTTTTTTTACATTTTTACATTTATTTCAAGGGCAGTATTGACCACTAAATGTTGTGCAAGTTCTAGAAAATGGGGCAAAACACATAATAAAACACAAAATGTACCTTTTCTCAGGCTTCCACAACAATAAACTTTCATCAACTGCAACTGACGGTCCTGGGCATGTAGGGCAACTGAAATGCTTCAAATAAATGGTCAATCAAAGGACGTAGCTTGAACAAGCGGTCGGGGATTGGATCTTTCTTATCTGGCTCATTTCTGTTGTCATTAAATGAAAGAATTTCAGCAGCAAAGAGAAGCGGTTAGGTGTCATGATAGCTGCAAAATAGGTGTTGCATACATAGGATCTGTAGACCAGTACATCTCAATATCTGGTTTTCTGATTATTCCATCAACATCAAAATCCCAATGAATTTTTTCATTTAGTTTTCATCAGTGTCTACCCAAGCACGAACACGGGAATGTGGAGGTAAATTGGGATTTTTCTCAATAAAACTGTGCTGCATACAGATTTGTCTGATGAACAAAATTTCTGATCAAATCAGGTGACACAAACAGCTCATAAAACTGCTCAGCAGTGTAATTGTTTACATCAGCAATAAAGCCACACGTTGCCTCAAACGGATGCAGAAAAGGTAGTTCACCTCGGGCAGCAGTCCAGTTGAGATGCTGGGGATACACCCACTCATTGCCATCATCCGATGCGCCCGTCATTCACAGTATCATGCAGCGCACGTTGCTGATCATCATTGTCGCTAAAATCTTCTTCAGAACTGCTACAATCATGATCAGAATTATGTCCAAAATCGCCTGCAAAACTCACTTGAAGTCAGTTTACGTTTCGCCATATTCACAGCTTTCACTTCGAATCACATCACGTGATTGGCCAATACAAGCGCAGAGTTGTCGAAATACAACGTAGTAATAATACCCACGCCAAACCGTCAGTTATACTATGCGCCAGGCATTCATATAACCACAGGCAAATGTGCCGGATAATTCCGGCAGTAAGGCGTCAGCAATAAAGCTACGATGCCGGATATATCCGGCAGAGGGCGGTTAAGGGGTTAAGGGGTTAATGAGATAACAATTATTGCTGACAAAACACTTGTTGCTTAAGTGACATATTGATGCTTCATTTTAGTGGTCTTGCTTGTTAAGGTTCCCCACCATCGATTGCCTATTTCAATCTTTTCAAACTACATTCATTGTTTTAATGGCTCCTTATTAGCAATAAAATGTAAATGACAAAGCAACCAGCAGTTCCCCATCCAGTTTGTTTTCATTTACATCTGTGTGTGTTCATCATGCAGTTTGATTTAATAAAACATATAATAGAAAATATGACAGACTGAAAATTATCTGTTTTAGACTTCAAATCATTTGGAAGATATCCTTGGAGAGTAAAAAAATCTACGATATAAGAACCTTACATTGCAGACTAACTAACAGCCATAAAATTAAATAAGGTGTGAGACTGACAAGGATTGGTTTCTAATTAAGCAGTTGGGTTGGAATGAAAACCTGTAGCCACTGCGGCTCTCCAGGACCAACACTGCCCACTCCTGGGCTAGTGTGTGTGTGTGTGTGGGCGTGTGAGTGTGTGTGCGTAGCCTACTTAGATCTTCATAATTTTTAGGAAGTCTTGAAATGCAGTGAAATACTGTGCTGCATAACTCACAACTCCAGGTGTGCCAAAAATGGCCTTGGATTAAACACATGAAGAATTATAGATGGTCATCTTCTATAGTTCAAGATTTCTATTTAATGATGTTTACAAAAGAAAACATGCAATTTGCCCTCTTAGTTGCAACCAATAATAGACAGAAATGCAATAAAACAAATAGAGGCAAGAGAGGTTAAAACTTGTTTACATCATCTGAAAACAGATTTTTGTTAAAAGTACTTCTAGCAGTTTGATAGTACATTTATTCTAAAATGTATACGTGACACATAAGTAAAACGTTTTATTTCTGAAATTTATCATCGTCTATGGTATTCCTTATTATAAAGATGTATGGCACTGGGGAGGAAGGGATTTCTGGAGCAATTTATGTAGATATTTAAAGCAACTAACCTTCCCGATTTACTGAAGTTACGTTCTGCAAGTAATGGGTGTCTTTCAACAATTGACATACATTTTTTTTTTTTTTTTAAACTGCTTGCTGATACACACTTACCAAATCATCTATGTCAGCCCTAATAACTTTAGCTGCTTGTTTGGTAATCTGCTGGAGCTTTTTTAAAGTTTGGTTGGTCAAATCATATCAAGTCAGGAAAAGAAGCTGAAAGTGATAACAGACTGGATCACATGGCGATAAAAGGACACCATGGGGTCCTTGTCCACTTTAAAATGCCCGAATTTAAAGGGGACAAATAAGCGTTGATTGCATATAGAGTATATGTTTTTTGTATTTGTATTTCAATTAAGATTGTTATGCAGGGGTAATTCCTAAGTATTATATTCAGTCACTATTTCTACCTGCTCCCCTAGAACAATGGTGAGTGTTCAGTTTTCTGTCTCTTTTAAAGTCAAATACCATTTCTTTGGTCTTTATCTTAAGACAGTTCTTATTGCACCAGCTTACCAAACATTCCACTTAATTTAAGTAAGACTAAAAGTTAGCAGATAGAAACAAGCAGTCAGGAACAAAATTCAGTTTTTTTTTAAAAGTATATTAATTTCCACTTCAGATTTTTTGAGTATAACAATTTAATCGATTTCCTACATTGTTTGGAAGTATTTAAATATGTGTATCTTAAAAAAAGTACATAAACACGGCCAAAGCATACCAATCATAGATGCACACAGATTTAGCAATTCTAATTTTTTTTTAATGAATTCCTTCTTTTATAGCTATTCCTATTTTTAATATGGTAGTTGCTTGTTTTTTTAACTAGACTTCTCCATATTAATATAAATATGGTGAAATATACAGTGTAGGAAAAAATTGCATTGCTTTCTCTTCTATACCATGGTAGGCCTACATATGAATTTGCATCCATAGCCCTCTCCTCTCTGACACTCAATATCAAAAGTCAGTTTTGTCAAGTTTCACAAATGCTACTCTGGGCCTCTCTTTGAATACACTTTCTAGGTTTACAATCTGATAAGACTATATCAATCTCAATCAAACGACACAGTTACTGGTTTAGAGATGTCTCAGTGTTACACAATGCCTAATTTGCAGCCACTGTCAACCATCATGCTTGTTACAAGAGTACCAATTCAGATGAAAAGCATCCCATTTTCCTGAGTAGGACCTGTAGTGAAATCAGGCAGAAGAAAAAATACTTTCTTATAGTTACTGTTGAAGCAGATTAGGCAGCATGGACACCCTCAGCTCCAAAGAAGACATCTGGAGTCCCTCAGGACAGGCAACTGAATCAAGATTTATTGTATGATGCACATACAGACTCAATTCAGATGGAATGAGTGAGCAGCCATAGGCATCTCTTACATTTATTACAATTCTTATCATACTGTACAAGCCATTATTTATCCACATCGGACTCCTATCATTTCACTGCTCTAATCTTGCCTCTAATTAATTCTACCAATATTCTTAACTGAGGGGGGTGTCAAAACCCCTCTCTGTCCATCATTGCTGTTTGATGAAGCCTATCCTTACTGCTTACTAGTTCTGCACTTGAGTGAGTGGAGTGCTCTGAGGCTAGGAATCTGCACTGGCAATCGGAAGATTGCGGTTCGAATCCCGTAAAATGCCAATAGGGACTCTGCTCTGTTGGTTCTTTGAGCAAGGCCCTTAACATGCAATTGCTGAGCGCTTTGAGTATTGAGAAAAGCGCTATATAAATGCAAAGAATTATTACTATAATGTATAGCCAAAGAGTTCACATTCCCTCTCTTACGCGAGGGGGCCTATCCCTTCCAGCTCTCCTGCACGTCTAACCTTTGGCTTAATGAACTATTGATGGTTTCTAGCTTATACAGAATAATAAAAATATGTAGGCATAAGTCTTTTTAATCCTAACTCTTACATCTTAATATAAAATATAGCGTCTACTTTTCTCATGTGCTTATAGTACTTTTCTAATACATAGAGATTACTAATTTTAAGGAATACATTTTTCTATATTACCAGTGCTTTCAATGGTCACTACAAGAATAATACTGTAATAATTTGCACCTGTGTAATTATATAAATTTCCCAATATAAGATAAAAGTTATGATATGCTTACAGTATGGGACTGTTGATACTAAAGGCCCTTTTATACTTGATGTGTTCACATTGCTGCAAGGGTATGCTAGGAAGTGTGTGACATGAATTTTGTCATCAATCATGGTGCAAATACCCTCACGTTGGGCAAATGCTTGCTGCTAGAATTTTGTTAACGTTACGGCCCTGTGCACATGAACTGCGTGTGCTCTAGACTGGAAAAATGCACTCTTTAAAGGAACAGTTGTGTGAACCATTGCTACCCACACCTGCACAATCCAACATTAAAAGCACACAGCGATAGCTAAATGACGAATTCATGATGAAAAAATCACCTAGAACTTTGGCAAAGATTAAAGTCTGTGCAGGCAAAAATGCAAATATCTGCATGATTGATATGTAAAGGCAAGGGGGAGGGACACTTTGGGGGAAATCTCTGGGGATTCTGTTACTGCACAATGCCGTGCACTGAACACTTGAACTATAAACAGACCAGGATATGCACCTTCAGTGCACCTTCATACTTTAAAAACAGAATTTTCTAAAACTGGTTAACACTGGAAAAATATTATACTTACCGAGCAAGAGTCTGTAAGTATAGGCAGCCTATTTTATTGGGAAGCTCTTCAGAGACACCTTCTTTGACACTTGGAAGCTGACTGTGTGGAGGTTTTGGAGGGTGGTAACAGAGAATGCTTGGTTCTGCTGCACTGCTAAGTGACAGCAAAAATAGGGCATTAGCTCGGATAACTTGGTGAGCTTCCATTGTGGGCAGGGCACGAGGCGTTTTTACTTGCATTGGCTTCTTTCTTGATTGCTTCACCTGATTTAAGATAAGACGAATATTTGATTAAATATTTTCTTATTTGTTATTTCAGTTTTTTAATATAGCATTGTGCTATAAATTCATAACATATCTAAATATTAATTGTAAATTTAATTTCTTAAAACATCTTTAAGTTTATTTCTTTTTCATGTTTCACTTGATCATTATCATAGAGTACAAGCTGCTTTTTGAAAACTGACTGCTAAAATGTAGAATTTCCCATTGGGATTAATAAAGTATCTATCTATCTATCTATCTATCTATCTATCTATCTATCTATCTATCTATCTATCTATGATATAGTGCCTTTCTATCTATCTATCTAGTATAACTTCCTATGGTTCTGTTGAATCTTTCTTCAGTGTTTCTAATTTGCAGTGAAAAAAGCTATTTTCATTAAATTTGGAATAAATTTTCTTTCTATAGAAAGTTACAGGCTTAATTAATCAGAAAACAGGAGTATGAAAACCAACCTTTTCTCTTGTTGCACTTTGCTTTTCTCGAAGATATTTTTCCCTGCAGCGATCACACACCAAATACCATGTGCTACCCCCAATTCCACCATCACCACAGTTACCAGCCCATCCTCCACAAAAGTGTCCAATGCTATTATAGCCTTGTCCTCCAGCATATCTACCACAACCTGTTTCAAATATGCATAACATCAAAAACACTGTTTTATAACTTAAAAAGACACAAACACAAAATAAACAAATAATAAAAATCAATATCCCATATTAAACTCTTTATAAATTAAACATTGAAGAAAGCAAAGGTTTTGGCAATAAAATAGCAACTAGACTGTATTAAACTAATTCATTAAATCACATTTTTAGATTTGCATTAAACAGCTCAAATCGTTGTGGTGATGAAATGTGTTTAAGGAAACAGGGAAAAACTGCTTAGTTAAATACTTTTTAAATATTTTTAAGGAAAGGCACTAAATTTTAATGCTTCTTTCAAAATTTTTACCTGGATGTGCTTGTCTCATATGGTAAGTCACTGGGTATGGATGAGATTCTCCGCACAGTTCACAAATAGTGTCTTTCTCGGGTCCTCCCATAGCAAGCTGGGCCATTTCACCAAACAGATTTCCTCTTGGTCTTATCTCAGTTTTCTCCTTTTTCTTCTTTTCCTTTTTGCCTTTTTTACAATCTTTTTCACTATCTTTTTTCTTAAGTATTGCACTTGATCCTGGACTTGGGAAGATCATGTTCTGTGTGGCAGCTTTAATAGTAGCCAAGGAAATATCTTCCCAAAAAGCCACCAGATGTTGCAGAGTTAGAGGAAGAGGTGACTTGGTTCTTAAACTTGTATGAGTAGATGCATCATAGGATATCACATCAGTTTTTCCATCTTCACATTTTTCATGAAGAGGAGGTTCCTTTAGCATAGAAAGCACCTTATTTTTGTTAATGCTGCCCATTTTTGAAATGTCAGGTCCATGTGGGGCAATATTAAACATATTGAGGGCTGATGAAATTTCAAGAGAATGTCTGTTCTTGAGTTTGCTTTCCTTCTCATCTAAAATCTGCTGACTGCTTAGACTGTTCCTTATTGGCGCATGCTCCTTGCTAAGTTCAGGGTTGAACTTTAAAAAAGAAGAACATGCCATTGCATCATGAACTATACCTTCATGCCAAAGAAAGGCTGCAAATACAGCACGAGCACACTCTGCCACTGAAGGAGACATGGCTTGTTTAGCAGGCTCCATTAAACGAGAGCTTTCCCCTTTAAAGAGTGGCCCTGACCTTTCTTTTTTGGTTCTCACCTTTCTGTCTGCTGTTTTACGGCTGACTTTAGGAGAAGATCTTGTTTCTTGGTCATCTTTGATGGGGGCTTTTCCTATACTGAAATGGACTTTAGACATTCCCTCCTCTGTACATTTAGCATCAGAAATGTCTTCATTGTCATCATCGTTAGACAATAATGCACTAGACGTGCAGATTTCTACTACTTCACTGTGTAAATTTTCTTGTACTACGTGGGGTGATGGAGCACGACCATCAGTGTTGTTGCCACTTTTAGATGCATTTTTTAGTTTAGGTGAAGTGGATCTTCCCCGTAATGGCTCAGTCAAAGGCACTTTTTTTTTTCTAAGGGTATCTGGGTCTAGAGTGTAAGAATCAGACTTGGACCTTTCACGAGGTGGATCCAAATGGGATTTTGGAGTCACATTGACTTTCTGAGATAGATTTTTTTCATAAGGGGAGGAGGATCTTGGAGAACTAGTACTATTTGGGCTTGTTCGCCCTGATGAAAGAGCTTTGGCTTTTGGAGACGATGACCTAGACCCTGGGGTTGGGGATTCAGCCCTTAAACCGCATGTTCGTCCATCAGCTTTCAAAGCCTGTAGAGTATTGTGGTTTGGGGAAAGTGACCTACTATGAGAGTCTGACCTCAGCTTAGCAGTATCAGATTTTAGAATAAGAGATTCACTGGCTGACAGGCATTCATTGTTCTGCATCTTTCCTTGCTCTGTAGAAGCTCGGCTAATTCGTCCATCCAATTTTGGAGATCTGCTCTCAGTGCGATGCTTTCCAAAATTGTCTGACTTTGCAGCTGGTGACAGAGGCCTTGTAACTGTCGATATGTTTCCTCTTTCACCTAAAATCCATAACAGATCAGTGGTTAAATGTTAATTTTGTTAAGTGACAGACACTGATATAAGTAAAAAGTCTTTGGGACATTTCCACAACATGGATTAAATCTGAAGATAAAGATCAATTGCACTAGTGCAATCTTATTAAACTGGATTGAATGCTGGTGAATGAACAGAAACCAAATAGTAGTGAAAACAGATGAATGCCACACATGGAGTTCTGCAGCAATTTTTTGCTAGGGTCAGTGCTATTTCCAATTTATATAGTAACACTAAGTATCTATCTATCTATCTATCTATCTATCTATCTATCTATCTATCTATCTATCTATCTATCTATCTATCTATCTATCTATCTATCTATCTATCTATCTATCTAATTCATCCACAGCAAAGAAGATTGTATAATCTAAAGATGAAGCTACAATTGTTGGAATAGGAATTTCTGGTATAGCGACAAAAACAATTCAGAAACACCAGAATAAACTTTAAAAATGGCCAAAGTCTTAAAAACTACAGATAAATGTATCCAAGTCTATACTGATAAATATAAACGCAAAATTAACTAAACATAAAGAGATTGCAATGTTGATTTAAAAAGATGCAAACAATGGAAATAGTTTAACGGTTACATTGACAACATATCCGGATCCTCTATTAGGCTATTAAAATAAAAGATTCATTAAAATGAAACTTTTACTCAAATTATATAAGGATCTAAATAAACCATATTGAAGAACCATGTGCAGTTCTGATTAAATGTTACTCCTAGCAGACTTACTCAAATCAACTGAACTTAAATGCTTTAAAAAAAAACAAAAAAAAAAAAAAAACACTTAGGGAACATATAATTTGCAAATGACTAACTGTAAACTTAATGAAAATACACATTGTGAGCCAGCTTGAGTCCTTTATTTACCTATGTGTCTTTAATTGGCAATTTCAAATAAAAATCCAAAAAACTTGCACATACGAATATCTGAACAATAATCTTACCGGTAACAATAGATCAAATGTAACACTTAAATGCAGCTAAATTTGGCATTTTTGCTTGGTAAAATATACACTGGTGGCAAGTGTATGCACTTTTGTTTATCAGTACTAGTTCTTAGACAAATAAGAATTTGTCCTATTGCCAAAGTAAATGAATGAAAAACTAATTATTAGACAGCATTAAGGGTTATTTTCATTTAATTGTAATTGTGTCATAATTGTGTTATGCTTACACAAGCAGCTTTTGATGTTTAGACAGCAGTGTACACATTTTAAAACACATAAATTGAGACTTCAAAATAGATTCAAATATTTAAGTTTTACAAAAGTAACAAAATAATTTTAGCTTCATTTCTCATTAATGGAAGGATGGCATCAGGAAAGTACAGATTTGAAGTCTACTTGTGATAAAAAAGGATTTTTATTTACCTAATATAGCAAAAAATGAAAAGTGTTTTAAAAAGGAGCAAAATATGAGATATTATTTCTACTTTAGGTAGAACATGGATCACTAACATCTTGTCATTTGTAAGCACTTCAAAAAAAAAAAGCGCTTTAATTAGGCAGAATGATTTTTCCCTTTATGGTTTGGACTAAAACATGTCAAAAACTTCAACAATAAGAACATAAGTATCAGAAATAGCCAAGTAAAGTAATAGTCATATCAGAGAATACATCTTTGTGAATCTGTAAACAAAGAAAAAAAAAAGCCATAAAATCCAATGTAGAGTATAATAAAATCTGATACTTATTTTGTCAGAAGCATTCAACCTTAATGCAAGAAAGCAAATGAAAAAGCAAACAATTTGCAGCAACTATAAATTAAACCCAGCTTTGTGTGCATTTTGCTTGCCAAGCAATGGCATGCATACCCACCCTTTTGTTTCTGAGCTAGAGATGAGAGAGCAGAGCCTGGCCCAGCTACCTTGCTACTTTTGTGCACACGCTCACGTGAAGCAAGGCTGCGAGATGAAGCGTCTACAGCGGAAGACAGTGGCAGATAAGCGATGAAAGAAAACCATTAGAAAAAGACACACAACAAACACAGAAAGCAGTTTTTAAATTCATGGATAGAAAGTGATTTCATAATCACTATGCTTTGAAACATTAAAATGTGATGCATGTTTTTTAGCACAATCATTCTTTATTTGGAATTAGGCAAAGCAAAGCTAACTAAAATATTATTAAATGAAAAATGCAAAATATTATTGTCAGGGGATGCAAATTATCTGGGGGGGAAAGCAAATTAGACAAAAAAAGGCAGCTGCAGATTAAAATTCAGTCAAATTAAAATATTCATGAAGTGACTTGGGCCATACCTTTTCTAATAACAAAAACATGTTTAAATTGCAACCACACTTAAAATGATTATATTGATGGAGATTTTCTAATAAAAATATGTATAGAATAATTCTTCTAGTACAGTGCTGTGAAAAAGTTTTTGCCCCTTTATAATATCCTGATTTTTGCATATATTTCACAATGAATGACCTCAGACCTTTAGACAAAATGCAATACAAGAAAAAGGGAACCTTGGTGAACAGACAATACAGTTTTTAAGCCATTACTTTTTTTTTTTTTTTTTTTATTTCAGAAATAAAATTATCCAACATTCCATATCACCCATGTGAAAAAGTAATTTGCCTCATAGTTTCACTGCTTTGTTGTGGCACCTTTAGCAGCAATAATCCCTGCTATACATCTCTTACAATTTGATATCACTCTTTCACATTGCCGTTCTTTGCGAATATTAACTACTTTTTTCTTCCAATTCTTGCCACAGTATCTCTACTGGGTTTCCATTCTAAAAATTACATTTTGTTTCTCCTGAATCATTCAGTTGTAGACCTGCTTTGTGTTTTGGGTTATTATCCTATTGCATTACCCATTCATGCTTCAGGTCACAGACAGATGACTGAACATTCTTCTTAAGAACCTTGTGGTAAAGTGCAGTATTCAAGTGTTTTTTTCAATAATGGCAAGTCTTCTGGGTTCTGAGGCAACAAGGCATCCATACACCATCACACTTCATCCCCATACTTTACTGTAAATATGATGTACCTACTATCAAATGCTGTGTTTGCATTACCCCTAACCTTTGCCACTCAAAGAGTTCTACTTTTGACTGAAATATCCACAAAACACTAATCAAAAACGCATGGGTATCACCCAGGTGATCTGTTATTGTTTTGCAAACACTGACGATAATATTTGTTAGTAGAGATTTTTGTCTTGCTACTCTCCCATGAATTTCAATTTCACTCAAACTCTTGCTTATAGTAGACCAGATGCTAGAGAGGCATGCAGTTCTTGGATGTTTTTCAAGGATTCTGTGTGCCTTCAGGGTAATGTTTGTAGTCACGCCTTTCCTAAGAAGGTTCCCCACCATTCCATGAGGTGCTGTGGAGTCTCAGAGCCTTGGAAATAGCTTTGTAATGCTTTCCGGAATGGTATGTTTCAACAGTTTTTGTTTCATCATCTGTTCTGGGTTTTCCTTAAACTGAGGCATGGTGTTGTTCTAGAAACTTTGTGGTCACTACTCTCATAGTAGGGGGTCTATAAATGGTAAGATTTAGATTCAACACGGCTGCCTACAAATGGGTCTGGCTGTTTTGATTCTAATTATCAATTAAATTTGCTCAGCTGTTTGAGTGAGTAGCCGACGGGACAATTACCTTTTGAAATGGGCAATATAAGTGTTTGACAATATTATTTAATATATTATGTGGCAATTTAGAAACGGTTTTATATGTTAACTCTTTTTCTGTTTATCTGGACATTTTGTCTAAAAAGTCAAAAGTACTCTTTTTAGTGAATATTCAAAAAATAAAATACCGGGAAGAGGGCAAATACCTTTTAACACTGTACCATTTACTGAATAACTCTTTCAGCAACACATATGCCAAAAATTCAGATTTAGCACAACCAGGTGATATGCAAGATAAAATAGGTTATTTCGAACTGAAACTCAGCACTGAGTTAGAAGTTTAAACTCTGATACCTGGTTTGCATCTTGTTTTAATAATTACCAGTTGTGAATTTCAATATACACAAATTTAGGGAACACTTAATTATCACAGTCTAACACCAAGTCAATTACGCTTCAGCGATATCAAATCTGTCCAATTAGTAAACATAAGCAATTGGGCAAATGAAAGTGACAGGTGCACCACAGAGGCAACAGCAAGACGACCCCCAAAAAAGGGAATGGTTTTACATGTGGTGGCCATAGATAATTGCTCTTTTTATCCTTCTTGACTGATTCTTCTCTAGTTTTGCTAGTGACCTTGTCATTACTGGTAATATGAGGTGGTACCTGTAGCCAATTCAGGATGCACAGGTAGTCCAGCTCATCCAGGATGGCACATCGCAAGGCTGCTGACTCTCCAGGAGACAGGCCATTACACGATGAGCATCAGCCCAACAACAGGACCGGCATCTGTTCCTTTGTGCGAGGAGGAACAGAAGGAGCACTGCCAGAGCCTTACAAAATGACCTCCAGCTGGCTACTGGTGTGCATGTTTCTGACCAATCTTTTAGAAACAGATGCCATGAGGATGGCATGAGGGCCTGATATCCTCTAGTCGGACCTGTGCTCACAGCCCATCACTGTGCATTCGTTTGAGAATATCACAACTGTAAGCTCTGCCAATGGCACCCCATTCCCCTAACAGGTGAGAGCAGATTCACACTAAGCACTTGTGACAAACATGAAAGAGTCTGGAGACGCCACTGTGAATGTTATCATCCAACATCATCCAGCATGACTAATTTGGTAGTGGTACAGTGATGGTCTGGGGAGATATATTCTTGGGAGGATCCACGTGCTAGGCAACAGTACCCCTGACTGTAGTTAAGTACCACTATGCAATCCTCAGAGCCATTGTCAGAACATTTGCTGGTTTAGTGGGCTCTAGGTTCCTCCTGGTGCAGGACAATGTCCGGCTTCATGTGGCCAGAGTGTATAGGCAGTTCCTCGATGATATTAATGTTATTGACTGGTTTGCACATTTCCCAAATCTGACCCAATTGAGAATCACTGGGATGTTTTCTATCGTGCATCCAACATCTCTAAGTAGAGCCATAGACTGCCCAGGAGCTCACTGATGCCCTGATCCAGGTCTGAGAGGAGATCCTCCAGGAGCACACCCAGAAGATGCAGGCTCGTGGGGGGCCATAGACACTACTGGGTTACATTATAACTTGCCTTGATGAAATTCACGCAGGTTAGATCAGCCTGTGATTTCAATTTTTTGACTTTGATTTTCAGTGTGATGTTGAATACAGCCCTCAATGGGTTGGTGATTTTGGTTTCCATGGACCGTTGTTACATCATTTTGTTCTCAATGAATTAGACAGTAAAGATTTTCGTTCATCAAGATTTCATGTGTGATTTAAAAGTTACTTTAATTTTTTTTGAGCAGTATATAAAGGAGGTTTCCAAATAGGGTCCATGTAGGGCTACCAATTGGAATTAAATGATTGATTTATTACATCTGAAATGTTGCTTATTTCTTATGTTTTGTTTCAGAACTGACAATTCTAGAAAAACATCCCAGTGGGACGTTCTAATTTTGGTATATTGTGTGAATCAGTACATATTCTCTGTGTATTTGTTAGGAAGCTAATAGTTTCATAAGTTTACTTCCCCTCTTGAAAGACATTTATCTAGGTTAATGAACATTTACTGAGTTACAGCATGAATGTGTGACTGGATTATTTTTCAATTGCCTTATTTCTAAGAGTTATTGCCTCATGAACAACATTGTTTTAAAGATTCTTCTTTCTTCATGACTCTGGCTAGAAAATATAATTTAAACAAAAATTGGACATATGGAATATTCTTTAAGATGTCAATTTTTCATTTCATCGTTTTTTTTGGCCACTTAAGACAATTCATATGCATTCACATACAACTTTAATAATGCATAACAATGAATAAAATTTTTTTTTTTTTTTTTTTTAATGCTAACCTTAAAATTAATTACGATGACTGAGTAAAACAATAAAAAGAAAAAATAAAGCAAATAGCACATATGAATTCTGTTCCAATCCAAAGGCAATGCTAATACATGGGGGGGGGGGGGGGGGGGTGGGGGGGGGGGAGGGGTGAAACAGATCATCACATAGAAATTACCTGTTTTATTGGAGTAAATTAATAAAAATCACATGTTAACCACATCTGTGTATTTTTAAGGGTTATTATCAATCTAACCAAAATTCAACCAAAAATACACATTCATGTAAATATAATCTTAAAGGAGATATGTTGCGGAACATTGGTCTTCCTATTGTGATACCTTTTTGCATCTTTACTGCACAGTGTTGTTTTTATTGTAGTGAATAATAATACTATTGTACTTTTTCAGCAACACTCCAAGATAAAAATAGGAAACACAATTTTGGCATTTGTCTGGTGTTATTTGGAGAGTATTGTAGCGTTTAGCATTGTTGGTTCATATTTTCCATGTGTCTGCATTGGGTTTATCCTGTGTGTTACATTTGATCTTCTATACCCACATAATGCACAGACTGCAGTAGGCGAACTGAGGACTCCAAATTGATGGCATATTAGTGCAAGTGTCGGTGTATGTATGAATAGGCCTCAAAATGGACTGGTGCCATGTTCATGGCTGTTCCATCCTTGCATTTAATGTATCCTGGAATGTTTGGTTTGGGGCTTTAGGATTAATAGGCTGTTAATCGAACAGATTCAAATTGATTTTAAAACTCTGCTATTAACATTTACGGCCATTCATAACCTTGCCGATCCATATCTGTCCAACCTTATTCATGTTGCCATTCCCTCCCGTAACCTTAGATCCTCTTCCTCCATCCATCCGACCGTCCCTCTCGCCCGTCTAACCACCATGGGGAGCAGAGCATTCAGCTGTTCTGCTCCCAAGCTCTGGAATTCATTACCTACCAAGCTTAGAAACATCAAATCATTTTCATTCTTCAAATGTAAACTTAAAACGCATCTGTTTAAAATGGCTTTTTCTTTATGATTACAGTGGCCTTGTTTGGTTTTAATTTTTATATTTTCTGATGTTTTAAGTTGTCTATAATGTGCCTTTTATTTATTTATTTATTGATTGTTTGTTCAGTGTCCCTGAGTTCTCAGAAAGGCGCCTTGTATAAATAAAATGTATTATTATTATTAATCACAGTCTTGAGTTCCATGTGACAAGAAAAATACATTCCATGTTTTTTTTTTTAATTCACAACTGGTAAATATTCCTTGATTGTTATTTATCATGTATAAATTAAAATCGGAAATTAAAAATAATGATTATTTACCTTTGCACTTTGGGGCTTTTTAAAAAAAAATCTTAAAAATGAATGAAAAAAATGGCATATGTTGAGTGTCCTTCAAAATGAAATAGATTCTGGGAAATTTTCCAATTTTTTAAGATTTATATATGAATGCTATGTCAAATTTGTCAAGCAAATATATTAAATGTAATATAGCAATTGAATAATCCCACACATCAATATTTACTGGAGGCATCTTTCACTTCAATCACAATTTCATGTCTTTTGTGGATACATCTACTAACTTAGCACACTAATAAAAATACTTTACTTCTTGGCAAATTTGTTGCTGTTCCTTTAAGCAGCCAAGATATACTTTGGAGGCATTACAATTTGAGCTACAAAAGATTCTGAATATAGCTGAGATCAAGAATGGGTTTTGACCTGTTCTCTATCTAACAGGACAATTTCACTCTAAGATTCAATTTTAAGAGCACAGAAATAGATTGTCAAATAACATCTAGTATATTTAATACACGTTGTCAACTGTGACTCATTTACCACTCCCTGTGGAAGAGAAACATTCCTATAAACAAAGAAAAATCCAATAGGATGTTTAAAAGCATCATATGTGCAGTAAATGACAATCTGCTTTAATTCATTGTGTGTGTGTGTGTGGGGGGGGGGGGGGGGGGGGAGTCAAAATGACAAACAATTCAAAACACAGAGATTAAAGCAGTTTGTAGTGACTCAAGAATATGAAGCAAAAATCCTTGTTAGATTTAGGAAGTTGTTGACCTCAGTACCAACAGAAATCTGTGGACCATCCTGAAAAGTGGTTCTTAAGCTTAGGTTGGGGAAAGCATTCCAAAAATGAGTAGTATGTATCACTCTTATGCTGATGTAAACAAACTGTCCATTTTCAGCTTTTTGTCTTCAAGCATTAACGCTTATCTTGGAACAGTCAGTGTCAATTATCTTGCATTTCTGGAGCAGTGAAGACACCAGTATTCAACATCCAAGATTAAAAATCAAAATTAATTCCACCTTATGTGTAGGGATTTTACAGGGGCACCAGCGTGTTGGGAAGGTGTAAGAGTAGGTTAGTCAAAGATTGCTTAAACTAGGGTATGGGTGGGCATGCAGTTTAGGACAGGCCAGGTTTAGAATTGTACAGGGAGGAACAAACAATAGTGTAAAAACAAAAATGCATAGTAATGTAAATTCTAACCCGACATTTAAATGTAAAAGTAAAACGAGTAACACATTAAAAATAGCTTGCATTAATGTTGGAAGTATCAAAACATGAGCTGGAGTTGTATGTAGAGGAGCATAATTATGATATTAGAGCAATAACGGTGAAACCTGATTAAACAACAAAGAATGGGATGAGTGTAACATAGAGGTATACACATTTTTTAGGAAGGATAGACCAAACTAGAACAGGAGGTAGGGTTGCTGTTCATGCCAAACAAAATTTAAACTTAAGTCCTCTTCAGTTGTCTGATGAGCCCCATCTTAGTGAGGACATGAGGCTTCACCTGCAAAGCAGAGTGTATTTTCGAATGCCCAATGCAGGCAGTAATTTCAGTGCACTTCTTTTCAGTAATATTAAAAAAGTAAGTTTACAGGGGGACTTTAACTGCCCAAATATTAACTGGGAATACCCTGTAAATAG